>NC_086317.1:226796825-227516825 GCF_036172605.1 Pelobates fuscus
GAGCCAATTATATGTTTTTAAAGATGATTGCCATGATGTGCCAATTGTATGCATCTAAAGCTGATTGCCATGGTCTGCCAATTGTATGCATCTAAAGTTGATTGCCATGGTGGGCCAATTATATGTTTTTAAAGATGATTGCCATGGTGTGCCAACTGTATGCCTCTGAAATGGATTACCATGGTGTGCAAATTGTATGCCTCTATAACGGATTGCCATGGTGTTAATTTTTTTAAATATGCATTAAAAGCAAGTGGGTCTCGAAAATTAACATTTTCGGAAGTGGGTCTCTGCCCATAACAATTTGGTAAGCCTTTCTTTAGTGGTTTCTTCATGGGGACTTATGTAATTTGGAGATGTTGTAACAGCATACCATTTCATCAACTGATCAACAAACTGTGGGGTATCCATGTAGTCTCAGATGACAGCCACATTGGCAGTCTACTGTATCATATAATGATATAAAGGCCAACAAACATACAACAGCAATACTCATATAGGAATATGAATTTAATGAAAGATTTGCCCTACAAGAAAGAGACTAAACCCAGCATATCTTTAGATTTTAGTCGTACGAAAGCTATACATAATGTATATTCTTTGATCATCTTGAATAAAAACACTTTCTTTCTACTAGTGATTAAGAACTGTACCGAAAGTAGTGTAGCAAGTCAGCATCACTTCTAATTTGAACACAGAATTATTAATTTATTTATTACAGGTTATGCAGTCAGTAACATTAATTTAAGATGAAATTGAGCACATTCATGTATGAAACAATTTGCCAGGTATGAATTAGATCCTTCTTTCAAATGGCACTGTGAATTCTTTTTGCTCATCCCCAAGATCTCATATGTGTGAAGTTAAAATGTTTATATATACTTCTCAATAGAATATCTATAATACCATTATTCTTAGCCATATGCCTTTACAATATAGTGCAAATCCTCTTTTTCTTGGATTACTAACTGATGGGTAAGGGACCTTCTATACAATGACTTATCGTGAAATGTGTTCTTTATAGATTATTGTTTTACCTCTGGGACTTGACAAACCCTAGGATCCCCTAACATTTTACAATTCACAAAACAGTCTTGGAATTCCATGTATTAATTTACAATATACACTTATACAAAATATACTATACTGGAATGTATCTTGCAAAAAATAATGTATTACTCTGTATAAAGGCCTTATGTACAGCCAATCATTTTCTATACATCATGCATTTTGTATTTATTTATTTATTTATTTTTTGTTGTAATAGAACTGGCTGTAGAGAAATACATTATTTGACAATGTTCTTACTAGACAGTTAATTTTTCTGCAATCTACCTTCCTGTGAGATGCATTGTCTTGCAATGTATTTTGTTATAAATAGGATTGGTTACTATGTGCCCTGCTGTGAAATACAGTGCATAAGAATGTATCTCGCCAAGAGTAAATATGGATGTACAAAACATTGTGTCTGTGATTAAGCACCTGTACCATGGAAATGCACAAGACTATTTAAAGGGACACTATAGTCACCAGAACAACTACAGCTTGTTGAATTTGTTCTGGTGAGTAGAATCATTACCTTCAGGCTTTTTGCTGTGAACACTGTCTTTTCAGTGAAAATGCAGTGTTTACATTACAGCCTAGTGATGACTTCACTGGCCACTCCTTAGATGGCTGTTAGAGATCCTTCCTGGGTCATGGCTGCCTAAAATGCATCCAAACATTCAGTGTCTCCACCCTCTGCATGCAGACACTAAACTCCTCTACAAGGAGATGATGATTGGCCAGGGCTGTGTTTGAATTGTGCGGGATCTGCCTCTGCTGATCTGCCTCTTTTTCAGTCTCAGCCAATCCTATGGGGAAGCATTGTGATTGGATCAGGCTAATGTCAGCAGGCAGTGGGCAGGTCTAAAGGAAACAGGCACAAAGCATGCAACTGCAGACTTGAATACAAGTGAGATTTGACTATACTTAGGGAAGCATGAGGGGGACAGGGGAGCTAGATGTTGGTTTTAACCCTATAGGGTCAGGAATACATGTTTGTGTTCCTGACCCTATAATGCTCCTTTGCTCTGTTGTACTTGTCTACTGTTTGTCCTTTAGTATATTCATGAATAAAGACTTTCAGGTTTAAGTCTAAGAGTCTAAGCAACTGTATGCAATATATGTTATGTGACCTTTAAGGTTAGTGGGCTACTCCTCCCATGGGCAAAACAACAAGGTCCTCTAGGGCATCAGGTACAGGACAACAGTCTCTTGTGCAAAAAGGTTTCGGTTGGGGGACGGACCACGGAGCTGACTGGAGGCCATCAATCGAGGCTCCTGGCCCGTGCTCCTGAAATTGGCTAATAAAGCATGTACCGACCACCCCAATACTGGATTACTCAAGGTAACCAGATGGAGAATTACCCCAGCTCCAGATTGATATCTGCAGGCAGCCACTTACATACTGGGAGAGTGAATTGCAAAATCTGGACATTGTTGAATAGCATGAACAATATCCAGATTTACCATCAGAGTGGTGATTTATGTTTATTAAATGACATGTGGCTGGCCTCAGGAATAGGAGATACACATGCATAGATGTGGAGTATTTTTCTTTTTAGACAGTATTGGGAACTATGTCCATCTGTCTTTTGATGATATAATATCATGTGGGTCTATTGATACTAAAATTACATTGTTGAGTGAAAATACTCACCCTGTTTTCATCTTCTATATTTCTGATTGTGGAAGTACAGGCCATACTAATCTAATATTAATAATACTGGAGGCCCATTATTCCATATATGATATCATTTAAACTACTTTGTGTGTATTGTCAAGATTGTCACACCTTTTTGATAGAAAAGTCAAAGCTCAATGGGATTTAGCTGGTACAGAGAAGAGCTAGAGACTCTTGGAAAGAAAACTCCAATCATTATTAAATCCTAAGAAATACCATAGTGAAATAGCTTTAGTACAGCTGGAGACAATGACATAGAATTAGGACATTTTACATTTTCATATGAAAGGAGAATCATTTATGGAGATGGCCAGTATTAGTTAATCCCGCAGTAGAACATTACTCAGAACACGTTATTAAGATAGATGTTGTGCTCATCAGGATAATTGCTTTAGTGGGGCATTTAACAACAGCTGTAGTTTTGTTCATAGAGGTGTTTATTTGTTACATTTACCCTGGGTGTGCAGATGGTTACTACATCATTATGGAGGAGAATGTTACATAGGGTCAGTATATATGTAAGATAGATAAATTTAGAAGGTAGCATTAGATGTAAAATATGGAAAGAGTCCATGCTATGTTTTAGTTTTTAAACTTTTTAGAGAAATGTTTCAGTTCCAAACATAATCATGACATACAAACTTCAACATCACCATGTTTCAAAACCCTTGGTCATACACACAATGTGATTCAATTGAACCTAGGCCTGCACGTTTTGTTGATGCTTTGTGAGTAGAATGTTCTTGGTGAGGAAGACAGATTAAAAACTCAAAAAGATGGATGCACACTTTCACCTTCTGTATAACAGCAGCGACATTGATTTATTGTATAATTAGATTAGAAGCAATACTTTGGATGCCATTTATAAAAAAATAATTGCATGTGAGCACTCTCAATGTGGTGCAGTCACCATGGATACAGCTGAGTCTTGCTGCTGGTTTCTCAAATGTAAAAACTTAGAACCAGATTAAATTACCCTCATATTGTTCTGTAGACAAACTGATCATAAAAGCAGCAATGTACATTTTGTATACATTCACACTAAGAAAAAATCAAGAAAACATATCAATTAAGTGACTTTAAATGATGGACTTTAAATGATCATGATTAGAGCAGTGAATCCTTTCCCCAATATCTCTACTGGCACAATGCATTCTAATGATACTAATACTGATAATAAAAGGTATCAATTTTGTGCTCTATGTTCGAGTGTGGCCCCATCTTTTTCATGCTTAAAAACTGGTTTGTAGAATGTAAGCAGAGTAACACATTTTAAAACAATGTACTTTGTATTACCACAATAATAAATTGCTTTAAAATATACAAAGCAGTGGAAAGCATTATGTTTATTATGTTTACATTGTGCCCTGAGGTGCAAAGCAACGACGTGCAATGTGAATTGCTATATGATTGATTTCTGCCAGATTTATACATCATGTGCATGTTTCCATCGAACCATTAATAGAAGAAAATAATAAGATGCTAGTGCTTCATGTCAGACTATCTATTGTATGGGGTATCTCCCTAAGAAACAAAATCTCTAAAATGTAACCACAAGTTATGGATTCTTTAAAACAGTAAATTGTGGAATCCCTACATCTATATTATAATATTCATTGCAGTGCACTGCAATATGATGTATTGCTTTGTGAGCACTCGGCAGGGTATAATCCATTATTCTGCCAGGTATCTTGCTAGACAATGCATTTTCTCTGCCACAATGCATTTCTCTGTCACTATCACACAATGCATTGCTACCTGGTATCCTGCTTTAAAGTTAATTTTTCTGAAATATAGTGGAAAAAAGTTAAAGATGATAAAGACTGCAAGGAATGCAGTATCCATGTGCTGTAGAATAATGGATGCTTATTAGTAGAAGCTGTTGGAACAGTCAAGGTGGTAACATACCTCTATTTAGCCAAGGGTCCCAAACGTCTGGGGGTTTATAAAAAATAAGAGCATGAGGAACTTGGATATGGTTTCTTTAGAATGGGTAAGAAAGTGATATGGTGTTTCCAACATTCGTTGTTAGGGAGGTTATGGATTTTTGCCAGTCTATTCAGGGTAACGAACCAGTGAAAAAACATTTAGTATCTCCTTGAGATTTTCACATACAGTGTGTGAGGTTGCAGCCTCCCACATGTCAGTCAAGACACTTTAGAGGGCCATGGTCCTTCTCCCAAGTCATTATGTAGCACAATGTGATTTGATTATGGGGTGCTACTAGAGATGGATATAATGCGAAGATCTGACCCTTCTTGAAGCAATTAGACAGGTGTGTTTGAAGAGAGTAAGAAATACCTTCCCATTCCAGCCTCTCTGACGGCTTGAGAGAAGGCAAAACTACCAAGTTGTATGCAGAGAAAATAATCATAAGTAGAAAGAGTTTTGAAATCTGGTGATGTCCCCCGTCCCAAAGTGTGCAGATAATTTGGAAAGAAGTTCAGATTAAAACAGAAAGGAGAATAGCTCAAATTTCTGCAAGTCTATAGAATGAGTGATTGCTGGGAAAATGAGGGGGGGCGGGGGAGGTACTGGGCAATAAACAGGGAGGGATAATCATTACTGATATAATGTTCCAAATTCACCCACCTTTTCTGCTGTGGAGGTTCATGCCACTATTGAATATGAGCTAATTGAACTGCATGTAACAGATAAAGTTGGGAAGCCCCAGAATTAGAAGACGTTTAGGAATATACAGTGTGAATCTGTGAAGCCAAGATCTCCCACCCTTTCCAATAACTCTATCAACAGTGGATGACAGATTGAAATATACATGTACACATGGAATTTACAGTGGCTGAAATAGATAAAGAAACCGTTGAAGAAAGTACATTTTAATGGACACAATCTGATAATAAATGCCAAGGGACCCCCAGTGCATCATATCAGAGTGGGCTATTTGTAGAAGGGAAGCATAATCTAAATTTTAAAGAGCACACATGTCTGGTGATATGTCCACCCCATATAAGTTATGTGGAAAGGGTAACATGAAAAGGAAACTTTATTCGCTAAAGTTCGAATGGCCCCACACCAAGTGGGGAGAAAAACAATCCTTGTGCATATGGGGCCATGGAATTGCTAGCTATCCACCACATTAAAAAAGTAAAAAAATAAAAAAAAATAAACAAATAAATAGAAATCCTGTGGTGGTCATTAAGACCCACATATTGCTAATAGAGGGCATTGCCATATGCCCCCATATTCCTGCCTGCCACCTGCACTAAACATGTCAAACTAGCCACTAGTGTTTGAGGGGAACACATTCACTGCTGCCAAAGCATCTGTGGCAGAAGTAGGTAAGTAAGGAACCTAAGCTGTTGTGAGAACCGTGAGCAGGATTCATAAGGACAGACATGTCAGAGGGAGCTTAGGTTAAGTGACTGTATAAAAAATAATACTACTGCTGGAAAACTTGTCTAATTATTTCAAGAGAATAGGAAACAGATCCTGGGTTCAAATCCTATAGATCCATTTGGAACAATGCCAAGCCCAAATTTTAAGTATCCACACTATTTATACTATTTGGAATGACTGAATTTTGACTGGATTTGGTTTTTACCAATTGAATTGAAATATATGTTTCACAGATTTTTGCCATCTGAACATCATTTTGTGTCTAGTGAATAAGCCCCAATTGTTCTATGATGCATTGTGCTCTGCAATGTATTATTCTGCAATGTATTAATCTACAAAATGCACTGCTCCATCCCGTACCTTGCTGTATAATGCATTGTCTATCATGTACCCAGCTGCAAAATGCTTTGATATATGATGTACCAATTATATTATATATTGTTCTTCCATGAGCCTTGCTATTCTGCACATTGTTGTGTGATACACCTGGACATTCAACACAACAATATAATGCACTGTTATGGAATAAGATCTAGAAGAAACATGAACAATATGAACCATAATAAAATAAATATAATAATAATAATAATAATAATAATAATAATAATAATAATAATATAGATATTAGTGGAACCAGTTCTACCACAATTGCTCAAATGCTTGCACAATGCATTGATCTGAAATGCATTCATCTGTAATATAAAGTGTTACACAGTGCATCGTTTTGAGATATATTTTGCTGGCCAGTAGTCATTATAATATTTGTCCATAATGGTTCTTTCAATAGAAGAGGTTTTTTTTGTTTTGTTTTTTATAACACTGCTGCTGAATAGCAAAGCATAAAGGAATACAACTACACAATGTGCATTTGACTACAGAGAGTACTTCAATTACATCCATTGTTCTCTGGTGTAACCTCACATGCAGTGCATTGTTCTACTTGATGTGAATTGCCTTGTTCTGTATCATGACCTGCTGTACAATAAATAGTCTGAATGCTGTTCTGCTGTACAATTCATGTATCTACAATGTATACTGTAGTGAAATGTGCACTGAAACATAATGGATTAAATAAGGCTGCCGGCTGATAATTTGTTTTATAGTGTACCTTTAATGAATATATTCTGCTTAATAATCCTTTCTAATGCATTGCTGTTTAATGTCTCTTTGCAAACTGCCCTGCTATAGAATGCATCTTTTTAAAGCATGCCTTGCGATCATGTTTTCCCTTTGTATAGCATGCTCATATCTTGTTCATTTATTAGGTAGGCTCCTGATTCTATACATATAAGTGTAAAAGGAACTGGTAATCACGCCACTGTATAAAACGATTAAAAATTAAAAAAATATATGCAATGCCAACCAACAATGGCTGCAAATAAAGCTTTAGCTTAGGCATGAATTGTGACTATACTTAGTGACATGGATATATTCCAAGAAAGACCTGAATAATGATAATCTTGAGTGCAAGTGGGGAACTGTGCCAGATCTATCTCTATTCTCATATATGAATATACAGGTACAGAAAAGACCATCACATAAAGTCATTTTCAGAAATAGGCAGCACATGTTGCATCATGTTGATTTATCTGACATTGTGGATTTTTGGGGCAGTACATAGTCAACCAAAAAACATTACTGTAGCCAGGGCCAGTGCAAGGATATTTGCCGCCCTAGGGAAAAAAATAATAATTCCGCCCCCCGATATGTCCTGTTCACCTTGTGACATCACAATGTCCCACCCATATGCTCTGCCATATGGGCCAAAGCCAGTTCTGCACAAAGTGTCTTTTATCTGAAAAGTCAGTGCGTTTACATTAAAAGGCCTACAGGCACAGGATATAGACACCAGAACCACTACATTAAGCTGCAGTGGTTCTGGTGACTATAGTGGCCCTTTAATGTGAGGTAAATTAGAGATTAGTTCCACAAATAATATATTGGATTGCCTACTTACCACCAGATGAGGACAAGAGGATGATGATGGGCTCAGGATGCAGTATGGCTCCACAGGTCTGGTGTAGAAGAGGCTCTCTGGAGACTGTTTGTAACAGTGCTCACAAAAATCAATTAACAGGAAGCAGCTCCATTTTTGGGGCCCCTTACACAGCTCATAGTCTGGGCCCCCAGGACCTGAGCATGAATATGCCTACAGGGCCCACCCATGAATCCACCTATATGGCCCACCCATGAGTTCTCTCACAGGTAGTGGACTGTATGTGTGTATGGCATGTGCTATGTGTTATTGTAGAGGATGTAAGGTGTGTGTGTTCTTATGGAATGTAGTGTATAGGGATACAAATTTGTGTAAGGGATGTAGTGTGTTTAGGGGATGCAGTGTGGGTTTGTGTGTAAGGAATGCATTGTATGTTTCTGGGTGTGTGTGTGTAAGGGATGCAAGGTGTGTTTCTATGTATGTAATTTAATGCTGGGTGTTTGTAAGGGGTGCATTAAGTGTGTAAGAGATTAATTTTGTTTATATGTGTGTAAGAGAAGCAGTGTGTGTCTGTGTGTGTGTGTGCATGTAAGGGATGCATTGTGTGTTTCTTTGTATGTGTAAAGATGCATTGTGTATGCATGTAGTGTAAAAGAGATGGTTTGTGGGGTAGGATAGGAACTGAGAGAGGAGCAGCTCTTTATTTTTTATAGTGCTCTCCCCTCCTGTCAATTAATTATCTCCCCTTCCTTCCTGTCCCTCAGTGTTTTCCTCTCCTGTCCCTTAGTGCTCTCTCCTTCCCTCCTGTCCCTTAGTGCTCTCCCTTGGCCCCCTGTCCCTCTCCAGTCCCCCCCGTGGTGGCCTTCTCACTCCCCCTTTTTCCCCTTAGTGGTCCTCTCAATCCCCTCTCCCCCCCCCCCTTAGTGGTCCTCCCTCTCCCCCTTTAGGGGTCCTTCCTCTACGCCGCCCTTAGTTGTCCTCCCTCTACCCCTCTCTTAGTGGTCCTCCTCCCCCAACCCCTTGGTGGTGCTCCCTCTCCCCCAACCTCTTAGTGGTCATCCCTCTCCCCCCTCTAGTGGTCCTCTCCAGTCCCCCCCAGTGGTCCTTTCCCCCCCCTTAGTTGTCCTCCCTTTCCCCCCACCCCCTTAGTGGTTAACCCTCTCCCCAACCCCTTGGTGGTCTTCTCACCCCCCCCCCCTTGGTAGTCCTCTCACCCCCCTCTTGGTGGTCCTTTCCCCCTAAGTGGTCCTTCCCCTCCCTCCCCCCCCCCCCCTTGGTGGTCCTCCCTCCCTGTTTAGCTTCCTACCTATGTAGCGTGGCCGGGCCGGGCGGCACGGACCATGGTACAGGAACTTATTTTTCCTGTACATGGCTGTGCGCTTCCCTCCTGGCTGCCGGTCTCTGAATTCTGGCACCCCCCGGGCCGGTGTGCCCTGCGCCCTGACTGTAGCATATCTGTGCTCTTCCCGTGTTCATGTAGTGAAAGATGCATAATGCTCTTCTGGTCCCCTTATGTTTATTTTTTCAATGAATTGCATTCTGTTGACTGCTTGTACTGAAAACATGCGCAAGATTACTATTCCACCCAAATAATGATAGTTAGTATTTTCATATTTTCACTACAATTGGGCAATTTGGACAATTTAACTTTCAAACAATGCAATATAATCAAGTTTTTTACTTTGCTATTTTGACTAACGTTTTAAAATAAACTTATCATATTTAATAGACCAATGCTTTTTCTTTTTTAAGAAAGACAGGCACACAGTAGAAAAGAGTCTGGGGCAACATAGAATGGAGACAAACAGCTGAGATCATTCAATAAAGATTGATTCAAATAAATACACTACCTAATACACAAACACAAACTGCTATATACATACATACACGCAAACTGCCTAATACATATAAAAAAACACAAACAAGTACACAAAAAAATACATACACATTAGGAAAAAACTGTCCAATACATACACAAACTGCTTAAAACATATGCACACACAAACCACTTAAACACACAAACAAGCTGGCTCACACATACACACAGCTAGCAACCCTCCCTCATCCCTCACATACTCAGGTGGGGACTGGGAGAACAGGAAGCATCACATATCACTCTGCATAGTAATACTCACCACTCCTGCATGTCCCCCAGTCATAGGGCAGGGGGTTGCAGCATGTGTGGATGCTTCTCCCTTGCACTGGCCTTCTATTCTGAGGGCTAGTTTTTGGATATAGTGTTCAGTGTCTTCAGTGAGTCTGGATGCCGGGTGGGTGGTGGATAAGCAGTGTAATATTTGCTGCCGCTTGTGCCTAGTGCCTCAGTAGACACTGCCGTCGCCCTCTCTTAAAAAGCCCCATAGACCACCACTTAAGTGGTCTAAGGGGATTGCCACCCCTGGGAACAATTTATTGTAATCCTTCCAAAATAAAACAGGCAGTGTAATACTCTGTCATTGTAGTTCTGATAGACCTGACATGGGAAAAACCGTGCAGACAGTGCATTTATAATTTCACAACGAACAATACAACTTTAAAATATTATTGTTATTATTAATATTTACATTGTATACCACCAATGTATTCCTCAACACAATAGGAAGGGTTTAACCAACAAACACTTATACAAAGTATAAGAATAAGAACAAGCTCCAAAATATAAATCACACAAATATGATTATAGGTAAAAATACCACCTGATATAACATATGCCAATTTGGTATAACAGGTGATATGTAGAAGTATGCAGGCTTGTCTCCACAAAAGGTGAGAAATTTGCATGGACTCAATCACTCAAACACTTGCTTCAATCTGTATCTGCAGGTCATGAAGAGAAGAGCCAATGGCGTGATACCGTTAAAAAACACTTTTTAATGACTAAATATGCACTTTCAAGAAGGTAGTCAATCCAAGCATGTCTTCACCTAAGGTGGACCTCGGGACAAACAAATTGTAAAATGCAAGAATGACTCCAAATAAGATATATAAAAAAGCATGGTATAGTTTGCGTTAGTTAAACTTTTTGTGGTGTTGTGAGGTTCACTATACAAGCTCCTTCTCCATTTGCACTACCTCTATAGTGAACTATTTTTTGTTTGCACGATAGGAAGGGCAGCATAGTTATAGCAATCAAATGGCAAGGTGGGAAAGTAGCAGAACTAGAAGGTGGAGCGTGGTTCTGTAAGAGAAAGCAAGAGACAGGTTTGTGAAATAGAAGTTACTCTTGGAGGCTACAAGCTTTTCTAAAGAGGGTTTTGAGGGACTTTAATGATAGAAGACTAGGGGGGAGTTTAATGATTGAAGCCTGCCCATCCCTGTTCCAAAGGATAGGAGTTGCCAGTGAAAAGTATTGCTAATGTGAGTTAGCAGTAAGGGTGCAAGCAGTGGGCAGGAGAGGGACACTGGCAGAGCGACTGAGAAGAGGTGTACCCATGAATTAGTGAAGAAATGTAACAGAGGCTACAGTTGTTTAGAGCTTTATAGGTAATAGTTAGTGTTTTTAATTGACTCCTGGGGTTCAGGAAGCCAATCTAATGATTGGCAGATGGGCAGCTTGTAAGGAAGTATGAGAAGAATACATCACAATTAAATAATGCTTTAATACAAGCTAATGCATGAAATAAAAATATGAATAAAGAAAATAATGAAAAGTAACTCAGGCACTGGAGGTTTGTCCTTTTGTATAGTACACCTTAATGTGTGTGCACAACTACACACACAGCTTCGATGGAGTTTGAATAGGAGGAAATAAAACGTCTTTATTTTCCATCTGTGTCAGAAAAGACATTCAATTTTGCAAACTGATGCAGTTATAAATGCAAAAAGATAAGTCCTGCGCTCACTCCCATCACTGGGCGGCTGCACAGGACTACAGTACACATCAGCCCCAATATATAGTAAAAACCAAAGAAAAACAAGTTACCTGCGCTCTATCCTTTATCCCTATGTATTTTTAAACAAATGGAGTTTTTTTAGTTACCTCCAATGGCCATGAGAGGATGAGCCCACCTGCCAACGTCAAGGCAGACCCCCCTAGGTGGGTCCTAACTCTAACCATTCACCTTGCTTCCTTGAGCCTCTGGCAAAAATCTCTACTGAGACAGAAAGGGGTATTCTTTATATACACCCCTATACATTATTAACCCTTAATAGGGAACACATGGGACGGGCGGCTGCATTGTAACAAGGCTAAGTGATACAAAAAATGGATACAAATGCAGAAAGATAAGTCCTGCGCTCACTCCCATCACTGGGCGGCTGCAAATGACTACAGTACACATCAGCCCCAATATATAGTAAAAAACAAAGAAAAACAAGTTACCTGCGTGGCAGGAGACGCGCGTGCATTCAGCCGGTCGCATAGGAAAGCATTCACAATGCTTTCCTATGGACGCTGGTGTCTTCTCACTGTGATTTTCACAGTGAGAAGCACGCAAGTCAATGAGACAGCCACTAGAGGCTCTGGAGGCTGGATTAACCCTCAGTATAAACATAGCAGTTTCTCTGAAACTGCTATGTTTATACAAAAAAGGGTAAAACCTAGCTGGACCAGGCACCCAGACCACTTCATTAAGCTGAAGTGGTCTGGGTGCCTAGAGTGGTCCTTTAAAGTGTCACTTTAAGAATGCAGTAAAGAGAAGGTGAAGAGGTGAATGCATAGAATCCAATTTACCCTTCATTAAAGACAACCCATTCTTACTTATTCATCATGTATTTGTGAATATATTGAGGATTATCATTATCTACATGGAAACATAGAATGTGACGGCAGATAAGAACCAATTCGGCCCATCTAGTCTGCCCACTTTTCTAAATACTTTCATTAGTCCCTGGCCTTATAACATCATAACATCATAACTTAATTATTTATATTGCTGAGCAGTCTTCACAGATTTAAAATGTAAGTATTATTAAAGATTTACTTTACTACAGGATTGCATATTTACTTTGAATGTACAGTTTGTAGGCAGTCACAGTACCAGAACAATATGTTCAGACATTTTCACTAACAGATGCTAAACAATATATATATTTCGAATCTTGCAAACTTGCATTTGTGTGATAATTAATCTTCAGTAACACTAACGTGCAGACGTTCGAAAGGAAAAACAAGCAGCTAACTATAGGTCAACTAAGATGTTCTGCTTCATGATAACTGTTAAAAAAAATAAACAGATGGGCAAAAGGTGTGAACATCTCAAGATAGTTGTACACCTTTCCTGGTTTTAGATACAATTGTGCAGGAAAAACATGTCTGTTGTGATAATTCATTTAGCACTGTGCTTGCCTTTCTTCAGTGAAAATTAAATTTATCATGTATTATATCCACATACATGACATTGCAAATCGTATTAGATTATTTCCCCGTTGCCTGCTATGGAACAGAGGAGAAAAAAAAATGTTTTACAGATGAATGGGCTTTTTCAGACAATTACTTTGCTCCACTATGAATTCAATAATGTATGATTTTAATATAGGAATTAATATTGTATAACAGCATTATATTCTATAGAAATGTTTTACATTTGTTTGTCAATTTTACAAAAGTAGTGTTTAAAAATACACTATATTGTACAGTCCTTTGACAACACATTAATGATCCTCAGAAAAATAACCTTTAAACTATGTATGACATAGTTAAAAGAGGCACTCCAGGCCCACTTAAAATGGCGCCGACAAACGAGACAAACCACACACAAGGGACAATCATAGCTTTACTACCGCAGCCTTGGGAGAACACAGCGAGAGCCACTGACTACCTCGCCGAGCGAACAGATTACTCTGCAAAGCTGGATGAGATATTCGACAACTTCTGGAGAAACCTGGCCCTGCGTCAGCGACAACAAGCAAAGCCTCGGCAGGCTGACAGCCCACCTCATGTCACACGCAAAATGGCCGCCACGTCTAATGGCCGTCCCAAGCGCCTTCCTAGGCCGAAGACCACCCTGAGTAAACCTCCGAAGCACCGACCACAACGCCGCAGGCTTGGCCGCTGCAGGCAGCGGCAGAACACCCAAGCGGATAACGGCGCCCAAAGACGGGAAGACCCGGCCTCACTGAGACACCGAGTCAGTGGAGAGCAGGTGCAGGCCTTCACAACGACCTGGGGCTGGCTGATGGCCATCGGGCAACGGCGCCCCGCCGCCTCCCCGCGGATTCCCATGGATGGGGGTGTTACCTTGCCAAGCAAGGGCATCGGCTAATAATGGACTCCAAGGACACTCCACGGCTAAATCAGCAGTGATCAAACCGTGCAACAGACCTTGTAACGTACTGTAAGAACTTACCTGTACAAGCATAGCCAATTTATCTTCACTGAACCTACCCGTTTTTATTTGTTCCCATCTACTAGTAATCTGATGCACCATATCGCTAAGACACTATAGTACAGAGATGTCTTTGTGTTTCTTGCGGCATATTGTCTACCCTGCCTACTGCCTTACCTACTACCTAAATGTTTAACAATTTTAGGCCTGAGCTTATGCTGTAAATGCTTGTTTAAATCCTCTTGCACACACTTCAGGATAGGGAACTTAAGCCTGTGTATAAAATGCTCACATAGACACATGCATGTCGAGAATTAACCTGTTCGCAGTTCACTTTACTTGTTTTAGTTGCTGGATAGAAACAGCTAAACTGTCCCTGTATAAATGTATAAATGTATAACTGCATAATGTAGAACCTACCTAACACGTGCTTTACACAGCTCTGTTAAATTAACAGGTTACATACTAGTCTAAACATCCCTGAGAAATCCCTGATCTTAAGTTTGGCGTTAATTAATAGCTCGTTTTAACCCATGCCTTACCATAATAATCACTCGCCTGATACTACTAAAGCGACAGTTATCCTGATGCATTTCTAATAGTCTACTAGACCAATGATACATCTGCCAAGCTTAGCGTGTTCAATCTATTACTGTTATAAAACCTGATATTTCTATGTTTTTACACAAAATGTATATTGATGCTTCAACGTTACATTAATCAAGCTGGATAACCAAGACATATATTATAACCCACCTGTTTGGATAACTCAATGTTCTAAGCTTGTTTAAAATATATAAAATGAGGCGGATAACTCTAGGAGATTTTGTAATTTGTTGTGATGATATTAGCCTATGTAACCCCTGCAAGTCTCCCTCTCTTTATTCTGTACCACCATAACCATATGCCTCAATAAAAGAAAGATTGACAAAAAAAAAAAAAAAAGAAAGAGGCACTCCAGGTTAAAACTGTTAACTCGATTTTTTTTTATGTATGTTATGCACATGAACTCTGGAACAAAAACGTTGCATGAATATCTTCTAAACATTTTTTTTTTCAACACTGATCTTCTGCAGCTAGTACCAATCAGTGCTTAGCTGTTAAGAATGCGGCAACAATAAGAAAGACAAGTAACCCTAGGGTGTTCACTCTCTCTATATGCCTAATTGCAGAATCACATAGACATACCTACTAAATTAACCATGCATCATATGTCTCCTTAATCTGGTTGGATATTCTCAAATTGGCATTCACATTAACCATGGAAATATTCTCCTGGTCCTGCAATATGCAGAATGCCATCGCCATAGGAGAGAGCACAGGATCAGAGATCTGTGCTGGCTAATCCAAGTCAGATGAGGGTACCTACAAATCCTCTGGCATCACTGATCTACAAATCCTCTGGTATTTTAGGCTTTCCCGTAAGGTCATCCTGACTTTATACCAGCACATAAGACAGGATCTGGAGCCTCTAACTAAAAGAAGCTATTTAAGTCCTCTAACAATTTTGCTGTGCTCAAGTCCATAGTCTTAGGCCTGGACAAGTTGGTGGGTATCTACTGCACCCTCCAAAGAAGGCAGCTGATATTGTTGTTGCATGCTGTATTCTGCACAATACAGCTCTCTAACAACTTTCTTCCCTTATGCACAGGTGTGATAATGATGATCTGCCTGAGAAGGATCTATGTTCTGATGTTGAGGTGGATCCCTGTGACCAGGGACTATGGAAAGGGCACTGTTGATTGCCTCACACTTTTCTTGTAAGTATTGACATCTTTTATGTTTACTCTCCTATCTCCCTAAAGTAAGAGCAGTACTGAAATCAATGCATTGTCATGCATTTAAGTTTCTTTAATGCGTTCAAAATAATTATTGGTCTACTGCATTGACTTTGAAATCTCTGCCAGCTAGCAAGTCATACTTTGCAAAATTAATAGTTGTTCCATTTTGTTTATTGTCATTCAATATGGTGATTTGTGAAAACCAAAGCTTTTTGGAATTGATTTTAACAAATTACTTGCATGCCATTTTTAAAACTATCAAAGATAATGAGCCACTAAATTTAAAATGACAGCAATAATACAATTGTTAACAATAGTTAACATACAGGGTGCAAGCCAAGGCAAAAACTCCTCTAAAATGTTCAAACCCAATACTATTATAGTAAAGTAAGATGCACACCTAATCAATGAATAGCTTATTAAAAAACCCTAATACGCCCTATTGGCATTAAAGGCCTACTTATTTAGGAGAGCTAAAGCACACGGAGGAAACATTAACTTTTAAGGAATGTAAGTGCACTTACCATTTCTTTACCACGTCCACTGTGCGATTGTTTCCACAATCTTCTTCCACAGATGGTTCTTTCTGGACTGAGTAGTCCTCTTGGCTGATCCCCCAATATATAATTATGATACTGGCACAGTTGTGACACAGGCATTGTGACAGCCAAAAACTTGATTTTAATTGCTCATTTTGTTTTCTGTAATGCTAATATTGCGTTTAAATGTATGCAAATTATTGATTAAAGGGGCACTTGATTTTGATAAGTTTTCAATATATAGAAAAAACACACAAATGGGGCTTCAGATTTTCCTAAATAGAAATAGAAATACACACCATAGTGAAGTACTATTCCATTTTATATGGAGCCTTCAAGGGGCAGCTGCCCTTATCCACACAACTATTCTTAGGAAAGTTTTTGCCTCATTCATATGCTGCAATTTTTTGCATGTTCAAATCTTTATAGTTTTTACACAAAACATTATGAAATATTATGCAGAATAATAACAAAGTTTTTCTGGCATGTGAAATTAAGGTGTTAACGTGGTTAAAAGGACACTGTAGGCACCCAGACCACTTCAGGTAATTTAAGTGGTCTGGGTGCAGTGTCCCTTTTGCACATAATGCTGCAAAGTGAAACATTGCAGTTCCAGATAAACTGCAATGTTTACATTGCAGCACTAAGGCTGCCTCCAGTGGCTGTCTCCAGACAGCCACTAGAGGGCTTCCTGAATCGAAACTGACCCTTGGTTCGGTATCTGATTCTTGACGTCCTTATGCTCTGCATGAGGACATCCAGCGTCCAATTGTTTCCCTTAGGAAAGCATTGAACCATAGGGAGGTCTAATGCATGTGCGACATTTGCCGCACACGTGCATTAGCATACACTCATTGCGGGCCGTCTGAGGGATCGTAGCATCAAACCAAGGGACATTGGCGCTGGGAAAAGGTAAGTAAATAAAGAGATTTAACCCTTTATTTACTGGGGAGTGGGGGTTAGAGGAGCAAGGGAGGAAAGAAGCAGGGGGAGTGAAACTGCCCGGAATACAGCTTTAAGGAGGCAAGCTTATGATGCAACATTCTGCAAAACATTTCTTTTTGGTGGCAAAAACTGTATTTAGCACGCTATAATAAAGCATATTTCAAATGCATTAAAGGGGTATTGGTGCTTGGAGTGTCCTTTTAAATTGTCTCTGGCATAGCATTATTAAGCCATGAAATGAGTGCAGGAAGTAGGTGTATATGATACAACTACCATAAGTTGAACAATTTACCTCACAAATGTAACTGACTCTTCTAAAATTTGAACACTGGATAAAATATTACAAAAACACATAGGATCTCTGTACCTGAGATAAAAATATCTGAATACCTGTATACCAGGTATACCAGGTTTGCAACAGGAAAAAACTACTTTGAAGCAAACACCGCAAATTATTTTTTTAACCCTTTCACCCCTGCTACAGGCCATAATCCTTTCAAAGTGCTTAGGTACATCGGGCACTTGTGTAAATATTATCAAATTTTGATTCAGAGTGCGTTCAATAAATTATTTCGTCTTTATATTGCATGTATTTGTTATTTTTCAATGTTATATTGCCAGGGGATATCTAAATGATAGGTGGAGAGTGGTGATCTCATGGCTAAAGGTGAAATGGCCCTATCCTACTAATCTAAGTACTTATCAAACTGTTGGTTTTATGTTGTATTGTTATAAAGAATCAAAAGTATTCCCTTGCAGGATGCATAGTTTTTAATAAATCACAAGCACATTAACTTTCTTATTGCCAAACCATAAAGTGCTAATTGACTCATAATTGCCAGATATGCTAATTTATTCTATCCTCCGGGCTCTTTAAGTAAACTAGGGCAAGATAGACAAGCAAATAAACAAAAACCAACAAAAAGAAGATTTGGCTGAAATAGACAAGTTTCTATTTTGGCTACTCTTTATTATCGTGATATTAAAACAAGTTTATTGATACAAAAGATTCTTTAAACGATCAATAAAACCAACTGATGATGTCGGTTTGTTTATGACTGCATTTGCATCTAATTTCTTGTATAGAAATGAAATATACATTTGCACTTAGCCAATACTATAAACTGAAACAGTTTAGTAAAAGCAGATTTCTCAGGGTATATTATACTCGTCAAAATTAGTATTGTGTAATTATTGCTATTCCCATGTTAATTGCTTGTATTTGCTCTAGGGAATTTAACTTCTTAACTTATATTTCATAGTCTAATATTGAATTTAAAGGCAAAACACAAAGAATATAAATATGTTTTATGATTG
Source organism: Pelobates fuscus (assembly GCF_036172605.1). Taxonomy (NCBI): domain Eukaryota; kingdom Metazoa; phylum Chordata; class Amphibia; order Anura; family Pelobatidae; genus Pelobates; species Pelobates fuscus. The sequence continues at coordinate 226,815,692 of NC_086317.1, forward strand.
TAATAATATTGTTAATTCTATTTACTTATATTTACCTAGATTTATTTACGGAGATGCATGTGAAATAAGAAAGACTTTGACTTTGATGAAAGTTTCATATGGATTTGTGCACTGGGAATATTTTGATAGATCTTTACTATTTATTTTTATTGGTGAATAGTATTATTACTACCATATGAGGGCAATAAACATTTAGTGGTCTTCCAATCATCATTGTTATCAGACTCTTTATCAAAGGGACATTATAGGCCAGTGATGGCGAACCTTTTTGAGCCCGAGTGCCCAAACCGCAATACATGGCAACTTTTTTTTCCCCTCAAAGTGCCAGCATGGCAATTAAACCTGAATACACACAGACAAACTGCTGAGTACACACAGTCCACTGAATACATACACACAGTCCGCTGATTAAACACACACAAACATACACACAGACTGCTGAATACATACACAGTCCGCTAAATACACACATAGAGACTGCTGAATACACACAAACTGCTGAAATCTGCTGAATACAAACACTGCTGAATACATATACAGACAGCCTGCTGAATACACACACACAGAATGCTGTGTACACACAGACAGACTGCTGAGTACGCACAGAATGCTGTGTACACACAGACAGACTGCTGAGTACACACAGACTGCTGAATACACACGCACAGTCTGCTGAATACACACACATAGTCCGCTGAATACACACACAGACTGCTGAATACATACAGACTGCAGAATACACAAACACATACTGCATTGACTGGTGCAGTGTATGTGCTTGTGTGTACAGGTGCGGAGTGCTGTGTGTATGGAGTGCTGGGTGTTAGTGATGTCGCGAACATAAAATGTTCCGTTCGCGAACGGCGAACGCGAACTTCCGCAAATGTTCCCGAACGGGCGAGCCGCCATAGACTTCAATAGGCAGGCGAATTTTAAAACCCCAGTTGGACTCTTTCTGGCCACAATAGTGATGGAAAAGTTGTTTCAAGGGGACTAACACCTGGACTGTGGCATGCCGGAGGGGGATCCATGGCAAAACTCCCATGGAAAATTACATAGTTGATGCAGAGTCTGGTTTTAATCCATAAAGAGCATAAATCACCTAACATTCCTAAATTGTTTGGAATAACGTGCTTTAAGACATCAGGTATGATGTTGTATCGATCAGGTAGTGTAAGGGTTACAGTGACAGATCAAACTCCCCATTTAACGCACCGCAAACAACCGCAAACAGTCCATTTGCACAACCGCAAACTCCCCATTTGCACAAGGTTGGATACCAAGCTAGCCATGTCCCGTTCCTTGTCCTCACTGATGTCATTGAAGGTCTCTTCCTCCACCCAGCCACGTACAACACCAAGGGTCCCCGAAAGGTGACAACAAGCCCCCTGTATTTTTTTTTTAAATGTACCCTACTGTTACACCAGATATGAGTTGCACTGGTGTGACACTGTGCCCTGGCAGGCCCTGAAACGCACACGTGTGAAGGAAACTGACTGCTATTATTTCACAGTCAAATTTCTAGTTTTTTTTTTTAATGTACACTACTGTTACACCATATATGAGTTGCACTGGTGTGACACTGTGCTTTGGCAGGCCCTGAAATGCACACGTGTGAAGGAAACTGACTGCTATTAAATTACAGTCAAAAAAGTTTTTTTTTTTTTTTTTAAATGCAAGCTATTGTGACACCAGATATGAGTGGTGGCACTGGGACCACCTTAAAAATATTGGATATCGCTAAAAATCATGATCACTATATACTTTCTCTACAAACCTCTAAAACAAACCAAACTACTCATCCATCCGCAATACCACTTTATCCCACCTAGAACTAGTGCCCAGGTAAAATACTTGACTCTTACTTACCCACACTCAGTCATGCCACACACATTTCACCAGTACTCTCACTGAATCCCTCTGACTACGGCTAAATTCATCTTCTACATCAGAACACTACTCCTAAGATTGGGTTGTATCCATGTCTCGGGACTTTCATTTAGAATAGGGGCAGCTTCGGTCTCCTTCAACACTGACACTCCAGTGCATATTATTAAAAGATTGGGCAGATGGAAATCCTCAGTCTACAACCGATATATTCCTCATCCCGAGAAAGAAATGAGGAAAGCTTTTAAAAGTTTGGATTTGTAAATTTGATGCAATAAGTGTGTTTTTCTTTAATACCTTTTCACCCTCTTTGCATGAACCCGATTTACATATATTACTAATATGTTTCTGAACATATATATTATATTATTTACTCACTCACTCACTCTCTGGGCCGGCCTAAGACATCATGCTGCCTAGATCCAACGATAAATGACTATGAGGATAATGTATAATAAACACAGGTTACTGGCTATGGGTGGGATAATGTATAATAAACACAGGTTACTGGCTATGGGAGGGATAATGTATAATAAACACAGGTTACTGGCTATGGGAGGATAATGTATAATAAACACAGGTTACTGGCTATGGGGGGATAATGTATAATAAACACAGGTTACTGGCTATGGGGAGGATAATGTATAATAAACACAGGTTACTGGCTATGGGGGATAATGTATAATAAACACAGGTTACTGGCTATGGAGGATAATGTATAATAAACACAAACACAAAAAAAAAAATTATAATACAAAAAAAAATGAATGCAGTTTCAGAATTAATCTAAATTGTATGCTGTCTCGGAGGTGGGAGGGTCTGGGAGGGAGGGTCTGCTGCTGATTGGCTGGAATGTGTCTGCTGACTGTGAGGTACAGGGTCAAAGTTTACACAATGATGATGAATAGGGGGTGGACCGAACATCGCATATGTTCGCCATCCGTGGCGAACGCGAACACGCTATGTTCGCCAGGAACTATTCACCAGCAAACCGTTCGGGACATCACTACTGGGTGTGTATCTGAGGGGTGCTGTGTGTGTGTGTGAGGATTGTTGTGTGTGTGCGGGGGGTGCTGTGTGTGTGTGGGGAGGTGCCTTGTGTGTGGGGGTGTGTGTGGGGGGCAGGATGCTTTTGGGGGGAGGATGCTGTTTGGGAGGGGGGTGCTGCAAGTAGCAAATGTGTTGTTTTTTTTGTTTTTTACACATTATTAAAATCTTTGTCCCCCAGCCAGCACCCCACCACCCTCCCCCACCGGTGACCTATGGCCGCATGCCCACAGAGAGGGCTTCACTTCATGTCACTGTTCCTGTACCTGAAAACATTGTAGTTTAAGAGAAACTACAATGTTTGTATTGCCAGGTTAAAACTGCCTCTATTGTCTGTCTACCAGGCAGCCAATATAAGTGCTTCCTGCTGTTTCACAGATTTGAAACCTGTGAAACAACGCTGGATGTCCTCAAACTTTGAGGATGTACAGTGTCTTCTAAATCCCATATTAAAGCATTGATTCAATGGTTTCCTATGTGGATGCCCTAACGCACACGGCACTTGCCACTTTCAATTAAATCAGAGGAGGCAGAGACAGAACCAGTGCCGAGGGACCTTGGGACTGGAATAAGGTGAGTGCTTACAAGAAACAAAATGTTTAATTGCTAGGCAAGAAGAAAGAGGGACACTATAATGTTAGGAATAAAGGTTTTGGTTCCATGAAAGGACCACTCCAACCCCAATAACAGCTTAATCTCAATAAAGCTGTTATGAGGCAGGAGTGTCTGGGTGTCTATTTGTGAAAAAAAAATCTATCATCCTTTTCCACCAATCATCCCTTTTTTGGCAACCAGGCTGAACTCTAAATCAAGAATCAAACAGAAATGTTCATTCTTTGAGTGAATCTCATCAGTCTATCTGGCCAACTTAAAAGTGACACCGCTCTCATCACCTCTCTCTTACCATTTTTCTACTCATCTACTTCCCTTCTAAATAGCAGGCAGAAGCTTGCTCCTGATATGCAACCTAAGAAAGAGGTGAATGTTGTCAGTGAAGAAGAAAATAGGTGGATGTTTGGCTGTTAGAGAGGTGGAAGCAGAAAAAGCATTTGCACAATTCACCATACTGTCACATTCTGTCCCAACTTCTAAGGGATTCCAATATCGCTGGACATTGTGTGTGAATGCTAGCAACATATAAAAGGATGGGATGTCTGAACCCATTAAACTCGATTCAAGGTCAACCCATCTACGTTGTCCTTGTGGTGCATGCCGCATTACTAATTTTGCCACTTTGTAAAAATCTGAGCCACATATTAGTAAAGAAGGAGATTCGGTAAACTAAGCCCACCCTGTTGTGTTGGTTCTTTAGAGCATATTCGTAGCAAACCTGTGTCTTTTTTTTTCCAGATGAAAGAGTCTATGGCTCTCTGTAGCCTTTCCAAATCTTCTCCCCTTCCCACTGCAATTGGTAGAGCCTGGAACAAAACCAATATTCCTGGGAGATCATTTATTTTAATACAATTTATTCAGTTTATCCAAGAAATGGGCTCATTCTCTAAGCTCTCTAGCTCCAGTTTAAGGGACTTTATCAAGGATGTAATTTGCATAATATATGGAGGCAAGATTTGGCATTACCTGAATTCAAAAGCACTGAAAGCATGACAGAATTGTAAGTCTTACCTATTTCTGAGCAGCCTGTGTCAACATGACTTGGTATAGGCAATTTTATAGCCTAAAAGGGATTCAAACTTATCCAGTAACTCAAAAAGAGAAGGTAGTGATTCCATTGGGTTCACCACGGTAACCATCACACCAACAGCATACGCCACTACTTTGTACGTTTTCTGCCCCGCTTGAAATCACTAAATACTGCCTTATGAGATGTAATAGTGGTTCAATTGAAGTCACCGCAGTGGCTTCAGTGATACATAGGGATAATATAGTACAATGCAATATACAACATGAGACATATTTGAAATAGCAGGAGTAGGCACGGTGACATACTAAATATGAAATATTGTATACCCAATACAGAAAAATAACATATGTCATGACCCAAGGTACTCTCCCTATAAGTTTAAGTGCAGGTGACCTCAAATATAGTTTAATACATGGAACAACATATTTTGTACAATCTATCCAGTGAGGGTGAACAATAGAGATGGTCCTGTGAGGGAGTTTTCATTAGGTAACACCACGCTGGTCATGGTATATTTTATGTGATATTATTAAATCCAGTGTTAGGGTCCATAAGTGATGTGGAAATGTTTTGTAGCAAGCAAGAATCTCTCACGTGTCCCTGACAATACTCATGGCACCTTAACCCCTTAAGGACCAAACTTCTGGAATAAAAGGGAATCATGACGTGTCACACACGTCATGTGTCCTTAAGGGGTTAAAGATGTTGGGTAGTGTTGGTCATACCCATGGTAGTACTGTTAATTTTATGGTATCTACCCTAATTTGGGAATGGTACTGACATTATGTGTACTAAGTTAGTGGTGTAAGATATATGACCACATGTTGAATGTCTATATGCAGGATTACTGTAAAACTTCACAGAACAATATAACTATGTACATAGTGGGTAAATAATAGGAGGTAAACCTCAACAATATAGCCAAATGCTTGTTTATGTCGAGTGTAGTAGAATCATCTGGAGTACTTAGGGAGCCTAAGAGAGACAAAGACTCACATGGGTGTATGCTATTTTTTTTTTTTTTGTTCGTGGAGAATTGAGAGAAAGGTAACGGAACAGAATGGAGAGAAAGGTAAAAGAGCAGAAAGGAGAGAAAAGTAAATAAGCAGAATGGAGAGGAAGGTAAAGGAGCAGAAAGGAGAGAAAAGTAAATAAGCAGAATGGAGAGAAAGGTAAAGGAGCAGAAAGGAGAGAAAGGTAAAGGAACAGAAAGGAGACAAAGGTAAAGGAGCAGAGAAGAGAGAAGGGTAAAGGAGCAGTAAGTAGCAGAAGGCAGAGAAAGGAGCAGAAGGGAGCCAAGGAGGAGAGAAGACAGTGTCAGAAGAAAGAGAAGACAGTATCAGAAGGAGATAGGAGCAGGAAGGACAACCTGGAAGATACGTGAAGTGATCTCTCCACTTCGTCCTGTACACCAAACCATAAAACTTTGGAACCTGGGCCTGGCAAGCAGACTTTAGACCCTCTCATTTCCCCGGGTAGAAAAACAAAAAACTATCAATGTTAATGTATTTACTTTTTTATACATATTTGCAATGTAGGCATATTGGGCATTTTAAAGAAACACTCTGTGCACCATAATAACTTTATCTAAATTACCTTGTTATGGTGCCAGTAGGCTCTTGCGTGCTCTATTGTTTTAAGGGGTGAAAATGTTCTTGAACACCCTCTATTACTGGATTTTCAGGTCCATCAGCAGGATCCGGCTTCTGAAACTGAATTTGCCGCTGATTGGCTAGTGCAGTCAGATGATGCTATAAATTAATTTCAGAAGCCGAATGCTGCTGGGAAGCCTGGAGATGTGATGCTGAAGGAAGCCTTCATGGGTTAAACCATTTAGTGGTTTGACCCCTTAAAGGAAACAAATCACCCTGGAGCCTCTTGATATCATTACATCTTCATTTAGACAAAAGATTCCAAAATCTAGTCACCCTGATCTAAAACCTCTTCTTGTTATTTTATTTTATATATATATGTACACATTGGTTCTGGTACGAAAATGGCGATGAATAAGCATGTTCAAGATAACATATTGAGACTGTGTCTGTAATTAAACAATAATCACTTATTTACTTACGCTCTGAATGCATATGGGTTGAATTAGTATATAATATAGTAAATACATCCCGGTGTGAATTGTATTTTTTTTTATTTATTTTTTTATTTTGTTGAGATTATCTAAGTAAAACAAGAGGTGCACAGGCTAAGGACTATTTTCTAACATTAGACCACATAGCTAATACAATGTGTGGTAAACACTATTTAGCAGGTGACAAGAAGATCTACTTTCAGTTACAGATGGTTTAGCTCAATGCTCTGGATGTCTATGAGAAGCTGTTTACTGTTTCTTTGCCTTCTTCCATTCGGAGAGATCTGATGATCTCCTTGGTGAGGGTGTTCGATACAACCGACTTAGAAGGTGCGGGTCCAAGCTTCTGGCATAGGTATCATGTAGGTTTTGCCTCTGCATTGAACTAGCAACTTAATCGGGTACCTATATCTGTACACTTCCACCAACATCTCAACCCATGACTCGTGTCAGCACAAACTCAATACTGCATTTACATTTGTTGTTAATGTCTGCTATGTTGGTGTCGAAGTAAAGCACATACCGTACTATTACATTTGCAAATGACTAATGGATTAGATCCAACCAATCTGTGACTAACAATTCTGCATGTCGTCTACCAGTGACTTTGTCAATCACTGCAACTGCAATTTTATCTATAGGCTTCATGTAGCCATGATAAGTGTCAGAGATTAAGTGGACAAAGGGCAAATAACAAAATAGAATCAAATTACATCTCAAATGCACTCTAGAGTATAGGGCAATAGAAACATATAAATTGTTGCTTATTAATTAAATGACCAGCTATGACGGATATTACCAAGAGGTTTCCTAATTGAACGTGAGCTAATAGATTTGTTAAAAGCACAACTAGTGTTATCCATTAGCTTCACATTCATTTTATAATAGTGGTTTTACTTGAGGTTGAACATGTCCACCTGACTTTAAATCATTAGAACTAATCAATAAAATAAAAAGCTTTGGGGCCTACGTTTTTCATTGGAGATGATGTTTTTCTCTCCTGGGGGCCCTTGTAGCCGAGCATAAAATCACACAAAATTTGAGATGTGCTAATTAAGTGCCCCCTTTTGTCCTTAGATCCTTTGGTCTGGCAATATTTTATGATATTTAGAGACTTGTTAATATATTGAATATGCACTCTGCCTCCTGACTGCCACAGTCCAAGGCCTTTTACTTATGGATGTGATTGCTCTAGATTATTAATCAAGCATGTTTGCAGATTGAGTAAATCATGTTGCAGACAAAAAAAAAAATGCACATTCTAAATGAGCCTGCAAGCCATTGATATAATTAATTATTAACCAAAACTAGTGCAAAAACGTAATGGTTAAAAATAAAAATTATATAGTGAAAAATTGTGAAACATATCTATAGCAATAAGCTGCAAATCAATAATATTTAAGGGGATACTTTAACACTGTAACCATTACAGCCCACTATAGGTGGCACTGGGGAAGGGAAGATGTGAAACGCTTTAGCATGGTTTGATAACTTAGCTGAGTCCTGCTAGATGCTAGATCCAGTCTGGATGCTGAGTGTGTAACTAGTGTGACACTACAGCTTTAAGACCGAAAAACAAGGAAGGTATGCTAAACAGTAAATAGTGTATAAATACGTACAAAATAATTTTCAATTCATCAACTGATCATGAAAAATAAAAAAAATAGATTGCATACTAAACCATAAAACACAAATATAAAGTATTTTACAGGTACTGCTCTAGATGTCAGCACAATAGATATTATTATATATAATCTGGTTGGATATGATTTTAGCAGAAGGTGTTTAATTGATGGTATGTACTAAAATAGAAGACAGGGATTCATGTCATGATAAAATAATTCACATTCTAATAGCAGAATAAAACATTAAAACCTACAATATTAAAGAAACACCATAACAACAGTTTAAATTAATGGGTTATGGTGCCATGAGGTTGGTGGCACATCCCTTGCATTAGGGATTAAACCGTTTACAAATGTTTTAACCCTTAAGTCTGTGCTCCAGCTCTGGATCGCTCTGCCCCCCTTTTCCTTTGGTTTGGGCAGCATCAGGCAGAGGCATCACAAATTGGCTTTCAGAGCTATCTGCCACTGGAGCATAGACTTGGGGTTAAACCATTTGTGAACACTTTAAACCCTAATGGTAAGGTAGCACCAAGGACCGCAGTTTCAGTGAAGTTGTTATGGTGCCCCGATTGTCCCTTTAGTATTGACTGGATTGGCATCTTGCCTCTATTGGTGACTGCACAGGTAGATTGCCACTGTCTAAGAAAACATTTTCGGAGATGCTAAAAGAGTCTTTCACTGATGTAGCCCGCATTAACCATGAACCCTTTAGTTCTAGAGCTAAAGATAAGAAACTAGGGAGGTAAGGGTGTAAAAGGGAGGTAGGTCAACAAGAAGGGAGTAACTAGAGCTAAGCCAAGGTAGTTAAAGGGATGTGTTTTGAGTCATAGCTATCATTGACTTAGCTGATTCGATCTATATGATCTTAGCTAGCCACTGTTGTATCGATGAGGTTTCTGTGGTCTTCCATCTGAGTGGTAAAAGAGACTTGGAAGCATTTATTAGTAACCTGAGAACTATTTTTTGTTGTACGTAGACAATGGGAGACTGGTGTGATGTAAGAGGACATTCTCAAGCCACCCTAGTGGTGTGCCAATAATTTTTGTGAAGGTATCCTGGATCCTCTCAGAGAAGGAGGATAATAGCAAGCAATTACCACCATATGTGGAGAAGAGCATCAGATGACGCATCACAGTGGCAACATTCATATGAATTTGTGTAGACTGGCTGGAGTTCAGTATCAAAATGTGAGAATTTTATCATTTGTCTATTGAAATTTGGTACATGTTGTACTTTGATAATTGAGAATAAAAATGTTGGACCACTGTTTATCTGAGAATTTGATTTTCTGGCATCTCCTCCCACCTTCTCTAAAAAAAACATCTGGTTCTGCCCTAGTTTGTGTGTGCAACAATTGGTATATGCAGGAAATGCCTCATGGAATTGATTTGCCTCCGGTGCACAGATCCTAAACATTGTGAGATCTCTAGCTAGAATGGAGTTGATAGGTATGCAGTTGTAATAATGTTTACTATTTGTGTATCTGAATGTCTCAATTATAGCACAATCATCAGTTTGCCTGGAGTAAAGCTGCTCGAAATTGGCAATCAGAGTGCTGTAAAATACATTTTGTATGTATACATTTTGCTGTACACTAATAAGTGCATTTTCCTTTCAATTGGTTCACAGATCATGTGAAGGGGGAAAAAGGAGAAGTTAAAAAAAATTAGTTTAATATATATATTTATTAAATAATAATATTTATTAAAGGAGCACTATAGGGTCAGGAACACAAACATGTATTCCTGACCCTATAGTGTTAAAACCACTATCTAGCCCTCCAGTCCCCTCATGTCTCCCTAAGTATAGTAAAATCTTAATTCTATTCAAGCCTGTAGCTGCAGGCTTTGTCCCTGTTTCCTTTTGACCTGCTCACTGCCTGCTGACATCAGTAGAAGTGGGAGCCTGATCCAATCACAATACTTCCCCATAGGATTGACTGAGACTGACAAAGAGGCAGATCAGGGGCAGAGCCAGCATGATTCAAACACAGCCCTGGCCAATCAGCATCTCCTCATAGAGATGAATTTAATCAATGAATCTCTATGAGGAAAGTTCAGTGTCTGCATGCAGAGGGAGGAGATACTGAATGTTTGGATGCATTTTAGGAAGCCATGACCCAAGAAGGATCTCTAACAGCCATCAGAGGTGTGGCCAGTGAAGTTATCACTAGGCTGTAATGTAAACATCGCATTTTCTCTGAAAAGACAGTGTTTACAGCAAAAAGTCTGAAGGTAATGATTCTACTCACCAGAACAAATTCAATAAGCTGTAGTTGTTCTGGTGTCTATAGTGTCCCTTTAATATTAAATATGTAAATATAGATTTTTATTTTGTTACTGCTCCTCAAGTAGATCCATGTTAAAAAGCCCTAAGGGGAGAAACTTGTTGTGGTTTTATCCTGTTTATATTTTAATAAAGTATTTTTGGGTACTCCACTGTTTGTTCTTACAAAAAAAGAAACAATGGTTGTGTTGGCACTTCTAATATTCAAAATAAATCAAAATAACATTTTTTTTCTTAGCCATATACTTTCTAGCTTTTATCAAAATATTTTTTACTATTGTTACCTGGCACCTGGACTTACCTCCATATACTGGCACCTGGACCACTGCATAAAATAATCCTAGGTGGGGATTATACCACCACGTTTGATAAATAGAGAGGTTGTCACGGGCCCCACTCACTTAGGGCCACTCGATGGGCCCTGTATCTTAAGGGGCCCGGTCAGCGCTGCGGCCGTGCAATAGCGCGACCGGGCCCCTTTAAAAAAAATCTCAGCCGCAAAGTACTGCTGGGAGGAAGTGGCCGTCACTTCCTCCCAGGTCCATCCCCTCAGCGCCGCGCGGGAGGGAAGAAAGACAACCGCCGCTGGAGCCACGCCGACTCCCATCAGCCACAGCCTTCCACCTGCAAAAAAATGTAAGAAAAATTAGCTGTATTTGTGTATGTTAGTATGTATCTATGTCAGAATGTATGTATGTCTGTGTGTCAGTATGTCTGTATGTATGTCAGAATGTCTGTATGTCTGTATGTCAGAATGTCTGTGTGTATGTCAGAATGTCTTTATGTATGTCAGTATGTCTGTATGTATGTCAGAATGTCTGTGTGTATGTCAGAATGTCTGTGTGTATGTCAGTATGTCTGTGTGTATGTCAGTATGTCTGTATGTATGTCAGAATGTCTGTATGTCACAATGTCTGTATGTATGTCAGAATGTCTGTGTATGTCAGAATGTCTGTGTATGTCAGTATGTCTGTGTATGTCAGTATGTCTGTGTGTATGTCAGAATGTCTGTGTGTATGTCAGTATGTCTGTGTGTATGTCAGAATGTCTGTGTGTATGTCAGTATGTCTGTGTGTATGTCAGAATGTCTGTATGTCAGTATGTCTGTATGTATGTCAGTATGTCTGTGTGTATGTCAGTATGTCTGTGTGTATGTCAGAATGTCTGTGTGTATGTCAGAATGTCTGTGTATGTCAGAATGTCTTGGAATGTCTTGGTTGCTTCATCTAAGTGTTGCTTCTAAGTGTGTGTGTGGTTGGAGATATTCTGGAGAGTTTTACAGAAGCTTCAACTGTCTAAGAGTTGTGCTAAGAGTTCTTTTTTACTGTTACAGGTAAGATTCATCTGTAGGAAAGGGTTACTGACTGCACAAGGTTTGATTTCCTGTTGGTAATTATAAGGCATTTGATTGGATTAGGTAGCTACTTGCTATTGATTGCTATTTAAATTAGCTATTGTTTGCTAATAAGCAGAGGCCTACCCAGGTGTTAAACATTCCTAGTGGGAGGTGATTTTAGGAGTATATAAGGGTAGTTGTCATTAGCTTGGCTAATAGAGCTTGGTTGCTTCATCTAAGTGTTGCTTCTAAGTGTGTGTGTGGTTGGAGATATTCTGGAGAGTTTTACAGAAGCTTCAACTGTCTAAGAGTTGTGCTAAGAGTTCTTTTTTACTGTTACAGGTAAGATTCATCTGTAGGAAAAGGTTACTGACTGCACAAGGTTTGATTTCCTGTTGGTAATTATAAGGCATTTGATTGGATTAGGTAGCTACTTGCTATTGATTGCTATTTAAATTAGCTATTGTTTGCTAATAAGCAGAGGCCTACCCAGGTGTTAAACATTCCTAGTGGGAGGTGATTTTAGGAGTATATAAGGGTAGTTGTCATTAGCTTGGCTAATAGAGCTTGGTTGCTTCATCTAAGTGTTGCTTCTAAGTGTGTGTGTGGTTGGAGATATTCTGGAGAGTTTTACAGAAGCTTCAACTGTCTAAGAGCTGTGCTAAGAGTTCTTTTTTACTGTTACAGGTAAGATTCATCTGTAGGAAAAGGTTACTGACTGCACAAGGTTTGATTTCCTGTTGGTAATTATAAGGCATTTGATTGGATTAGGTAGCTACTTGCTATTGATTGCTATTTAAATTAGCTATTGTTTGCTAATAAGCAGAGGCCTACCCAGGTGTTAAACATTCCTAGTGGGAGGTGATTTTAGGAGTATATAAGGGTAGTTGTCATTAGCTTGGCTAATAGAGCTTGGTTGCTTCATCTAAGTGTTGCTTCTAAGTGTGTGTGTGGTTGGAGATATTCTGGAGAGTGTTGCTTCTAAGTGTGTGTGTGGTTGGAGATATTCTGGAGAGTGTTGCTTCTAAGTGTGTGTGTGGTTGGAGATATTCTGGAGATAAACTGGAGGTAATCTGAGGTATCCAGGAGGATAAATAAAAAAAAAAAGGTAAAATTTGTTTGATTTAAATTATTCGCCTCATTGGAATGGCAGACTTAGTTCAGTGTAATAGTTGCTTTGCATTTGTTTCACGTTCCACTTTTTGGAGGTTTGGTTGTTGTCTAATCTGTAGACAGTTCTCTATCTTGCGGCAGGAGATTGTATTTTTGAAGTCTGAGATTTGTAAATTATCTGGTAAACAAATTCAGGCTGGAACTGCTGCAAAGCCATTGCCGCAGAGACATACTAGGAATGGCAGATGGATTACTGTAGGATCTGGTAGACTTGGAGTTGTGGATAAAAGGCATATTGCACAGTCTGTTGTTCTACATAATTCATTTTCTGCACTTTCAGAGTGTAGTGGTGTCCTGGAGATAGGCACTGAGGCTAGTGGTGTTGTGCAGAGAGGCACTGAGGCTAGTGGTGTTGTGCAGAGAGGCACTGAGGCTAGTGGTGTTGTGCAGAGAGGCACTGAGGCTAGTGGTGTTGTGCAGAGAGGCACTGAGGCTAGTGGTGTTGTGCAGAGAGGCACTGAGGCTAGTGGTGTTGTGCAGAGAGGCACTGAGGCTAGTGGTGTTGTGCAGAGAGGCACTGAGGCTAGTGGTGTTGTGCAGAGAGGCACTGAGGCTAGTGGTGTTGTGCAGAGAGGCACTGAGGCTAGTGGTGTTGTGCAGAGAGGCACTGAGGCTAGTGGTGTTGTGCAGAGAGGCACTGAGGCTAGTGGTGTTGTGCAGAGAGGCACTGAGGCTAGTGGTGTTGTGCAGAGAGGCACTGAGGCTAGTGGTGTTGTGCAGAGAGGCACTGAGGCTAGTGGTGTTGTGCAGAGAGGCACTGAGGCTAGTGGTGTTGTGCAGAGAGGCACTGAGGCTAGTGGTGTTGTGCAGAGAGGCACTGAGGCTAGTGGTGTTGTGCAGAGAGGCTTGAAGACTATGGTGAGGCCTAATAGAAAGCAGTTGTTGTTGGGGGATTCCATCATAAGAGGTGTGGAGATGGACAATGGTGGTCTTGTGAGGTGTCTTCCCGGAGCTACTGCTCACAGAGACAGGAGACGTATCTGTAATATTGTTAAGCAAGCAAAGCAGGAAGGGGAATTGGATGTACTTGTCCATTTAGGGACAAATGACTTGGCTTGCAATGAGGTTTCAGAGGTTAAGGAAGTTTTTAGTGTTTTTGCCAATGATATACGGCAGGTTGCTTCCACACTGTCATTCTCTGAAGTTCTGCCTGTGCATAACACTCAGAACGACAGGCGGATGCGTATTAGGGACTTTAACTTGTGGCTTGGTGAATGGTGTCGGGAGCAAGGATTTGGCTTTATTGCTCATGGTAGCTCTGTTTGGAATGGAAATAAACTGTACAAAAAAGATGGTTTGCATCTTTCTCAAAAGGGAACAAATGTTCTCAGTGAGCAGTTCAGAGGTTTTGCTAGGATGTTTTTAAACTAGGAGGGGGGGGCAAAAGGGTGATAAAACATCAATCCAATTGTCCCCCAAAACAAGGACAGAAGGTGCCTGTAGCAAGTGTGTTAAAAAATGATAAGCTTAGAGTCATGTCTACAAATGCTCGCAGTTTAGGGAATAAGATCCATGAACTTGTGGCAATAATGGCAACTGATAGTGTAGATTTAGTCGCTGTTACTGAGACATGGTATAATGAGAAAAATGACTGGGACATAGCAATACCAGGGTACTCTTTATATAGAAAAGACAGGGAAGGCAAGAAAGGGGGAGGGGTGGCCCTGTATGTAAAGGATAGCATAAAATCTAGCCTAATAAAGGTTAGTGAGGCGAACATAGAGTCCGTTTGGGTTACGTTAGAATTTGGTAATCACACAGTAACTCGTGTAGGTGTGATTTATAGGCCCCCAGGACAAATTGAAGAGTTAGATAATTTACTAGTTGAAGAAATAGCTAAAATGACAATGAAGGGGGAAGTTATCATCATGGGTGACTTTAATCTTCCTGATGTGAATTGGAAAACAAAAATAGCTACTTGTGCCAGGAGCACACATATTCTAAACTCCCTACTGGGATTGTCTCTAAAACAAGTCATTGAGGAGCCAACTCGTAAAGAGGCCATACTAGATTTAGTGTTAACAAATGGAGATTTGGTATCAGATATTACTGTAGGTGAAAGTTTAGGATCCAGTGATCATCAGTCAGTGTGGTTTAATATAAGAACAGTGACTGAGTCACACCACACAAAAACAAAAGTTTTAGACTTTAGAAAAACAGACTTTTCTAAAATTAGAATATGTGTAAAGGAGTCATTATCAGACTGGAGCAATTTATATGGAGTCCAAAATAAATGGGATTATTTAAAAGTTGCACTACTGAAGGCAACAGAAAATTGCATTAGGCTTGTCAGTAAAAGCAAAAAATTCAAGAAACCACTGTGGTACTCCGCAGATGTGGCCAAAATAGTAAAAAACAAAAAGTTAGCATTTAGTAATTATAAAAAAAACCAGAGTGAGGAAGACAGAATGACCTATAAGATTAGGCAGAAAGAGGCTAAGCAAGTTATAAGAGCTTCCAAATCCCACACAGAAGAGAAAATAGCACAGTCAGTAAAAAAGGGGGACAAAACTTTTTTTAGATACATAAATGAGAAAAGAAAAGTAAAACAAGGATTAGTTAGATTAAAAACAAAAGAAGGAAGGTATGTAGATGAGGATAAAGGTCTAGCTGACTGCCTCAATGAATATTTTTGTTCGGTATTTACAGATGAAAATGAAGGAAAGGGACCTCTGTTAACAAAAAGGATAAATGAGTCATTTATTACACGTGAGTTTACAGAGGAAGAGGTTCTATTTCAACTGTCAAAAGTAAAGACAAATAAGTCAATGGGACCTGATGGAATACACCCAAAGCTATTAAAAGAGCTTAGTGGTGTACTAGCAAAACCATTAACAGATTTATTTAACCAATCATTGATAACAGGAGTAGTCCCAGAAGATTGGAAGTTAGCGAATGTTGTGCCCATTCACAAGAAAGGTAATAGGGAGGAGTCGGGCAACTATAGGCCAGTAAGCCTTACTTCAGTAGTGGGGAAAGTGATGGAAACCATGTTAAAGGATAGGATTGTTGAACATCTAAAAACACATGGATTTCAAGACCAGAGACAACATGGGTTTACTTCAGGGAGATCATGCCAAACTAATCTTATTGATTTTTTTTGATTGGGTAACTAAAATTATAGATCAGGGTGGTGCAGTAGACATTGCTTACCTAGATTTCAGTAAGGCTTTTGACACTGTTGCACATAGAAGGCTTATCAATAAACTACAATCTTTGAGTTTGGATTCGAATATTGTTGAATGGGTAAGGCAGTGGCTGAGTGACAGGCAACAGAGGGTTGTAGTCAATGGAGTATATTCGAAGCTTGGGCTTGTCACCAGTGGGGTACCTCAGGGATCTGTACTTGGACCCATTCTCTTTAATATTTTTATTAGTGATATTGCAGAAGGTCTTGATGGTAAGGTGTGTCTTTTTGCGGATGATACTAAGATATGTAACAGGGTTGATGTTCCAGGAGGGATAAGCCAAATGGAAAATGATTTAGGTAAACTAGAAAAATGGTCAGAGTTGTGGCAACTGACATTTAATGTGGATAAGTGCAAGATAATGCATCTTGGACGTAAAAACCCAAGGGTAGAGTACAAAATATTTGATAGAGTCCTAACCTCAACATCTGAGGAAAGGGATTTAGGGGTGATTATTTCTGATGACTTAAAGGTAGGCAGACAATGTAATAGAGCAGCAGGAAATGCTAGCAGAATGCTTGGTTGTATAGGGAGAGGTATTAGCAGTAGAAAGAGGGAAGTGCTCATGCCATTGTACAGAACACTGGTGAGACCTCACTTGGAGTACTGTACACCGTACTGGAGACCCTATCTTCAGAAGGATATTGATACCTTAGAGAGAGTTCAAAGAAGGGCTACTAAACTGGTTCATGGATTGCAGGATAAAACTTACCAGGAAAGGTTGAAGGATCTTAACATGTATAGCTTGGAGGAAAGACGAGACAGGGGGGATATGATAGAAACATTTAAATACATAAAGGGAATCAACACAGTAAAGGAGGAGACTATATTTAAAAGAAGAAAAACTACCACAACAAGAGGACATAGTCTTAAATTAGAGGGACAAAGGTTTAAAAATAATACCAGGAAGTATTACTTTACTGAGAGGGTAGTGGATGCATGGAATAGCCTTCCAGCTGAAGTGGTAGAGGTTAACACAGTAAAGGAGTTTAAGCATGCGTGGGATAGGCATAAGGCTATCCTAACTATAAGATAAGGCCAGGGACTAATGAAAGTATTTAGAAAACTGGGCAGACTAGATGGGCCGAATGGTTCTTATCTGCCGTCACATTCTATGTTTCTATGTTTCTATGTATGTCAGTATGTCTGTATGTATGTCAGAATGTCTGTATGTATGTCAGAATGTCTGTGTATGTCAATATGTCTGTGTGTATGTTAGTATGTCTGTGTGTATGTATAAATGTATGTATGCCAGTATGAATTAATATATGTCTGTGTGTATGTATGTAATGTCGGTGTATGCATGTGTAAGTCCTCGTGCATGTGTGTCTGTATGTATGTTAGTATGTGTCTATCTGTCACTATGTATGTCTCAGTATGTGTGTGTCAGTACGTATGCCTATATGCGTGTATTTCTGTTTCAGTATGTGTGTCTGTTAGTATGTATCTTTGTGTGTGTGTGTCTGTGTCCTTTTGTATCAGTGTGTGTTTTTGTGTCTGTGTGTGTGTATTCCTGTGGGCGGGATTTGGAGGCGGACCCTGTGGGCGGAATTGAAGGCGGGCCCCAGGGGGCCCAGAACCTGAGCTGAGTTAGGGGCCCCAAAATTTCTGGTGGCAGCCCTGCATCTACTGTAAGTATATTTCCATTATTTGCATCTATACTTGCCTCAATAGAGAGCACTATAGGCTTTTCTTTTATCATTGCATATGTTCCACTCCGTCATCATTTTGCTGTGAACTACTGTCTGAACTAAAGAATATCCTGCAAGTGGGGATACAATATCACTGCATGCTGTTTTATCCAGAGCTGGTATATCTCTATATTATGTGAGTTGGCACTTTTAGACTTTTATGTTGTGTGTTATGCTATTTACTACTATATTGCACTATTGGGTCTTTTCTGTTTTTGTTAAATTTTTCATATGCTGCTACTGACCGAAGTCCCACAAGCACTTTATGAATATTGGATGGAGGACCATTACTTTTAGACCATGTCTTATTCCTGGTATTTTTTTTTTAATCTTTTTTACTTCTGGACTGTCGTATTGACTATTTTTATTGAATTTTAGAGATATTTTAGATCGTTTTGTCTATGACTGTGTGTGTGTGACTGTCTTCCTGTGACTGCGTGTGTGACTGTTTGCCTGTAACTGTGTGTCTAATTGTGTGTGACTGTCTGCATGTGACTGTGTGATGCTGCCTTTAACTGTTACAGTCTTCCTGTGACTGTGTGATGCTGCCTGTAACTGTGTGTGTGTCTGTATGTGTGTGTGTGTGTGTGTGTGTGACTATCTACCTGTAGCTGTGTGTGTGTAACTATGTGTGACTGTCTGCCTGTAACTGTGTGTTTGACTGTGTACGAGTCACTATGTGCCTGGGACTGTGTGCATGTGGCTGTATTTGACAGTATATGTGTACAACTGTGTTCATCTGACTGTCTTCTCCCTGCAGTGAGCCGGCAGCTGGGATATGACATCATCCCGGCATTGGCATCATTACAGTGCACGCGAGGGACCTGTGCAGGATCCCAGCAGCAACTACTGACCACCAGCCCTCCCAGAGCAAGGTAGGACGGTTGGGTGGACCTCTTATTAAATGTGTGTATGTATGTAATAATTGTGTGTGTATGTCTGTGGTTAAGTGTGTGTGTTGTGATTATGTGTGATTATGTGTGTTTATGAATGTAATTGTGTGTGTATGTCTGTGATTGTATGTGTGGGACTGTGATTGTGTGTTTGTGTGTGTATCTGTGGGTGTATGTCTCTGCTTGTGTATGTATGTGTGTGTATATATATATATATGTGTATGTATGTATGTGTGTGTATATATACATACATACACACATACACAATACATATATAAACAGCCAAAGACATACATATATTGTGTTATTATGTGTGTATATAAATGTGTATGTGTTTAGTAGATAGCTCCCTTATTTGGTGTCCTTAAATATTGCAATCTCACATAAGGATAACAAATAAGTGAGTTATCTACTAAACAACTGAAAGATTAAATTTAAGAAAATAGCTTTTTAAATTTTGATCTTTTAGCTGTTTAGTAGATAATTTCCTAAATTGGTGCCCCTGTGTGAGATTTCCATATTTAAAGATACCAAATTAGGTTGCTATTTAGCAGATTGTTCCCTTATTTGGTATCCTTAAATATGGGAACCACACATAAGTAAAGCAAATAGGGGAGTTATGTGATAAACAAAGATCGAAGTTAAGAGGTGTCAGCCAGCCCACAACAAGAAATCTGGGTGGCTAATGAGAGTTATATGCAAATTGTTGCTGGATGCCAGCATGCATCAGACAGCCAATGGCAGTATATTACCACATCTCCTCGTAAAAAGTTTTAGTGCCCCCCAGTTTTGACTGTGGTATCTTATGTGCCCCCCCCCCATATATTGTTCCTAGAGTCACCACTGTGTCTGCATGTGTGTCAGTGTTTCTTTTTATCTGTGTGTCTATGTATCTGCATGAGTATATATGTATCGGCATGTGTCAGTGTGTATATGTGCATACATCTCAGAATCTCGACAACACTACACACAAATACACCCCTGCATTTCAACGTCAACACCATATACAAACCCCATCATTATATATAACCACACCACTGTATTAAAAACCATACTACACACAAATGAATGCATGCATTCAAACACCAACATTACATACAAACCCACCCCTACATTCACTCAAACATACTCCATACAAAAACATTCAAACACACAAACACTGCTCAGTGCTAAATACATTGAAACAATTGCGCTTGTTTTTTACATTTTAAAATGGGGTGCAAGACTGGGTGCCAAAAATAGGACCTGCCCTGGGTGCCAAATGCTATAGGTACGCTCCTGCTGCTAGCCCATTCTTGAGCACTTTGCTGGATTTCATGCCAGGGATATGTCAAAACAGCAGGCTAACAAAATAACTTGTCTGATTGTCCAGCTGATTTCTGTAGGCGGAGCTTCATTTTACCATTTTTTTTTTTTACCAATTCAGAATTGGCACTGCAAAAATGGCTGGTATTGTATAGAACTTAAACTAGTACTATACGAGCCCTAGCGATCCTACACCACTCTACCTTGACCTCAGAGGGTCTCCTCCTGTTGTCTACAGACGCAGAGAAGGCCTTCGACAGAGTAAATTGGGACTACTTGTTTGCTGTCCTGCAAAATATAGGGATGGGCCAGTATATCATGAACTGGATCAAGTCCCTGTACTCCTGCCCCACAGCCAGACTTGGTGTTAACGGAGCACTCACAGACCCCTTCCCAATCAGGAACGGCACTGCAGGACTGCCCGCAATCTCCCTTGCTCTTCGTCCTTGCCCTCGAACCCTTCCTCCAAGCGATCAGACAGAACCCAAACATACAGGGGATGAGAATAGGCAAAACGGTCCACACCGCAGACAACCTCTTATTTTTCGTGACAAACCCGGACCGCTCACTTAGACATATAATGAATGAATTTGACACATTTGGATCACTTTCAAATTTAAAAAAAAAAATAACTCAAAATCTACAATACTTAACATTTCTTCCCGAAAGAACAGGTCATACATACTCAATGCCTCTTTGCCTTCAAATGGACAGACTCAGCCTTGAAATAATTAGGGATCTGGGTTGCAAGGGATTGCAGCCAGCTATACCGGGCCAACTTCCAACCTCTCTTAACGCGGCATGGGGAGGATCTGGAGAAATGGTCACTGCCACACCTCTCTTGGTTCGGCAGAGTGGGCATAGTCAAAATGAACCTCCTACCGCGGGTGCTATACCTGTTTTCAAACCATTCCCATCACAATCCCCCAAAATTTCTTCGCCACATTGCGCACGCTGATCCTGAGGTTCATTTGGTGCAATACCAAAGCCCGTATATGACATAACATCCTCATACTGCCGAAGTCAGAGGGAGGCCTGGCTCTCCCAGACTTTAAGCTGTACTATCAAGCCACAAACCTGCAAAGGATAGTGGAATGGTCCAAACAGGGTGTCACAAAACTGTGGAAAGAAATAGAAGCCACACAAGTAGGCAAGCCCATGACAGTCATACCCTGGCTGGAACCAACACACAGTACCAAACTTGTAGCCCGACACCCACTCATTAAAGCCACCATCACGTTATGGCCCACTCAGCCCCCAAAACTGGCCCTATCATCATTCCCGGCACCCCTGATCCACAACCCAGCCTTTCCTTCAGGCCTAGAACCAAAGTCATTCCAGAGGATGACAGGCACAGACATCCCCAAAGCACTATGCCATTTCACGGAGGGACAGATCAAACCCCTGACCAAGATAACCAACACAAACACCCAAATGTCATGCTCTGCTTCAGATATAAACAGCTGACAGACTTCCTCACCTCTCTCCCACAGAAACCCCTCCTGACAAGAGACCTAACTCCACTAGAGGTGATCTGCACAGACAAAGACCCAATGGAACATGGCATATCAACCTTATACATTATGCTCCTCACAAAGCAGAATACACCAACACCTCACTTTATGGGGAAATGGGAAGAAGCCCTAGGGGAAACACTTACTCCCAAACAATGGCACAAAATCTGTGACCTCACACTACATTGCGCAGTGTCCACTAAGACACAAGAAACTGTATATAAATTGCTAACATACTGGTATAGGACTCCCCAGTCACTACACACGATGATACCAACCATAGATTACAGCTGTTGGAGGTGTGGAGGAGAGGTGGGCACCCTACTTCAAACCGGCACCAATTCTTTTACATCACACTAAAACCCGCACATCCACATACAAAAACTCACTGACAATACAAATTCTTAATGTTGCTAAAGGGCTGGTGCCTCTATTCTGGAAGCAAGACATAGCCCCACCGATGGAACGATGGAACTGTGGTTCCAACGAATGGAAAAACTCCGTGCTATGGAAGACCTAATATTCCGCAGCAGCGAGAAACCCCAAACCTACCTGAATATCTAGACTCAGTGGATTCTGTCCACAGACTCAGCTGATTTCAAATCACTTTTACAGTAAGACACTTCTGACATCACCAGGAGAGATCGAGAAGCATGTTAATATAAGCACAACACCAATCACTGAGGGCTAAACTTGCCTTCTACTTACCTTAATACCCTCCTTCTCCCCCCCTCCCCTCCTCAGAAACTCACTGACTCCCTAGGCCACTGCGCAGGGAGCCCCTTATTAGGATGAACCGATAGATAGTGACCACTGATGACTGGGACAACATACCATCCCCAGGGTGGGAGAGACACATACCATCATCACGAAGATAAATGCAATGGGGTAACAACCTCACACAGACACTGTTATTGAATCATTGGCTTTGTTTGACGTTAAACAGTAACTGCAACTGACCACTGACTAGGCACCATCTGACAACTAATAACCCAACAACAATGGAGACCTGCGTGTCTCACAAGTTACCTAAATGTTGCAGGAACCTGCAAGTTCCATGGTTTTACGCTTCATTGACACAGACCTGCGAGTCATGTATTCCACCGTTCTATGTCATGCTTGATAAAAAAAAAAAAAAAAAAAAATGACGGTATGATGGGAAAACCCCATGCCAAAATAAACAGATATTTACAAAAAATAACTTAAGCCAGGCAATATTGTATCCTTTTTTGCATGTTAGCACAGTCATAGTCCATTTTTTCCTGCTGTTCTGACTGCTAGAATGGCCTTTCGGAATAATATTCATTATCACAATTCTGCTGAACCAAATAGTGAGGAACACTAAATGTTGTCAACCCCCCCATTCCCCCCCACCCCCCCACCCCCCCCCCCCACCCCCCAAGAAATGTTGCCAACATGTTTTGGAACAATCAAAATTGTCACACAAGTCTAATATTTGTCCATCTTTAAAACAACAGTTCCCAAACCCTATACATACTACATGTTTAGCAATAAAAAAACTCACTTGCATCTTCATTGCTTTAAGCCAACAGTGTTATTCTGCATAAATAATTTAACGCGTTTGAAAAGAGTTTTACGATACTTATCATAAATTCAAATGTCAATAGGACTGCACATATTATTTTTTTTAATTTGGTATGCAAATTTGCTAAGAGAATAAAGCACTTGAGCAAACATGCTTTTGTAAGGTTAGCGTGTTTCCCTAAGGTAAATGCAGATTACTTTTCGGGAATGCATATAAAGCAGATTCTAAACATGTGCTTTGAATTTCAATGTCTATGGCTGTATTGTAAATGCTTTGTTGGCATAGTAATGGTCACCTGTAGGCATATTAATATATATGTATGTATTTATATTTCTGACAAAGCAAGCTGCATTTTGTCTCTCATAGGAAATAATGCTTTTTCCAGCACAGTGTTTGAATGTATTTTGCATGGTTTATAGAAAAAATTGGGTCCTTTAAAATCTTGTTATGCATATTATAGTTCCGCTAGTTTTATCAAAAATTGTTTAGTGGGCGATGAATAGATTATGGTGTGTTTCTTCTATTGAATTTATGAGTAGAGCAATATACTTATAGAGGTACATGTTGGTTATATATTAAACCATGGGAGTTAGATATAACCTTAGAAAGGGAATTAAAATCCACATCCTTTGAAATGCAGTCTGTGTCAGACTTATGAGTTTATAGAAGTGATGTAAGTTGAAGGGAAACCTTTATTATGAAGATATCATATTAATCTATGACAAAAAGTAAAACACCTTGCTACTTTGGCTCTGAGTCTGTTTTCAAAATGCAAATATTATACAAGAGTGATGAAGAGAATATCATGGGACATCAGGGAGGTGATGAGGTATCCAAGTACACTAAGGGCTTGAGGGAGCTCCCTGACCCAGAGCTACAGGAAGCCAGCATCTGAGACTGGGACTTCCCATCCAACAGGTTGGAACTCAGCTCTGGATCAGAAGAGTAACTTTTCATAATGAATAACTTTTCATAATTATTGCTTGGGCTAGACACCTCTGATCAGGTGCTTTTCTGACTGTTTGCCCCTCAAGTCAAGAGCTTTCTGGGGACATAGACTTTTTGGGGATAACCTAGCTAAAATACATTATTTTTGGGATACTGTTGCAAGATGCCCTGGTTCCTGGTAGTTAACTAAATTATCTGGCTGTGGTTCAGTTATGTCCCAGACACCAAGGCACCAGGGCAGTACATGTATATATATATATATACTGGCCTGCTGCTGAATAAAGGTGGTTCATGCTTTATCTTACATCAAGCCTTGGCTGATGTTTTTTAATCATCACTATAATCACTCTTTAACTTTTATACCAGGGAAAGGGAATGCTTGGTGGAGACTGAGCATAGGAGTTCAATTACAATCAGGCAATCCCTTTAAGTCAGCTAACCAGGGATGCCCATGCATGGAATACTGCTGAAACACTGTTGTATGGACAGAAATACCTACAGTTGTGTAGATCTTTCCCATTAAGGTCATATTTCCTTTTAAGCAGTGTATGCATCATCCTGTCTATATGTGCATGCCTGTTAAAAGTCCCCTCATATTGCCAAAGGTGTTTGCTTACCCAAACAGAGACTTTATGGATCACTATGTTCAGGCTCATGGCCACATCCCTTTAGACTGAACACAGTGATCTTCATGAGGGACAGGAGAGATGATTGGGTCCAGAATGGCTAATTTTAAATTGCATGGCAGGTTCACATACCATTATTATAGACAGCTACACGTATTGCTAAAAATATTTGTACCTACTATGTGCACATTCACCAACATAATACTACACAAACATCTATATATATTACACTGTGTCATGATTTATTTAACAAAAATAAAGCCACAATAGAGAGTCCATGTGTGAAAAACTAAGTACACTTTATGATTCAATAGCTTGTAGAACCACCTTTAGCAGCAATAACTTGAAATATGACTTTATCAGTCTCTCACATTGTTGTTGAGGAATTTTGCCATACTCTTCTTTGCTTCAGTTAATTGAGGTTTGATGGCATTTGTTTATGTTTATGGTCACCAACTACAAGAAACGTCTGGCCTCTGTGATTGCCAACAAAGGTTTTGCCACCAAGTACAAAGTTGAAGGGGTCAAATACTTATTTCACTCATTGACATGCAAATCAACATATAACTTTTTTTGACATGCGTTTCTCTCTGTCTCTCATTCTGTCTCTCACTGTTAAAATACACCTACCATTAATATTATAGACTGATCATTTCTTTGTCAGTAGGCAAACGTTCAAAATCAGTAGGGGATCACATTTTTTTTCCTTCACTGTAGATTTTGGCTTGTGTTAATTCATGACATGGTGTAATACATCATGTGTTGTTGTTCATCTGAAGTTAAGACCTTCTAATAAACAGATGGTTGTTATTATGTCCTGCAGGCCCGGACTGGCCATCGGGCAAACCCAAACAGGTTAGAGCCCTGCATGTTAGAGTTCACTCACCACTAGGACCACCAGGGATGGCAGCACGGTCCCTCCTCCTAGGCTAAAGGTAAGAAGGGAGGGGGGATACAGTGCTTTTTTTAATTAAAAAAACAAACATATATAGTTATATTGATCTTTACCCCCTACCCTCTACACACACACAATACCTCCAAACGTATTTACACACACACACACACACACACAGAACCCCCTTTTGGATTTTGACTCTTGGCATATATTGACTATTCTCCCTTCTGTATTCCTTTGACCTTGCCTCTTGTATTCTCGTTGTTTCTGATTTCTGGCATCCCTGACCATGGCTCATTTATTATTACTCTCTGTCCTTGTGACATTAGCCCAGCCATTCTAAGGTCCGGTATACGATACTATTCCTTAACACTCTGCGTGTAGGATCCACTAATATTCCTGACATTAAAACAGGGCCTTATGGATCTGTCAAGGGTAAGTACCCAGGCAACCATGTCCTGTGGTCCGATGAGACCAAGATAAACTTAAACCACCAGGGAATGAGAGCCCCCCTCCCTGGCCATGTATCAAGCAGGGAGGGGGGACGAAAAAATATAAATAAAAATTTAAATAATATTAAAATAAAATAAAAATATTAATAATATATATATATATATATATATAAAAAGAAATAATAATAATTTAAAAAAATATATATAAATGCCCACCTCCCACCAAGGCTCTGCATCACATACACACACTGCACTCATACACACACACACTGCATTCACACACACACACACACACACTGCACTCATACACACACACACACTGCATTCATACACACACACATTGCACTCATACACACACACTGCACTCATACACACACACTGCATTCATACACACACTGTATTCATAAACACACTGCATTCATACAAACACACTGCATTATATACACACACACTGCATTCTTTATTTACACACACTGTAAATAAATATTCAATTAATATAATTTTTTGGGGATCTTATTTTATTTAGAAATTTACCAGTAGCTTCTGCATTTCCCACCCTAGTCTTATACTCGAGTCAATACGTTTTCCCATTTTTGAGGGGTAAAATTAGGTACCTCGGCTTATATTCGGGTCGACTTATACTCGAGTATATACGGTATATATAATTTTTGAGGCAGTCATTTTAGGTTTTTGTCACGTTTTGTTTTTCAGTGTGGAATTCTTGAGGATTCTCTGCCTAGATTTTCTCGTGGTATAAATCCAGCCCCAGCCCTGACTGTTACCTGTTTAACCCCTTAAGGACACATGACATGTGTGACATGTCATGATTCCCTTTTATTCCAGAAGTTTGGTCCTTAAAGGGTTAAACACACGTGCTTCAATTTATGGTTAATTTTCTTTCATTAACCCAGAATCAAGACAACAAATTAAAACAAATCTGGGATAGTAGGACAAGGACCCAATGTTGGGAATGTATTATAAAATATCAGCAATTGGCAGGTATGCTATAATATTTTCATGGCAGAACTAGTATGCACATCACAATATTTGTCAAGAATGACAATGCATTATGTGGAGCTGTAATCATTAAAATGCACCCAGTGTCCTTCTTTCAACAAAGTGCCTCCATGAAGCATACCATTTTGTTTGCTTTCAATATTTGAAACACCAAAATGTTAACTTGAACCTGTGTAAAGAAATAATTAAACAGAAAAAAGTGTTATTTATTATTACACACTATGTATAAAATGCCAACACTAACATTCAGTGTAACTCCATGCACAGCAAACACTAAAACATATTACTTCTTTTAAACCGTCAAAGATAGAATTATCCATAAGTAGGTATTCTAGATTGTTGGAAGCTGGTTTTCTATTTTTCAGTAAACCATTTTTGTTTGGTATCTAGATAATTTAATTTGACAAAAGTGTTCACATATACTAGACTTTCTCTTAAATCATTCCAAATTATACCTTAATTTAATTTTAATAGATATCATATGGTACTGGCAACTAGTGATGTCCCGAACAGTTCGCCGGGAACCGTTCGCTGGCGAACATAGCGTGTTCGCCGTCGCGAACACGCGTTGTTCGTTCCGCCCCCTATTTGTCATCATTGAGTAAACTTTGACCCTGTACCTCACAGTCAGCAGAACCCATTCCAGCCAATCAGCAGCAGACACTCCCTCCCAGACCTTCCCACCTTCATGATGAATAGGGGGCGGACCGAACATCGCGCGTATTCGCTACCGCGAACACGCTATGTTCGCCGGCGAACGGTTCCCGGCGAACTGTTCGGGACATCACTACTGGCAACTAATAACAAAACACTAAGTATATATTAATAATAATTAAAAAATTGTTTTACTCAGACATACAAAATGTGAAATATTGATATATGTTTTAATGCTAAAACATCAATATTAGTATTTAGTTATTATCAGTAAGCGTAATAAGATGGAGATTATGCTTAATTATGTTAAAGTTTTCAAAGAATATTCCAATATTTAATAGTATTTTCCCAAACATTATTATTATTATTATTATGTATTTGAAAATGTGTATTTATCTCTGTAGTCTCTCTGATCACTTCAGCCAAGGATTCTCTTGCTAGCATAAAGTTCACAAAATTTGATTATTTGCAGATGACATTATTTTATCATTGAAAAACCCAATTACTTCAATCACTCCACTCATGTCTATACAGCAAGAATTCAGCACTATATAATTCTACAAATCCAATTCTCATAAAACTCAAGCTTCCATTCCATTCCTTCCATTCCATGTTCCACAGTTTGAATTGGGTTTATTTAAAAATACATTTTCTTTCAACTGGAGGGATTCCTATATCTGATACCTGGGCAGAAACCATGGCAAGAACCTGTCTAAGATGCTATGTTTCCTTCAACCATGTGGCGGAACCAGCCCCGCCACTTGTGCCTGGAGAGGACTGCTTGCCAGCCTCATGCCATGTGATTATGGTCCCTGGGAGGTTTGGCCCTTGAAATAACAGATTTGGGCATATTGTATTTTATTATGCTGCTGCTGGCCCTTTAAGAACCATCTGGGGACATACTGTGACTTTTGGGAACAATGCCCCTTTAAGACTATGGACCCTGGAAGATATTGCCTGTTAAAGACGATTTTAGCAGATTGCATTTTAAAAGATTTGCTGCCCCTTTAAATTGTATTGGAGCAGTTCTGCAGCTTTAAATTGGCACTTTGGATGCAGCCGAAGTAGTCGAAGTGGCCACCATTCGACAAACAAACACGTGGCGGCGGCCATCTTTGTTCATTCGAACAAGGTCAGCGGTATGTGTAGCCATTTCAATGAACACCGCTGACCCTTACCTTCTCCTACACTCCGTTTTCAGCTGCAGAGACTAAGTCCCATTCGGCAGTCTGAACTCACTGCTATACTAAGCGAATGTGACTTAGTCATTTTTCTGTTTTCTGTAATGTACGTGTTTATTGGTTGTTCTGTAAAATCCTGTGGGCAGTACTATGTGTGTAGATTGTGAATAAAATAGGCTGAATGTGCCAGTACAGTCAGTTCTGCTTGACCTCAAAACGAAGTGTCATCTCGTTATTGGAGGAATTGGATTGTATGCTGATTGCCAGGAGTGTAAGCTGATTGTATGCTTTTCCTGTTCAGCTGTTTATAGCATTCAGATGCTTGAGAGCGTTTGTATGCTTCTCCGGTTCGGTGGTTGTGGGGTCTGCTGCAGTGTTTGGAGTCCTCAGGAAGCGCTAGAAGCATCCTTCAATGGAGGTGGCCGC
This sequence comes from Pelobates fuscus, assembly GCF_036172605.1. Lineage (NCBI taxonomy): Eukaryota > Metazoa > Chordata > Amphibia > Anura > Pelobatidae > Pelobates > Pelobates fuscus. Next base: position 226,845,113 of record NC_086317.1, read on the forward strand.
GGACTACAGGGATGCAGACAGAAAGGAACTCTGGTATGATGCCCTGGAAGATGCCCAGTGGTGGCGAGGTGAGAGTCTCCCCAGTGATGAGCAGCGGCTACAGAAGCGTGTGGCGATGCGGATGTATCTATTGGGAGAGCAGCCCCTGGATGAGTGGGTGACAAGACTAGAGACCCTGGTATGGCGAGAGATCTGGCTAGACAACGCATACCAGGCCCTCTGGTGGCATATCGTTCGACTTACCCCGTGGACGGCCGAACACGACTTACCGGAGGGGGATGATTATGATGGTCCGGGTTTATTATGGGATGCCTTGGAGGACGACATTGATCTTGTCAGCATGGAGGGGTCTAGGTTTTGAGACATCTACGACTACCGGATGGGCATGTATGTCTGGGCTGACGAATGCGAATGGTAACAATTGAGTGGGAGCTGGAGCAGGACTACCAACACCTGCTCAGAAGTTGGAGCAGTTCTGCAGCTTTAAATTGGCACTTCGGATGCAGCCGAAGTAGTCGAAGTGGCCACTATTCGACAAACGAACATGTGGCGGCGGCCATCTTTGTTCATTCGAACAAGGTCAGCGGTATGTGTAGCCAAATCCATGGAACTGAAATCGGCTACACATTTCAATGAACACCGCTGACCCTTACCTTCTCCTACACTCCGTTTTCAGCTGCAGAGACTAAGTCCCGTTCGGCAGTTTGAACTCACTGCTATACTAAGCTAAATGCCCGAACTACCCTGTTCGTGCATTCGAATGGGACTTAGTCATTTTTCTGTGTAAAATAGACCGACCGCACAGCCAGGGCCGTCTATAATATGATTAGGACCCTGGGCAATGCCCCCTGGGCCCTGCCCCTCCCATCCCTCCCCCCAATTACGCCCAATGCGCAATCACACAGACAAACGTACTGGCACATACAGACACAGACAGACATTAAAACATTCACAGATACATACTGACACACAAATATATACTGGCAGACATACTGACACACACACAGACATACATACACACACAGACACATACACTGACAGATATACTGTCACACACACAAACACATACACTGACAGATATACTGACACACACAGACACATACACTGACAGACGTATTGACACACACACACAGGCATACTGACATACACACAGACATACTGACACACACACAGCCATACTGACATACACATAGACAGACGTACTGGCACATACACACAGACAGACATTAAAACATTCACAGATACATACTGACACACACATACACTGACATACAAATATATACTGGCAGACATACTGACATACATACATACACACACAGGCACATACACTGACATATATAATGACACACACACAAACACATACACTGACAGATATACTGACACACACAGACACATACACTGACAGACGTATTGATACACACACAGACAGGCATACTGACATACACATAGACAGACGTACTGGCACATACACACAGACAGACATTAAAACATTCACAGATACATACTGACACACACATGCACTGACACACATGTATACTGGCAGACATACTGACACACACACAGACATACATACACACAGACACATACACTGACAGATATACTGACACACACAGACACATACACTGACAGACGTATTGACACAAACACACACGCAGACATACATACGAACACAGACACATACACTGACAGATATACTGACACACACAGACACATACACTGACAGACATATTGACACACACACACAAGCATGCTGACACACACACAGAGGCATACTGACATACACATAGACAGAAATAATGAGACACACAGGCCTACTTACATTCACACACACATACATACACAGAAAGACATACATACACACAAGCATACACTTAGCCACCCTCCAGGTTCTTACCTTTTTCTGGAGGGTGGTTTCCCTGGTCCAGTGGCAGGCTGAGGCAGATGGGAGTTCTCCTCTGGAACTCCCCTCTTCCTGCCATTCTACACCCGCGCGGCTGTGCTCTCCATCGGGAGGAAGTGGCGTCACTTCCTCCCAGCTGGTACAGGAAGGGGCCCGGTCGCGCTGTTTAAGCGTCACAGCGCCAGACCGGCCTCTGCTCACACATGCTCCCTGGGTGGCCCTTAGTGCATGAGCCACCCGGGTGGCCTCCTTAGTGTGCGGGCCGATGCGGCTCTGTGCAGCCACACCGCCCGGGCCATGGGGGCAGCGCAAATCACGGGGCCCACGGGGCAGCTGCTCTGGGCACCCCAGGAGCAACTGGGCCCGGGGCAGCTGCCCCGTTTGCCCCGCGTTAAAGACAGCCCTGCGCACAGCCCAAATCTATGCAACTGTTTTGGGCAGGAAAATGTGCTTGCGGTCGGTCATAAAGGACTCCCAGCTAACTTTTGATCTACTGGATGGATTTGTCTGATTTTTGAGAGTGTTTATGTTTAAAGTGTGCTGATTCTGAATATGTAATATGTTTTATGAAGATTGGACATATATTTTTAAAGCTATAGTACATGTATAAAAACTGTATTTTTCCTGCTTGTGATAATTATGTTAACCCATTGTGTACCATAATTATATCACAGGCAGAGGGGAGTATTTTGTGTATAATTGCTGGGAGTGTTTTCTGTAATGTACCCTGTGGGCATTACTATGTGTGTAGATTGTGAATAAAAGAGGCTGTTTGTGCCAGTACATTCAGTTCTGCTTGACCTCAAAATGAAGTGTTGTCTCGTTATTGGGGGAAATGGATTGTATACTGATTGCCAGGAGTATAAGCTGTATGCTTATATATGCTATATATGCTTTTCCTGTTCAGCTGTTTATAGCATTCATATGCTTGAGAGCATTCGTATGCTTCTCCAGTTCAGTGGTTGTGGTGTCTGCTGCAGTGCTTGGAGTCCTCAGGAAGCGCTAGAAGCATCCTTCAACGGAGGTATCCAGTCGGGGTGCCCGTCGATCCATTACAAACCAAAATTAGATTTAAAGTCTGGGATCTGGTTTATAAAACAATCAGACCATCTACAAACTGATCCAGACCCACTCCTATCTCAGTGCTAAAATATTGGCTACTGGATTTAGATCTGGAATATTGGAAGTCCCATTTCATTAAACATGTTGATGATTTTTATTTGGCTAATTCCCTTATGCCATTCAACTGATTAAACGAGAAAATGTATTTAGACGTTTTGTTGCCACAATATATGTAGAGATCTCCACTATAATAGAAAAACATGAAAGGGGGGTGCTATATAGACATAAAATACTTATATCTGTACAACGAAGGTCTCTCAGCTGATAATCAAATCAATCTAGAAAAACAAAACAGATTGCACATAGCATAATACTGTATGAGGAAAAATAGAATGGATAATGGTGGTATTGGGTCACTCACGATAAACAGAGCCTATTATAGCAGTTAATCTCCACTATAATGTATAATCACTTTAGGGCTTCTATAATTTATAATCACTTTCAGAGTCTTTACATAGTAAACATGTCAAGTTTAAAAAAAAAGGGAAATGAATAAAGAATTTGAATTGGAGGAATGGTTTAATTTTTTTTATTAGCATTAAAAGGCATTACTCAATGTGTCGCTCACCTAGAAAATGTCACGATCCGGGGAACCCAACACGCTAACACACACACACACACACAGAAAATGTGCAGTACCGGACCTTAGAGTGGCCGGGCTAAGCACACACAGAATAGTCAGGAGACAAGCCGAGTAAGGGGAACCAAAAGACAGAATAACGAGAAACAAGCCGAGGTCAAAGGGTAGGAGAAAGTCACAAAGTCAGATTAACAAGCCAGAGAGTACGTAACCAGAAACACAAGTTCAGTATCGATACTAGTAAGCAAAGACCACAACAGGGCACAGAGAGACAGGAAAGGTAAGTATTTAAATCCTAGCCTGAATCCTGATTGGATAACCTCCAATCAGTATTAACAAACACACCTGGGGGATATCTATACCCCCCACTGTGATTGTTGCGCTGTAGCTTTAACGCCGGGTCACGTGAGTGACCCCGGCGTTTAGATAATGGTGCCGGCTCCCGCTGCCGCTGGGAGGAGGAGAGGAGGACGCGAGCGGCGTGTCAAGAGGAGAGGACGCCGCTCGCTTACCGGTAAGGGGAGGGGGGGACCGCGGGCGGCGACGGACCGAGGGTGAGTGCTGCGAGAGGATTGCAGCCTCCCCTCACAGCCGCCCACGGAGCCCTGACATAATCCCCCCTTGAGGACCGCCCGGAGGGCGGGAAGCCGAAGGCTTCAAAGGAAACCGCGCATGAAAGGAGCGGATCAAAGAGGGAGCGTTCAAGTCAGAGACAGAAACCCACGACCGCTCCTCACGGCCGTAACCCTTCCAATCAACTAGATACTGCAACCGACCTCGAGAGAAACGAGAATTTTGGAGAGCAGCCACCTCGTACACGTCACAAGAGACCGCGCAGAGGGCATCGGAACGCCTGAGAGACCCAGAGAACCGATTACAGAGCCAGGGCTTCAAAAGGGAGGTGTGCAAGGTGTTAGGTATACGCATGGAAGGAGGCAAGGCCAGGGAGTAGGACACAGGATTCACCCTACGCAACACCTTATAGGGACCAAGGAACTTGGGCGCAAACTTCATCGAGGGAACCCTAAGGCGGAGATTCCTAGAGGACAACCAAACCCTATCCCCCGGAGCATAAGAAGGAGCCGCACACCTACGACGATCAGCAAATCTCTTTTGAGCAGTAGCTGCACGACAAAGAGCAGCATGGACCTGATCCCACATCTTCCGTAAGGAGGCGAGGTGCTCGTCCAAAAGATGGTAACTAAACCCATCTCAATTATTTAATGATGAATCTACTAGCTTCTTGTACATGTTAGAAAGGGTGTGGCCAAACAAATATTCCAAAACGAACAGTGGATCAGCTAGATAAATATAATTGAACTAGGAGATAAATATAATTGAAGTAGAACATGCAATTGGCAGATTGACGACTACAAAAAGTTTTTAAAAATAGGTAGCAAAGCACCTTATTTGACCATGGCTTTTAATGAAATTGCAAATAAAGGGAAAGCTTGAGAAGAACTATTAAAGGGGTTTATGCCAGGGAGATCTTATTGTAATAATTCTCATAGAATGATTGACATTTTGGATTTGGTGGAGGTCAGGGGTTTCCCCTCCTGACTCTGTTTATTGTCGCTGAAGTGGCCTTTGATAGAGTGGGATGGGTTTGCCCCAAAAAGGCACTATCTCCCTTTGGTTTTATGGGTTGGCTTTTAGAGGCAGTAAAAGCATTATACACCTCACCTTTGGCCATAGTACTAGGATACAACTATTAGGATGGCACCCAACAAGGCTGCCCACTCTCTCCTTTGTTATATATTTTATCTATCGAGCCCTTGGTGATAAACATCAGAAACAATCATTTAATTATAGGTATTGCAAACATAAATGAAGAAATTAAACTTGGTCTGTACGCAGATGACCTACTTATCACCCAGTTCTCCCGGTTTAACTGTAAAGGATTTATGCAAAGATAATGAGATTCTAGCATTTAGTCTCTTAGCTATGAAACTAAATATACCTAATCAAGATATCTGCAATTATCTATGAATCAAACGTTTCCTAAATATGCAAATGTTACATTTGAATGAGGATAATGAAGGTATTATGAAAAAGGTTTTCAGTGGTAGGTCTGTGAATAAGATATATTCTCTTACAAAGTTACTCTTAAGTTCAAGATATAATTCAACTATTCCTCTGGCTTTAAAAAAACGGGAGAGGGAGCTAAATATAATATTAGGTTTTACTGAATGGCATGTCTCTTTCCCTAAAACTAGGAAGGTTATCCACTGTCTAAATATTTTAGAAACACATGTAAAGATACTACAAAGGTTATATATGGTCCCTGATAGATTAACAAAAATATTATTTTCAAATTCTCCGTTATGTTGATGTGGTAAATCAAAGGGAACAATGGTTTACATTTGGTGGAGTTGCTCCATTATTTCTCAATTTTGGAAATATGTTTATATCTTTAATTAATTGCTAGGGGATACTCATCTCCCTAGTAAACCTCAGGTTGCCCTCCTACACCAAAATTGGGGAAGAACAAATTTGATATCAAAGATAGTGATCACACACTGATAAATGGCAGCCAAGAAGTAATCGCCAGATATGTATGTTAACCTAGTTCATGACAAGTGTTGAGATCAGGCTGACTAAAGTACAAAATATGGATTTATTTTTCGATAGATCGCATTTGTGTGAGAGTGAATGTTTGTCTTTTTTATTTTTTTGTCTATTTATTATAGTTTTGTGAAAAAATCTCAATAAAGATTAAAAGACTCTAGAAAAAAGGCATTACTCAATACGTCACTTACCTGGAAAAGATGGTACCTAACCCCATCTCAGTTATTTAAGATGAACCTACTAGCCTCTTGTACATCTGGTACTCTGGTTCTCTGTACCTGTCAGGGTACCTGTGGTCTCTACCTCCAAAAGAGGTAGAGACTTAGCTGTTCCACCATCCAGACGGTCTGATGACTCCCTTCCCCGCGGTCTATCCGGTCATGCAAGGCCGGCCGCGAGGGAGTGACTGCCTTTTACACCATCTAGGCAGGAAGTCATCATCAGGACACTCCCCCGGATCGACCTGTCAGTCAATTGCTGCAGGACCAATCAGGACGTCTCGGAGGTGTGGTTACTGCTCTGAACAGGGTATTTAACAGAGCTTCTTTCATTAGCTCATTGCCCTGTCGTGGTTCTAGCTTGTTCTAGTCACTCAGTGCTTGTGTTTTCTATTATCCCTTTTGGTTTTGACCCGGCTTGTTTACCTTACTCTGCTTATCTCTGTTACCCTTGATTCGGCTTGTCTCTCGCTTACCTGTCTTCCGTTACCCTCGACCTCGGCTTGTCTTTGACCATTCTATTCTGTACTACTTACGTTAGTCCGGCCATTCTAAGGTCCGGTATACGTATCTGGCTACTGTTTGTACTCTGCGTGTTGGATCCCTGTCCCGATCCTGACATTACGACAGGGCCAATGGATCCTGCAAGTACAAACAGTCAGCTGGCTTCTCCTGATCCTAGGTTTGAAGCCATGGATCACAGAATGGATCAGATGGCGCTTGCGCTACAGGCTCTATTATCTCATGCCAATAACCCACCAGAGGAGATACGTAATACCCCTGTTTCTCCTGTCAGTTTAGGTCTAGAGGTAGCCACAGTGGGTGCTTCTTCTCGCATTACCCCCCCAGTACGCTATGGTGGGGCTCCTGAGAAGTGTCGTGGTTTTTTAAACCAAATTAGTATCCACTTTGAATTGCAACCTCGCTCTTATCCTACAGATAGGGCAAAGGTAGGATTTATTATCACCCTACTTATTGAGAAAGCTCTGAGATGGGCCAACCCACTATGGGAGAACGATAACCCATTAGTGTATAACTATAACGCATTTGTAGCTGCTTTTAGAAGAACATTTGATCCTCCAGGTAGAAAGGTTAATGCAGCCAGATTACTGTTGCGCCTGAGACAGGAGAACCGAACACTGGTGGATTATGCACTAGAGTTCAGGTCTCTGGCGTCAGAAGTCAAGTGGAATGAGCAGGCGTATATGGATGTATTTTTGAATGGCCTATCTGAAGTAATCCTTGATGAGGTTGCTACCAGAGAACTCCCTGAGAATTTAGAAGATTTAATTTCGTTCATCTCTCGTATAGATGAACGTTTAAGAGAGAGACAGAACACTCGAGAGAGGAACCGGAGACCTTCTTTTAGGTTAGTCCCCGCTTTTCCAAGTCCTGACTCCATGGTATCTTTGCTTCCTGAACCTATGCAGATAGGTTATACCCGCCTCTCTGAGGAGGAAAGACAGTACAGGAGAAGAGAGGGTTTGTGTATGTATTGTGGAGCCAAGGGCCATTTACTCTCGAACTGTCCTAACCGTCCGGGAAACGCTCGCACCTAAGTCTCTCTAGAGGACAAGCCTTGGGTGTTTCTATTTTGTCCTCTACTCCTAATTATAAAGATCACAGGCTTCTGCTACCAGTTTCCTTAACTTGGGAGAAGGAAGTAGTAAGGGCTATGGCATTGATAGATTCCGGTGCTGCTGAGAATTTTATCGACCAAGCCTTTGCTATTAAGAACAATTTCCCATCCCAGCTAAGGGAGACACCCTTGGCCGTTGAGGCCATAGATGGTAGACCACTACTAGACCCTGTTATCTTTCGTGAAACCATACCCATTAGTTTAAATGTTGGTATCCTACACGTGGAGAATTTATCTCTTTTGCTCATTTCATCCCCTTCCGTTCCCATAGTTCTGGGGTACCCATGGTTGAAGAAACATAACCCTATTATCGATTGGGAGTTAGGGGAGATACTCTCGTGGGGCCAGGGTTGCCAGGATAGGTGTTTATGCAAGGTTTCTCCATTAGCTAATGTTAACATACCTGAGACTCCTATTCAGTCCACAGAAAGACAGATACCAGACCTTTACCTAGACTTAAAGGCAGTATTTGACAAGAAGAATGCCGATTCTTTGCCGCCACACAGGCCATTTGATTGTAAAATTAAGCTTCTACCTGGGACTATGCCTCCGAGGGGCCATGTATATCCTTTGTCTGTTCAGGAAAACTTGGTTCTAGAGGAGTATATTCGGGAGAATTTAGAAAAGGGATTCATTAGGAGGTCTTCTTCCCCGGCCGGGGCTGTGTTATTTTTCGTTAAGAAAAAGGATGACACGCTGAGACCTTGTATCGATTACCGAGGCTTGAATAAAATAACTGTCAGAAATGCCTATCCTATTCCACTTATTACCGAGTTATTTGATCGTCTTAAGGGCTCCAAAATCTTCACCAAGTTAGATCTCAGAGGGGCATATAATTTAGTGAGAGTCCAGCAGGGACACGAGTGGATGACGGCGTTCAATACTCGGTACGGTCACTATGAATACACAGTTATGCCGTTTGGACTTTGCAATGCTCCTGCAGTATTTCAGGATCTGATTAATGAGGTACTTAGAGAGTTTCAACATGATTGTGTCATTGTCTACCTAGACGACATACTGATACACTCTAGGGAGATTGAAACTCACCATAGACAGGTCAGAGCGGTATTACAGAAACTTCTGCAACATGGTCTATACTGTAAATTGGAAAAATGCAGCTTTGATCAGTCTCAGATAGATTTTCTTGGTTACGTGATTTCTGGGGAAGGTTTTAAGATGGACCCTGACAAACTCCAGTCTATTTTAGATTGGCCATTACCTAAGGGACTCAAGGCTATTCAGAGGTTTATTGGTTTCTCCAATTATTATAGGCGCTTCATTAAGGGTTACTCGTCTATTATTGCGCCCATTACCAATATGACCAAACAGGGGGCAGAAACTAAGACGTGGTCTCCTGAAGCTCTCGCTGCTTTCAAGAGGCTCAAAGAACTTTTTGCTTCTGCTCCAATATTAGTCCATCCTGATACGACTTTGCCGTTTCTACTCGAGGTCGATGCCTCTGAGACAGGAGTAGGTGCGGTTCTGTCACAAAGATTAGCGGTAGATAAACCATTACACCCGTGTGGTTTTTTTTCCAGGAAACTTTCTGGGGCTGAGAGCAGATATGACATCGGAGACAGGGAACTGTTAGCAGTCATTAAAGCCTTAAAGGAGTGGAGACATTTGTTGGAGGGGACCCTACACCCTATTACGATTTTGACAGACCACAAAAACTTGTCATATATTGGGGAGGCTAAGCGCTTATCCTCTAGACAAGCTCGTTGGTCCTTATTCCTGACTCACTTCAATTATGTACTGACTTACAGACCTGGTTCTAAAAACTCTAAAGCCGATGCATTATCTCGCCAATATGAACCTTCTACTGTACCTGAACCAGTTCTTTCTTCTATAGTTCCGAAGTGCAATATCATTGCTAATACGAATCTCAGGATTCATTCTCCATTACTGGCCGAGATCATTAAGTTGCAACATCTCGCACCTAAACAGACCCCTGCGGGTCATCATTTCGTTCCTCCTGCTTTTCAACTGGAACTTTTACAGTGTTTACATAATAGCAAGATGGCGGGACATCCTGGTATTCGCAAAACTTACGCCTTGATCTCTAAGGACTTCTGGTGGTCTACTTTACGGAGGGATGTTGAGGAGTTCATCGCTGCATGTGAAGTTTGTACTAAAACCAAACAACCCCATACGCTTCCATGTGGACTCCTGCAACCCTTGGAGGTTCCAGAGAAACCATGGTCCTGTTTGGCCATGGACTTTATTGTCGATCTACCTATCTCTAAAAGACAGACTGTTATCCTCACCGTGGTTGACAGGTTTACTAGGATGGCACACTTCATTCCCCTGCCTAAACTTCCGTCTTCTCCCGAATTGGCAGAGATATTCGCCAAGGAGATTTTTCGCCTACATGGGATACCCTCTCAAATTGTATCGGACAGAGGCTCCCAATTTGTTTCCCGCTTTTGGAGGTCCTTCTGCTCTCAACTTGGTATTAAATTAAACTTTTCTTCTGCCTATCATCCTCAGTCTAACGGAGCTGCTGAACGTACCAACCAGAAAATTGAACAATATTTACGATGCTTTGTTTCTGAACACCAGGATGATTGGGTCGGTTTGATTCCTTGGGCGGAGTTTGCACACAACAATCTCGTTTGCGATTCTACTCATTCAAGCCCCTTCTTCATGAATTATGGTTTTCATCCGTCTATTCTTCCTTCGGATTCTCCTTCCCAGGGGGTGCCGTCAGTTGATGTTCATGTTGCCAATTTGAGGAAGTTGTGGGATCAAACTCGACAAATCCTTGTGCACAACTCTATGTTGGTCAAGAAACACGCTGATAAACGTAGAAGGGCGGCTCCGGTCTTTGTTCCAGGTGATAGGGTATGGCTGAGCACGAGGAACATCCGTTTAAAAGTGCCCTCCATGAAGTTCGCTCCTCGTTATATTGGACCCTACAGGGTGCTGACCCGTATCAATCCGGTTGCGTATCGTTTAGCTCTTCCTAATACCTTACGCATTCCGAACTCGTTTCACGTTTCATTGCTGAAACCACTCATATGTAACAGATTTTCCTCCACAATAGCCCCTCCTCGCTCCGTTCAGGTGGAGGGTCAGGAGGAGTATGAGGTCAACTCTATTATTGATTCTCGAATCTCCCGGGGGAGAGTACAATATCTGGTTGATTGGAAGGGATATGGTCCTGAGGAGAGGAGTTGGGTACCTCAGGAGGATGTTCATGCTCCCCGTCTCCGCAGGGCGTATCACTCTCGCTTCCCATCTCGTCCCGGTTCATTCCGCCCGGTGGGCGTATCTGAGAGGGGGGGTACTGTCAGGGTACCTGTGGTCTCTACCTCCAAAAGAGGTAGAGACTTAGCTGTTCCACCATCCAGACGGTCTGATGACTCCCTTCCCCGCGGTCTATCCGGTCATGCAAGGCCGGCCGCGAGGGAGTGACTGCCTTTTACACCATCTAGGCAGGAAGTCATCATCAGGACACTCCCCCGGATCGACCTGACCTTACTCTGCTTATCTCTGTTACCCTTGATTCGGCTTGTCTCTCGCTTACCTGTCTTCCGTTACCCTCGACCTCGGCTTGTCTTTGACCATTCTATTCTGTACTACTTACGTTAGTCCGCCCATTCTAAGGTCCGATATACGTATCTGGCTACTGTTTGTACTCTGCGTGTTGGATCCCTGTCCCGATCCTGACAGTACCATATTTTTGGTCATGTTTAGATAAGAAATGTTTGGGATGCTATTCATAATTTAGTTAAAATGATTGATGGGTACATAATTACATTGTCAACTGAACCATGTCTATTTATAAAATGTCCTAATAACATAAATAACATAGATAAACAGAATTCTCCTAGATCACTTTCCTGTAGTATTCACCATTACTGGAAAGTCCCTGAAATACCATCAAAAACATACGTTTTTTACTTGTTATTCGAAAATAAAGATGTGAGTTGGCATTCAGACCACCATCAGTTATTGTTGATTTACCAAGACATCAAAGGGCTATGTTGAAAGAGTGAGTATCATTTATAAATATTTTGTAATTTGTCCCATACATGTATATATCATTGGATGATATATTTATTTGGTTGTTTGTTTGTTTTTGTTTTATCCTCTTTCTTTCTATTATTATTATTATTATTATAGTTTATGGTTTTTTTTACAAAATTGTTTGTATTTTCAATAAAAACAATTTGATAGAAAATGTGTATTTTCTGTTAAAATAGTGTTTTATAGCTCAACACAGAAAAAATAAAACTTTATTCCAAGCACTAATAAATCTAAAACACCAAACTCAGCCTCTAACACCATTCCTTGTCACACTCCATTTATATCTAGTATAAGTTACAAGGAAATGATAATAAGGTTATATGCCTACAAAGCCAATAGAAGATGAATTGTACTTAATTATGCCATCCATTAAGATAACCCAATGACAATAACTTCATTGTAAAAATTCCATCACTTTTCGCAGTCTCAACAATTGCATTAGCAAAAAAAAGAAGGAAATATAATTTACTTTTAATGTTAAGTTTAATAACCCAATACACTCTATCATTTGACTTTGCTGGCAGTGTAGAAGGTGCTGTTAAATATAATTAAACCCTAAATGAGATTTTCTTGCTAGCAGCTCAATTTCTATAAAACACATTGTAAGGACAGGCTTCAATTACAATATATATGTGTATATGTATCTCCCTGTCTCTCATATATATATATATATACATATTGCATTTGTATATGTGTGCGGATAGATGGATAGATAGATGGATAGATCGATAGATAGATAGATAGATTTGGGTGTTAAAGGGTTACTCCAAGCTTCATGACCACTTGAGTGATTTGAATTGGTCATAGTGCTTGGAATTTGTAAGTGCTGCATTTCAATATGAAAGGCTGTACTACACAGCATCATTAGTATATTATTAGCCAGCCCAGAGCAAGAGTTAAGGGATGACCAATGTCAATTCTATTGCATTCACAGAGGGTAATTTAAAGCAATAATTCGATACCCTTAGTTGATGAATGACTTATAGGATTGGCATCTGACTTCTAAAAGGGTTTTCACTATTACGAGGGGACAACACCAGGGTAGTACTGGGATCATAACCACTAGACGAGGCTGTAGTGGTTATAATGCTCGGAGTAACTCCTAAAGCAGGCCTAGGCAACCTTCGGCACTCCAGATGTTTTGGAATACACCTCCCATGATGCTTTGCCAGCATTATGGGTGTAAGAGCATTATGGGGGATATAGTCCACAACATCTGGAGTGCCGAAGGTTGCCTATCCCTGTCCTAAAGCACACCCAAGTCTCCTTGAAAAAATACTCAATCTAGAGATAGATGTAACTTTAAATTTGGCGGTCTAGATGATGTATTTAGGTTTTTTAACTCACAATTATTGTAATTTTATGTTTGCAGCCAACACTGTCTATGTTACATTGGTTTTCCATTGAATCCCTTACAGACTTTGGTTACAGTTACGTTTTGCTTATCACAAATGTCTTTGCAAGAGGTAGTAAAGATTGTCCAAGTCTTTTGAAAAAACATATTGATACTTCTTACTTGTGGCAACATACTTGTTGTATTGTATTCTTATACCTGAAGTGTATATACTACATTGATCCCACTTCCCTTTTACAGGTAATTTTTTTGTACAGATTTTCCAATATCCCTACCAGGTAATAACATTTATTTTCCAGACGTTATAACAAGAGGTTTGAAAACACAAACTCATTCCAAATGATTTCATCATCATGAGCACAGTTATTCTGTCAATCCATTCATTGTAGGCAACAGTTAACAAAATAATTAAACCTGTACGAAGTCATCATGAATTGTGCATATCCATCAGTGCACTTTCAGCACAGGAAAGAGCAGTTGTTGCAATAATTCTTTGGCTCTCTGTTAGTGACTATTGTCATGTTAGTTTTTTTTATTAATATTAAATTGCAAAGGAGCACACCTAAAGGAAAAAACAAACACCTGTATTAAATGCATACTAAATACGCCAACAAAAATATTAAAGGGACACTATAGTCACCCAGACCACTTCAGCTCAATGAAGTGGTCTGGGTGCCAGGTCCCTCAGGTTTTAACCCTGCAGATGCAAACATTGCAGGGTTAAGCCAGCCTCTAGTGGCTTTCTTCCGGACAGCCACTAGAGGTGCATCTGCGATGCTGGAGGCATATTATGCCTCCATCGCGCAGAGCGTCTATAGTAAGCATTGAGAAATGCTTTCCTATGGACACTTTGAATGCGCGCCCAGAACTTGCCGCACATGCGCATTCGGCTCCGCTGATGTCGGCAGAGGGAGCTGACGTCGGCGGGGGAGGAGAGGTCACCAGCGCCAAGGGATCCTGGCACTGGAATAAGGTAAGCTGTTGAAGGGCTTTTAGCCCCTTCAGCGCCACGGGAGGGGGGCTCTGAGGGTGGGGACACCCTCAGGGCACTATAGTGTTAGGAAAACCGCTTTGTTTTCCTGACACTATAGTGATCCTTTAACCCCTTAAGGACCAAACTTCTGGAGTAAAAGGGAATCATGACATGTCACACATGTCATGTGTCCTTAAGGGGTTAAACCAGAAAATATATCTAAAGAATATCCAGATTCACTCCCCAAAAATTGGGTGGTAAATCACTTAACAAAATAATACATAACTAACCAGAAAATGATCAAGAAAAATCTGAAGGAAAACACTGATAATTAATTAAAAAAAAAAAGAAGAAGAAATAGGGAAACAAATATTTGCATACTTATACCAGTATACAAAGTAAATACGTACCAAACAACTGAATCAATGCAAAAAAATACAAGTATATAAAGTGAAAAGAAAAGGGCATTACTACAAGTCCCAGAAAAAAAGATAAAGCCCCAATGTTTTGGTGTGAAGCCTTTGTCAAAGAGCATGATATATATACCTGAGAATAATTACTCAATAGAATACACCTAAAGAGAAAATGAGCAGCCATTCATTAGGAATAACCCTCCCAGCCATGTTCCAAAGGTCATGGTTGTCAGGGAAACTGTAAACACATAAATAATACATAAGATCCCAAATGATTAACATATTCTTCAGATCCTGATATTAGAATTAAACAATATGGCACATAAGCCTACCTCAGAAAAGCTGATCGCATGTGCCTCGATCTTGTAAGTTGGTCGTTTAAACCCTGCAATTGGACGTACCTGCAACCAACTTACAAGATCGACGAGCGTACAATCAGCTTTTCTGAACTTTCATCTTTTTTTCTTGTGAGACCTGTGGTATCTCCCTATTCTCCTAACTTTATATACTTGTATTTTTATTGCATTGATTCAGTAGTTTGGTACGTGTTATTTATTTTGAATGCTGGTATAAGTGTGCAGACAATTGTTTCCCAATTTATTTATTTTTATTTTTTTTATTAAAATCACTTTTTGCCTCCTTTCATATTTTGTTATTGATTGTATCTGGTTTGTTATGTATTATTTTGTTAAGTGATTAACTTTTAATTTACTGTTGGGGGAGTGAATTTGGATATTGTTTAGATATATTTTCTGGTTTATAATATTTTTATGAGTATGTAGTATTTACTGAATACATGTAATAAAGGTGTTTGATTTTTCCTTAGGGTGTGCTCCTTATGTGATTTACTATTGATTGATTTTTGGACTCTGGGAGGACAGAGTTCCCAAGCGAGTACCAATGTGTTATATATTTCAATTCTTATTGATTAGACTTCATTTTACTAGAGTGCCCTCTTGTCTGATTGTTATTTTCATATTAGTTTTTTTTTTATATCAGAAATAAATAACATCACTTGAAATTTTTGTAACTTTGAAGCAACCCTTCATTTGTTTTTGTCACTTCTAAAGGCATTGAAAGCTAGGCTATAAATAAGGACTGAATTCTTCTATTTTCCCCCACAACCTTCTGGGTTTTATATATTTAGCAAATACCACTGATAGGAATATCGCTGCTTGGTGTGCTGCTTGGCCGAGGATTGCAGCAGAGGTAAGGTATAATTACCTGATGCTGTCCCCTGCAGATGCCGTCCACTGCAGTACTTTGATCTTCAGATCCTGCCTCTTCATCTGCCAGGAGACCTCATCAGTGCTTGCACATTAGCAAGAGTAAAATACTGATATCTGTGGTGAATCCTGCAAGAACAAAGGTGTCTCCATAAACAGTATCTCGCTCATTGTGTTAGCAACAACTCTAGGAAGTGGCAAAACTTGACGGTAGTTGCTCCATTTTTTTTCAACTTGAGATTTACCATATGACAAAGAATTGGTAAGTTGTTTTAGTCTCGCGGTATTTGTAAAAGCTTCTCTGAAACTGCTAGGTTTTCAGCTGCAGGGAGCTGAAGTGGTCTGGGTGTCTAAAGTGGTGCTTTAATACGATATGGTCATATAGTGGAACTGGATCCCCATATTTGTTTTCCGTGATAGGAGTTTTTAAGTAGCCTTATAAGATTATACATGTCTTTTTATGTGTGCACCGTAACCTAATTTATTCATAGATCAAGTGAAAATTGACTGTAACGGATCGCCTGGCACCCCGACTTGGTACCTCCGTTAATGGATGCTCCTAGCGCTTCCAGAGGACTCCAAGCACTCCACCAGACACCATAAGCACCGCAGGCTGCAGCTATCTCCCTTCAGAACGAAGCAGGAACAAGCTCTTACAAGAGCTCAGTGATTATAGCAAGGGAATATGCCTAGCATAGCAATCCCTTGTAGCAGATTCCCCCAATAAGACACAGGACTCAAGTTGAGGGTAAAACAGGAACTCTGGACTGGCTCATCCAGCCTGGCTTTTATTTCCAACTCACACATACAGGCCACACCCAGGGGGAGGCATAAAAGAACCAATGACATAGATGTTACCTCCCACACATCCCCTCCCCTTAGTGTGACACATAATCCCATTATGCATACAGTGTAACATATACTTTTACACAACTTTCATAACTTTAAAACCATACATCACATTCACATAAAAATACATATCCACAATCAATCCATTCAGGGGAACAACATATTAAAAAATGGCATGAATCCGACCAGGGGTTAAAAAGTTACTAAAAGTATCTTTTGTTCCTTTCTGGCTGGCAGAAAAACATCCCCACAATGCACCCTGGTTTCCTCCCTTCTGCCCTGGAGTTAATTGGAGAAGTAATCCAATTACCCAGGACTAAATGCAGACTCCATTAACCACATGGTTGCAAAACAACATAAAACACTTTAAAATACATAAAGTCACATTTACACATAACACACAGACATTTCACCTATCCCCAGATAGCTGGGATCTGCACGCACAAAACTACCGAATAGCGCGCAGATCCTACTCACACAGTACAATTGCCATGGAGCTAAAGTCTTTCCCATAGTCTTTCATTATATAGATAGGCTCCATGGTATGGCTATCTGGGGTATCACATTCCCATAAAGTCTGGTCCATAGTCCAAAGGCAAGAGGCGGGCAAGCAGCCCCCTCCAAGGACACGTGGCGA
Source organism: Pelobates fuscus (assembly GCF_036172605.1). Taxonomy (NCBI): domain Eukaryota; kingdom Metazoa; phylum Chordata; class Amphibia; order Anura; family Pelobatidae; genus Pelobates; species Pelobates fuscus. The sequence goes on from NC_086317.1 coordinate 226,862,624, forward strand.
GTTCGGTTTCGCCACACTTCTCCCCTTTACCCCCCAGACTAACAGGGTATCTGACCTCCTGCCGGTCCGTGCCCTGGTTAGTCCAGCAACCCACCCATGAAGCACAAACAGCAGTACCTCCCACCCACAATAACTGGTTACTACACCTGGGTAGAGGAGAACTTTGTCCAGGTCCAGGTGCCTCACCACGGCTGTGTGGGGGACTGGTAGTCTGCCTTGGTGGGTTGCTGAGTGGGCAGAGACCAGCGGTACTCTGCCCTGGTGCCAGCGCTACCACTGAAGTAGCCTGATTGGAGCCTGGTTGTGGGAGGGGGAGACCGACCGTCTCCCCTCTGGGTACATAGCTCTGCTGCTGGAGACAGACTGTCTCCCCTTTGGCTAAACAGCCCTGTCGTGGGGGGGCAGGACCGACCATCCCTACCCCCTGTGCTGGAAGTGCAGAGACCACTGTCCCATCTGCACAGGTGTGGGGCTTACAGTCTCCCCCTGGTACATTAAGCTGCCGCTGGGGAGAGGTGGTAACCAGCTCCTCTCCCATTAGAACACTCTGCCGCTGGGGAATGGAGACTGGGCTCTCTATTCCCTGTACATTAATGATCCGCCGCTGGGGAGAGATGGTAACAATCTCCTCTCCCATACATACTTTCCGCCTTTGTGGAGGGAGACTGACTGTCTCTCCTCCCAATACATTGTCCTGCTGCTGGGGGGGGAGGTCGATGCTCTCCACTTTCTGTAACTCCAGCTCTAGTTGGGGATCTGGGCCGGTTGCCCAGCATCCCTGTAGGGCCGGTGGAGAGATCTCGGTCCCATCTCCACCTGCCTGCAGGGGGTCCTCCCAGGACCAGTCTATGAGGTCCTCTACCTCGGGTACCTCTGGTTGCTGTTGGGGAGGGAGACGGGTTGTCTCTTCCTCCAATAACCCATTCTGCCGCTGAGGAGTGAGACCGACTGTCTCCCCTCCCTGTAAAACATACTGCCGCTGGGGATCTGGGCCGGGTGCCCAGCATCCCTGTAGGGCCGGTAGAGAGACCTCGGTCCCATCTCCACCGGCCACTTCGGTTTCTTCCTCGTCCCACTCTACCTGTGGCTGGAGTTTCTCCCAACGTGCCCACTGGCCTTCCCTCAACGCCCTGTGTTGTAGGTTCCGGGTCACCATGTCCCACACGAACCGCACGTATTTCTCCTCTGGATTGGGTCCGTAAAACTTCAGGCGCAACCCTACCATCGTGCCAAACTCTAGTACGGAGTAGCTATACGCCATGCTTGCTGTAGCCACTGCTGGTTCCATTATGTTGCTGAAGATAGGGACGCTGCACAACTCCACACGTTACCGGTGTCTCTGAGCTGCTTCTCCTCGCACTAGGACGCCATCCCACCGCTGCCACCAATGTAACGGATCGCCTGGCACCCCGACTTGGTACCTCCGTTAATGGATGCTCCTAGCGCTTCCAGAGGACTCCAAGCACTCCACCAGACACCATAAGCACCGCAGGCTGCAGCTATCTCCCTTCAGAACGAAGCAGGAACAAGCTCTTACAAGAGCTCAGTGATTATAGCAAGGGAATATGCCTAGCATAGCAATCCCTTGTAGCAGATTCCCCCAATAAGACACAGGACTCAAGTTGAGGGTAAAACAGGAACTCTGGACTGGCTCATCCAGCCTGGCTTTTATTTCCAACTCACACATACAGGCCACACCCAGGGGGAGGCATAAAAGAACCAATGACATAGATGTTACCTCCCACACATCCCCTCCCCTTAGTGTGACACATAATCCCATTATGCATACAGTGTAACATATACTTTTACACAACTTTCATAACTTTAAAACCATACATCACATTCACATAAAAAATACATATCCACAATCAATCCATTCAGGGGAACAACATATTAAAAAATGGCATGAATCCGACCAGGGGTTAAAAAGTTACTAAAAGTATCTTTTGTTCCTTTCTGGCTGGCAGAAAAACATCCCCACAATGCACCCTGGTTTCCTCCCTTCTGCCCTGGAGTTAATTGGAGAAGTAATCCAATTACCCAGGACTAAATGCAGACTCCATTAACCACATGGTTGCAAAACAACATAAAACACTTTAAAATACATAAAGTCACATTTACACATAACACACAGACATTTCACCTATCCCCAGATAGCTGGGATCTGCACGCACAAAACTACCGAATAGCGCGCAGATCCTACTCACACAGTACAATTGCCATGGAGCTAAAGTCTTTCCCATAGTCTTTCATTATATAGATAGGCTCCATGGTATGGCTATCTGGGGTATCACATTCCCATAAAGTCTGGTCCATAGTCCAAAGGCAAGAGGCGGGCAAGCAGCCCCCTCCAAGGACACGTGGCGAGTTCGGTTTCGCCACACTGACCAAGAGGGAAAAAAAGAGAAGTTAAAAAAATATATAAATCTATATTTCTATATTATATTTTAATGAATATACAATATATAGATATTTTTACTGCTCCTCCTGTTGTAACCTCTATTGTTTAAATTTAAATTTTTATCAACTAGGAATTATTTTAACTCAGAAAAATGAACTCTGTATACAAATTCTGCTCACTTTTTCACTCACCTTGATGCTGAAATCATGTTAATTGAATTACGTACTCCTCCTGCAGCTGAAACAATTAGCAGATGCTTAGATAGAGTACTAGGGCAAATAATCCACCCTGAGAAGCTAAGGACATATGTCAAGCCAGCAGCAGGACTGACTGACTGGCACCCCCTGACTTAGTCCACAAATGTCTGCATAGAAATTATAAAAATAATATTGCCAGTGGCCCCTTTCAGCAAGTCTGCTGCATATATAGAGGGAAGGGAATATTTAATTGATTTGTTGGGCAAGACGCAGGGTAACTGTGTTATTGTCATCGTGGAACCTGCATGTCTAAACATGTATGGATGTTTGTCACAGTAAACATGTTTATTAGCTTGTGTTTCTTGTTTTATCTGACAGTGCCCCTCCTGATTCTGGTTCTGGATCTGCCCTTTGACAAAGACTGTTGTAGCAGTTGAAACATTGCTGTTGTACATTTTGGGCACCTGAATAAAAAGACACTACCTTCAAAAGGCACTGCTGGATTTAATTTTTATACTTTACTAAAAATATACTGGTTTGGCCAGAACCGGATTCCTTGCAAACATTTGTGTTTGGTATGTGTTGTTCTTATTTCTTATTTTGAAGTTGGTTGAAAGGAAAATCTGGTAAAATAGCAATGCAAATCCAATCGAATTGGTTGCTCATTACAATTTCAGAAGCTAGACGATAAATGACAATTTCAGAAGCTGACTGATCCACTGTAATTTTATACTTATATATTCTGTAAAATTATTGTTGCCAATGAACAAACAACATGTTGAATTTTTAATATTTACCTGGATTCACTGCAGGACTTTCTTATTTATATTCAAAATATATGAGTCCAGTCTATTCATTTTCAAAATAACAAGAGGTATTATCCAAAAATCTGATAACATGTGTTGTCTTAACATACATTTAATTATCATTGTTTATAAATTAATACATTTACTGTATGTGCATTTATTTATTTTTTTGGTACTTTGTTTTTTCATTTTATTTATTAATTATTTTCAGTTCAGTTTAGAGTTATGTTTTCAACATAAGGAGATGTAGCAGTGGTAATGCTGGTAATCTGTTCATTTTATTTACCACTGGTTTTATAAGAGAGTCATAAATGAAGCCGATATGATACCTCTATTACCAAGTCCATTTCATTTAAAATCAGAAAACAAAATAAGTAAAAACAAACAAAAAAGAAACCATAACATTTACAAAGTTATATGTTATATGGGATGCACAAGTAGCATATTGAATGTATGTATACATTGCTTTACACTGATGCCTACAAAATAAAGCATTCATGTAAAACACTGCCAATGAAGTAAAAAAGATACGTAGGATCACATTTTTTTGCTATACATCTAATATATAAGCAAATAAGTGGCACAAACAAATGAATACAAATATATAAAATACAATGGGAGCAAAATTAAAATACAAAAATAAATATACTCAAACTCAATGTTTATGTATATTGTTAAGAAACTATATGTTTTGGGGAACCTGCATTTCCAAAAATGTTAAAACAAAGCAAACGGTATGCTTGCATGTGGCATAAAGCTTACATACAGTAAATAGAGTTAATTGGTTATAAACAGGCATCTGTATTGCAAAAGGCATTGTATGTGTCTACACCAGCCTGCTTATATTCCCTCATGTGTGTTGAGACCCCTCCTTATCTCCTATACAACCTTGAATGCAAACATTGATCAAACCAGATGCAAGTACAATGGTGCTTTATAGCCAGGAGAAGGCGTGCACTGGAGAAGGGGTGAAGATAACTGGAATTTATTGCAACATATATTTTATTTTTGCATCAACATAAAAACAAAAATTTAAAGTAAAAGGGGTAACTTGTCCTGACTTAAGCAACATTGCAAAGAGGAGACATCCCAGCAGATATATTGGCTTATAGTTAAATGTGTAAATGGGACTTATTGGCTGAACACCACTATGTTTTAAACCTCTTTTTACTGTATGATACTTACAACATTGTGTGACCCAATGTGAGCAAAACAATTCACCTATGCTTGTATCTCTCGGTATGAATAGTTTTTAAAAAAATAAACAAACAAAAAAAACGTAATTCTGCACAAATTGACTTTTCTACAGAAAAAATATTGGAGATTTTTATTAAAAGCAGAATTAAAATTTATGCTACAGTAAATGTATCGTTGAGAAATGACAAGGAAAATGGCAATATAGTCAACTTTGAGAACATATAAGTTTGAAAATGTTTTCAATTTGGCTATAACGGCCTAACATTTCAAACATATTCTTCGGGGTTACCTCTGGAGGCTCATTTTATGAGACCTGAATTTTGGGGAGTGTCCTCCAACACTAGTCACTAGGTTTTGCTCACTCCACAGATCATACAGAATACCCTCCACCACCTTCTTTCAATTCACTGATTTTTTATTTTACCCTTGAACTTTACACATGAACCTACAGCACCAGCTCCTGCAATCAACATGACTGTTGAAAAAGGAAAGACTAGATCCCTAGTCAACTCATGAGTTAATTGTTCTTTATATGAGCAAAAACTAAATTGTACCAGGTTTCACATCAGCAAAATCACTTCTAAAAATTATTGAGCTTTGCAATATTCTGTAATTCTTCATAGGATACATTGTATAGCATACTGTTTTACCACAAACTGACTCATTAAAATTGGAGTAAGTCAGTGAACTAAATCACTGATTAATCCATGATTAATCTACCAACACCAAAGCACTTTAGTTTGTTTTGAGATTGTGAGGCTGAAAGACACTGTTTATGACATGGTTTTTAATAAAGGAATAATTTTAATGAATTTCCTGGCAGGATCAGTAATTTGAGTGCTGTTCTTAAACAATGACAAGTGTTGCAAACTTTATAGCACGTATTAACATAATACATAACATAATATGATTTGGGTGCCATTGGGCGTAACCTGCATTTTAATGCATTGGACTGGAAACTGGAAGGAGACTTGTCAATAGAAGCAAGAAGCAACACCATTCTCTATATCGGCAAACAGCCTCATATTTTTTCCCTTACACAACTGTCTTCATCCAGGACAACTCTTTATAGTGTCTGTACAACTGTTCTTTTTTTTTTGTTTGTTTTGTTTATTTTTTTCCCCTTTTTTTCAGCTTGCTATTTGATCTCACCTTCACACTGCTAGCAAACTGTCAGATAAACCTTTGCGAAGTAAGCGATTGCTCACATTGAACTTCAACTCCAAGACAAATTGCACCACTTCAACTTCATTTCATTTGCCCCACGAGAGAGATGCCATCATTTAATGCCGCTGAGAAAAAAGTGCTTAGTAAGGAAGAAGGAAAAGACTAGCAATTTCTGCACCAAACACATATCAATTGGACACTTGATCTGGTATAAAAAAAGGTATTTTTTTAACATTCTGCAAAAATAAAAGCTATTTCTGGGAGTCAGTACAACACAGTTGCTGTTAGAAAAATATTAAGTACTTATAGTTAAATGGAGTTGTTGGCACCAAAACATTACAACATGTACCCCATGTAAAAACAAGTGCACACTTTGTTCAGCTCACCCTGTATGCCTATGCACCATACAGACATTTGGGCTTATTAGGAGTCCAATAACAGCAGCCCAATTTTGCAGTCTGCAGTTATATGGCATTATGAATGCACAATAAAATTTTACGCTCTCAATGGAAGGGTTAAAATAAATCCTCCTTCTTTGCCGAGCCGACTTCCTCCATCGAACGGTTAAACATCCACACTTGGCAATATTACAATTCCTTACAGGGAGTTAAAAGGAGACATGACCCCAGTTCCTTTAATCGGCTCCATAGCTTTTGCTTTTTCATGTCTGCTCAAGTTTTATGCCCAAATTTAGGGCCCATACAGCTTTCCCTTTGGATTTCTGAGTCCCAGAGTTTTCATCCTTCTATCACACTTGAACACCACGACCATGCATATGTATAACTTGTGCCCTTAAGGTCTGTATTCCGCTGAGAATAGTTTTCTGATGTTCTACAGAGGTGATCCCCAGACTCATAACATCCCTAAGAGGAAAAAAAAAACACTTATTAGTAATAATTTAATTATAATAACATTGAATTCAGAAAGATATAGTAAAATTAAAACTATAAAGAAAACGTATAACTATTATATTCATGGAATTAAATAATACAGGTACTCCTCACTTACCAACCGGGTTCCGTTCCTATTGTTCGGTAAGTGAGGAGTTAAGGGATTCCCTGCTCTGGTGCGCATGTCTGTGTTCAAGGACATTTCCCCGAACATAGACAAACGTACAAGAACAGGGAATCCCTCTAATCTTTGCTCGGGAAAATTTCCCCGAACATAGATTAGAGGGATTCCCTGCTCTGTTGCGTTCATCTATGTTCGGGGAAATGTCCTTGAACACAGACAAACGCAGCAGATCAGGGAATCCCTCTAATTCCCACGACGGCTCGCACTTACCACCCCGCAAGAGAGCTGGTCGTAAGTGCAGGCCATCGTAAAACAGGTAGGTCACAAAACTAGAACCTCCTGTATTGCTTTTGGAGCCCAGGCTTTGTTCAATTTGCATTGGCATTAATAGCAAAGAATAGAGTAAACCAATGTAACACATGTGCGGCACACTCCTTTTATTAAAGGGATTCTATAGTGCCAGGAAATCAAAGCCGCTTTCCTGGCACTATAGTTTCACGTCCCTTCAGTCACTTACCTGAATCCAGCCCCGTTTTCCTGAATCCACCCATGCTCCTCCCCCATTGTGATCCACCGGTGGGGAAGACATAATGCACATGTGCGGCAATGGCTGCGCTCGCATTAGGATTCCTCCACAAGAAAGCAGGACCGGACTGGCCCACCGGGATACCGGAAAATTTCCCAGTGGGCACCTGCGGCCGGGCAGACAGCCCAAATCATCAGAATCATGTAATTTAAACGATTTCCCCCCCTGTGCCAGCATGTGTCAGTCCGAGGAAAGAAAAGGGTGAGGAGCTGTCAGTCTCCCTGCACAATTTACCTCAATTTCGGCCGCATGTTCCTCCCCCGAACGCAAATCTCTGCCTCCTGAACAGAAGCTCCACCTCCAGTGCACAAGCTCCGCCCCCACACACACGTTGCTGACCCCTCTGGGAAGAAGAGGTCACAAAAATGGCAATTTTACCTACCAGTGCCAGGTAAGCACCCGCTACAGTGGAAGAGGTTTCTGCTCTGCTCCTGTCCTCCCGCCCCACCACCTGCTCCCTGATCCAATTTCCTAACATCTCATCCGTACTCTGTCTTCTTCTCTTCCTCTACCTCTCACTAAAATTCTCAATCTCTCTCATCTGGCATATTTCCATATTTCCATCGCCCTTCAAACATACAACTATAATCACAATTCTAAAGAAACCCAACCTTGACCCTAACTCCCCATCCAACTTCTGTCCTATCTCACTACTGCCTTTTGCATCCAAGATCCTTGAAAGATAGATTGACAGACTTCCTCGAGTCCAACTCTCTGCTAGACCCGCTTCAGTCTGGTTTCCGCGCTAAGCACTCTGTGGAAACGGCACTGACCAAAGTATCCAATGATCTACTCGCTGCAAAATCTCGTGGTCACTACTCTATCATAATTCTCCTTGACCTTTCTGCGGCTTTTGACACTGTTGATCATCAACAGCTTCTTCTCATCCTCCACAATATCGGTCTACAAGATATTGCTCTCTCCTGGTTCTCCTCCTACCTCTGCCAGCACTCTTTTAGTGTTTCTTTCTCTGGCTCTGCTTCTTCTCCCTAACTTCTCTCTGTTGGTGTCCCCCAAGGTTCAGTGCTTGGTCCCCTACTGTTCTCCATCTATACTGCCTCCTTTGGTAAACTCATTAGCTCATTTGGCTTCCATTATCATTTCTATAAGGATCACACACAAATCTATGTGTCCTCTCCTGATCTCTCCCCGTCCCTCTTGAGTAGTGTCTCTGACTGCCTCTCTGCTATTTCTAACTGCATGGCTGCCCACTTCCTTAAACTCAACTTGACCAAAACTGAGTGTTGCTACTCCTGTGTCTGTCTCCCTCCAAGTCAACGGTGCTACCATCAGCTCCACCATGCAAGCTCGCTTCCTAGGTGTTCTCTTTGACTCTAACCTCTCCTTCACCCCTCATGTTCAGTCTAGCCTGCTGCTTCCATCTCAAAAACATTGCACGCATCCGACCCTACTTAACGCCAGATGCAAAAAAGGTGCTGGTCCATTCCACTGTCTTTTTCCGCCTTGACTACTGTAATCCGCTTCTCAGTGGTCTTACGTGCTCCCAACTTGCGCCGTTACTCCATAATGAATGCGGCTATGAGGCTCATCTTCCTGTCCGCCCACACCTCCCACGCCTCACCCTTCTGTCAGTCCCTACATTGGCTTCTTGTAAGATGTAGGGCTCAAATTAAAATTCTGCTTCTTGCTTTCAAATCTCTACATAATGCTGCTCCCACCTATCTATACTTCCTAATAAATAAGTATGCCCCTTCTAGGCCCTTAAGCTCTGCTGAAGACTTACGACTATCTTCTGTCCGTACTCCCACCTCTGATGCTCGCCTTAAAGACTTCTCGAGGGCTGCACCGTTCCTGTGGAACTCACTTCCCTCCTCTGTTATGTGCTCATCCAGTCTCCACTCCTTCAAAAAAATCATTAAAAACCTACTTCTTCATAAAAGCGTATCAATTAAACTGTTAATTGCTGATTCCTCTCTTGCAACTGTCATTAGTCTAATAATCCTTAACTTTTGTGTCACTTCACCCCACTCCATCTAGCATGTAAGCTCATTGAGCAGGGCCCTCAACCCCTCTGTTCCTTTGTGTCCAAATTGTCTGGTTACAACTACAAGTTTGTTCGTCCACCCACTGTAAAGTGCTGCGGAATTTGTTGGCGCTATATAAATAATAACATAATAATAATAATAATGACTGTGTGTGTGTGTGGCTGCTAGTGAGTGAGCTTGTGTGTGTGTGTATGTTAGTGAGGTGTGTGTGTGTCTGCTAGTGAGTGAGGTGTGTGTGTGTGGCTACTAGTGAGTAAGGTGTGTGTGTGTGTCTGCTCCTGAGTGAGCTTGTGTGTGTGTGGCTGCTAGTGAGTGAGCTTGTGTGTGTCAGTGAGCTTGTCTGTAGTGAGCATGTGTGTGTCAGTGGGTTTGTCTGTTGGAAGCATGTGTGTATGTTAGTGAGCTAGTCTGTGGTGAGCATATGTTTGACAATGAGCTTGTCTGTAGTGAGCATGTGGGTGTCAATGGGCATGTGTGTGTGACAGTGAGCTTGTCTCTAAGCTTGTGCGTGTCAGAGTTTGTCTGTACTAAATGTGTTTGTGTACCAATAAGCTTGTCTGTGTGTGTCAGTGAGATTGTCTGTCAGTGAGCCTATTTGTGTGCATCAGTGAGCTTGTGTTTTTATGTCAGTGAGTGTATGTATATCAATGAGATTGTCTGTAAGCTTGTGCATCAATGAGCTTGTGTCCGTGAGTTTGTCTGTGTCTGCATGTGGGTATGCTTACTGTATAATTAAATGTTTTACTCCAAAAGGACCAATATTTTGAATTAGGAAAATAAACATACCAATAATATTATGTAAGTCTATGTCTTGCCATGTCTTGATTGAGTAATATATAAGCACACAAACAATATATGTATTAATATGATTTAATTATATATATATATATATATATACCGTATATACTCGAGTATAAGCCGACCCGAATATAAGCCGAGGCCCCTAATTTTACCCCAAAAAACTGGGAAAACTTATTGACTCGAGTATAAGACTAGGGTGGGAAATGCAGCAGCTACTGGTAAATTTCTAAATAAAATTAGATCCTAAAAAAAATTATATTAATTGAATATTTATTTACAGTGTGTGTGTATAATGAATGCAGTGTGTGCGTATGAATGCAGTGTGTGCGTATGAATGCAGTGTGTGCGTATGAGTGCAGTGTGTGCATATGAGTGCAGTGTGTGCGTATGAGTGCAGTGTGCGTATGAGTGCAGTGCGTGTATGAGTGCAGTGTGTGTGTGTGTATGAGTGCAGTGTGTGTGTGTGTATGAGTGCAGTGTGTGTGCGTATATATTAATTGAATATTTATTTCCAGTGTGTGTATATAATGAATGCAGTGTGTGTGTGTGTATGAGTGCAGTGTGTGTGAGTGCAGTGTGTGTGAGTGCAGTGTGTGTATATGAATGAAGTGTGAGTGTGTGTGATGCAGTGTGTGTGAGTGCAGTGTGTGTGAGTGCAGTGTGTGTGAGTGCAGTCTGTGTATGAGTGCAGTCTGTGTATGAGTGCAGTGTGTGTATGAGTGCAGTGTGTGTATGAGTGCAGTGTGTGTATGAGTGCAGTGTGTGTATGAGTGCAGTGTGTGTATGAATGCAGTGTGTGTGAGTGCAGTGTGTGTATATGAATGAAGTGTGAGTGTGTGTGATGCAGTGTGTGTTTGTGTATGTGTTGGTGGGGGTGGGCATTTAATATATTATTAATTATAATTTTTTTATATTATTATTTTTTTGGTATTATTATTTAATTATTATTAATTTTTTTTTTTTAATTATATTTTTTTCCTGCAGCTCCTGTCAGCTCCCTCCTCCTCCGCGCGGTCTGTGCAGCTCCCTCTGCCAGCTCCCAGTGTAAGTCTTTCGAGAGCCGCGGCTCTCGCGAGACTTACACTGGGAGCTGACCGAGGTGCTGAACGGACGGCGCGGAGGAGGAGAGAGCTGACAGGAGCTGCAGGAAAGGTAAGTACAGCTCTGCCAGCCCCCCTCTCCCCCCAGTCTGTATGATGGCAATGCAAATTGCCATAATACAGACTCTGACTCGAGTATAAGCCGAGTTGGGGTTTTTCAGCACAAAAAATGTGCTGAAAAACTCGGCTTATACTCGAGTATATACGGTATATATATATATATATATATATATATATATATATATAAAACAAACTATAGACAGATAGCACTCCAAGGACTTGTTAGAACTTTCGTCAGGATCCCGCTAAATAAAAGCTAAATTGTTACTTTTTCTTCATCTTACCAACAAGTCCTTGGAGGTTTGTTGTAATTTTGCTGACAAGCACCGGGCTAATTTTATTGCTTATACTGGAGTGCAAGCATTGGATATTTTATATATATATATATATATATACAATACACAAGATCTATATATCATCTGGGGTGGCAAGACATAGCCTTACATATTATTGGTATATTTCTTTTTCTAATTTAAAACACACACAATACATGGCACAGTGACTTATGGGGCTTGCATAGATTTTTTTTTTTCCAGGGCTGCTTTGTATCCTCAGTGCGGCCCTGTAGGAAAGCATTAATAAATGCTTTCCTATCGGAATTCCGGTGACACTGGAAGTCCTCATGCATAGCGTGAGGACGTCCAGCCTCATTTAGGTGACCAAAAGTCGCCTAAGTACCCAGAACTCCTCTAGTGGCTGTCTGGTAGACAGCCACTAGAAGAGGAGTTAACCCTAGCAGGTAATTATTATCTCAGAAACTGTAATAATTACCACTATAGGGTTAATGAACATGGGACATTGCACCCAGACCACTTAAATGAGCTGAAGTGCTCTGGATGCCTACAGTGTCCCTTTAAATAAGCTACTGTGCAGAATTCATGCTTTTTACTTTTGTGTGTGTGTGTGTGTGTGTGTGCAAAAGAGATTTTAAAAAAAAGCATAGTAGCATTCTAGCTAATCATTTTTTACTTCAGAGCTTGCATTTTTCTATTTTATAGAGTTTAAGAGGCAAACATGTCCAGATCATATACAATCAATCTTGAAAAATAGACTGTGTGATTACATGCTTTAAAGTGGACAATTAAAATACGTTATTCATTAAAGTGAGAATTCAAAGAGAATTTTAGGTTAAATGCCAAAATAGCCAAACTGGAAGCATAGCTGGCTTAGAGATTTTTTTTTTCCAGTTCTGCTATTATAACCTTAAATTTTAAATTCACTTTAACCCCTTTAGGACAGACGACGTATATATTCCGTCATGATTCCCTTTTATTCCAGAAGTTGTGTCATTAAGGGGTTAAATTCTCACTTTAGTGAATAACCCTGAAGGTGTTTTGCGTCTATTCACTAAATGAAGAATTGCAGACAAAGGTAATTGCTTATGACCCAACATTAGCATTCCAAGAAGCAGGATGCAGGGTGGAGGGGATAAAAGGGGCGGGCTAGTAATGTGCTTGCATCACTAGCTCTGCCCAAAAGGGCGGATCCACCTGCAAAGTGGGTGGGTCCAACAGAATTATTGACAGGTCAGCATAGCGTGAATGCAGTTCTCAAACAGCTTGTCTGCTTGTAACCTTTTCTTTCCAGGTTAGCTGCCTGGCACTGATTGCGAGTGTGCAGAGCCTGACGATAGGGGGCATTAGTATGTTTATGAGTGACATTAGGATTCTATAGAAATATAGAATATATAGACAGTCAGGACTGTCTGCTTTTAACGGTAGAGGAAAGTATAACTTTGGGTCTTTGAACCAGCAATAACTCTTCATTATTTGCTAGCATTGAACTATAATATATATACGGATAGCAAAAGTGTCAAAATTATAAAACAGTCCAAATAGTGTGATCTCTTTTTCTTTCTTCACATTTGCTTACTCCAGGTTATTCTGGGGTCTAACGATGCTACCCACATAACATTTCACCGCATGAAAAATTTTATAAAACAGCAAAAGTAACAAAACAACATGGTTAATGCAACTTACTGAACGGTCATCCTGGCTACGGACTCTAAGTAGCAATATCCAGCTGCTGTGAAGTTATCTTTGTATCTTTCCATCTCAATGGCTTCCAGCCACTCTCCTACAGAGCTGAAGGAGGGGAATGAAGTAAATGTCCGTTCAATTAGCGGGATAGCAGTGCTCTGTGATCTAGGAGTCCATAAAGAGAAATAAACATGTGATTTTTGCAATTAAATATTATCTAAAATACCATAACAAATAATAAACCAGTGATTACTAAACCTGGATCAAAACAATAAAGTATGTGAAAATATCAATAACGAATTATACTATCATTGTTTAAGTACTGTAGTTATCACTTTGCCAATTTCTCATTCCTCACCATATTCTTACCTCCCTTAAGACCTACTATGCTGTTTACATAAATTCCATGAAGGGGCATGAAAGGCACAATGACATTACAAATCATTATATCTATTGTTTCAGCACGTATCTAAATCTAATAAAAATTATATATACATTCTTTGAATTTTATAATTTTACATATCAGGACATAATAACAATCATCTGTTTCTTAGAAGGTCTTAACGTTAGGTAAATAAAACCTCAGATGAGCAACAACACATGACAAATTACACCGTGTCATGATTTATTTAACTATAAAGTAAACTCATACTGCTTCCACAGGAATTAAGAGGCTAAGTAGCAGACTGGCACTGCTAATTAAATGGCCTTGACTAATTGATCATCAGCAAGTACAACTATCTCTATAAAAGTCAAAGTTTTAGGAGTTTGCTGATTTGGAGCATTCAGGTGTGTATAAACACAATGCCAATGAGGAAAGACGTCAGCAATGATCTTAGAAAAGCAATTGTTGCTACCCATCAAACTGGGAAGGATTATAAGGCCATTTCCAAACAAGTCCATCCTTTTACAGTAAGAAAGATTATTAAAAAGTGGAAAACATTCAAGACAGATGTCAAGCTTCCCAAGAGCGGATGTCCCAGCAAATTAACCCCAAAGTAAGGCCGTGCAATGCTCAGAGAAATTGCAAATAACACACGAGTTACATCTCTACAGGACTCAGTTACTATGTTAAATGCTAAAGTTCATGACAGTACAATTAGAAAAAAGACTGAACAAGTATGGTTTGTTTGGAAGGGGTGCCAGAGGAAAGCCTCTTCTCTCTTAAAAGAAAATGGCAAAATAGCTTAGGTTCGAAAAGTTGCATCTGAACAAACCCCAAGACATCTGGAACAATATCCTTTTGACAGATGAGACCAATGTGTTTGGCCAAAATGCTTAGTGCCACAATTGGCAAAAAACAAAACCAAAAACATATCAGCATGAACACCTCATACCAACTGTTGGTGGAGGGGTGATGTTTTGGACTTGTTTTGCAGGCACATGAATTGGGAACCTTGCAGTCACTGAGTTGACCATGAACTCCTCTCTATACCAAAGTATTCTAGAGTCAAATGTGAGGTCATCTGTCCAACAGTGAAAGCTTAGTTGAAATTGTGTGATGCAACAGGACAATGATCTTAAGCACACCAGCAAATCTACAACACAATGGCTAAAAAAGACAAGAATCAAGGTATTGCAATCGCCCAGTCAACGTCTAGAACTCAACACGATGTTAAATAAAACATGACAAGGTGTTGTATGTCATATGCTGTTGTTCATCGGAGGTTGTATTTAGCTAATTTTAAAACCTGCTGTGGAATAGATGATTGTTATGTTATTGTTATGTTTATAATTCGTGAAGGAGTGCACAATGAGGACATTAATACGTTTAAATCTGCTTTATTGTACAGTCAGTGATGTGCAATGTCAATGATGTACGATTCAGTCCATCAGGACTTATCTTGAGAAAATTTTTAAAATATTACTTTTGTGTTATATAGGAGAAGATTTTCCTTTTTTATACTGTACATTGATTCTAGTATCTCATTGTATCATGCACACTGAAGCTGATGAATAGTGTTTATTACCAGTGTCACAAATAAAAAACAAAAGCCAAATGAGCAAGAGAATGGTTTAAAAAAAGTTTACAGAAATACTAACTAAAAGCCTTAATAAAATTGGCAAATTTGATCAAGAACAACCTCTTCTAATACTTTATATGCATACAGAGCTTGTAAAGTACAGTACTATTAAAAAAACCTAATGGAGTATTCAACATGTTACGATCATCAACCAAAGGAGAGTTTTATATTTAATGTGGTGGTGACATCCTGTCAAATAAAATTGTCTCTAATAGTGCCTAGTATTTCTAGAGTTTGAAAAGGATGGTAAATTGTGTGCATATGCTTACATAAAACAAACAGTCTAACAGTAAATCTCTCTAAAAAAACAAAAAACCGATGCAGATATTTTAAGTAATTTAGATAATTAAACATTAACTTACTGGAGAAATATGATATTCAAAGTAACTTTGACTGTGATTTTTGGTAGCAAATATCATCGGGCCATCATCTCAGAAACAAAATAGCCAGCTACCATCAGCTATGTGAGTGGGGAAAAAACCTTACGAGACAATACATAAAGGTGACATAAAGACCAATTGCTGACTTTACTGACATCAGTGAAGAACATGTACACAGGGCCAGATTAAGAGCCCAGTGGGCCTGGAGCTGACAATTATGATGGGCCTAATTACAGAATCTTATCGACCAAAAACACTAAAACAACCATACCTTCCACGCGTCGTGTATCTGATGGAGATGGTGTTGGAGGGAAAGGATGCAGCTATATGAAAACACATACTCTATGCAAATCTCTCTATAATTTATGCTTTCGTCTTTCAAGGAAATCCATAACCCCTAACAGCAGTGTCCAGTGAAGCAGGAAGTCAATGTGCAGGGTAAAAGGGTGGGACACTGGTGCGAATCACGTGACCAGACCTGCCAAAAGGGGTGAACATGCCCAAAAAGGGGGCATGTTTGTCCAAAGAATTGGAAGGCCAGCCTGGCATGAATGCATGTCAGGCTGCCTGCCAATCATGCAGGCTGTCCAACTATGCAGGCAGCACCCTGAGCTTGACATAAATGCATCAAATGATGCACCTACTCCATGCTTTCTAAGGACTGTCCCCTAGCACTCACATGTCCACTTGTCTCCTTATCATCTTACTAGCAGGCAGAAGTTCCTGGTATATATTCTGGGACAGAGTAAAGGTGTAGGTAGTGAGTGTAGAAGAAACGGGACATGCCCCAGTGTTATGGAAACCAATGCCTGCATTACCTAAACTAATTTTATTGTCAGCCAGTCCACAAAAGTTTTGTTGCAATACATCCCTCTTAAGCTTCCAAACTTAAAGGGACACTACAGGGAGTGCAGAATTATTAGGCAAATGAGTATTTTGACCACATCATCCTCTTTATGCATGTTGTCTTACTCCAAGCTGTATAGGCTCGAAAGCCTACTACCAATTAAGCATATTAGGTGATGTGCATCTCTGTAATGAGAAGGGGTGTGGTCTAATGACATCAACACCCTATATCAGGTGTGCATAATTATTAGGGAACTTCCTTTCCTTTGGCAAAATGGGTCAAAAGAAGGACTTGACAGGCTCAGAAAAGTCAAAAATAGTGAGATATCTTGCAGAGGAAAGCAGCACTCTTAAAATTGCAAAGCTTCTGAAGCGTGATCATCGAACAATCAAGCGTTTCATTCAAAATAGTCAACAGGGTCGCAAGAAGCGTGTGGAGAAACCAAGGCGCAAAATAACTGCCATGAACTGAGAAAAGTCAAGCGTGCAGCTGCCGAGATGCCACTTGCCACCAGTTTGGCCATATTTCAGAGCTGCAACATCACTGGAGTGCCCAAAAGCACAAGGTGTGCAATACTCAGAGACATGGCCAAGGTAAGAAAGGCTGAAAGACGACCACCACTGAACAAGACACACAAGCTGAAACATCAAGACTGGGCCAAGAAATATCTCAAGACTGATTTTTCTAAGGTTTTATGGACTGATGAAATGAGAGTGAGTCTTAATGGGCCAGATGGATGGATTGGTAAAGGGCAGAGAGCTCCAGTCCGACTCAGACGCCAGCAAGGTGGAGGTGGAGTACTGGTTTGGGCTGGTATCATCAAAGATGAGCTTGTGGGGCCTTTTCGGGTTGAGGATGGAGTCAAGCTCAACTCCCAGTCCTACTGCCAGTTTCTGGAAGACACCTTCTTCAAGCAGTGGTACAGGAAGAAGTCTGCATCCTTCAAGAAAAACATGATTTTCATGCAGGACAATGCTCCATCACACGGGTCCAAGTACTCCACAGCGTGGCTGGCAAGAAAGGGTATAAAAGAAGAAAATCTAATGACATGGCCTCCTTGTTCACCTGATCTGAACCCCATTGAGAACCTGTGGTCCATCATCAAATGTGAGATTTACAAGGAGGGAAAACAGTACACCTCTCTGAACAGTGTCTGGGAGGCTGTGGTTGCTGCTGCACGCAATGTTGATGGTGAACAGATCAAAACACTGACAGAATCCATGGATGGCAGGCTTTTGAGTGTCCTTGCAAAGAAAGGTGGCTATATTGGTCACTGATTTGTTTTTGTTATGTTTTTGAATGTCAGAAATGTATATTTGTGAATGTTGAGATGTTATATTGGTTTCACTGGTAAAAATAAATAATTGAAATGGGTATATATTTGTTTTTTTGTTAAGTTGCCTAATAATTATGCACAGTAATAGTCACCTGCACACACAGATATCCCCCTAAAATAGCTATAACTAAAAACAAACTAAAAACTACTTCCAAAAATATTCAGCTTTGATATTAATGAGTTTTTTGGGTTCATTGAGAACATGGTTGTTGTTCAATAATAAAATTAATCCTCAAAAATACAACTTGCCTAATAATTCTGCACTCCCTGTATAGTCACCAGAACAACTACAGCTTATTGTATTTGTTCTGGTAAATATAATCATCCCCTTGCTTTTTGCATTATACACTGTCTTTTCAGAGAAAATAACTCCACTAGCCACTCCTTAGATGGCTGCTAGAGGTGCTTCCTGGGGCAGTACTGCCTAGTGTGCAGCACTGCCACTCAGTGTCTCCACCCTCTGCATGCAGACACTGAACTTTCCTCATAGAGATGCATTGATTCAATTTATCTTTATGAGGAGATGCTGATTGGCAAGGGCTATGTTTGACGTGTGCTGGCTCTGCCCCTGATCTTCCTAGTTGACAGTCTCAGCCAATCTTATGGGGAAGCATTGTAATTTGCTCAGACCACCACTTCTGATGATGTCAGTTCAAAGGCAGAGCCAGCATCTGCAGACTTGAATACAAGTAAGATTTTACTATATTTAGGGAGGCAGGAGGGGGCCAAGGGGGCTAAATGGTGTTTTTTACATAATAGGCTCAAAAATACATGATTGTGTTCCTGACCCTATAGAGTTCCTTTAAGCAAGAGTATGTGAAGAGTAGTTAGGGTTGCCACCTTTCTTGGAAAAAAAATACCAGCCTTAATCATTTGTATAATTATTAGTTATGCATGAAATCACATGATGTAAATCACAAGGAGTGGCATAAGAGAAAATACTGTAAAATCACCAACAAACTACTCACAGTTTGATTCTGCTGTGTAGATGAATTGCTCCCAGTGTCTCCCTGTCTCCCAGTGTCTCAGTCTCGCAAGTCACCCAGTGTCTCAGTGTCCCTATGTATCACAGTGTCAGTGTCCCCATGTCGCCCAGTCCCATAGTCTCCCAGTGTCCCCATTTCTCCCAGTGTCCCCATGTCTCAGTGTGTCCCCATGTTACCAGGATACTAGGGGACACAGTGAGACATGGGGGCACTGAGACACTTGGGGACACTGGGAGACATGGGGGCACTTGTGAATACAGACATGGGGACACTGGGAGACATGGGGACACAGACATTTGGGGACACTGGGAGAAATGAGGATACTGAGACACTAGGGACACAGAGAC
The DNA here is from genome assembly GCF_036172605.1 of Pelobates fuscus. NCBI lineage: Eukaryota > Metazoa > Chordata > Amphibia > Anura > Pelobatidae > Pelobates > Pelobates fuscus. Next base: position 226,881,858 of record NC_086317.1, read on the forward strand.
ATGGGGACACAGACACTGGGAGACAGGGGGACACTGAAACATTTGGGGACACTAAGACACTAGGGACATTGAGAGACATGGGAACACAGACACTGGGAGACTAGGGGACACTGGGAGACATGGGGACACTAAGACACTAGGTACACTTGTGGACATAGTCATGGGGACACTGGGAGACATGGGGACACAGACATTTGGGGACACTGGGAGACATGGGGACACACACTGTGAGACTTGGGGACACTGGGAAACATGGGGACACTGGCTGGGAGACATGGGGACTCTGGGTCACTAGGGACACTGATAGACATGGGGACAAAGACACTGGGAGACTAGGGGAAACTGGGAGCCATGTGGACACTGAGCCACTAGGGACACTGGCTGGGGGACATGGGGACACTGGGAGTGTCTCCATGTCCCAATGTCTCAGTGTCTCCAAATGTCCCTATGTCTCACAGTGTCCCCATGTGTCTCAGTGTCCCCATGTTTTCTCAGTGTCCCCATGTCTCCCTGCTGCATTTCCCCCATCCCTCACTTACCTGAGCTGCTGTCTGGACTCTCTGTGCTTTGTAGCTGCTCCCCCACGGATCAGTGAGTAGTAGAGAGAGGCAGGGATATGCTGTAACTTCCTATCCCTGCCTCTTTCCACACACAGTGACCCCTACTGGTCGGTGCTGGTATTGCAGAGCAATCTCAGTTTTTACTGAGAAAAATACCTGCATTTGTATTGCCCGTATTACTGCAATATCTGCACAGCCAGGCAGCCTCAAATACCGGTAGAGCAGTGTGTGTAAAAAAAAAAAAAAAGTACTTTTTTTTTTTTTAAATGGGCCTATTCCATGGGCCTGGGCCTGGAGCTGCAGCTCCATCAGCCCCTATGTTAATCCGGCCCTGCATGTACATATTGGCATAATGGATTTAATCAGGAATAGATAATTTAGAATAACAAAAAAACATTGCCTGGCTTGTTGATTTGTAATTCTTGATGTAATATGCAGTCTGTACGGACAAAAATTGGCTTAAGTAACTGGAATCAAAGTGTTCACATCGATTTGTTTTAAATCAAGGCAATAATGATGTAAAGAGTGCATATACTTTTTGTTTTCCAGATTAAGTCCCGTAAAGGGACACTATAGTCACCAAACCAAGTTTAGCTTAATTAAACAGTTTTGGTAGATAGATCTCACTGCAGTTTCACTGCTCAATTCTCTGCCATTTAGGAGTCAAATCACTTTGGTTTTAACAGCCCTAGGCACACCTCCCTGCATGTGACTTACACAGCCTTCCTACTCACTTCCTGTAAAGAGAGCGCTAATGTTTACACTTCCTTTATTCAAAATTCTATTTAATTTAGAATTTCTTACACTGTTAATAGTTTACTAGACCCTGCAGGAGCTTTCTTTATGTACCGTATATACTCGAGTATAAGCCGAGTTTTTCAGCACATTTTTTGTGCTGAAAAACCCCAACTCGGCTTATACTCGAGTCAATAGTCTGTATTATGGCAATTTACATTGCCATAATACAGAGCTGTAACTTACCTCTCCTGCAGCTCCTGTCAGCTCCCTCCTCCTCCGCACCGTCCGTTCAGCACCTCGGTCAGCTCCCAGTGTAAATCTCGCGAGAGTTGCGGCTCTCGCGAGACTTACAGTGGGAGCTGACCGAAGAGCTGACCGGACGGCGCGGAGGAGGAGAGAGCTGACAGGAGCTGCAGGAGAGGTAAGTTACAGCTCTGACAGCCCCCCTCTCCCCCCCAATGAACTGCCAATGCCACTGGACCACCAGGGAAGGAGAGCCCCCCTCCCTGCCATATATCAAGCAGGGAGGGGGGACGAAAAAAAAATATAATAATAATAATAAAAAAATAATAATAATTAAATTAAATTAAAAATAATAGTAAGAAATAATAATATAAAAAAAATTAAATAATTACAAAAAATAATAACATTGCCCACCCCCCACCAAGGCTCTGCAAAACACACACACACACACACACACACTGCACTCATACACACACTGCACTCATACACACACTGCACTCATACACTCACACTGCATTCATACACACACACTGCACTCATACACACACACTGCACTCATACACACACACTGCACTCATACACACACTGCATTCATACACACACGCTGCATTCATACACACACACTGCATTCATACACACACACTGCATTCATACACACACACTGCACTCATACGCACACGTTGCATTCATACACACACACTGCATTCATACACACACACTGCATTCATACACACACTGCATTCATTATACACACACTGTAAATAAATATTCAATTAATATATATTTTTTTAGGATCTAATTTTATTTAGAAATTTACCAGTAGCTGCTGCATTTCCCACCCTAGTCTCATACTCGAGTCAATAAGTTTTCCCAGTTTTTTTGGGTAAAATTAGGGGCCTCGGCTTATATTCGGGTCGGCTTATACTCGCGTATATACGGTAATTAAAGTTCAATTTACAGACTTTTAAGGCAAGTTACATTTGAGTGAAAATGAAACCTTTTTGTTTTTATGAAGACTGTGTCAGTCACAGCCAGGGGAGGTGTGGCTAGGGCTGCATAAACAGAAACAAAAGTGATTTAACTGATAAATGGCAGAGAATTGAGCAATGAAACATCAAAGATATGACTTATACACAAAAACTGCTTCATTAAGTTAAATTTGTTTTGGTGACTATAGTGTCCCTTTAATGCAAAAGTACCATATTTTAAATGCTCTACTACTCATTTTCAAAAAAATAGCCACATTTAACTCAGCTATTTTTCTATAAGGGTAGCACACACATTTGTCACTTCATATGTCCCCTTACACTGGTTAATCAACTGAAACTAGATAACTGTAAAAGGCATTTTGATTTCCTTAAATTACTTGGAGAGTGACCAAATATCAATCCAATCAAGCATCCTTGAGATAAAGTGGAATGATATGAATGTGTAATAGAATTATTCAGGAACTTTGCAGTTATAGTAAAATTAATCCAAATTTTACTATAACAGCATGAGATTTCCAAATGGGGTTTATGAGGTTTTCAAAGAAATTAACACCTAGATGTATAGTCCAACTTAAAGGAACACTATAGGCTGAATACACATTTGTATTCCTGTCCGTATAGTGTTAAAACTAAAAACTATTTAGACCTGCCCTACCTTATCCCTGTTGAATACGTTAAACTTTACCTTTATTCCAGTGCCGCGCGGTTCTGCTGGTGCTGGCTCTGCCCCAATCTGCCTCTTTGGCTGATATCATCAGAATTTATGATCTCAGTCAATCCAATGCGTTTCTGTGATTATCACACCCAAAGAGACAGGGTGGGGGCGGAACCAAACACTGATCTGGCCAATCATCGTCTCCTTATAGAGATGCATTGAATCAGTGCATCTCTATGGGAAAGTTTAGCATTTCCATGTTGTGCAGCACTGATCCAGGAAGCACCTCTAGTGGCCGTCTGAGTGACTGCCACTGGATATGTCCCTAGGCAGCAATGTAAACACTGCATTTTCTCTAAAAAGGCAGTGCTTACATGAAAATGCCTGCAGGGCACCAGAACATTTACATTAAGCTGTGATTGCTCTGGTGACTATAGTGTCCCTTTAAGTGAACATTACACAATAAGCACATGAGGCTAATGGAATATCAATTTTTGCAGCTTTTGGCCTTCATTGGCAGGAGTAGGGAGTGGGATCCATGCCTACTTACAATGGGGGATCACTAGGGCACTCCTAGTACCATAACCACTACAGTGCACTATAGTGTTTCTGGTGCTTGGGACATTCCTTAAATGTGCTTTTGTGCATTTTATACCATAATATCTTTGCTTTAGAAATTTATTTTAACTTTTTAATCATTTAAATTCAGTTGGTGACTTAGCCACATTCAGATCTTTTTCTTTCACTTGGTAGATAAAAAGGCCTGTTCCAATAGCCAATTGCTATTATAATTATAAAGCTGTAATTATATTAAAATGCCATTTTATTCTTCCATATGGGGAGAATTTCAAGATAATTATACAGGTGTATAAAGCACACAGAAGCATTGTGCTGCAATCTATGCAAGTCAATTCCATTGTTAAAAAATAACATTGCAGTAGAGAATTATAGAATGCAGGTATTGTGAAGATCACAGGGCAATCAAAGTGTACAGCACTTCGTGATTGTGAACTGACATGGAAAATTACCAGCTTCAAAGTCAAAGATGTTGTTCCTTTGCAAAATAAAAGCTTTAAAGAAATGTATTATATTGTGGAGAATTAACTAATATGCCATGTGGAGGAAAATGGACACTAAGAGAAAAAAAGGCTTGTCCAAAACAACAAGACATTTTGCTGAAATCCTGTTGACTAGTCATTGTTCAATCATTAAGTCAGTCATTAAATGTGACCACTGTGAACTTAAATAATTTTCCTGGGTGTAGTTTAGGTGCTTTTCATAAATAAAGGGAAAACAAAGTGATGCTAGGTGTGTGCATGTGTGTGTGTGTGTATATGTGTGTGTGCTGGGTAGGAGCACAGGTTATATGCTAATTATTGTAAATAATATTTATTAAATAGTAACTACTCTTTCACAAAAAGTAGAATAATACATTTACTTTAAATCAATAAAGCATTTGGTGATACTTTCTTTCATTTTCATGTTTTTGTCCCTTTTTTACTTTTGTGTTCTGTGTCTGCAGTATTGAAAACAATGTATTCTGTTAGAACTGATATTTTTATAATATTGAACTTTTTTGTTAAGAGACCCTATAAATCTCCTTGTGCAATAGCATTATCATTACTGTCCAATGCAACTGTGACTTTATTTAATTTTTACATATGAATCAAATGCAGACATTTTATATATACCAAAAGGCATAAACAGCGTTAAGAAACATATCTTTTAAGCTCAAATTGTTATTATAATTTTTTTAAAAGTTAGTGCAATAACTAATATGATGTGTGCCTTTTAACCCCATTTCATAATATCAATGCATCCCATCCATCACTATATTCTCCTAGCGCATCCCCAATGCCAGCTGAAATAACTGGCGCGTCATATAATTAGGTTGATATATCCAAATCTGAAACTTCAGAGTCATACATTTTAGTGTAATACTATGATACACAAAACACAAGTAAAATAAATATATATATATAAACTCCCATTGTAGTGGATTCCAATCCCTGCTAATATCACAGCCTATAATTTTCAAAAAAGACAAAAAAACAGATTTTAACTAATGTTGATAGTATGATATTTTAACTACCAATCTAGGATATATAAAATTATACTAATCCTGTGTCTAGTTGAACTGAAAGGTATCTTCACTATATGCTCCAACGTTAACTAACTTTAAATGTTCCTATAATAGGAAGGTTAAGGTAGGAAAAATTGCATTAATACTTGGGCAACCAGGGAAGCAAACAATAGTCTACAAGATTGTAACAAGCAGTTATCCAATAATTACCAAAAATTGTAGTCAATTAGGAATATTACTCCTATGAGTACATGAAGGGATATCAGGAATCCTAGGAGGTAAAGGGAAAATAAAAGGGCAGGTCCTAAAAAATACCTCAGTCTGCAGGTAGCATCTCTACCTACTTAACCATAAAATTCAAATTCTGATTGGGTGATACAGATACCTCAGTCTCCAAGTAAACTCACTGGGACCTACTTAACCATAGGGTTTTTAAATCCTAATTGGGTGATAGACAAAAGGATAAAAAAGGAGCAGTGCTAATACACCAAACTAAAAGATATATATAAAAATTAGGGTAGGCGACATACCTTAAAACATAAGGCTCCCTCTAAGCCTTATAAACAACAGGGATAAGTCAAACAGGGGGGATAAAGGTAGCACCAGAAAGTGGCTTTCTCACTTTGGCTTTGAGAAAGACACTTTGGTTTTGAGAAAGCCACTTTGGCTTTGAGAAAGTAACTTAGGTGAAACGCGTTGTGGATATTTTTTTTTTTTTAATTCTTTATTTTGGTAGTGCGCATAGATATTACAGATAGGCTTGATGTGCCCCGAAAGCAATCCCCAAGCATTTTCCACGCTAAACAAGCGGGACTAGTGATTAACAGGCACAATTTTTTTTTTGTTATGTTATAGTCAGCCTAAGGTCAGCTTACACAATAGATTTATATGGTAATAAGGCTTAGTCATAGTCTACACTAGTTGTACAGATGTCGCATGCTAGGGTTTTAGTAGCTGTACAGACATGTTAGGGCCTAGGCATTGTAAATGATGGTCATGCTAGATATTTGTTAGTCACTTTCAGGCAATAAACGGTCGCTTTAATGCTATGGTCAGTCGCTTTAGTGCTCTCATCGGTCACAGAAATAATAGCATACGTCGCGTTAACTGTTGTCACTTTAAACATTTGTCGCTTTGTCATCATACATTTTAGTAGTATCAACAGTCTCTGTAATACTGTCGTTATTATCACCCATGCCAGCCCGGGCTATCCGCTGTGTCCCCACGGGGGGCCGCCATTTTGATGGTCTTGAGACCGTACTCGGGGGGGGAGTCCCACTGCCAACCGGTGCCAGTTCAGCTCGTTTAATGTAATGTAGCGGGGGAGCAGGCGTCTGACCGCTGTTCAGCTCTGCTGTTCTGTGGGTTGCACGCTGGTGTCACAGGGGCTGCAGCTGCTTTATGGCGTGGATGGGCCTTTGGAGGTCTGGGTCAGCCGTGATGGGAGGCTCAGTGTAGTTTTCGTGCGGTCGCTGGGCGGCAGGTTGGACGAAGGGTGAGTGATAGGTCCAGTTTCTTGCAGGGGCACCCTGCATGGCACCCTGCTCGTTCCTTGCAGCCTGCTGTTATCAGGGCACAGGATAATTCTGTCCCCCCTGTGTGGCTGATGTCGGTATGGACGGTTGTTGGGGTAGATGGTAGGGATTTTAATCTCTTGCGTGGCAGTGTCTGGGGGCTTCAGCCGCGGTATCATTCGCTTGCACAGGGAGGGTGCTGATCCTCTTCCTCTCTCTTGTGCACATGGCGGCCGCCATTTTAGGTGCAGCGGTTTCGTCCACTGTGGCTCGAGCAGGCTTTTAGGGTGAGGACCGGGATTACCCCCCCGGTCCATAGGGGGGGGAAACGGGGCCGGATCCGCTCGGGTTCACGCTCTGGGCTGGATGCTGGAGTGCAGGATAGTGGGGCAGCGGCCGTCCGCCCCACTCACCGCCGGAGAAGGCCTCTGCTTGAGACACCAAAAGCCTCTCCGCCAGGGGACTGAAGCCCAGAGAGCCAGCCTCTCCCTGGTTCCAGCAGTCTTTCTGCGTCGGGCGCCGTGGCTGTCGGTCAGTTGGTCCAGAAAAATACATGTTTTGAGTTCACCATAAGGTTTTTGGTGCAGGAGCTCCACTTGCCTGCGACCGTCCAGCTCGGCGGTCCGGCCCCGCCCCGTTGTGGATATTTTAACGGTTTGTTTTATATTGTATTTTAATAAAGGTACTTTGGCCTCTTTCCACTGTGAGTGTGCCATTTTTCTTTTCTATTGTTTTCTACCTGGTATCCTATTTTAAGTTCCAGTGAGGACTACTTCAAAAGAATCTACGGTGGGGATTATACCACTTACGCCTACACATTGAGCAGTTAGTCTGCCCACTTAAATGTGAGTATCAATTCATTATTTTATACTCCCGGGACCTTTTAAACTGTGAGCACTATTGCTGTCTCTTTTATATTTTTTATGATCTTCATACCGATGATACATCTGCCTACCATACCATCCGACTTATCCTATAAGTGGGGATTGTACCACTGTACGCCATTCAGACTAGAGCTAGGTTTAGCTCTATGAATTGTAAGTAGGACCATAGATGTTTTATTTACTTTTAGGTTATTCTGGGATCTTCTGCACCATTAGTTCTCTCTTTCTGTTGCATATCTGCCTGCCAAAAATACTCCGATCTGACCCCATTCCAGAGGAACTACCCTGACTCTTTGATGTTTTATCTTCCATCAAGTTTTTGCATTTGGATTTACACTTGGACTTATATTTGAACTTTCTTTTGCTTTTTATTGTTTGCCCTCATATATATTGTGAGAGGAAAAGTGGTTTGGTAGTTGATGGCGTATATATTAGGCCTGATTTACTGAACAGCAGCCTGAGATTTGAGAGTTAAATTTCCCAGGGAGAGATGTTAGGTTTGCAAGATGTATTACTGGTACTCTGCAAACCACGGTATGGGTCCCTGGGGCGGAGCACTTGGAGAGCAGGGTGGGCCAGTGCTCCAATAGCACCAGCTGCTATGTAACAGTTGAATCAGAACTTTTATTTTGCTTTGTAGTATCACTTATGTCTAATTGCACCTCACCTGTATCTGATCAAGTAGCTAGCAGGCTTTTAAAAAGAAGGGATCAGCATGCTGCAGAGTGAGGGAGAAAAAGCCAGCTAGGAGAGCTGAAGGAGAGTGAAAGAACTATTGTGTTTATTGCAAAGCTCTTTCGTTTTTTTTGAAAATTGGTAAGTGGGAAAGCCACCCAATTCCAGATCATAATTACTCTGTTTAGTAAGTGCTCAAACAAGAGCAAGGAATTTTGTTTTGTTTATTTTACTTTTGAAACACCTGTATATAATTTTCACCAAATAAATCTGAAAACAGTCCTGGACTTTCATTATCCTAGAAGGCTGTGGTTACAAGATCAGTGACAAAGTCCTACCTGTAAAAGAGGTGGTTTGTTACAATATACACAAGTCATATATATATATATATATACCTTTAACCCCTGTTTGACTTATGTTAATTGGGTGATACATATACCTCAGTCTCCAGGTAGAATCACTGGGACCTTATAAACAATAGAGTTAAGTAGGTCATAAGACTTTTACCCTAAGACTGAGGTCTCTGTATCAACCAATTAGAATTTGAACCTTATGGTTAAGTACGTACACCTAGTGCAGGGGAGGTGGGAGAGGGGAAGATCTCTCCATGAGATCAGAGGAGATCATTTTTCAGATTGATGGTTTAAACTTCTAGGATCTAATTTGCTTCTCCTCAATGAGATATGCTGGGTAATGCTATTTTCATTTCAAATGTGTTATGAAAATAAGCCCCTAACCTCATATATACCATATATTGTATAATCCCAGTAACCTGACACCTATCCTTCTATATCTAAATACAGGATTAACCTTCACAGTCCACCATATCTGGAATCCCTTTGGACTCCTTTACCATTTAACTGTACCTTAAATTAACCCTTAAAATAAATATGTCTTTGCATGATTTAACCCTAAAGACACCTGTTAACCCTAACTGCACTTAAATTAACTCCAACTTCTTCTAACCTTCAGAAGTAGTAGCAGATGACCAGAGGAAGAGATATGTGCTGTCAGATCAGGAATTAAATTGGGTAAAGGGAACATTTATTTAGTTTGTGTTACAGGTGGATAAAAATGTACATTGAGCAATAGCATTGAGCATGTTGGGACACTCAATAGATGGATGGATGGATGAATGGATGGATGGATGGATGGGTGGATGGGAAAGCTATCATCATAAAACTTTCTGTAGTAACTAGGATTAACCTGTACTATTTGGCAACATTTGTTTTTCACTAAAGCAAAGAATACAGATGGACAATCCAGAGTATTGGAAAATAATCAGCTGTTAACAACAATTCTTAAAAGAAAGAGAGTGAAGATCTGTGATAGCACTTCCAAATAACTTGAAACATTTCTAAAACAGAAATGTAGTCATTTTCACTGTATGTTGGCTGGTCGATCAATAAAAGGTCCTGAAGTTTGAGAGATTTTAATACTGCCACATCTGTGCAACATCAGCAAAGTGTAGGTATAATCACTTCAGTCCCTGCTTGCTCTGAAAATCTTATAGCTTCAACTTAACTTGATAATATTCCAGCTGGGAATAGAATTTGTGTATCGCAGAGACCTCTATGTCACTGAGGATGTACTCACAGAGATGCTAAATAAAACATGGGTTAAACTCAAACACATCAATAAAGCAGATTGAGAAACATAGAAATTGAAGATATCAGTGAGATTATACTAGCAAATTCCACTGTAATCCACTGTGAGATCTTTATAATAAAGTAATGGCTTTAGCCAGCAAGATGAAATTGGTATACATGTGGCATCTATTTCAGAATGAATATAGCTCATGAGCAGGATAAACCATCAGATTTACTAGTAAGAAAGAGGTAGTGGCACCACATGACTAGTGGTGGAATTTCTAGATCACCGTTTCCCACTCTTTACCATAACCAATGGACTAGAGATTTGAAATACATTTTAGATAGGCCCCCCGGCTCATCAAAGAAATGTAAAGTGCTCTCAAAAGCTTAATCTTATTTTTGTAAACTTTTAATCTCAACTTCATGTGTGTATTTGCTCATATCATAATAATTGCTGCCCTCTTTATTCAGATTTACAGGCACTTTGGGTTAAGCACAACACAACCATCTCTGTACAACTACAGCAAGTAAGTATATCAATTATATATCATATTTCTGGGCTGTAAGGTGGGAAGCATGGACCTGTGGGAGGGGTTTGCCAAACGTTATCATCACACTCTAACAGTATCCCTCATGCATCTCATCTTGGCAGATTCCACCCTCCTTTTCCCTATCTTGACTTTTTTGACACTCTATGGGACCTCTTTATTCAGGCCTTGCTTGGCTTAAATTACACTGTTGGGGCTAGCCACTGACAGCACACACTCATAAATACCCTAATTTGCAGCAGCCATCCTGGCACAATGAATCAGGTTTTCTCTCTCCTCTTCCTTATTGGATATTACAAGGCACAACTGCTGAACAAGCACACTTCTGCATAGGCAAAGAAAGTATCCATCTCATACTGGGATGCAGGGAATGTTTATGCAGATGGTGAGCAGGATTTTATTATCTCTTCAACCAGTCACAGTGATATCAGCTGCAGCATATTTGGTGCTACTTGGCACACCAGGGTGCAGCGGCATGGTGGTAGAAAGCCATTGTTCTTAACGAATCTAAGAGTATGATTGGACTAATGATTTAAGGGTCTTCGGTTCTAATGTGTTAATCCCTGAAACCTTTATTTTACAGCTTTACATTTAGATTCCACTTATGGTCAGAGATTGTTACTGAAATGTTCTACAACCCTCCACACATAAACTTCACCAAACCCCTCCTCAGATTTCTAAACGTCTCTGTCATAGAGAATGGTAGTTCCATGCCACAATATGAAAATGTTTGGTATTAACTGTGTCATAGGAGGTAGAGCTATGTATTGATAACAGTTATATGCCATCATTAATGCTGATATATTGTTTACAATAGTCTGCCATTATTTAACATAACCATAGTACATGTCTGATCTGCATGGATCAGATTCTGAATATACAATGCCCTCCTCTAATATTGTCACCTTTAGTAAATATGAGCAAAGGAAGCTGCTGTGAAAAAGTGTCTTTATTGTTTAAGCTTTTGATGTTGTATTTTTTGAAAAATACACAAAATACCGTATATACTCGAGTATAAGCTGAGGCCCCTAATTTTACCCCCAAAAAGTGGGAAAACGTATTGACTCGAGTATAAGACTAGGGTGGGAAATGCAGCAGCTACTGGTAAATTTCTAAATAAAATTTGATCCTAAAAAATTATATTAATTGAATATTTATTTACAGTGTGTGTATATAATGAATGCAGTGTGTGTATGAGAATGCAGTGAGTGTGTATGAGAATGCAGTGTGTGTGTATGAGTGCAGTGTGTGTGTGTATGAGTGCAGTGTCTGTGTGTATGAGTGCAGTGTGTGTGTATGAGTGCAGTGTGTGTGTGTGTGATGCAGAGTGTGATGCAGAGCCTTGGTGGGGGGTTATTTTTTAATTATTATTTTAATATTGTTTTTTGTTTCATTAATATTTTTTTTATTATTATTATTTTTTATTTTTTATTTTATTATTTTTTTTATTATATTATTATTATTATTATTATTTATATATATTAATTTTTTCGTCCCCCCTCCCTGCTTCCTAGCTGGCCAGGGAAGGGGGCTCTCACTCCCTGGTGGTCCAGTGGCATTGGTAGTTCAGTGGGGGGAGGAGGGGGGCTGGCAGGGAGCACTTACCTCTCCTGCAGCTCCTGTCAGCTCCCTTCTCCTCCACGCCGGTCCGGTCAGCTCCCCTGTCAGCTCATAGTGTAAGTCTCGCGAGAGCCGCACTACGACCCCGCGGCTCTTGCGAGACTTACACTGGGAGCTGACAGAGGTGCTGAATGGACCGGCGCAGAGGAGAAGGGAGCTGACAGGAGCTGCAGGAGAGGTAAGCGCTCGCTGCCAGCCCCCTGTCTGTATTATGGCAATGTAAATTGCCATAATACAGACAGTGACTCGAGTATAAGACGAGTTGGGGTTTTTCAGCACAAAAAATGTCTTATACTCGAGTATATACGGTACTCTACTCTCATGTATATATACAAGGTATATAAAAAAAGATCTTTGTTAAATATATGTGGTATAATTATTTTCACCCTTTAAGAGAATACTTCGTCCTGCCTCCCTTTGACAAGATAACAGTTGTGAGACTTCTCTTATAATGCCTTATGAGGTAGGAGAATACATGGCAAGGGATCTGAGACCATCCCAGAATCTCTCCAGATCCTTTTTACGGCCGATGCTGGTGGACTCTCCACTTTAGTCCACAGCACAGGTTTTCTATGGGGTTCAAGTGAAGGAACTAGGATGGCCATGGCTGGAACTTGATTTTGTGGTCAGTAAACCATTTTTGTGTTTATTTTGATGTATGTTTTGGATCACTGTCCAACTGGAAGATCCAACCACAGCCCATTTAGGGGTTCTAACAGAGGCAATCGGGTGTTAATGAAATATCTGTTGATATTTCATAGAATCCACTATGCCATGTATTCTAACAAAATGCCTAGGTTCATTGGCATTCCATAAGTAACATAGTGGTATCCACTATGTAACCTTATTCTCAGCTTTAGTAACCTTGATAACACTGTAGTTTATGGTCACTGTGCCATATTTAGTCTATTAATTAAAAACAAACAAAAAACAAACAGGAGGATACAAACCAAATCTGAAGGTGGAGCAGGTAGGTTATCCAATATCTACCGAATAGTGTTTACTCACCTTGTAGCTGTTGATGTTGAAGATTTGGTTTTGTCTGGACTTTGCCCTTGCTTGCTGAGAATATTGTGTATGTGAGTAAATTTAGGTCTGTCATTCCGGTCCTTTTGCCAGCAGTCAAGCATTAACTGGTGGAGAGAAGGTGGGCAGTTTATTGGTGCCGGGAGCCGAAAACCATCTTCTATGGCCTTGATGACCTACAATTAAAATAGAACATTAAGTTCAATACAAGTATAATAATGTGATTATTTTTATAAAACCCATAACCATGGAAACATATATGAGGAAGCATGATATAACCAGTGTAGTTGTTTATGAATTTAGAATAAACCAGTAGTTACAGAGAACCATTTGAGTGCCTGGTGGATGTAAAGCAGATTAACAGGTTTAAAAGTCCATGTTTCATTGGAATCTATGTCTCTTAATGCTAAAATTACAAATTGATCTAGGGTGCTTTTGTCACTTCCTGTTCCTGGTTGCGGATCATTTCTGGCAATGGCTTCTGGTATCCAGTACTCTTTTTACAATTCTTGTTTAGTTTTTCTTGGTTTTTCTGTTTTTCTATTCCATGTCTGGTTTTCTTCATGCTGGGTTTTCTGGGTTCATTCCTGTATTCTGTTCCTGGAATTCCCAGTTTCTTGGATTCCTTCAAATGTTTGGTTTTTGTTGCCACACCCATTCCTTTACCATTAATCCTTTTGTTTCAGTTGGTTCCTGCAGGCAGTTGCTACAAGTCCTCTGCCCTTTTCTTGCATGTAAGTGCTGTGTGTGTTTTATTATTGTTTATTTAGTCATGCATATCTAGGTAGATAGGACTCACCTTAATTGGAGGACTTTGACCAGGTGGGGGGCTGCATACCTCTTGGCCATGTATGTATGTCTAAACCTCCAATGTTTTACATATATAGTACTTAGTTCAGTCTCCTCTTGTTTTGCCTTGTATCAATTGTCTTGTTTTATTTTGTCTTCTTGTATTCCCAGTTCATGTACAGTCCTGTCCTGCCCTGTTCTTGTTTTCCTCATGTCTTGTGTACATGTTCTGGGTTCTGCTTTCTGTCCTGCTCGGGTTCTGGGTTCTTCTAGGTTTGTCTTGCTTTCTTGTTTGGTGACTATTCTAGTCTTACCTTGTTTCTGTACTGGATACATGTCTGCTGCAGAGCCTCCGTATCCAGTTCCTGGGAGGTCTGCATATTGTCATCTGGCACCTGGGATCCACAGTAGCTGCATCAGGCTCCTGGTATGTGGCCGCACAAATGCTGGTGCTCAACACCAGGGGGCATGCGGTTACCCTGCACCAGGCCCTGATAATCCATTTCCACACAGTGACTCCTAATATCAAGATCAGGCATACTGGGTCCCGGTCATCGGACCGCCACCCCTGACAGCTTTAAATACAGCTGCATTTTTTATAAAAAATTAATTACAAATCCAGTCTCACTCTTGCAAATAGGGAATTGCATTAATTGACTGGTGATGTCAAACACAAGGGAACAATATATTGCACAACCTTAATCTATTGTCTTCTATTTAAGAACTATATAAATGTATTATGTGCTCACATCTTGATTTGACATGTCCCAGTACGGTCTTTCTCCATATGACATGACCTCCCACATAACGATTCCAAAGCTCCAGACATCACTGGCCGTGCTGTAACGATGGTACTGGATTGCCTCTGGAGCTGTCCATAAGACAGTGCTCTTCCCACCCTGCAGTTGCACAAAACAAAATGTTTTTGGTAAAACAAACAAAACAAAATGTACTTTGGTATGAATATATGAGAGCAGCAAAACGACAAAGCTTTGTGTAGTTAACACCAGTAAAACACTTTGTTTTGTTTCATTACATGTGTGATATTCTTCCCAAGTATTCACTTTGGTAGCATATATGCTAATACTGGAACAGATACCATTATTCTATTTACTAGAGCCTGACAAACCGTTTATTTGGCAGTGCAGGGAAGTTACACTGACATTGTTATTAACAAACTTGTATAATTAGCTACAACTTAGATTACATTCTACAATGGACATAGACTTTATTAAGTTTTGTGATTTGGAGTTCTATCCAGGGTGCCAAAAGAAGAGATGATTGTTGGAAAAAAATATTATTGATGGCTAGGGGGCAGCCATTAAATGGAGATTTTATTCACAGATCAAGTGAGAAGTGACTAAAAGAGTGAAAAAAGAAGAAGGTGTAAAAAAATCTATCCTTTCAGGATTCTTCCAAACATTTTCACCTTTAGCTATCTAGGGAGACAGGCCGGGAGATTGCGATTGCCTGCTTTTTACCTTGCTGTGCCTGTGTCATTGATAGTGTGAGACTGATTAGGTTTAGGTTACTGCTGTAACTACCTAACTACTGACAGTTTTACTTAGAACTCTGAGTTGGAGAAAGCCTGGATCATTGATCCTATTTATAGTTACATTTTCTCAATTGATCTATGAATCAAATATTTTTGCGCTCTTTTGGTTCATCCAAACAGCTTTTTTATGAAACTATTAGATGGGTGAAATGTGTCTAAAATTAAACGCCACATGGTTGAATCCTGATTCAACCAACCCCTCCTTTTTTTTTTTGTACGAACTAAATATATTTTACCATACATAAGTCTAATGTATATAGTCATGAAAACAGATGAACCTGCACTAGATCAATGCACATAATATGAATAACAAACACAAGATAAAAATGTAAGCCAATCAAAACTAAATATCAGCAATGTTTATGAATACTTTATAAAATTAAAAACTGTATATGGTAATCAAAAATGCATTCAAAGATGCCAGATGGAGTAACAAATTAAATCATTTTGAAATATTCACTATGGTGAATGGGGAAGAGCCACAAACGATCATATTGTGTTAAATTTACATAGATAGCAATCTAGGGTCTTTAACTATGCATTCTCAAGACTTCCTAAGTGAATATTTTATATTTCATCATTCAATCTTGCCTATATGTGTTCTTTATGTATTCATACATATTGTGAGGTATTGTTTGGTTTAACAGTGTATCCTGTTTTTAATCTTGCATTTCTGGTTAATTTTATTTATTCCATTTACCTAGTACACAAGCCACACTAATTATACACATACGCCCTGTATGTAGTGATGTCCCGAACAGTTCGCCGGGAACCGTTCGCTGGCAAACATAGTGTGTTCGTGGTCGCGAACACGCGCAATGTTCGGTCCGACCCCTATTCATCATGGAGGTGGGAGGGTCTGGGAGGGTCTGGGAGGGAGGGTGCTGCTGCTGATTGGCTGAAATGTGTCTGCTGACTGTGAGGTACAGGGTCAAAGTTTACTCAATGATGACGAATAGGGGGCGGACCAAACATTGCGCGTGTTCGCAGTCGCGAACACGGTATGTTCGCCGGCGAATGGTTCCTGGCGAACTGTTCGGGACATCACTACCTGTATGTCTTACTTATGTTTATTCTATTTAAATGTTCCTTCAAATCATATCTCAGCATATGAGCAAGTATCCATAAGCTGATTGCAAAACATATAAGGGTTTCCTGTCCTCTGTCTTGACATATTTGTTTCTTTTCGCATAATACGATTATTATTTATTGCTTTTTTAAAATCATATCCAATGTGACGTCATGATCAAAATTTTCCAGAGTGATGAAGAGTCCCAATGCCGCACTGGTTACTCTACCAACTTTTGATTCAGTCATTCATTTTTTCTGCTCCACAAATTAATATTGCTCCATATGGTATGAAACTAACTAAATGTAGACTAAATAGACTGTATTAATTATTAAATATAACTGCATACTTGGACTGCCTTGAAAAGAGCTTCATATGATAATCAAGCTATGTATCATTGTATGATTGTTTTCTTGTCCACAGCATTTGATAAATTACAAACTTTGCATTCAATAGCTACAGTAATATTTACATTGTGTAAAAAGTAGCTCTTAAATTCTTCTTACATTTGCATTCCGTACCATGGTGGAAAACACTGTGTCAAGTTTGTCATCCTGCACATGTCGAAAGCCAGATATTTTACAGACCAGGTTAGAGTTCACCAATACTCTATGTGCAGCAAGGCACTTGTGAATATAGCTCATCTCTGTCAGATACTTCATTCCAGAGGCAATACCACTCAACATTCCTATAAGTTGGGGCACTGTAAATTGGCCTTCGTGTTTCTGCAAAATAAGAAATAATCATGAGCATCATCAAATTTTATTTATTTTATGTATGATTAGAGTTTTATTAATGATGTATTTTTTTCAACGTATTATATCTTGTATTTTATTTATCTAAAATAAATAAAATATATATATATAAATGAAATACTAGATATAATACAATGAAAAAAATACATAATCAATAAAACTTATTGACTATAATATAAACCAACAAAGAAGGCAAACATGAACAAACACTTTATGGACATCACCCAGTGGTACCCTTTGCACAGAAGCACATTATTAGTGAATTATGTATAAACTTACATGGGCATCAATTACCAATGTTTGTCCACAGAGTGTGCTGTTTGGCTGGGGGAAACTTAGTCCATATGAGCTGAAGTGCCACCAGTACAATTATAGGCTTAATATTTTTACATGTTCTGTTTACACTGGCAAATAAACACACTGCTATTGTTGACACTTGAAACAAAAATCAAGCCCAAACTACCCCAAATAAAATTACAAAATAAAATAGGCTGCAATCATGCTAATGCTATTGGGTTTTCCTCACATTCACACAGACACAGAAGATTGTACATTCAATTTTGTCTCCTGTCATAAACAGCTCTCTGATGTTTTGATTTTATTTGGCGTGCTCCAATCTCCTATTTTCCCTAGACTTTGAGTGTTTTTCTATCCACAATCATGCTTTTGTGCTACATAATTTCCCCGTGTTTTGTATGTGATAAAGAGACAGGAGTTTGAATTCCATTGACAAAAATGTAGCCCATGGAACAGCGCAGTCAGGGGAGTGGGCCTTGACAGAGCCAGGAGTAGGCAGGGGAGTAACCAGTTAAAGGGGTGTGGTTATTGGTAAATGGGGGTTGGACTATAGGAGTATATTAAGCGGCCATTTTATGTCCAAGGGACATTTTAACTAAACTGACACTTACCTGGTAATTGTTTTTGGCAGGTCTGTGTTGGTTTTTTCTTTTGTCTTGCAGATCATGGCATCAATGGAAGAAATCCTGGAGGGAGTGAGAGCTGCTGTGCGGGATAGAGGACTGGCCTGGCTTCACGAACAACTGGGGGCTCAGGGTCCCCCCCCTACAACCCCTGCGGCGGCTGCACGGCGTTCCATGAGGAGGGCGAGACCGCCCCAGCGGCTGAGCCCGGGCATGGAGCCTGAAGTCGGCAGACGGAGGAGCCCGTCAGCGGAGTCTGTTGGGGCCCTGGATGAGGTAGCGGGCCCCAGCGGAGTGGATGTACCGCGGCCGGCATCGTCGGTCCGACGCGGTGCTGGCCGGGCGCGGGCAGCAGCTAGGCCGAGGCCTACCACGCGGTGTGCGCCCCGCCGGGAGGCGGCAGGCGGGACGGTTGCGGCTGGAGCCAGGACCCAGAGCAGATCGGATGGTGGAAGCAGTGAGCGGTTGCGGCCCGGTGAGTCAGGGAATGGCGCTGGGGCTGGGCAGCGGGCGGGGGGCAGAGCGGAGGCCTCTAATGATCAGGCGGTCCCCCTGATGGCAGGGGGAGCCCCTGGGCAACGGGACGCATCGGGGGCGGCCTCTAGTGGGGCCAGGTTCAGCACAAGGGACGCAGACGGCGGGTCCGCTCAGCCAGGTACATTGGGGCCGGCAGGGCCCGCGGCTTTAGCAGACAGAAAACGCCAGGATAGACAGGCGGAATCCCCAGTTCGCAAGGCGGCCCAAAAGGGGCCAGGTTCAGCAGGTCGGGATAGCTCCCAGGACTCAGCTCAGGGCATGGAGACAGGACGGGCTGGGAGAGAGCGGGAGGGCCGCAGGGGCGGCTCCCGGGGACCGAGGGGTCTCTCGCGGAGCCCTAGGCCGCATCGCAGCAGGGAGCAGCACGGCGTCAGTGCCAGGCATGACAGGAGGCAGGCTGACGGGTGGAGGGGTAGAGAGAGGAGCAGGTCTGCAAGCAGGTTTAGCAGAAGGAGATCGGCCTCAAGGGACCGGAGGTGGAGGCAGCGGCGCAGTGCGTCTGGGTCCTCAGGCAGGAGCTCGCCAGGTCAGCGGCGCAGTGCTTACGGCCGGGAGGGCCAGGCAGGGAGTCGGGATATGGGGCGGAACTACAGGCATGAACAGAAGGATGTTGGGCGGGTATGTGATCATGTGGACACACTACCCAGGTGTCGTTCTCCTTGCAGGTCTCGCAGCACTACACCCGCGGTCCTGAGGCAGGGCCAGGCGGACGGGAGTCGGCGCCAATTGGATGCTCCGGAGCCAAGCATGGCGGACGGAAGGGAAACGAACCCACAGCCTTCTGCGGCTTCGGGCTCAGGCGGTGAGTCAACTGTTACACCACACGCAGGAACACTATTGAATTGCTTAAAATCTTTCTTAGATTCATGGGCGGGTGGGGAAATGGCTTCACCTCAGTTTGGGAGAGTGTGGACGTGTGAGAAAGGCCAGGGGTTACAAGGTAGGGCCGTGGGCCCAACGCTGGATAGCGAAGTGGGGTTATCGGGGTCCGAAACTAGTAAGGAGTCGGGGGACAAGGTAGGTATTGGGGGCGAAATTACCGACGCTGCGCGGCAAAACGTGCACGTGTCTTTTTCGGGCCCATTAGGTTGTCATCTGAAAATGGACATCAAGGAAAAAATTTGGAAGGGTGAGTTTGTGGAGGTTTTTTCCTTGCTCCCGCTGGAGGAGTTCTTAGACATGAAGGAGGAGGACAAGAAGGACGCAAAGAAAGAGGAGGAGGAGAAAAAGCGTAGGTATCGGAAGATTCCTAAAACGTTTGGGAACTGGCTGCGGGCCTTCTGTATCCTGGCCAGCGTGATAGGGGAAAAGTCGCCGGATAAATGCTCCCAATTGTTTTGCTACCTAGATGGGATTGGGGAAGCGTACCGGACCTATGGCGGGGTCGCCTGGTGGCGGTACGACGAGCAGTTTCGCCAGAGGTTAGCGGCGAATCCCAGCATGCGGTGGGATCAAATGGACCTTCCCCTCTGGATGCGGCTCATGATGGCGCAAAAGGCTGCGCCCTTTCAAGGGACGGCCGGTGCGGCCCCTGGGGGACCTGCATCGGCCGGGCAAAAGAAAGGCTTCTGTTGGCTCTTTAACGAGGGCCAATGTAAGTGGGGTGCGTCGTGCCGGTTTAAGCACGAGTGCTCAGGTTGTGGGGGTGCACACGGAGCCAGCCGGTGTTTTAAGCGAGGTAAGTCTGCACCAGGAGCGGGAGCCGTTGGAGCGTCGGCCCCCTCCGCTGCCGCGGGGGGCAACCCCGGTGAAAGTAGGCGAGATGCTGCCGTGGCTAAAACAGTACGGTAACCGTCAGGACGCTGAATTCTTATGGCACGGCTTTACGGAGGGTTTTTCAATACCGTTTCAGAGTAGGGATGTGGGGAGGTTATGCAGTAATCTCAAGTCGGTGGGTGAACACCCGGGAGTTGTGAGGGACAAGTTGCTGAAGGAGGTGCAACTGGGTAGGATGGCTGGGCCGTTCGAGGCTCCGCCGCTGCCTGACTTGAGGGTATCCCCGCTGGGGGTAGTCCCCAAGAAGGAGGCGGGTAAGTTTAGGTTGATTCATCATTTATCGTTCCCGAAAGGGGCGTCGGTAAATGATGATATCGATGAGGCCCTGTGCTCCGTATCGTATGCATCATTCGACCATGCTGTCGAGTTGGTTCGGAGAGCAGGGCGAGGGGCTTTGATGGCGAAGGTGGATGTGGAGGCAGCATTCCGGCTCCTTCCTATCCACCCAGACTGTCACCATTTGTTAGGGTGCCTTTTTGAGGGTAAGTTTTTCGTGGACCTGTGCCTACCCATGGGTTGCTCCATCTCGTGTGCGTATTTTGAAAAGTTTAGCACGTTCCTGGAGTGGGTAGTGCGCAGGGAATCGGGCGGGGGTACGGTGGTCCATTACTTGGACGACTTTCTGTGTGTGGGCCCGGCTGGGTCCGACAGATGTGCCCAAATACTGCGGGTGTTCCAGAGGTTAGCCCAACAGTTTGGGATTCCTCTGGCCGAGGACAAGACAGTGGGCCCGACCGAGTGTCTGAGTTTTTTAGGGCTGGAAATCGACTCGGTCGTGGGGGAATGTAGGCTGCCGGAAGAGAAGTTGAGGGCGCTCCGCCAGCAGGTGCACGCGATAAAGGGCGCTAGGAAAGTCACGCTGCGGGGACTGCAGTCCTTGCTCGGCAGCCTTAATTTCGCTTGTAAGGTGATCCCTATGGGAAGAGTTTTTTGTAGATTGCTGGCTAGGGCTACCTGTGGGGTCCGTCTGCCGAGTCATTACATCAGGGTGTCGGTAGGTATGAGAGAGGACTTGGACATATGGGACCGCTTCCTCACTGAGTTTAACGGACGGGTGTTTTTCAGGGATGTGATGAAGGCATCTGGCGAAGCCGGGCTGTTTACGGACGCCTCGGGGAGCGTTGGCTTTGGGGCTTACCTTGGGGGCAAGTGGTGTGCCGAGGTTTGGCCTGAGGCTTGGTCCGAGAGCCCCTTGATTCGGAACCTCGCCTTTTTGGAGCTTTTTCCAGTTGTAGTAGCGGTGTCACTATGGGGCGAGGAGCTCAGGGACAAGAAAGTTATCTTTCACTCTGATAATATGGCAGTGGTGCAGGTAATTAACAGTCTATCGGCTTCGTCCCTGCCAGTGGTTAGGTTGTTACGGCAGCTAGTGCTATTGTGTATGTCTTGGAACATTGTCTTCCGGGCGCGGCACGTGCCGGGCCTGCTGAATGTGGTCGCTGACGCTCTGTCTCGTTCACAGTGGGTGCGGTTCCGGGAAGCAGCGCCGGACGCACAAGCGACAGGGCAAGCATGCCCGGAGGAGATGTGGCGGCTCGGGACGTTGTGCTTGGGCGATACATAAGGAGCTCACTGGCGCCGGGGACTTGGACCGCTTATACTAAGGTTTGGTGTGAATGGGAGGAAATGTTGTCCCAGGCGGGAGCAGGCGATTCTGCAGCGGGTAGGTTGGACACGCTGTTGTGGCTTCTTTGCAGGTTGGTGGCAGGTGGGTCATCCCCTTCTAGGGTGGAACGCTACATGTCTGCGTTAGCCTTCCTGTTCAAGTTTAACGGGTGGGAAGACCTGACCAAACATTTCTTGGTAAAGCAAACTTTGAAGGGTTTCAAGAAGGGCAGGAGGTCTGTGGATACGAGGAGGCCTGTGTCCTTTGCCACCCTTCAAGGGTTGGTGGGGTTGTTGAACGAATTGTGTAGTTCGGCATTTGAAGTAACTTTGTTCTCTGTGGCTTTCGTGTGGGCTTTCTTTGGGGCTTTTCGTATTGGCGAATTGGTGAGCGCCAATAGGTCGGGGGCATCGGGCCTCCGGTATGAGGATGTGGCTATAGAACAGGACAAGGTTGTGATTTGGCTCCGGCGCTCGAAGACGGACGTCTTCGGAAAAGGTAAGGATGTTGTCCTGTCCTCACTTCCAGGGTCCCCGGTGTGCCCGGTTGCGTGTGGGGACGTGTTTTTACGGGTTCGCCCGCAGGTTGGTGGTTGCTTCCTGATTCATGAGGATGGGAAGGCGCTGTCGCGCTTTCAGTTCTTGCGAGTCTTCCGCATGGGGTTGACGAGATTGGGCTTGCAGCCCGGACAATTTGGTACGCACTCCTTCCGTATCGGGGCTGCGACTGAGGCGGCGCGGCTTGGGCTGGGGGAGGAGCGGATAAAGCAGATTGGGAGATGGGAATCCATCAGGTTCCGTGCATATGTAAGGCCGGAAAGGTTGGTGTGAATGGAATGTTGTGGATGTGGGAAAAGGGTGCTCTGCCGGTTAACTGAATTTGTTTCCTTTCAGGCTTGGTCGCTTGGCTGGTGGGTCACTCGTTCGTCTACTGGGCGGAGAAGAGGGCCGCAGTTCGGAGACAAGGCACACAACTGGGTTTTCTTCTGGACACAGTGGACCTGCGGTGGTTTGGTTTTAGGGGTTTCAGCTGGCAGAGTATAAGTGGTGAAATTTTTGGGATGTTGTCCAAGGGGTTTGCCCCGGATATATTGTTGATTCACGGTGGGGGCAATGACTTAGGTTTGGTCCCCCAGAAGGTGTTGGTCAGGAGAATGAAGAGGGACCTGGACAGGGTGAGGGCTCTGGTCCCTGGAGTTACAATAGTTTGGTCTGAAATGGTGCCGCGGTTGAACTGGAGGCATGCCAGGGACCCGGCGGCTGTGGCACGTTGCCGTGGTAAAGTAAATAAGGCCATGTCTGTCTATATTAGGAGACTAGGGGGGGTCCCAGTGAGGCACTTGGAGTTGGAGGGCGGGTTGCCCGGTTATTTTAGGCGGGATGGTGTGCACCTGTCTGATGTGGGGTGTGATCTACTAAACTTAGGATTCCAGGAGGGTATTTCCAAAGCCCTATTTATGTGTGGTGGGGGTCGCTCGAGACATTAAGGGGTCAAGTCTCTTGCTATGGCGGGATAGGGCTTGGGTAATTGGAAGGTAGGAGGAGTATAAATTGGTTAGGCTGGATTAAACTGGAGTGTGAAATGGTTTGTGGGTTCGAGCTCATCGGTGGCTCCGAACCAGGTGGTGTAGGGGGGTCTCGGTACACCCCTACAGTTTAAAAAGTTATGGATATGGGGCCTCTTTGGTAGGCCATATGTTATGTGTTAATTGGTTATTTATAATGTTATTTATTGTTATTGGCGGGGTCATTGCCGGGGGTAATTTATGTACGGTGGGGGGTGGAGGTATATTTACTTTTGTGGCAATGACCCCAATTTGTTATCTTGTTTATAATAATAAATAAAGCTGTGGACTTTTTTATTCCAACAGAAATACGGTGTCTGTAAGTTATTGGGGGGTTTGGGGTAAACAGCGCACCTGCCGAATAATCGACTGTGCGCATGTCATGTAGCCCATGGAACAGCGCAGTCAGGGGAGTGGGCCTTGACAGAGCCAGGAGTAGGCAGGGGAGTAACCAGTTAAAGGGGTGTGGTTATTGGTAAATGGGGGTTGGACTATAGGAGTATATTAAGCGGCCATTTTATGTCCAAGGGACATTTTAACTAAACTGACACTTACCTGGTAATTGTCCCTCCCACCCTCCCTATTTATTTGGAGTTCCCGTTTGGTCACAGCGGCGGGATAGGGCTTGGGTAATTGGAAGGTAGGAGGAGTATAAATTGGTTAGGCTGGATTAAACTGGAGTGTGAAATGGTTTGTGGGTTCGAGCTCATCGGTGGCTCCGAACCAGGTGGTGTAGGGGGGTCTCGGTACACCCCTACAGTTTAAAAAGTTATGGATATGGGGCCTCTTTGGTAGGCCATATGTTATGTGTTAATTGGTTATTTATAATGTTATTTATTGTTATTGGCGGGGTCATTGCCGGGGGTAATTTATGTACGGTGGGGGGTGGAGGTATATTTACTTTTGTGGCAATGACCCCAATTTGTTATCTTGTTTATAATAATAAATAAAGCTGTGGACTTTTTTATTCCAACAGAAATACGGTGTCTGTAAGTTATTGGGGGGTTTGGGGTAAACAGCGCACCTGCCGAATAATCGACTGTGCGCATGTCATGTAATAATGCAACGGTCTGAAGTTATGCACAAATAAGCACTGTAATAGCTGTGTGTTTTGAGTGGACTACAGGTCTTAATGAATTTTAGTCATAACAGTCGAGAGCAAATTAAGATAGTCAGTTGTGCTTTTTCTTTAATTGTACATAAGTGGAGAGGCTAATATACATGCATTAAAAACAGGTGGCAACAGTTCAAAGAGAAAAAGCAAACATTGAGTTAATTGACCTGGAATTATCAATACACACACACAAACATATATATATATATATATATATATATATATATATAATTTCAGGTAACTTCAGGTTTATATATATATAATTTCAGGTAACATGATCCATGCAAGCATATTCCATATTATTGTATACATTAGCTGCAAACAATACGGGTTCATACCCAGTCTGCCCAAGATTAGTAGGAATTATATTCCCAAAAGTGACTCTTATGCTAACATAAAAACAAACCGTAAGACTAAAACCCTTGTGCAATATAAAAGATTGAAAAAATAAAGCAGTCAAGGTAAA
This sequence comes from Pelobates fuscus, assembly GCF_036172605.1. Taxonomy (NCBI): domain Eukaryota; kingdom Metazoa; phylum Chordata; class Amphibia; order Anura; family Pelobatidae; genus Pelobates; species Pelobates fuscus. Next base: position 226,907,136 of record NC_086317.1, read on the forward strand.
AGGACTTCTTTAAAGCAACATTTTGGATCAATATCTGAGGTCAGTTTTGATAATTATTATTATTGGTATTTATATAGCGCCAACTTATTCTTTACAATATTATGAAAGCAGGTAATTTAACAATAAATGAGACGATTACAATAATAATTAACAATAATAATGGCTCAGACATTGAGACGAAATGTTGCTGTACCTGTTTCTGAAATTTAGCTCTTTTGTATACCACCATGCGTGCCCATAGAAACATAGAAACATAGAAACATAGAAACATAGAATGTGACGGCAGATAAGAACCATTCGGCCCATCTAGTCTGCCCAGTTTTCTAAATACTTTCATTAGTCCCTGGCCTTATCTTATAGTTAGGATAGCCTTATGCCTATCCCACGCATGCTTAAACTCCTTTACTGTGTTAACCTCTACCACTTCAGCTGGAAGGCTATTCCATGCATCCACTACCCTCTCAGTAAAGTAATACTTCCTGATATTATTTTTAAACCTTTGTCCCTCTAATTTAAGACTATGTCCTCTTGTTGTGGTAGTTTTTCTTCTTTTAAATATAGTCTCCTCCTTTACTGTGTTGATTCCCTTTATGTATTTAAATGTTTCTATCATATCCCCCCTGTCTCGTCTTTCCTCCAAGCTATACATGTTAAGATCCTTTAACCTTTCCTGGTAAGTTTTATCCTGCAATCCATGAACCAGTTTAGTAGCCCTTCTTTGAACTCTCTCTAAGGTATCAATATCCTTCTGAAGATAGGGTCTCCAGTACTGTGTACAGTACTCCAAGTGAGGTCTCACCAGTGTTCTGTACAATGGCATGAGCACTTCCCTCTTTCTACTGCTAATACCTCTCCCTATACAACCAAGCATTCTGCTAGCATTTCCTGCTGCTCTATTACATTGTCTGCCTACCTTTAAGTCATCAGAAATAATCACCCCTAAATCCCTTTCCTCAGATGTTGAGGTTAGGACTCTATCAAATATTTTGTACTCTACCCAGGTTTTCTATGTCTGTTGAATTGCTGGGAAAGCGCCTCTGTCAACTTGGTGACCCTAAGTGGACTCTATCCATGTTCAGCATTGTTGCGTCAAATTTGGTAAACTACAGAGTGCTGTTTTGGCTCCTACTGGCCACACCCGCATTTATTTTTTAAATTTCATCTGCCATACAGTATGGAATTAGAAAAATAATCTGCCCATTAAAATAACACGCAGATCGAGTAATATTGATATCCTTATGTGTAAATTAAAGAGATTGTCTACACCTACCCTTAAGAAAGAATCCAGGACCCCATTCCCCATGTATTCCATTACAGTCATCATTGTATTGCCTGTGAATAGTCAAAGTAATACGATAATTAATAACACAAGACAATAGCAAACATGTCTCTCACAATGTGCTTTTCCACTAAATGTATCTGTTCTGAAGGGATGGCCCCACATCAAGTGAAAGGGATCAAAAAATATAGTCAGTATAAAATGGATGGAGTAAACCCTGACCCTAGGAATTCACTGTCAACGTCTTATCAAAATCTGAACAGTTGTAAAATCACCACATGACAGTTTTAAACCCTCACTTAGTGTCTCTCCAACTGATATTCAGGCAATTCATAACATATAGGCTAGAGGGGATTAGTAAATAAATCCCAGTTGACACACAAAAGATAGACCTTCTAGAACTATAAAAAAAAAAAAAAAAAGACAATAAACGCTCTAAAACCTAAATACAATAATTGTATTTGTTAAAATGTATGTTTATATTTTTCATACAGTATTACCAATTATTTTAACCCCTATTCTTCTATATAAGTCTGGAGAGTAAAGTTACGTTATACTGGAGTTTTCTGAGTAATGGTGGATTGAGACCCACCAGGTCTGCTCTTATCATATGAGTAGAACTTTGGACGTTTGTTTGCTTAGTCTGTAACACGGTGTGCACTATGTATATTTATTTTTTATTTTTCATGTAATGTGAAAGAGGTGTCTTTCTGGCTGCAAATAAACATTTTCTTATTTAAGTTTTTCCTTCAAAGGGCTCTGATAAATAATTGTGTACCAATTCATGTATATGTATGAGATCAGAATTCTTCCATCATAGATTACTATAAAAATTTAAAAAAATAATCTAAATCGACTGTAAGATCTTATATTAGAGAAGCTAAGAAAATGTTTTGGAGGATGGAAGTATCTTCTTAGAAGTTCAGCTGTATATTTTCTAACTAATGCTGATCAGTGGGGATTTTTTTTTTTCTTTTATCAGTTACCAACAAAAAAGCTTACCTCTGGTGATGACCCCTTCCAGGCGGATAATGTTTGGATGGTCAAACTGGCCCATGATGCTTGCCTCTGCCAAAAAGGCTCTCTTTTGTTTCTCAGAGCAACCTGCCCTGAGGGTCTGAATGGCAACTGGAAGCTCTCTCTTACTTGGCAGCTTTAAACATCCCCTGCAGATCTCTCCATAATCCCCTGAAACACATTTGAAATTGGACTTTTAAGAAGGCGGTAATCGAGCATATGAACCGGTCAATTAATAAACCACACCACAGTATTAACAATATGAAAGATATCACTATAATGAACTTGAAACCTCCTTACTCTTGTCAAAGTTTAAATTAAGCCATTTGGATCTAGTCTTTAAGTTATCCACAAGTAGTATTTTGCCACTACATAATGCTTATATATTTACAGAGAACAGCAGGAGTGCTAGAGGCTAATGCACTTAGACAATACATTGAATCTCGAACAAGGATTTAAAAAAATATAGCAAGCGTTTTATTTTAACAGGTAAAAGATGTTCAGGACTTATAGGCTAAACATAAGATGTTCATTCTTCTGTTGTGTCAAGCAAATCAAGACAGCAGAAATGATAGAGTGCAGAATGTATATACCGTTATTTATGAGATTTGATGATAGGCGCTCCAGAGGTTTTGCCATGAACATAGCAGATAATATTTATGCAAGAGATCAAGCCTTGTGTTATAGCATTGTTGTTAGACAACACTGTATGTATGGGATGACTTTACCGATAATTTGTAAATTTTGTATCCAGTCAAGAGTCATTATTTTTGTCACCACTGTTTTTACACACTTACACACACATGCTCTCAGACACAAACATATACTCTTAAATAAGTTACAATGCAGACATGCATTCCAGGCACACACACCTAGTTACAAACTAATATCTAGACATACCCATAGAAAGCTACTCACTGCCAGAGACACACACAGACTTTCTCTGAGGAATACACACAAATACTGAAGCACACTTTCAAACATATGACCAGACTGTCAAATACACACATATACACACACTGCCAAATACAAACACATATACACTGGCAGGCGCACACACGTATAACAGACACAATACACATATACACTGGAAGGCACACACATAGATGATTCATACACAACTATTGACATTTTTGTTTCTATTTGTTGTGCCTTCCTTTTAGCAAGAGCATGGATTCCCTAAGGTCCAGGGGGCATAAGGCAGTGGTTTCATGTTATGGGTTGTGTTTAACTGGACTCTTCTATCCTTTTCCCATGGAACATTATTTTCACTCAGCGCAGCTGCACAGAAGATTAATGGGAGCAGATGATACAAGCCCGGTTAAAGGATCCCCTGCAGACTCACAAATTCATAATGAAGTCCAGTTAAAGGAAACATATGGTCCCAATTATCAGGGAATTTAGTAGAGTACTATTTTTTTCTCCTATTATGACAGGCTTGGCAGTAAAATAATACTGCTGGTCAGTAAAAATTTGGATAAACTAAATTTGTTTTTAAACCAAATGCACTTGCCTACCAGTCAACTCAATCTTCAATAAACCATACTTTTATTATAAACCTAGCATGAGTAATTTGGGACAGATACACATCATTTGTATGCTTTATGATTGACTGAAGCAATAATAATACTTTAAAAATCATATTTGAACGAAGGTGTATTACTAAAACATACACAGAATATATTAGAAGATAATCAAATATCACATTCACAGATTGCAAGCTATGTATTATTCCAAATGCACTGCAATAAAATAATGCAAAGAAAAATCTGATTTGAAGATCACATCTCAAGTTGCAAGACTCAGCAACAGTAAACATTTGTCTAATTTATGTGTGTGTGTGTGTGTGTGTGTTTGTCTATCTATCTATCCACATCCACGTCAACATCCACATAGAAATATCATAACCAAAATATTCATTGATGTTCTACTTCTATTACAGTATCCCATGGCTCTTTTATTGTATAAAATAATTTTAGTGACAATGCCACTTTAAGATATTAGACATTTCACGAAGTCATACAATAGCAATCTTTACAAAAATAACTAATACTTTCCCATTCAAAAGTTATATAACAGACAAATTGGATATCTTTATTAAATGCCTGCTGTTTCAAGAAGAAGAGCACAATGTTCTTTTCTGTTCGGGAAGGTTGACTATCGTCGCTTAATATTTACATGTAGCATAAAGGCTACACAATATTCAATTTAAGAAAAAAATGGTGACATTCAACTTAAGTGTTTTCTCTTAGCAAAATAATATTGGCTTTCCTGATGTTCCTTTAGCGTCTTTCATTCACATAGGGTTTTTGTCTGCTATCAGCAAATTATCTTATAAGACGATGCAGCTTTCAAAGTTCTTGGAAAATAGAAAAGATAATATTGACAAACAGTGGCACACGCACAAAGGCAATCAATTTCCAAGGTAATCAATATATTATTTCACTTACTGTCAGAAGTGAACACGTTGAGAGCCAAAATAAATAGAATTATTTAAGCAGGATTATATAGGGAATTATAAAAATATATGGTAACAATATACGTTGGTGCTGAACTAGACAGATGCAAAGACAGACAAACAGACATATATCAAATAGATAGATAGATAGGTCTAAACAAGAATCCCACTACATTTCTTCACTAATTTATAGGTATGCCCCTTCTTACTCACTCTGCTCTGCTGGTGGCCTTCTCCTACCCGCTGCTCGCACCCTTAGTGCTAACTCGTGCTTGCAGGACTTTTCGCATGTGGCTCTTTTCCTTTGGAACAGCCTGCCTACTCCCATCAGACTCTCCCCTAGTCTCCAATAATTTAAGAAGTCCCTCAACATCTCTTTAGAATAGCTTATATAGCTTATGGCCTCCCAGAGTAACTAATATTTCACAAACATGTTTCTTACCCTCTCTTCAAAGGTCACCTTCCTTTCTCACTTTCCAAGCCTGCAACTCTCCCACCCTGTCGCTTGGTTGCCATCCCCCACACTGCCCTTCCTATTGTGTCTTTATACCCCATTTATATTGTAAGCACTTTCAGGCAGGATCCTCATCACTCTGTTCCTGTAATATTTCGTAATTGTCTGAATTACTGTAAAATGTAGATATTTTAAAATTATAAAAAGAAGTTAGAACTCTAGAATAATGATAATCAACACTAGAAATAAAGCGTGTTTGTCCCAGTGGAAGATGTGGTTAAAGATACTTTAGATGGTAATATAGATGGTAAAAAAAAACACTCCTGTTGAATACTTTTTCTCTAAAGTATTCAATAATTATTAGCCATACGTTTATCTCTGGTAAATGGATTGCAAATGTAATGCTGCAGTCTATTAGAATATTACTATTAAATAATCAGAGATAAACATGTCTCTTATAGCAAGATCACGTGCACTACCATTACTAGCATACACCAAACCAGAGACATCAGATCAATGTTCACAAGCAGCATTCCTATGAGAAATCCCTGCAGAAAGGTTTTACAATAGTATTTCACTTTATAAATAGGAATAGCTTTGTATCTGCTTTGTATCTGCAGTTAAACTATTTTGTGTGTGTGCAGCAACGCAGAACCAGAACCATGTCAACAGCACTGCAGGGGTTAAACTCTTCATATCGCTCTATATGTCATTAAAAAAAATCCATAACCTCACAATGAACTTATCTTTCTAAAGAATAAGCCCTGAAGAACTGAGCTTGAAGTTTAGGCGTGCACAAGTGATTAAAGCTTCAGGGTTGTAAGAATGGAATTAATTTGCTTTAAAGTTTTCAGCGGCAAAGCGGATCAAAATCAATAAATCATTTAGTAACTTAGCATATTTCCAGACAGTTTTCTGCAAAGCCCTCTCTGAACAGATGTTAGCTTGTGATGCCTCGCAGAGAGATCAGGAGCATCGTTTAATGCCATCGTAGCTGCAGGTAAATGAGAATATAAACTAAAAAAAAAAAAAAAAGCAAATTGTGTATGCTTGTAAACATCAGACATCTGCAGAACTGATTCACCTTCTTCACCAGGAGTCATGAATTCTGCTTGTGTAGCTCACCTAGAGAATAGAATTCCTTTAGTCTGTTATGTTTTTAAATATTGTTTATTCACCTTTCCTAGTTTAGAACATCTTATACAGATCTTTTTGCTATTATTATTTTACATGTGGGATAGCGTGGCCCCAAAGAAGAAACAATTAAACCATTACATTGCAACATGTTGCGCATCTAGATCATTTTGGAGTTGTTGTTTTTTACATGAATTAAATGCATTATATAAATCCAAAGTTTCTCTGTCTGGAAAGATTTATTCTCATAAGATAAAGATTTATTTGGAAGCGTTACTTATGTTGCTCGTGAGAGCAAAACTAAGATTTTTGACTCTAACTTTACAGATGCAAGGCTATTGAAGTTTAAATTTATTTCATTCCATGCACATATATTGAAGGCTGGTTTTGTTGTATAGTTCATTGCTATGCAAAACAAAATACTACAAACAAAAATGCTTCTTTACTTCTGCCTATAGCAGAGGTACGGTAGACAATCATCGTAAATAACTAAGAGCCAATAAAACTCCATGGAGAGATTTGGTCTGATAAAACAAATGCTATTTCGGGGCAATGTGTTACATGTAGAAGGACAATCCATTGAATTCTATTTAGTTTTTACCTTATTTAGTACTTTGCTCTAGAATAGCACATGTGTTCGCCTTGATAAATCTGTCCCATTTCTACTGGACTAGTAGAAAAATCAGAAAAAAAAGTGAAGAAATATATATAATTTTATTGGAAATGCTATCAGGCAATGAATCCGCAGCTATGCTGTCCTCCATACAGACATATAACAAATGGAGGAAAATCTACTACATACTAATAACACCTAAAGTGCAAAGTGTATAACAAAAAAATACAATCTCTGACAGTAGGGGGGTAAATTAAGACTGATACTAACTCTAAATCATAAGAAATATCTGCAAAAAAGACTAGACAAGTAATGACAAGTGGTATGAATGGTGAGGGGAGGTGGGAGAGACCTCGCAAGATGAATTAAAATACAGGGTTTTCACCCCTACTAGGGTATCCTTATATAGATATATCTTCACTCTGAGGAGGCGTTCCTTTCGGTTAAAAATGGAAAATGGAAAAAAAGTAAGGAAATAGTGCAAAAAGTTTTGCCGCAATCTTTATTAAAAAGTAATGCACTTACAGAAAAGCATATTGAAAAACCCAGCACCGGAAATAAGAACGTATAAGAAAGACATATTTTCTGCATGCAACAACTGACAGTATTACTTTTCAAATACAGCTGCTTACTGAATTGTACTGTATTGTATTATATGGTCGTTCATTGTAGCTGTGTCCTTATTTTACATGCCATTTATGCATTCTATATTTAAATAGATTGCATGCATATTATTATTATTATTATTATTATTATTATTATTTATTAAATGCCAATAAATTTTGCAGTGCATATGCCTTGATACCAACAAACAAAGGTTTTTAGTGTATTCTCTCTATTTTTAATGTACTCATTACTAAAGGTGATAAGTATTTGTATATGTAGCATTCTTTGACTAGTAAGTAAAGAAGCTAACTTATCACCCTATTCTTCCTATAGCAAACGTCCAACAATACAGTCTACTATGACGGTGAAGAGAATATTTTAGTCTGTGTAAATAATTTTAGAGAGGACGTCATTGATGTCTTATCCACAACATTTTTGCTCTGAGCATTTTAAAGTTGGTTTGCTGTCAATCAAGCATACCTTTTCAACAACAGTGCATTTATATAGAAAATGGAAAAGGTAAAAGACATCTCAAAAAGTCACTTTTTGTCAGGATTCCCCCATGTTGTTTGGGAATTCCTCCACATTTGATTCCAACCAGATCAACATTTAGCGATCAGGCCCAATATGCTTGTGATGCCATCCCTTCCTGAGTTTATAGGAAGCTGCACCTGATCTCAGGTGCTCACTCAGTCTCCCTGTCAATCTCCTGGGGTTGATGTGCTCTTGCTTACTACATATTTGTAATTTCACTGCAGAACTCTGCTCATTTGAATTCCTGTGTACTGAACCTCTGGCTTTGTTGCTGGCTATGCTCCATTCTACTCTGCCACTCAAGAAACAGACTTAACTTTGGATTCCTGCATCTCTTCAGTTACTTCAAGGAACCATATATCAATCTAAACTGGAAGAACATCCGCTCCCATCATTCATTAAGGAAAGATACATTCTCCTATAATTGTATTCACAAATGCCATCAGAAATTTTGGGGCCCCTGACAAAGCACAAGATATGGCCCCCCCTTTCTCCCCCAGGCCCGCCCATGAGTCCGTCCACAGGACTCCTACCTAGTCCGCTGCCAATGATGCACGACTGAATGTGGTGTCTATAGTGGAAGTGAATTAGAATGTGTGGAATGGATGTAGTGTTTGTGTGTATTAGATACTGTTTGTGCAGTGAATGCAGAGTGTGTGTTTGTGTAGCGGATGCAGTGTGTATAGTGAACGCTGAGTGTGTTTGAGTAGTGGATGTAGTGTGTGTACAGTGATGTAGTGTGTGTTTGTGTAGTGGATGCTAGATGTGTTTAGTGGATGCAATGTGTTTAGTGGATGCAGTGTCTGTAGTGGATGTAGTGTGTTTATTAGACGCAGTGTTTCTGTATAGTGAATGCAGAGTGTTTGAATGTGTGGTGGATGTAGTGTGAACTGTGAATACAGGATGTTTGTGTAGTGGAAGCTGTGTGTATAGTTAATGCAAAGTGTATGTTAGTGTAGTGAATGCAGAGTGTGTGTCATTGTAGTTAATGCAGAGTGTGTGTTAGTGTAGTGAATGCAGAGTGTGTGTCAGTGTAGTGAATGCATAGTATATGTCAGTGTAGTAAATGCAAAGCGTGTGCATAGTGTAGTGAATGCAGAGTGTGTGTTAGTGTGTAATGAATGCAGTGCGTGTTAGTGTAGTGAATGCAAAGTGTTTGTTGCTGTGTAATAAATGCAGAGTGTGTGTCAGTGTAATGAATGTAATGTGTGTGTGTTAGTACAGTGAATGCAGAGTGTGTGTTAGTGTAGTGAATGCAATGTGTTAGTGTAGTGAATGCAGAGTGTGTCAGTGTAGTGAACGCAGAGTGTGTGTTAGTGTAATGAATGCAGGGTGTGTGTTAGTGTAGTGAATGCAGAGTGTGTGTGTGTTTGCTAGTGTATGCATGTTGTGCAAATGGAGCATTTTCCCCTCCCCCACATTAAATGTAATAAAAGTTATTCCCCCCTCCCTGCTTCTTACCTGGTTCAGGGAGGGGGGGATTCCTTTCCTGGTGGTCCAGTGGCATTGTGGGGCCCCCCTGCTCCCTGTATTTGCAGAGGGGGCCCAGAAGACTGCAGCAGTACATTACAGCTCTTCCCTCTCTCTAACTCCCGTGAGCGTGGTGTGCGTGCCGCGCGGAGCATTTCCATGGTATCCCGCAGGAGTTAGAGAGAGGGAAGAGCTGTAATGTACTGCTGCAGTCTGCTGGGCCCCCTCTGCAAATACAGGGAGTCGGGGGCCCGCGGCTGCACATATATTTAGCGATAATCGATTTTTATATGTGCAGAGAGGGAATGTGGGGCCCGGGACTGCCAAAGCAGTTCGGGGCCCCCCAGGACCGCCACGCCCGTGACATACGTCATGCTTGTCACCCCCTGATGGCGGCCCTGCTAATTGGTTCTAGCCACATGTTTCTGGGAAGGATAAGGGTTGTCCAAAGTCTGCCTCTGATATTCTACTTGCTATATCTCTTTGAAATATAATTTGTCTATTACTAGTGATATTACTTATTGCTATTGGAGCCTAGTAACTACAACCACTTCACATATCAGGATAATTCATTGCCAAGTTATTTCCTATACGAAGAGACTGTTACTTTGTACTACAGGATTCACCTGCTCTGGCAACCTTATTGAAGTCATATGGACTATACTACTTACTGCTAATTAAGCATTCCTCGTTGAAGTCACTTGGACTATGTTGTTTGCTGCTAATTAAGCATTTCCTTATTTTTACAATTGCTATATTCTTGTGTTGTAATTCTGAAACAAGATTCCAAGCATTCATGCATTATTATTTCAAAACCTATTTCCTGCAAAAGACTGCCAAAGTTAATTTCCTTTATTTAAATAAATTATATTTTCTTAAAGTGACAGTATCAAATTTATTTAATCTGCAGTTGCGTTCCAAATAAATTTTCTGCCGAGAGCATTTCACTTTTGACATGAAGAGTAAATACATACGGTACTTCTTATCCAGAGGATATGGGGAAAAAAAGATTAGAAAAAAGTGTATCCATAGTATCCTTTGACAAACAATAACGGTATAAGTTACATGTTGGCTGTACATCCATTGCACAAAAAAGAACATTACTAGGGTTGTCGTAAAATTTATATTGATGACTAAATGCCAGAATGCTTATGTTGTGGAAAAGGGGTAAATATGTTAATACAAACATTGAATTTAGTTGAGTTAACCATTATCTTGTGTAGGATTTGCGGAGAAGAGGACTTTGATTTTAAGGTGACTCAAGCCGAGCCATTGAGAATGGATTGTAGCCGTAAAATGCATGCAAAGGGTAAAACAAATAGGAGAGAATCGCAATGGTCAAGGCAGGATTTGGTAAACAAATTGAGTTTTAACTAGATGTGGTGAGGAATAAACAGGTTTGTTTATGTTGTCATGGTAAGCCTGATGCATCTTACTTGAGTCATGATAAATCTAAGTAACTCTTGATAACTGTATGCAGCTCATGGTAAAACTATGCAACTTATTTCAATTCACACATTTCGTGAATGAAAACTGCAAAAACATGTCACTCTTAGTAAACTTATTGCTACTGCTTATCTAACTCTTGGTTAAACATCAACATGTATGTGACCTAGGTCATCAACCAGTTGTAGTGGCTGCGCTGGATTTACCATTGGGTATAATAGGCACCTGACCACTATGGGCTGCAGGTTTCCGGCACTTATAACGTGCATTTTTGAAGTTGGGATGTTGTGGAGAGATACATACCAGGAGCCTTAGTCCAGCCAGGCTTATATACTTGATAACAGAGCTGTAGGAACCGTTAGAGTGTAAAACTCAGTGCTGTCCCAGCTCCTCCAGTGTCTGTGTGAGGCTGGACAGGAAGTGGAAGAGATCACTTCCTATCTGCCCACTAGAAAAGGATTTCAGGAGGAGCATGGGAAGCTTTATCTGATACACACTGTATAATCAATTCTGCAGCTCTAATATCATCAATCTTAGAAAATTGACTGGTTTACAGAGAGCATAGGAGGGTGAGTACTTTGCAAATAACCTTTCAAGCTCCAGCGCTCAAAACCTAAACCTGAAAATAATCCCTGTACCTTAATATTATGTTTAAATCCTCTTACAAACTAAACATACAATGTATTCCAATACTAAATTGAAGCCAACTCTAGCCCTAAACTCAATAATCTTAAATAGCCTTAGTAGTACAACTTGAACCCCTCTCAAGCTGTTAATCTTTTTAGGACTAAACACCCTGTGTAATCTAACTTGGAGTTTAACCCCTCTCTAACATTAATTCCACCTTCACTCTAAACACTTCTAACATTATCTGTAACCCTGCATGCCTTTATACAGCTACATACACTAACAGATTCAAACAATACAACAAAAAGAGCAGAAGTATGTACATACACACACACACACATATATATATATATATAAAATACACAAACCAGTGCACTCGCTTATTAACTAAATAGTGATTTCAAATCCTAAATAGTACTATATAAAAACACCTCACCTAGGTAAAAAATAATGGGGGTTTGGTTACATTATATGATCATACATTGCATACGTCTGCCAAATGCATCAAAGTACCCCATTCTTGGCAGTTGGCAGGCTTATGCAATGTATGATCATATAATGTAACCAAACCCCCATTATTTTTTACCTAGGTGAGGTGTTTTTATATAGGACTATTTAGGTTTGTGTATTTTGTATTTTGGTCCCAGTAGCACCCTATAATATATGCATGTTTAGGTGAGTGCAGCCCTCCTGACTTTGTATATGTATATACATATGCAGCTGTTAAATGTGAATATGGTTTTAGGCCTGCAATGTCCAGTAAATGAATACATTATACTTGCTATATCTGCCCTATTTTGGTGTTGGGGAGCAGGAAGTGCCTTAGAAGTTTCTGCTTAGAGGCACCTGACATAGACGTAAATATGGCCCTGTGTAATGCCATTAAATAATAAAGTTTTTTTTATAGATGTTGAGTATAGAATATAATAGAGTCATAATACATTTGCATTTTATTACCCATAAATCTTGCTAAAATACTCAAAATAAAAGTAAAGGCTTATAATTAAAGCAACTGGTTAAGACAGTAAAATCAATGATTCAGTGACACAGTTCAGTTATCACTTGCAATAAAGGTTCTTGATTGTGCTATATATATATATATATATATATAGAACTGGTGAGTTGCTTTATGTCTTAATGATTATCAATTCACTAATGTTATCACAACAGACAATTCTATACAATCTTTAGCCTTGTCTGGGTTCCTGTTTAAGACTCACTTGATCTTAGTAAACTTGCATTTAACTCATAGTAACTGCCATCACAAATGAATATGGTATGCCAAGGCAACAGAGCGCTTAAATGTAAAATTATTGTTTTTGAAAATATATATTCCGTTTTTAACTAGAAATTATAACAATCGGACTACCACATCTACCCTACTCAGAAGGGCAAACTTCAAATACCAAAGCTTGTATTTTATAGCACTGTCCCTGTCCCCACTAGCTTTTTTGAGAACTAAGACAGCCTCTAGTGGCTGTCTACCACCAGGTTTACAAGAATCTGGGTAGCCTAACTGACGCTGGATGTCCTTGTGCTCTACATGAGGACGTCCAGCGTCTATTAAATCCCTGTAGGAATTGACTCAAGCTGAATGCACATTAGGTCCATCGTCGGTAGAGGTGGCACACAGACCCAGCACTGAAGGATATCTGTGATGGAATTGAGTGAGTAAATACAGGGTTAAACATGGGAAGGGGTGCAAGGAAGGGGGGGATTTAGAGGGCACTATAGTTTTAGGAATACAAGTTTGCATTCCTAACACTATAGAATCCCTTCAATTTTATGTGATGCTAGACATGGGGGTAGGAGGACATGGGAGGGCTGGTAAGCAGATTGTGGGCTGGAGCCTCATGCCCTTCTTCTGAAAGTTAAAAAAACAGAAGGTGTATTGGGATTTACGTTTACACAGATGTGCAGGAATAAGGCAGCAAAAAGGGATTATGGAGGGTCTTTGCTACCCGGCACTGTAATAGTTTATGCATGGGCTGATTACCAGTGCTCTCAATGTTCTTCATGTCATGACATGTCCACTAGGATATTTCTCATTGGACAGTGGTATTTAAGGCTGACCAGGCTGCCAAACTACAATGAGCGTGTATGATATTCCTGAAAGAGTTTGCCAAAGACCACAATGTCTCCCTATCTACCCATCTTTCTAGCTATTGAATATGGCATGTGAGTAAACCCTTCCACAGAGATTTGTGATAGATGAATGTTAGATGTGTTAGATGAATAATGTTTATACCGCTAAATAGAAACTATCGTCATATTCTATTTACTTATGTGGGAGGTATTCATTGTAATAGCTAGGTAAGTCAGCCTACATATGTACATACTAAATGTTACTTGGAGATGTAATTATACTGTTATTTTATCCCTATTCATGATACCCAAGGTTATAGAGAGCTTTTGTATTAGGGTTCATGGAACCAAATCTACTAGTGGAGTAGAGCAAAATAGCTGAGTTAGATAGATCTCAGCTATGCTTTCAGTTCTGCTACTTTGCCCTCCAATTTGGAATTCCCCTTGAATTAGACTTGGAGATTTATTTTAATTTGAACTGTAGTTTGTAATTTGTCAGAATTTGGGCCTATGAAATTATCAGTCAGATTCTCAAACTCTGATCCAAAATGTACCTGAATTATGAACCAACCAAAAAATGCAATGGGCAAGCATTCATTTTGATCTGTGAGTCAGGATTCTGCCAATAGAGCCCCAAAAAGTGATAATTGATAGGAAAAATAGATGCTTGATGGCTATGGAACAATCACTAAATGTCGATTTTCTTCTCATATCAAGTGAGAAGTGAGCAACAAAGAGAAAAAAATAAATAGTAAAAATCATATAATCATATATTTATTTAGTATATATTTGATACATATATAAATATAGATTATTTGCTACTCTTCCTGTTTTTCCCACTATTGGGTTCTCTTTTCTCTTTTTATTCTGTTAACCAGATGGCAGGAAAATGCAGCTATCAAAGTATTGCAATGTATACATAACATTATGTAATATACTAGTAGTATACTACTGCCCCATTTTCTGCCATCATATTATTGTTCTTTTGATTTGGTTCGTGACTCAGTTTTCGGTTCCAAAATTCTGCCAAGTCGAAACGGACATATGAGCGAAATTCGAGCATCCTGCAAAATTTTCAAAGATTACTTTGAACTCACTCTGAATTCTCACTTTAGCAAATAATCATGTAAAGCTAAAAATGGTAGAGATCTTATGAGATGAAGAAAGGGAAAACTGAAATGATTAAGATTTGCTGCCTAGGGAATTCTGAATTTGGACAGCCTCCACGTGTGGTTCATACTCAGTAATATCATGTGGCACGAGCAGCTTAAACAATTGGCACTCTAAACATGCTATTACCATTGTTTGTATTAAGCTAAAGCACTACATATAAATATGAAAAAAGAAGGATGTTTTTGTTTTAGAAAATCTATACAAGCTATTTTACATACCTGTGCCAAGTATCCTTTCAATCTTAATGCTGGAATTGTCCAATTCCTTTGCAAATAAGTGAACAGCTTGCATGGGATCTTCACAAGTATCTGGATCTATGTATGTTCTTCTGGTTGGTATTTTGACTGCAATTAACAGAGAAAATATATACATTTACTATATATACAATCAAAATGACATATTTCAAACCTTTAAAGTTGGAATTTTTACCAAATTTGTAAATGACTCACATTATCAATCCTATAATCCATCTTTGTAAAAATAAAGTCAAAATGTGTAGAATTCAGTATTACAACTTCCTGGATACCTCACTCTATGTACTATAAAATTATAAACTGTCCACAATGCTATAACTATTCATTTTATTATATCATATGATCACAAATGGTTTGTTGCCCAAGATGATTATTCATTCCTTAAAGTGCACAATTTAACTATTTTCCCTAACGGCCTACTTAAAACAACCGGGGTTATCACATGATCAACGCTTAGCCATAATAATATGTGAGCTACAGGAACTGTTTAAAGACTATATGCTATATGCTCCCCACATCATCTACCACACCCACTCCTCCCCTCCCTATTTCACCTAGTTTCTAAATCTAGATACAAGAAGTATGCCATCATATGTAACGCAAACTGCACTGACTTCTCAACAATATGATGTACTAAAACATTACTGTATAACCAGCAATTTTGTACAAATCAAGGATACTCAAGGATTGTACTATCTATGCAATATCATATATGTATGACAATGCTATCTTGTTATCTGTAAACAAGTTCTACTGAACTTGAGTCTAAATAAAAGTGTGCAAAATTTTGCAAAAAAAGTGCACCATTTAAAAGTTTGTGAAAGTTAACTGCATTTATAGTAAAGATCTCAAACTTATTTGCACAGTTCAAAGATCAGACAACTATACACTTGACTACACAAATAAAATTAATTGAGTTCTAGTCATTCACCAGTCCAACAGATCTGCATTCCATTTGCATATGTTACTTTTTTTTTAACATAGTTAAAGAAATACTAGGTGTTACATAATATATATTTACTAATATACAAGTGTTCCACATCAGAACTAAAAATTGGTAGGGAAAGGAAAAGAAGCGGATATGATGGCGGACAAAACCGTCTGATGTTCTCTTCTCATTTACAAGGCCAATAATGATAGATCCTGACATTTTCATTACAATAACTATATAACCATGTTCGTTAAACTCTCTATAATGCTCATTAGCACTGTATCACTGCTCAGTATCACTGTACTCTGAATTAGTTTTGCTAAGAGTATATTCATAGTTAGCATCATCATCAGACACAGTATGTTCACTAAATGACATTTTAGATGTTCAGCAATTTGTTGCACCACGGTACTTTCAATAGAACATAGCACAATCTATTTGCACACTTAAGATGTCAGCTAACAGTGCAGATAAAAGAGTATAATTCTCAATTGCACACACTCTTTTAATGTATTTGCAAAAAAAGTATTGCAATGTCTTTCTTTTTCTTAATTTCTGCATTACATAAACTTTTTAAGTTCTAGCTTAGATGGATTTGTAAATTTCCCGGTTATGAAAATGATGAGGATAACTCATATCGAGGTAATACAAGCCATGAAACTGGCTTGCCTTTAGTGAAATCTCTGCTATACAACACCTGCTAGCACTGTACATATCTCCCTACAATGTTCATTGTTGACAAAACATCTTGTAATAGAGAGGTGGCATAGTATTATTTACTTTGCAGTGAGAGGCTTCTGGTTCCAATACACAATTTATCCTGTGTGATAGCAGAAATATGACCCTGATTATAGTTTGCTGTGCATGGCCAGCTCCACACATTGAGGTGAAACTCATTTTCGAGCAGCTCATCCATCCGAAACCCGCAATTAAGTGAAACAAATGCATGTCCCTTGTCTATCACCCAGCTATAGACATACACTAACTGCTAGTGATTAACAAAGCTGTGACAGATACTGAATGTTAATTTTCTGTACAGTGCTCTTCAGTTCCTGATAGCAAAATGTGTAGAAAACAATTTTTCTCTTTAAACAATGGTTTCATTTTTGGGCAAAGGTAAATCATGCTTTTTTTTCTCACTGTAAAATGTAATATCATCCCCCATTTCTTAAAAAAAAATGTCAGTTCAATGCTTGTTCATGAGAATGTGGCTCTCTGTATTAACCGCTCCACCTCCATTCAAATAAGCATTACTCAACCAGGGCTACTGTAGAGGTTAGTGCTGCAACAGCTTTCACTGCCTTAATTGATAAAACAACCTCTTTTTATCATTCACAAGGTGAAAAATGGAGACTGGAGACTCATGTATCATGCAAAAGTAAATTTTGGGATCACGTTGAGAGCCTCAAAGAAAGGCAAATTGCATAGTGCAGGTGGGTAGTGTGGGATTGAGGCGATCAATGCCGGTATGAAAAAACATATGCAAAGACACCAAACATCTGTATTACTGAAGGAAAAAGCAGAAAGAGAAAGTTCTTATTCAGACAGCAATTCCACTGGTAATGCATCTAATTTTCACAACCGACTACCATCATAGGTACTTCCTCCACTAACACTATGCTTCAGATCAAGGGGGTGTTGAGCTTAGTGCTACTAGGCAAAAGGGACAGTCCAACTCCAGATCACTGTAGCAGCTGCAATATGGAAGCTGAAAGATCTACTCAAGGTTTATCTTTGAGATGAAGTTGGTAATTGCTATGAGCTGAGGCTAGCTTCCTTGTGTAATCCTAGGATTAAAGAGATATTGGCAATCTGATACAACAGCCTGACATACTGGAGGAACAGACTTATTAATGAGGTCCATTATTTGCAGTAAAAGAGTCATGCTGGTTGAGAAAGCTTTGCAAATTGAACCTAAAATTGTTATTGTTTACTACTCAGAGCAGCAACAGCGGCAGCATAACCCCACAGCAGAGGGGTGGGCCAGAGATTAGCATCGGCAATTTGAGTTGGACTGTTGGAAGTTTTGTAGGCAGAAAGTGAATTAGCTGAAAGAAGAGCAGTGCCTCTTAAATGTTCAGAGCTTACCTGTCTGAACATGATTGGACTCCTACTGATGATTCTCTGAGCTACTGGCATGAGAAGAAGAGTGTATCGCCTGCTCTGTGTCTGCTTGGCCAGCATTTATTGCCTTGACCATCAATTGTCCAAAGTAAGTTTTCTGTTCCAGTGAATATTCTGAATCCACATCGCTCACAAATGTCCTAGTAAATAATGGAGCAAATAGCCTTCCACAAGTTCAATCTTTACAAGTTGGGTTACACTGCTCTTTAGTTTAATACTTAAGATGTATCATCTTCTAGCTGAGAGCCAACTAGCCATTCACCTTTCTCTTCAAAGGTGTTTTAAAATTTGTAAAAGTATTCTAAAATCTCGTGGTCAATAATAAAATCATAATAATAAAAATATTTTAAAATTAAGTTAATCCTTCTGCTACTGTAGCACCCCCTTTTTTCAAATGACATTCAATTTAGAGTTTTGCCTCTACAATGAATGATGTTACTTTTTTATGTGGATGGTATTCAACCAAGCTGACTTGTCACATGAATGAGCATCAGAGGTACTAAATGTCACATTCAGAAAAAAATATTTCCAGAAGCCTTTTTTCTATGCTAATTATTTCCTTATTTTTAATTTCTGTCTCAATAAAATCATGTCTCCGTATGCAGTCCATTTCTTTTCAAATTAATTTAATCTCATGATCATATTATACAATCACGTTTTCCTTTATTGACATCTCGGTGCATTGATCATCTTTCACAATGTGATTTGTTTATGTCACAGAATTAAAACATATCTACACTATCTGCATATTTTTAAAATTCACAGGTGTGTAAGTTGATGCTGTTCCAGTCAACACTAGAAAACCATGTCTTGAGTCTACTGAAGGCATAGTTGTTGAGGGTTGTCACTGAATTTCCATGTCAGACATATTATGAAGTATTTTGCTCCACAATTATCCTTACAAATCTGTCAACTACACAATTCTAAAAATGTCTTTAATCATATGAGAAACATCTTTAATCAAATAAGATCATTACACTGTCCTTAAAGGGACACTCCGGTCACCATATCAACTTTATCTAAATGAAGTTGTACAATGCTAGAAGCTCCCCGGGAGCACTCTTACCTCAAGGGATTAAACTGTTCAAGAACAGTTTAACTAAAAAAGTTGACTTCAGTGCCAATCTCCAAGTCCCCCAGGCAGGGGGAACACAGATAGCCTAGAGCTGTCAGCTGACGCTCTAAGCCCATCAGTAGCTTTCCATTGCTAAATAAGTACATTTCTTTTTTTTAATCAATGGAGAGCTACTGATAGACTTAGAACATCAGCTGACAGATCCAGGGAATCTGTGTTCTCCCTGCCTGGGGGACCTGGAGATTGACACTGGAGTCAAGTTTTTTGATTAAACTACTCTTGAATGGTTTAATCGCTTAAGGTAATAGTGCGCCCGGGGGAGTCAACTTTTTTTGCTAAACCATTTGAGAATGGTTTATCACGTTAAGGTAAGTGTGCATGACAAGTTAATTTAGATGAAGTTGTTATGGTGACCGGAGTGTCCCTTTAAGTTTGTTAACTAAAGAAACTCATTGCCTAACCAAAATGAATGCACACATGAACATAGAAAATAAAAAACATACAGTGTTCACTGTTTGAATTGGCACGGTTTTAAGAATATAACATCTTTATCGCAATTAGAAAATATTAGTTATCTCATCTTACTCAACAAAGTTTTACATGCAGATCAGGTATACCCACTGGCTTACTGGATAAACATGCAGAGATTGATTAATTATGTGCCTTGTTACACTTGTATTACTTAGATGGCCTTTCAGATGTATCTGAACATCATAAACCATAACAAAGTCTGACTGGTTTATCTATGTTTACTATCTTCATACAGATTTAGAATTATAGGTTCTGGAAGCAGATAATAATCAATTAGCTGGGCAATCTGCCAGTTAAGAGACCGCATGCTTACATTTTAATAGAAGCTGTACAAAGAATAGATCATTCTTTGGTTATAGATATTTAAAGATATTATTTAAGCATGTAGAGTTAAATCTTACTAAAAAGTATCTAGTTAATTACATTTAAAGTAATATATTTCGGAGATAAGGCTGCATTAAAAATATTCAACAAGTTATATCGCCTACATATTTAGACTGTAAGTTATCTGCCCTGACCCTAGTTGACAGGATATCACACTCCAATGTGTCCAGTTAAGAGTGTCCTCTGATTTCAATTCATATACTATCCTGTGTGTGAAATTGAACGAAAGGAAACCTATTTATCAGGAGCAATAGAGACCTCTGTAGAGACAAGCACAGGAGCACTGGAGCATGAAGATACAAATTTAATTTACCAACTAGTTCTAGCAGTGTTAATTGAAACAGATACTTTTTTAAGACACGATATCCTTGAAGCGAACACAAACAGTGATTTTAACTGTTCTATGTTCCTTGGATTAATTTTAAAACAGAATGTGATAGTTTATTTAGCTGCCGTGGGAATGACACCCGATAAAATAATTATAAAACAAGGTGTTTGTGGTAATTGTTTATTAACAACATGGGACGTACGAGATCCAAGACGGACAAGTGAGCATACCAGGAGGGGGCAGCAATGAGGGACCAACTTACCCAGTGAACGCAATGGACCTAGCTGAAAAAGAGGCATCTCGGCATGCATACTTACAAGCTGATTGACAATCTCTCAGGCTGGCACTTAGGCAGCCCGAGATCAGAGGACTCTATCTGAGCATGACTTAAATGCACAGAGTGAGTACATCTAATGATGCTCTGAGCTGTTTGCAGTCAGTTGTCTGGCCTTCCTAGATGTAAGACATGAAAGAAGTAATCCACGACAGAGGGACAGGACCTAGAGTCTAAAAGCTAACTGAGCATCATGGGAAGTGTAGTCCAGAAACAATTGATGGTGCTAGCCATCACTGACTGATGATTTGGTGTGCTCCTACTAAGCCTGGGACAATTGAGAGGAATGCCACTGTTTGTTTCAAGCATCAGTTAGGTAATTTGTCTAATGGTTTAGAATAAGGGCCTTAAAGATTGGTAATTTAAAATGTTTGCTTACAGCTTCCAGGAAGCAATCATGGGGTTTCCATTTAGCAAAGCTATACTTGGAAGACTTGTCAGTAACAAAAATATATGTGTTCAAAAAATGTCCATATCCAAAGTAATGATGCTTTATATCAAATCCAATGTCCTTTAGAATACATAAACATAAAAACTAGAAGATAAGCGAAACATTAAAATGGATAAAAACTGTACACATTCCGCATATTAACAGCAGCCAGCATCTTCCAGTGAGCACAGGAAGTCCCTTTAGCAGTAATCAAAGGAGAGAAAGTACGGTAGTAACTAGAAATATTTTGTAGATATATTTGAGCCCTATAGAAAGGTAAAGTCAAGAATTCAGTAAGTCCTTCCAGCCAGGAGTACCAGGTTATGGTTTCAATGAGGCCAAGTGAAGGTTCAAGTTAGTGTAGTAGTAATGTGGCAGTAGCAATCTGGTGTATGGCTGAGGGTGAAGGTAAGGAACATATATGTAAAATCATTTGAGGCCAACTTTTATTACTCTATATCATACTGAATAGACATATAGAAGAGTCATGCCAATAATTAATAATACCTGCTTATCACTCAAATACTCAACCATACCAAGTAATTGTAGAATGGATACACAGAACAATAAACTGTAAATATGTTGAATGTTCTACCAAAAGGTAATTGTGGGCAGCAAGGTAGTGTGCTTCTAATACGTGAGTCTAAGAAACTGCCATTTGGAATTTTGATTGAACCAGCTCAAATGTGACTGTAATCTCTACGCTTCATAATTCATAACTCGACTAAACTGTTGAAATGCATTGTGGATCATATTTTCTTTGTTCTTTTTATCGCATTTTATCTGCTATTTATAGATGTGTATTTTTTTGCAAATTATATTGTTCCTGATTTCATATTTTTCCTGGTTATATTTTCCTGGCTGCATTGGAGGTATACCATTACACCATCTGTATCCTGGGAAAATACATCCCTGGTGGGGATTATATCACCCATGCCGATTCTACAGAGAAAGTATATTGATCTAAAGTTTGTAAGCAGTAGTCTCTCTAATTTTATTTCTGTTGACATAATATAGTGATCACTAAATATATATTTTCCTTATATTCCATAGGTTACTGACACTTTGGAGAAATCTCATTGGCTTGAATTAAGCTCTCTTATATGTGAGTGGCTGTTTTTCTTATCTAATATCTACTTTTTCCAAACAAAAAAAACTGCCAGACCTGTTTTGAAAGGCAGAATCTGATACAACAACCTATTTAGACAACCAATTCAACATCTTATTGTTTAAATTGTGAAGAATCTTTATTTTTTCTGGTATTTAAAGGGACACTATAGTCACCAGAACAACTACAGCTTAATGTCGTTGTTCTGGTGAGTATAATAGCTCCCTTCAGGCATTTTCATGCAAACACTGCCTTTTGAGAGAAAAGGCAGTGTTTACATTACCCCTAGGGACACCTCCAAGTGGCCACTCCTCAGATGGCCACTGGAGGGGCTTCCTGGCTCAGGGCTGCACAGTAAGCAGCTCTGCCGTTCAGCGTCCCCACGCTCTGCAGGTAGATGCTAAATTTTCAATGCATCTCTATGAGGAGGTTCTGATTGGCGAAAACAGCATTTGGCCCCGCCCCATGCTGATTTTAGCCAATCCCTATGGGAAAGCAATTGGCCATTTTGTATGATGTATCAAAGGGGGCGTAGCCAGCGCTGGCAGACCTGTGCAGCGCTGGAAATAAGGTGAGTTTTAAACTTTTACATGTTTGTGTTCCTGACCCTATAGTGATCCTTTAATGTTTATCTATCTATCTCTCTACATATATGTCTTTTAAAGTCACTAGGCAGGACTGGATGTTTGATTGAGATGCAAATATTACTAATCATTGACACAGCACATTATTTAAGCTTATTTATTGCATTAAAAACTAAAATAATATGGTTTAAAATGATATATGCATGTGTGGATTTAATTTAATCTGGAAAAGTTCTTGGCATCAAAACGTTTCCAATACACTACATTTTGTTGGTCAAAGCTGACGCTGTTGATTACACTGTCTATAACTAATTAATGACATTAAGCTATTACCAGATGCTATTAACCCTTAACTAAGCAATTACAGATTGGAAAAGTACTGGAGAAAATGAATGAATGAGGTGGCGGTGGAGGATGAGAGTTAAAAAAAGAAAAGTAGAGGACAACTAAGGTTTTATTCAACTTAAATATCCCCTGTTCATGGTCTCTAAAAAGTGCTCAAAAGAAAGAGGGTAGCAATTAGTATATAAGACAATTACCTCCAAGTAAGCATTATACCATATGGCAGGCCATTAAGTCATGTCCATTCTCATTTGACCTTGTCTCCTATACTGTTTGTAATTTTGAATGACCTTCACGGCTTACTGACATAGTATTGGAGTGGTTATGGTGCTTGGAATTTTCCTTTAATTGTAGAAGAACTGGGTATAAATTGGAACTCTGCTCGTGTATGCTCGTTCTTTGCAGTGGAAGCCCTTATCTCAGTTTTGTGGAATATGAGTGTTTATCAAATTGATTTCTACAAGGAAGTGCATTTATATTTAAATATGAAAAAATACCATCACTCTCGGCTTTCCAAAATCGCTCTTTTATTCTCTGTCAATCCAGGAGGTCAACGTTTCAGCTCCCATTCCGAGTTTTCAGCAGGATACATAAAGCTCCGAACGGGAGCTGAAACGTTGACCCCCTGGATTGACAGAGAATAAAAGAGCAATTTTGGAAAGCCGAGAGTGCCGGTAATTTTTCATATTTATGTTATTATTTTGACTTGGCACTAGGTTATATTACTATTTCTGAAAGTTGGAGTGCAAGAGCTCTAATTTTTATCATATATATATATATATATATATATATATATAAAAAATATACAAAAAATATACAAACCAGTGCACTCGCTTATTAACTAAACAGAGATTTTAAATCCTAAATAGTACTATTTAAACACCTCACCTGAAAAATAATGGGAGGATGGTTACATTACACGATCACACATGGCATAAGCCTGTCAACTGCATCAACTAAACAGTGATTTCACATTCTAAATAGTACTACTTAAAAACACCTCACCTAGATAAAAAATAATGGGGGTTTGGTTACATTATATGATCATACATTGCATAAGCCTGCCAACTGCATCAAAGTACCCCATTCTTGGCAGGTCCTACACTACCACCTAATGCTTGCCCTTATGAGATTAATCCACTTACTTGGGAAATACTTCCTTCCTGGGACTCTCTGCAAGTCAAGGTTAAATAGGATCCTGGACTCCTGCCAAGAATGGGGTACTTTGATGCAGTTGGCAGGCTTATGCAATGTATGATCATATAATGTAACCAAACCCCCATTATTTTTTATCTAGGTGAGGTGTTTTTAAGTAGTACTATTTAGAATGTGAAATCACTGTTTAGTTGATGCAGTTGACAGGCTTATGCCATGTGTGATCGTGTAATGTAACCATCCTCCCATTATTTTTCAGGTGAGGTGTTTAAATAGTACTATTTAGGATTTAAAATCTCTGTTTAGTTAATAAGCGAGTGCACTGGTTTGTATATTTTTTGTATTTTGGTCCCAGTAGCACCCTGTAATATATGCATGTTTAGGTGAGTGCAGCCCTTCTTACCTTGTCTATATATATATATATATATATTTTTTTTTTTTTCTTCTCAAAACTAAAAAAATATGCTTACACAGTGAATTAGATAATTTATTACTTTTTAGTGCGTTCTATATGAAATAGCTGTACACGCATTCATGTGATATCATAAACACATGCACATGCCATCATTTTAAATTTGCTGTTGTTTAAAGAAGAGTCTGACAGTGCATGCCATAAGTCACGGGAAGACCAAGTTCAGGAATTTGCTGCAATAGAGACACTTTATATACAGATTTGTTTTTTAAATCATTATGTTTAAAAACACAGATATGGTTGGGAAATCACTCTGGAGTATCCATTTATGTTGCTCAACAATATGTGGCAATATTCTTAATTTTAGGAGTTTAATTCGCTATGAAGATAGGTTTTGACTAGCAAAAGTTAGACCATTACTATAAGTAATTTGGATTTTATTTGGATTCTATAATTTGGAATAAAGTTTGCAAGTTATTTGTCACCTTAACACAGCTCACTATTTAGTGAGTCGATCCCTAGAAGGCATTTCCTCTTCCTAGACAGCAGATACCTGTTGAGTATAGCAGTCAGCCAGCGAAAAGTCTTTTAGCTCCTGCAGCCTGTCTATATTCCCAGTCACAGCTCTTTAGAATTACAAGCCATGCTGTAAAAGGCAGACTTGCTTCTATAGCGAAGCGGACAAGGACTGCCAGTGAAATGCTTCAGGGAGCAGAAGATAGCAAACTGACATGACATACGCCAGAAATCAAATCAAGTTATCCCTTCTCACATCTGGACCATCTCTGACAAGCCCTGTCTGTGAAATCATTGCGTCTTGATAACTAAGAAATGTCTCACAAAGACAAAGCTTCATGTAGAGCAGAGAGGAAATCTGACAGTACCTTCCCACTCTGATGAATGCTAAGAAGTTTTTAGAAGCACTCACTGATTGACTGAGTAGAGCTTACTGTGAAAGGATGTCTCTCTAGATTGCAAGCAGCTTGTGAATAGATATGATGTATTGGGCTCTTAGTGGACTACAACTTGAAGTTCTCTGACTTATCCTAAATGCTAGAGTTATAGAGGGATCATTTTACATTTATATCTAAAAATCTAAAACTATTTGTATTTTCCTTAAATTGCAGAACCTAAACGGGCAACTACTTATTTCTCTTTCTATGTCTCTCTCTCTATATATAAATATACATACATTATCCAACTACTAAGACCAGATCACAAATGATGGCTTCAATTGTCATACTAACTCAAAACGCCAAAGGCCTCAACACTCCTGAAAAAAGATCCATAGCACTATCTGACTTTCAAAGACAGAAAGCAGACATCGTTTTCATACAGGAAACACACTTGCGTAAGGGAACAAACACAAAAATACGCAACAAAGACTATCCTCAAGGATTTTATGGTCATTATTCAGAATCTAAATCACGAGGAGTGGCGATACTGATAGGTAAACACGCTCCGTTCACCTTTCAGGAGCAATTAACAGACGATTCGGGTAGATTCTTGTTTGTTAAAGGGGTTCTAGGTACGGTCCCTTTTACACTAGCCAACCTCTATGCACCCAACAAAAAACAGAACCAATTTTAAAAAAAAATCCTTCACAAGCTATCTGACTTTCAAGAGGGTATCCTAATAATAGGAGGGGACATAAACTCATCCTAGAACCATTTCTTCAAGGAATAAGAGACAATCCAAAGATCAAAGGCCTCAAAGTAGATAATCAGGAATACAAAGTCATGGCATTTGCAGATGACCTCCTCTTCACAATTTCTAACCCACTTTCCACAATTCCAACTATCATATCCGAAATGGAGCTTTATGGTAAAATATCCAACTTCCAAGCAAATATCACAAAATGCGACCTTATGCCTCTACACTCCACTAAATTCCTAAACAACCAACTAAAGACAAGGTTTCAATTTACATGGCAACATACCTCAATCAAATACCTGGGGGTCCATATTCCACACAAGCTAAAGCTCATATATGACTTGAACTTCCACAAACTACTTACAGAAATCAATCTTGACTTACAGAAATGGCATACACCCTGCTTTGGATGGTTCAGTAGAATTAACATCATTAAGATGAACATCCTTCCTCGCCTACTTTACACTCTCCAAACCCTCCCAATTCAATTGCATTCAAGTTTCTTCTCTAAACTTAGATCGACTTTCATAAACTTTATTTGGTCACATGCTCAACCGAGAATAGCTTACGAGACTCTGATCAAAAGTAGAATTAATGGGGGTCTGAACTTCCCTGACCTAGATACATTCCACAAAGCAATCCATCTTAGTAGAATATATGAATGGACTAGAGCTGGAGCGGTCCAGCACTGGGTTCAGATAGAAAACAAATTCTCAGCCACCCCCCTGATGGTTCTCCCATGGTTACCCAAACAACCTCCACACACTCCTCTCCTCTTTGATCCTCACCCAACCATCAAAACCACAATTCAGATCTGGCATAAACTAGTAAACACTACTAAGATCTCTCCCTACCCCTCTCCTCTCTACCCGCTAACAAACAATCCGAAATTTCAAAGAGGTCAATCAGGGACGACTTACGATAATTACCACAAAGGCAACATACTTCTGCTCCGTGACATGATCACAAATAATAATTTGAGAGCAATACAACAAATCTTCCCAAATAGACATCCAACAGGAAACCAAATACTTCAATACACGCAACTTAAAAAATTTATAGACTGTCAAAACTTGTTACCTGATGGTAACCGCCCCTTGACAGACTTTGAAAACATATGTGCAAATCACAAACCCCAAAAGAAAATAATGTCTACCTTATACCAGGTGATTAAAAATTCAAGATCTCTTGAACTCCCAAAATTCACACAAAAATGGTCGCAAGAATTACAAATGGATTTCTCACATAAAAAATGGCAAGCCATATTCACATCTACACATAGAGCATCAATCTCTCTAACGGTCCAAGAAAGTAATTATAAGCCAATATCACGCTGGCACTACACCCCAGCTAAAATCCAACATATACATAATACAGAAAGTGACAGCTGTTGGAGATGCAATAACAGCACTGCAGATCACACCCACATTTGGTGGCAGTGCCCAATTGTCACTAAATATTGGAGAAGAATCCACACGCTTATCCAAATGATCTTGGGCAAAAAATTCCCTCTAGAGCCTTTACACTTTATTTTTCTAGAACCACCCAATATTCTGAAGTTAAACAAAATGCATTGCACTCTTTTTCAACATTTAGCTATGGCGGCGGCTCAACTAATCCCCATATACTGGAAAACGCCGCAAGCCCCTTCCACGAGAGAGTGGATCACGAGAGTGGAAAGCACTAAACAAATGGAAGCGATTACATTCGCCAAGTCAAAAGATTACACTAAGTTCACTAAAATTTGGGAACCTTGGACACAATTCCTGGAAAACACAACCACTCACTAAACCTTTCATCCCCCCCCCCCACTCCCCTCCCTTCCACTCCTACCATTTCACTCCCACCTTTATTTTTTCCTCCATACAAATTCCTCTCAATGAGGTTAGTTGAACCTTCTATTACAAGGTCACAACAGAACCTTAAATCGTTATGACTATCTTTGAAGCGGTTCCACGAATGCATATTTCATGTAAAACTTTTTATGATTCTTTGTATAACTAATCTACCTTTCTTGATTTAATGTACAACTGTAATGTTTTATTGTTACACTTGCAATATATGTTTCCAGATTTATACTCGGTCAAATTTTGACCTTATGTACCAATTGCATGTCGATGTTGTTAAACTATATGCACATAAAAAGAATAAAAATGTGAAATTAAAAAAAAATAAATAAATAAATAAATATACATACATGTGTACATGGATAGAAACAAAGCCATTCGACATTTCTAAACCTCTATAATAAAGATGGTTTGCTGTTTTATTGATGGTTATTGTAGTTATTAAGAAGGAAATGCTACTGAACAAAGCAACACATGTGAATTGAACATGTCGCTGGTGGTCGTCTCTCCTCCACAAGCGTTTTTTGTTATTTAAAGGAAATAAAGTCCAGAAGAAGCAGGAAGATCATGTTTGGACACTCCTCTGGGATATAGTATATAGAAAAGGACTCTAAATGTGCAGAGTTTTACCCTGCACTACAGAAGTAGGCTTAATAGCCTTTGTTACATTCAAACTGGGATGTTACGCTCCCCGAAATGCTGTTCTCATGTAATCTCACTGTGTTTCATTTTATATGCCAGACAGAGCCAGAGTTCATAAATTTACCTCTGGATCTCAGTATTCCTCAAGCAGATGTAGCTTTGTGAGTCAGACAAGGTATAGCATAAGCCTATTCCACTGGCACATATTTTAAAGCCGTGCACATTGCACGTGGCACATGTCTAGAAAGACAATGGCACAAAATCAAATCTTCTGACTGCTGCCATGGCAAATGTATTTCTGGTTCATGTACAAATTCAAAACAGAGATAATGTTAGACTAATTTCAATATTCTCACACTGCATGTTGGTTTCCATAAAGTGGCATTAAACTGACACAAATCCACACAGGGTCAAGTATCAAACACTGGCTATTGTAAGATCACAATGTAAATTCATGAAGCACTTAGAAAAATTAAAGGACCACTAAATGCTATGAGAAGCATTTGACTGAATATGCACGCACTACTTGAGACGCATGTGCAACTCTTTTCTAAGGCAGGAATGTTGCATTGGACATTCATCATGTCTAGCAACACCTCCAACTAATGCTTAATGCAGACAGTGGTCTAAATATAATAGGGAAGCAATATTTATACTCAATGTTTAGATGACATGTCCCACCAAAAATATAAAGTGTGAATAAAGAGTTAATGGGTACAAACACTTACCCCTTATTATGTACGGGGCAACATTTAAACAAAAAGACACAAAGAAAACAAATAATAGCGCTACTCAATATGATTTGAATGCTAACATTTTGCAGGATGGGGTCCTTAAGGGGTTAAATCTAATACGACTATGGTACAAAAGTGTTAGGAATAAAGGTTTGTCTTCCTTTAACTAACAATATATATCTGAGGTAGAAAAGAGTGAATTTAAAACGTTAATGAAAAAAAATCTTCAAAACTGCATCCTCATTTTGTTCAATACCATAAACATATCATAGGTCAATTTATTTCACAATTTATCAATAGGATGTTTTGCAGACATTTTCCTATATATACACCTTTAAATATTGTTAAAGGGTCACTCCAGACCATAAGCAACTTTAGCCTGCTGTAAAGTTTTATGTGTGAAGAGTGTATCCTCTTTTTTTTTTTTTTTCATTTAGAAAAATGTGCTGACTTCAACAGAAAGGGACTATTTTATAAATTAATCTGGTTGCACCCCGTTGGCTTTCAAGCAGACAACAGGTAATGTGACTTCCGGTATTGGTTTGCAAAATGCAGCTGACCTCAAGAGGCAACAATTGCCCAAAGATTTCTCATTGAGCTGCATTGGGAAGTCTATGATTGGACAGCCACAGAAAGTCTGGGCTGGGTTAGAAGGTGAGAGCTTGCAAAGGCAGCAGTCAAGAGAACTGCAGATTTTATTAAAGGACACAGAGGCTCATATTATGCTTTATCTCTTTCTTTATTCCTCAGCAGCAAAGAAAGGATACAGTAAATATACAAAGGAAAACATTTAACATGTACCCTAGAGGGTTAACCACACTGTAACATCTTATCCAATAGGAATGCTCCTTGTACTATAATGTCCCAAATGACCTTCAGCCAATCCTCTTTCTTTGCTGCTGCCTCCTGGGGTTTATACCGGGTTCCAGAGGCTCCGATCACGCAAGGTTTCTAACACCTGAGCCCAAACCCACTTCACTGTTTTCCCTGGCCGAGGCAGACCTTGACAGTCTCGCGGTCCCAGAGGTTCCTCCTATTGCTGATGGCCTCATGGTATTTTCAACTTCATGCTATTTGCCGTCAGTTGCAGTGGGGGGGCCGAGTAAAACATTTTGTCAATGCTTGGAGCAGGTAAACCTCAGATGCTTGGAACCTTGAAACTGTCCTAGGTTATTTCATAGATTTTGTACAATATCCTCTTCAGAGGTTTTTACCCAACCTCATCGTGTTCTCAGCACACGACCGACACCTGGTGTCACAAGAAATATAGTCCCTAGCATCCAAGGGAGCTATCTCGGAAATTCACCCTCAAAACCCAGGCTTCCTAAGCAACCGCATCCTAGTCCCCAAGAAAGGTGGAGGCATTTGACCTGTCATCAATCTACGACCTCTAAACGCTTTTGTCACATACCAAAATTTCAAGGTATTTACTCTCTGCGAGACCTTCTCCTTTTGGAGGATTGGATGGTCAAACTCAACTCACAGGATAGATACTTCACCGTTCCAATGGCAAAGGACTCCCAACAATTCCTGCAATTTTTGGTGGGAAAAGACCATGTGGCAATTCAAATGCCTTCCATTCGGTCACTCTTCTGCCCCATGGTGCTTCACAAAACTACAGAAACCAGTAATGGCCCTTCTGCGCAGCAGAGGAGTTCACCTCATATATACTTGGACAATATCCTAGTAATGGCACCGGACCCTCACATGCTCCACGTACACCTGTCCTGGACGATGACTCTCCTGAGCATCCTAGGTTTCCTTCAGTTGGGAAAAGTTGGTCTTCAAACCTTCTCAATTCATAGAATTCCTGGCATTCGCCATAGATTCCATGTCCAGGGCACTCCTACTACCACCCTCCAAGATCAAATCCATAATGAAAGAATCCGTTAGATGCTAGCCCGTCCTGTACTGGCACTGGGACAGCTGGCCAGGATCATTGGTCTTCTCTCAGCACAGATTCAAGCCATTTCTCCCGGCGCGCTCCATTACAGAACACTTCAATGGCTGAAAGCCAAACACCTTTGTTTGCGTCATTCTTATTCGGACTCTGTTCCTCTCGATTGCACAGCCAAAGAGGAACTTCAGCGGTGGCTACAACACATGGAGGCGTGGAACGGTCGACCAATCTTTGGAACTGCTCCAGACTTCGTTATAGAATCAGATGCAAGTACGCTCGGCTGGGGCGCACACTGCGGGCCAACCTCCACTGGGGGGAAATGGTCCCTGGAAGAAAAGGAAATGCATGTCAATTGCCTCGAACTGCTGACAGGCTCATTTGCCCTACGGAGCCCTTGGGTGTATCAACCAATTGCTCCATACTTTTACGGATGGACAACATCTCAGCAGTCCAGGAAATCAACCACAAAGGGACACAAAGTCAATAATTTTGGCAAACCTAGCAACGGAATTCTGGCAATTCTGCCTGGATTGCAATATCTCGATGCAGTACATTCCGGGGATGACCAACATAGTGGCAGATTGAAACTCCAGACACTTACGGGATGTCAGCGATTGGCGGCTGAACCCTTAATTTCTTCTCTGTTTGCAGTCTCTTTGGGGCCCTCTGTAGATTGACCTATTCGCATCACGTTTGAACACCCACCGACTGAGATTTTTCAGCTGAAGACCAGATCCAGAGGCTCTTGCAATAGATGCCTTCCTGCAACCATGGCCAAGTACTCGCCAGTACTCTTTTCCACCCTTCTCTCTCATTGCTCAGACACTTCTACAACTCAGGCATTACCAGACCTCCTTGATCCTCGTAGTCCTGTTATGGACAGCTCAGCCATGGCTCCCTACTCTCATGGAAATGTCCACAGATTACCCGAGATTGCTCCTGGTCTTTTCTGACCTATTGATATATCCCAACGGGAACCCACATCCACTTCTCCTTCAGGGACATCTCAGGCTATTAGCTTGGGCCCCATGAACAAGGAAATCCTGTCTCCATGCCTGGAACACATGGAATGGTTGGTGCATGGAACAACACATGGATCCCATATCTGCACCTGTGAGTCATGTTTTGAGTTTCCTCACTTCACTTTGGACCAGGAACTAGCATACCATACGATCAATATATATAGATCAGCCATCTCAGCAGGCCACCAGGGTTGGAACGGATTTCCAGCAGGTAAACATCTTTGGTATGTCGACTCCTTCGTGGCAAATATACCTTATGGCAGGTGGGACTCGTCCTTCGACTATTTTAAAATTGGCCTCAAATGAAGACCTTTCGTTTAAGCAGCTCATGGAAAAAATTAGTCATGTTGTTTTGTCTCATCTCCTGCCAACGTGTCTCGGACATTTGTGCACTGGACATTACAGCACGTTCATTTACAGATGGCATTTTCTTTGACATTTCAAGGCGTATGAAAACATCCATTAGCTCGGTCTTTTATTCAGCATTTGCACATAATGTTAACCTCTGCCCAGTGGCCTGTCTCAAGGATATAAGGAGAAGACCTCCTCAGTACGTGAGCCTCAATATGCTGATTTATTTCTAGCCCTTCGATGCCCACATCAAACTGTTCCTACAATTACTTTATCTCGTTGGGTCAAATGGATCATGACGTCGGCTGACATTGACACTTCCACATATGGAGCACACTCTGTCGAGACCCTATGCCATCTAAAGCCTTCTCCTTAGGCTGCAGTCTAGAAGACCTCCTCCGTACTGCTGATTGGTCCCGGGAATCCTATTTTCGTCCAGTCAATAATTTTTCCACTACAGTTGGTTGCACAGCTTTGAACGAGCATAATATGAGCCTCCGTGTCCTTTAATAAAATGACCAGATTTTACTAATTTCATGACGTAAAGTAATGATTTTATTAAGGACACATAGGTGAGTATTATGCCACCCGATACAGGTATGTTACACCCTCCCTGGGGTATATGCATTATTTTCACAAGAATTATGCAGTCTTTTGGGTATTGTTGTTATTCACCTAACTGACTAATTTCTGTTGACGTTAATGTTGACAAATCAGATATACTGTAATGATACTTGATACTTTGTGCATAAGATTCAAGAGCATATTTTACCACTTATTTCTCTGTCTTTACAGACTCCTATTTGGTTTCACACTAATCCACATCGGTTCAATACACGTTCAATCAGAGGATTGCAAGTTATCTGCCAAATTCCATTGTTGGATCATCTGGGAGTCGCTGTCCTTCACATCTAGATGGTCGAACATTGCGGTCTTGTGAAGATATTCATTGGCATCATTAAGAAAGAGGATTGGCTGAAGGTCACATGTGACATTATAGTACAAGGAACATTCCTATTGGATAAGACGTTATAGTGTGGTTAACAATCTAGGGTACAGTTTAACTTTTTTCCTTTGTATATTTACAGTATCCTTTCTTTGCTGCTGAGGAATAAAGAAAGAGATAAAGTATAATACTCACCTCCATGTCCTTAATACAATCATGGCTTTAAGTCATGAAATAAGTAAAATCTGGTAATTTTGCAAGCGGATATTAGATATATCCCCAATAAAAAAAAAAATACATAATTAAATGCATGCAATTTTTAATTTGGAGCATACCTTATAAACATTAATTTTTATTTCTTTTGTATTTGGGCAGTGGAGTGTTCCTTTAAGCAAAGTCAGCTATATTTAAATCTTATATGATGATAGGCATTCAGAACCCAACACGTCTTGTACTTTGAATCTATGGTGCATATACTTGTGTGCCTATGTCATACCATGTTTTTCTAACATTCAGAGTTCTGGATTTTCATGTCATTATAACAATACTCTACAATATTGAAAACCTTGAGAACAATGAGAGTGGTCCTTTTAACCTGGCAAACAATGATGTAAGAAAACATTGGAATATCATTTCATTGCATAACATCAACAGCCGTCGTTAATGTGATATAACATTGCCTCTTTGGCATTTTACAATTTACTGTAAGATAACATCGTAGTGAAAGCAAGCAAACAGTTTACTCACAGTGAAAATAAAGTTCTTCATCCCCGTCCTGACTTGCTTTGCTGTAGCCACATTGCCTGTAACAAGATAGAACATCGCACATTGAATTTCTAGATGAGCCGTATAGATAAAATTATGATGTATAGGAAGCTTAAATATTACTATTAATCAAGTTCAATGATTATTTTATTTTTGCACTTATTCATAAATGAAACTGTCTATTGCATACATGAACACTTATAGCCAGATAATTGTTTTAATATACATGGCTGTTGTTTCCATCAGACAATATTATTATTATTATTATTTAATATATAATTTAATAACTAATATAAGAAACAATTGTTTTATACAGTGCAAATGTATAATCTAAAAGGGAAAACAAATTGTGCAATATACCGTATATACTTGAGTATAAGTTGAGTTTTTTCTGCTGAAAAACCCCACCTCGACTTATACTCGAGTCAATGTCTGTATTATGGCAATTTACATTGCCATAATACAGACAGGGGGCTGTGGGGGCTGCAGAGAGCGTTTACCTACCTCTCCTGCAGCTCCTGTCAGCTCCCTTCTCCTCCGCGCCGGTCCGGTCAGCTCCCAGTGTAAGTCTCGCGAGAGCCACGGGGTCATAGTGCGGCTCTCGCGAGACTTACACTGGGACTTGCAAAGGAGCTGACTGGACCGGCGCGGAGGAGAAGGGAGCTGACAGGAGCTGCAGGAGAGGTAAGAGCTTCCTGCCAGCCCCCCTCCACTGAACTGCCAATGACACTGGACCACTAATGGTGCTTCCATTGAATCAAAACTGAATCTATTGTTTGAAAGGTAGACTTTGAGACAGCACTTCTCTCTATTTTTCCCTGAACTCTTTTGCTCTTAACAGAAATTATTTGAAAGAGTGTTTCTGTAACAGTGTCTCAATAGTATCATACCTCCCAAGTGCCTCTACTTAAAACTGACAGTCCATATTTGGGCATAAATTCCTCTGTTCCTCTTTTCTATCCTAATGTCTTTCTTTTGTGGAGTTCAGTATTCTTGGAGAGTCTGAATTTTTAACACAGTTAAAAAGAAATAATGCTCACAGTAATGAGATACACTGTCCTTGTTCTAAATGACATGTTAGTAGCATCAATCAACAGCAACAACATATGTGAGGAAGGCTGAACTTGATGGACGCAAGTCTCTTTTCAGCTATGTAACTATGTAACTATGAATCAATTATTAAGTCACCTAAAATTTCTCAGAACAGCTCTGCCCCTGTCACACCACCACTCACACCCCTCACAACTCTAGCTATTCTCACAATCACACAGTATATACCAAAAATGAACAACAAGGCATGATGTGGCATAAAAGTCATAAGGACAGTATACATGTTTGGGAGGATATTACATTTTAGCAGAGGTGATCAGATGTACTTGTCTTTGCACAAGTCAGACTTGTCTTTGCCTGTGTGTCTCACTACCTCAATTCCAACTCTCTCTTTGACCCTCTTCAATCTGGTTTCCACCCTCTCCACTCTACTGAGACTGCTCTTATCAAAGTTAATAACGACCTAATTGCAGCTAAATCCAAAGGCCGCTAGTCAATACTAATTCTTCTTGACCTCTCTGCTGCCTTTGACACCGTTGATCATGCTCTCCTTCTTCAAACTCTTCAATCACTCGGTCTCTGTGACTCTGTCCTCTCGTGGTTTTCCTCTTATCTCTCTCAATGCTCATTCAGTGTCTCCTTTTCTAATGATACCTCCTCCCCTCGTCCTGTCTCGATTGGAGTCCCCCAAGGCTCTGTCATTGTTCCACTTTTATTTTCTCTTTATACTGCCTCTCTTGGCAAACGTATTACCTCTTTTGGATTCCACTACCACCTGTATGCTGATGACACCCATATATATCTCTCTGCTCCCCGGACCTCTCCCCTGCCATCCTGCAACATGTCACTGCTTTTTCTTCCATCTCTGACTGGATGTCCACCCACTTTCTGAAACTCAATCTCTCTAAAACTGAGCTTCTCGTCTTCATCCTCCTAATACTGTTCCTTCTCCTTTGCTCTCCCTTCAAGTTAGTGGTATCCACATAAGTCCATCCATGCAAGCACGCTGTCTTGGCGTCATACTTGATTCTGACCTCACCTTTGAGCCTCACATGCAGTATGTTGCCAAATTCTGAAGATTCCATCTTAAAAACATAGCCCATATCCACCCCTTTCTTACGCAAGATGCTACCAAGGAGCTTGTCCATGCTCTAGTAATTTCCCGCATGGATTAGTGTAACCCTCTCCTGATTAGTCTTCCCAAAAGCCATATTGCCCCTCTACAGTCTGTAATGAATGCTGCCGCCAGACTGATTTTCCTCTCTAGTCGATCATCTCATACCTCCCCTCTATGTCAGACCTTATATTGGCTTCCTGTATCCTTTAGGAGTCAATTCAAAGTGCTAACCCATACCTATAAAGCACTGAACAATTCTAGTCCATCTTATATCTCTTCACAGATCCATAAGTATGCCCCTTCTGTCTCTCCATTCTGCCCATGACCTTCTCCTGTCCACTGCTCGCACCCATACGGAAAACTTACGCTTGCAGGACTTCTCGCGGACGGCTCCCTTCCTATGTAATAGCCTGCCTACTGCCATCAGACTCTCCCGTAGTCTTCAATCTTTTAAGAAGTGCCTTAAAACCCATCTCTTTAGGAAAGCTTATGGCCTCCCAGAGTAACCTCTGCCTTACATACCTGTCTCTTGCTCTCTCCTAAAAGCCAGCACTCTACTCTCTCCTGCAGCTCTGCTTCACTCCCACCCTATTTGATTGCTATTTCCTGTCCTATTGTATTTTACACCCCACCTCCTATAGACTGTAAGCTTGTTTGAGCAGGATCCTCTTCAACCTATCGTTCCTGTAAGTTTTCTTGTAATTGTCCTATTTGTAGTTAAATCCCCCTCTCATAATATTGTAAAGCGCTACGGAATCTGTTGGCGCTATATAAATGGCGATAATAATAATAATAATAATAATAATGTAGAAGTAACATGATATTTACTTATTCCGGAAGGGAAATAAGTACTATAGTATTTAATTCCATAGATAAGGACATTTACATATATCTTGGGATCTAGTAGGGGCAGGCTGAGCTCAGTAGGGGCAGGCTGACCAATTGGGAAGATCAGCCATGAGCTGAGGGCCAGAGGCAGTCAGGGACCTGGCTGCTCAGCCAGAAAACATAAATCCACATACACATTCCAGCAAAAGGTTGCAGAGCCTCTGCAACCTATCACAATGTCAGTGTCTCCCCCTTTTCAGCGAGACCTGGCAAAGATCCTGCTGTTCTTGCCTGGTCTCCTCCATGCTCTCCAGTGTGGTTCTCTCTGTGAGGTGAACAGGCAGGATCTGGGGATGGGATGTGAAATCACTTCATGTCTGCTCTCTCTCTCCAGCAGAATGCTCCTGTTCTATTAGCACTATGAAGATTAGAAGGCTCAGCCTGCTCACAATCCAGGCCCTATGTCACTTCCTGCACCAAGTCCCATGTCCTCGTGCACCCACAGCAGCTCCCAAGCCTCCCTGCATCATGTATTATTATGGCAGTGCCATGTCATCACTGTGACCCTCTTCTCACACTTTGTGTGGTCGGAAAGGTGACGTGAACCAATCAGTGTCCATCATAGGGTTTAAATGAGGTTTTAGCCCCACCTGTCATTGCCCTTTCTTTGATTCCTCTTGGTTCCTCATATAATGCATTATATTGTTCCCTAATTTTCTGGCTTTTCAACTCTGGTTTGTTATATTGACTCTTCGGACTTCTGTAATCCTGACTTGGCTAGTTATATTATAATTCCACATTAATGGCTTGTTTGGTGTTTATACTTATCTCATTTTGCGTTAAACACGGCCACTCAAAGGAAATTTATTTCTGTCTATTTATTCCTGACCTATACTGGTATGTTGGGTAGGGTGCATCCTCTGAAACCGTATTTCTGCTATTAAGTCTGACAGGAGTACAGAAGACACTGGCATATCACTCAAGTGTCCCTATTTAGGAGGGACATTCCCTATTTTAGGCCCAAATCCCTCTTTTCCTCTTTTCCGTCCTAATGTCTCTTTTCTATGAGCTCCATATTTTTGATGTATCTGAGTGTATAACAGAGCTCTACAGCAATAATATGCCAAATAATGTGTCTACAACAAATGTATTTAGAAATCAGTCTTTTTAAATATACATAGTTTAACTTCAAATCTTCAAATTATTACACAGAGGTTGTATGGTAAATCCTATTATTCTGACAAAATACAATATACAAAAGGTGTGTACTCTTTAAACAACAATAGTATGAATGTGTATGCTAAATATAACTAAGATTAAATTACTTTAAGTAAAGTATAACAGTATTTATTTTATTAACTATTGTGTTGTGTTTCAGTGTTCTGCATGGTTTTACCTCCTCCATATCATGAGACCAATCACCATGGACAACAACACAATAAATCCAGCCACTGACACCACCACAATGATAATTAGAGGATTCTGTTCACTAGATGCCAGAGCCACTGTTTGGGGAGAAAAAAAATAGCACGTTAAAAATGAAGGGGTTAAACACTCTATTCTTTGCATCAAACAAGAGTACTGGGGAAAAGTTAAAAGATGATCTAACACAAGTTATCACTTGTGGAAAAATCTATGCTCTATCAGCTTCTCCAAAATGTGTCTGCTGGATGGGTGAACGCCGTTATGGCCACCAATACCACCACACATTTTTGGATACTTTGTTTTGCACAAACAGTTACTAAAACAACATACCTCAATTAGTTTAGATAGAGTTCAAATGTGCAGTGAACTCAAGCTTCATGCTGTGTATATTACAGAGTACAAGCTTGCACATTTCAAAGCACAAGCAGTGGAATAGAAGCACACCGCAAATCAAATAATCCTTCTATTACTAGAAATAAAATATCTAAATTAATCACAAATCAGTCAAAAAATTGTACATAAGTACATTAACATTGGTGTAAATGGCACTAGCAGTAGCAACAAGGCAAGTTGAGCTCCTCCCCCCCTTTTTCCCTTTTTTTCTGTGGAAATTATATCTGCCCTAGAACGTTCTTGTTCTGCTTGTTCCTCTCTCAGAAACACTGGTTTGTGGTGTTCTTGCAGATGTTGCTTCATACCATCACTAATGAGATGAACCTTCAGTCACCCTATACTCATGTCCTGCACAATTTGCAACTCAGCCTTCTTAGAGGCACTCAGAGTGATCCCAAACGTTGATTCATTGGTGCAAAGCATTAGCCTCTCCCCTCCTTTGCCCTGCATCTGCAGATGTGGGTGGAATTGCATTGGTGGCAGTGGAAGCTGTTGTACATTAGCCTTTACACTAGCTCTTGGTTAATTAATGCTAATGCAAATTTTGGTGGTGTTGGTACTGGTGATGTTGATTGTAATGGTGGTGGCTGATGTCTCAAAAGTCTACGTTGGATGAGTTGATTCTACAGCAGATACATATACGCTTGGAGATAAAGGAGAATATGCAGAAGGCGAGTGCATACTACACTACTTGCCAGAGAAAATACTCAGCTACTGCCTGTTCATACCACATTTTCCTATTCTAATTTCTCTGGCTCATCATTCTCCTAGTCGAGCAGCTCCTGGTGCACAGGTAAAAGTGCTATGTCCACAGTGGTGGGGGAAACAAAACTCTCATCATCGGATTCAATAGCGCTATCACCACCAACAACAGACCTTGGGGACACTACTTTGGTGTTCCGCACAAAACCTCACTAAAGAGTCGTTTTCATGACCCCTAGTGATCTCAACTACTACTGATGGTGGATGAGATAAGCAAGAAAGAATGTTTTATCTGACTTAAAGATTATTTCCAGTTCAGCTATTTTAACTTTAAATTTGAAAATTCCATTTAATTCACCTTGAATTCTCAGTTTAGTTAATAACCCTTTAAGTCTCACACTAAGAACAATGACAAAACGTGACTGTCCTATCTCCCACTCAAAACTGTTTTAAGTGCCCCAGGAAGTAACTAATAGCTAGGAATAGCAGCAAGCTAAGCCTAGTCTCTCACTATAATCAATGACCTAGGTTAGTGATGGCGATTGGCGAACCTATGGCACGCGTGCCACAGATGGCACGCCGGGCCCTTTCTGTGGGCACGCGGCCATAGGTTCACCAATAATGCAGAGTAGGCGCATGCCTGCCCGAAACGGCAGGCGCCTACTCTGCTTCCGGGTCGGGAGGCAGGGGAGGGATCTTTGCAGCAGCTCCCCTGTCCTCCCGCGAGCAAGCTGTGTGGAGCGTTGCCGTGCGTTACCATGGCAACGCTCCACACAGCATCGCGCGGGAGGACAGGGGAGCTGCTGCAAAGATCCCTCTCCCTGCCTTCCGACCCGGAAGACTGCTTGCCACCACCGGACCACCAGGGATGGCTGTGTTCCCCCCCTTCCTTTATTAGAGGTAAGAAGGAGGAAGGGGGGGACTAATTTAATATACTTTTTTTTTTTAATTTTCTTAAATACCCCCCCATACAGCACCCCTACCCACCCCCACAGAGTACCCCTACCCCCCCACAGAGTACCCCTACCCCCCACACACAATACCCCTACCCCCCATACAGCACCCCTACCCCCCCAGAATACCCCTACCCCCCACACACACAGTACCCCTACCCCCCACACAGTACCCCTACCCCCCACACAGTACCCCTACCCACACACACAGTACCCCTACCCCCACACACACAGTACCCCTACCCCCACACACACAGTACCCCTACCCCCACACACACAGTACCCCTACCCCCCAGCAGTACCCCTACCCCCCACACACACAGTACCCCTACCCCACCACACACAGTACCCCTACCCCCCACACAGTACCCCTACCCCCCCCCACACAGTACCCCTACCCCCCACACACAGTACCCCTACCCCCCACACAGTACCCCTACCCCCACACAGCAGCCCTACCCCCCCACAGCAACCCCCCTACCCCCCACACACAGCACCCCTAACCCACACACACAGCACCCCTACCCCACACACACAGCACCCCTACCCCACACACAGCTCCCCTACCCCACACACAGCTCCCCTACCCCATACACACAGCACCCCTACCCCACACACAGCTCCCCTACCCCACACACAGCACCCCTACCCCCACACACAGCACCCCTACCCCCACACACAGCACCCCTACCCCCCACACACAGCCCCCCTACCCCCACACACAGTACCCCTACCCCCACACACAGTACCCCTACCCCCCACAGCACCCCTGCCCCCCCACAGCACCCCTACCCCTACACACAGCACCCCTACCCCCCACACACAGCACCCCTACCCCCCTACCCCCCACACACAGCACCCCTACCCCCCACAACACC
The DNA here is from genome assembly GCF_036172605.1 of Pelobates fuscus. Classification (NCBI taxonomy): domain Eukaryota; kingdom Metazoa; phylum Chordata; class Amphibia; order Anura; family Pelobatidae; genus Pelobates; species Pelobates fuscus. Next base: position 226,949,230 of record NC_086317.1, read on the forward strand.
CCTACCCCCACACACAGTACCCCTACCACCCACACACAGTACCCCTACCCCCCACACAGCACCCCTGCCCCCACACAGCACCCCTCCACAGCACCCCTCCCCCCACACAGCACCCCTCCACAGCACCCCTATCCCCAGCATTCCTCCCCTCCCCCACACCCAGCATCCCACCCCTCCCCCACACACAGCTTCCCTCCCCTACACCCAGCATCGCTCCCCACCCCTACCTCCCATACACAGCACCCCTACCCCCCCACACACAGCAGCCCTACCCCGCACATAGCACCCCCACAAAACACACAGCACCCCTACTCCCCACAGCACAGCACCCCTACCCCTGCACAGCAGCCGTACCCCCCACACAGCACAGCACCCCTGTCTCACTCACACACACACACACACCACCCCTCACACACACACACACCACCCCTCACACACACACACACACACCACCCCTCACACACACACACACCACCCCTCATACACACCCCTCACACACACACAGCACCCCTCATACATACACACACACACAGCACCCCTCTCACACACACAGCACCCCTCACACACACACACAACACACACATAAACCCTCAGACACACACAGCACACACACAGCACCCCTCAATGCCCCTTAAACTACACCCCTCAATGCAGTATGTGTGTGTATTCAGCAGTCTTTGTGTGTGTGTGTATTCCGCAGTCTGTGTGTGTGTGTGTGTGTGTGTATTCAGCAGTCTGTGAGTGTGTGTGTGTGTATATTCAGCAGTCTGTGTGTGTGTGTGTGTATTCAGCAGTCTGTGTGTGTATTCAGCAGTCTGTGTGTGTGTGTGTGTGTATTCCGCAGTCTGTGTGTGTGTGTGTGTGTATTCAGCAGTCTGTGTGTGTGTGTGTGTGTGTGTGTATTCAGCAGTCTGTGTGTGTGTGTATTCAGCAGTCTGTGTGTGTATTCAGCAGTCTGTGTGTGTGTGTGTGTGTGTGTGTATTAAGCAGTCTGTGTGTGTGTATTCAGCAGTCTGTGTGTGTGTGTGTATTCAGCAGTCTGTGTGTGTGTGTGTACTCAGCGGACTGTATGTGTGTGTATTCAGCGGACTGTATGTGTGTGTATTCAGCGGACTGTGTGTATGTATTCAGCAGTCTGTGTATGTATTCAGCAGTCTGTGCATGTATTCAGCAGTCTGTGTGTGTACTCAGCAGTCTGTGTGTGTACTCAGCAGTCTGTGTGTGTACTCAGCAGTCTGTCTGTATGTGTATTCAGCAGACTGTGTGTGTGTGTATTCAGCAGTCTCTGTATTCAGCAGTCTTGTGTGTGTATATTCAGCAGAACTGTTTTAAGTGCCCCAGGTAGTAACTAATAGCTAGGAATAGCAGCAAGCTAAGCCTAGTCTCTCACTATAATCAATGACCTAGGTTAGTGATGGCGAACCTATGGCACGCGTGCCACAGATGGCACGCCGGGCCCTTTCTGTGGGCACGCGGCCATAGGTTCACCAATAATGCAGAGTAGGCGCATGCCTGCCCGAAACGGCAGGCGCCTACTCTGCTTCCGGGTCGGGAGGCAGGGGAGGGATCTTTGCAGCAGCTCCCCTGTCCTCCCGCGAGCAAGCTGTGTGGAGCGTTGCCGTGCGTTACCATGGCTCCACACAGCATCGCGCGGGAGGACAGGGGAGCTGCTGCAAAGATCCCTCTCCCTGCCTTCCGACCCGGAAGACTGCTTGCCACCACCGGACCACCAGGGATGGCTGTGTCCGCCCTTCCTTTATTAGAGGTAAGAAGGAGGAAGGGGGGGACTAATTTAATATACTTTTTTTTTAAATTTTCTTAAATACCCCCCATACAGCACCCCTACCCACCCCCACAGAGTACCCCTACCCCCCCACAGAGTACCCCTACCCCCCCACACACAGTACCCCTACCCCCCATACAGCACCCCTACCCCCCAGAGTACCCCTACCCCCCACACACACAGTACCCCTACCCCCCACACAGTACCCCTACCCCCCACACAGTACCCCTACCCCCCACACACACAGTACCCCTACCTCCACACACAGTACCCCTACCCCCACACACACAGTACCCCTACCCCCACACACACAGTACCCCTACCTCCACACACAGTACCCCTACCCCCACACACACAGTACCCCTACCCCCCAGCAGTACCCCTACTCCCCACACACACAGTACCCCTACCCCACCACACACAGTACCCCTACCCCCCACACAGTACCCCTACCCCCTACACACAGTACCCCTACCCCCCACACAGTACCCCTACCCCCACACAGCAGCCCTACCCCCCACAGCAACCCCCCTACCCCCCACACACAGCACCCCTACCCCACACACACAGCACCCCTACCCCACACACACAGCACCCCTACCCCACACACAGCTCCCCTACCCCACACACAGCTCCCCTACCCCACACACACAGCACCCCTACCCCACACACAGCTCCCCTACCCCACACACAGCACCCCTACCCCCCACACACAGCACCCCTACCCCCACACACAGCACCCCTACCCCCCACACACAGCACCCCTACCCCCACACACTGTACCCCTACCCCCACACACAGTACCCCTACCCCCCACAGCACCCCTGCCCCCCACAGCACCCCTACCCCCCACACACAGCACCCCTACCCCCCACACACAGCACCCCTACCCCCCACAACACCCCTACCCCCACACACAGTACCCCTACCCCCCACACACAGTACCCCTACCCCCCACACAGCACACCTGCCCCCACACAGCACCCCTGCCCCCCACACAGCACCCCTCCACAGCACCCCTATCCCCAGCATCCCTCCCCTCCCCCACACCCAGCATCCCACCCCTCCCCCACCCACAGCTTCCCTCCCCTCCCCTACACCCAGCATCGCTCCCCACCCCTACCTCCCATACACAGCACCCCTACCCCCCCACACACAGCAGCCCTACCCCGCACATAGCACCCCCACAACACACACAGCACCCCTACTCCCCACAGCACAGCACCCCTACCCCTGCACAGCAGCCGTACCCCCCACACAGCACAGCACCCCTGTCTCACTCACACACACACACACCACCCCTCACACACACACACACCACCCCTCACACACACACACACACACCACCCCTCACACACACACACACCACCCCTCACACACACACACACCACCCCTCATACACACCCCTCACACACACACAGCACCCCTCATACATACACACACACACAGCACCCCTCTCACACACACACACACAGCACCCCTCACACACACACACAGCACCCCTCACACACACACACAACACACACAGAAACCCTCAGACACACACAGCACACACACAGCACCCCTCAATGCCCCTTAAACTACACCCCTCAATGCAGTATGTGTGTGTATTCAGCAGTCTGTGTGTGTGCGTGTATTCCGCAGTCTGTGTGTGTGTGTGTGTATTCAGCAGTCTGTGTGTGTGTGTGTGTGTGTATATTCAGCAGTCTGTGTGTGTGTGTGTGTATTCAGCAGTGTGTGTGTATTCAGCAGTCTGTGTGTGTGTGTATTCAGCAGTCTGTGTGTGTGTGTGTGTATTCAGCAGTCTGTGTGTGTGTGTGTGTATTCAGCAGTCTGTGTGTGTGTGTATTCAGCAGTCTGTGTGTGTGTGTGTATTCAGCAGTCTGTGTGTGTGCGTGTATTCCGCAGTCTGTGTGTTTGTGTGTGTGTGTGTGTATTCAGCAGTCTGTGTGTGTGTGTGTATTCAGCAGTCTGTGTGTGTGTGCGTATTCAGCAGTCTGTGTGTGTATTCAGCAGTCTGTGTGTGTGTGTGTGTATTAAGCAGTCTGTGTGTGTGTATTCAGCAGTCTGTGTGTGTGTGTGTGTATTCAGCAGTCTGTGTGTGTGTGTGTGTGTGTATTCAGCGGACTGTATGTGTGTGTATTCAGCGGACTGTGTGTATGTATTCAGCAGTCTGTGTATGTATTCAGCAGTCTTTGTATGTATTCAGCAGTCTGTGTGTGTACTCAGCAGTCTGTGTGTGTGTACTCAGCAGTCTGTGTGTGTACTCAGCAGTCTGTCTGTATGTGTATTCAGCAGACTGTGTGTGTGTGTATTCAGCAGTCTCTGTATTCAGCAGTCTTGTGTGTGTATATTCAGCAGATTGTGTGTATGTATTCAGCAGTCTCTGTATTCAGCAGTCTTGTGTGTGTATATTCAGCAGATTGTGTGTATGTATTCAGCAGTCTCTTTGTGTATGTTTTGCATTTGTTGGAGATACTAATAAATATAAGCTTAATTTGATCTATTTATATCATTATTTAAAATTTGTATTATTGAACTGATCTGCTGTTGTGTTCTTTTAAAACAAAAGTTGTTAATTAGTTCGGACAACAGTACGAGTTGTTTTTTCTAAACTTAAACTTCAGTATTGAGGTTTAATTGCCGTGTTGGCACTTTAAGGAAAAAAAAGTTGCCATGTGTGGCGAAACCAACTTCGCCACTGTGAACTGGAGAAGCCTGGTTGCTAGCCTCCTGCCCGCTGACTATGGCCCCTGGACGTGTTGCACTTTAGAAACTATATTTGGGCAGGTAATAATTTGTATTGCTGCTGCTGGCCCTTTAAAAGCAGTGATGGACATATTGGGACTTTTGGGACTAATGTCCCTTTAAGACTTTGTAACATATCACAGTAATACTGTCTTAAATATTATGTAGGTATTTATGTGTTCAGTTAAACTGGGGATATGTAGAAATGTGTGTTTTATGTGTTAAATGTATCAGTAGGTAATTTTATGTCTTTTACTGTCTTTTTGCAACCATGTGGTTAATGGAGTCTGACTCTAGTCCTAGATAATTGAATTACTTCTCCAATTATCTCCAGGGCAGAAGGGAGGAAGCCGGGATGCATTGTGGGGGATGTTTTACTTCTGTTTGAGCCAGATTGTGCCATGCTGCAAGCCCAGGCCCAAAAGATACTTTTAGTAACTTTTAAACCCCTGGTCGGATTCATGCCATTTTTTAATATGTTGTTCCCCTGAATGGATTGATTGTGGATATGTATTTTTATGCGAATGTGATGTATGGTTTTAAAGTTATGGAAGTTGTGTAAAAGTATATTTTAAACTGTATGCATAATGGGATTATGTGTCACACTAAGGGGAGGGGATGTGTGGGAGGTAACATCTATGTCATTGGTTATTTTATGCCTCCCCCTGGGTGTGGCCTGTATGTGTGAGTTGGAAATAAAAGCCAGACTGGGTGTCCCAGTCTAGAGTTCCTGTTTTACCCTCAACTTGAGTCCTGTGTCTTATTGGGGGAATCTGCTACAAGGGATTGCTATGCTAGGCATATTCCCTTGCTATAATCACTGAGCTCTTGTAAGAGCTTGTTCCTGCTTCGTTCTGAAGGGAGATAGCTGCAGCCTGCGGTGCTTATGGTGTCTGGTGGAGTGCTTGGAGTCCTCTGGAAGCGCTAGGAGCATCTTTCAACGGAGGTACCAAGTCGGGGTGCCAGGCGATCCGTTACATTGGTGGCAGCGGTGGGATGGCGTCCTAGTGCGAGGAGAAGCAGCTCAGAGACACCGGTAACGTGTGGAGTTGTGCAGCGTCCCTATCTGCAGCAACATAATGGAACCAGCAGTGGCTACAGCAAGCATGGCGTATAGCTACTCCGTACTAGAGTTTGGCACGATGGTAGGGTTGCGCCTGAAGTTTTACGGACCCAATCCAGAGGAGAAATACGTGCGGTTCGTGTGGGACATGGTGACCCGGAACCTACAACACAGGGCGTTGAGGGAAGGCCAGTGGGCACGTTGGGAGAAACTCCAGCCACAGGTAGAGTGGGACGAGGAAGAAACCGAAGTGGCCGGTGGAGATGGGACCGAGGTCTCTCTACCGGCCCTACAGGGATGCTGGGCACCCGGCCCAGATCCCCAGCGGCAGTATGTTTTACAGGGAGGGGAGACAGTCGGTCTCACTCCTCAGCGGCAGAATGGGTTATTGGAGGAAGAGACAACCGGTCTCCCTCCCCAACAGCAACCAGAGGTACCCGAGGTAGAGGACCTCATAGACTGGTCCTGGGAGGACCCCCTGCAGGCAGGTGGAGATGGGACCGAGATCTCTCCACCGGCCCTACAGGGATGCTGGGCAACCGGCCCAGATCCCCAACTAGAGCTGGAGTTACAGAAAGTGGAGAGCATCGACCTCCCCCCCCAGCAGCAGGACAATGTATTGGGAGGAGAGACAGTCAGTCTCCCTCCACAAAGGCGGAAAGTATGTATGGGAGAGGAGCTTGCTACCACCTCTCCCCAGCAGCGGATCATTGATGTGCAGGGAATAGGGAGCCCAGTCTCCTTTCCCCAGCAGCAGGGCACTGTATTGGGAGGAGAGACAGTCAGTCTCCCTCCACAAAGGCGGAAAGTATGTATGGGAGAGGAGATTGTTACCACCTCTCCCCAGCGGCGGATCATTAATGTACAGGTAATAGAGAGCCCAGTCTCCATTCCCCAGCGGCAGAGTGTTCTAATGGGAGAGGAGCTGGTTACCACCTCTCCCCAGCGGCAGCTTAATGTACCAGGGGGAGACTGTAAGCCCCACACCTGTGCAGATGGGACCGTGGTCTCTGCACTTCCAGCACAGGGGGTAGGGACGGTCGGTCCTGCCCCCCCACAACAGGGCTGTTTAGCCAAAGGGGAGACAGTCTGTCTCCAGCAGCAGAGCTGTGTAACTAAAGGGGAGACAGTCGGTCTCCAGCAGCAGAGTTGTGTAACTCAAGGGGAGACAGTCGGTCTCCAGCAGCAGAGCTGTGTAACTAAAGGGGAGACAGTCGGTCTCCAGCAGCAGAGCTGTGTAACTCAAGGGGAGACAGTCGGTCTCCAGCAACCAGGCTCCAACCAGACTACTCCCGTGGTAGTGCTGGCAACAGGACAGAGTACCGCTGGTCTCTGCCCCCTCAGCAACCTACCAAGGCAGCCTACCAGTCCCCCACACAGCCGTGGTGAGGCACCTGAACCTGGACAAGATTCTCCCTCACCCAGGTGTAGTAACGGTTTATTGTGGGTGGGTTGCTGGACTAACCAGGGCACTGACCGGCAGGAGGTCAGATACCCTGTTAGTCTAATTGGAAAAGGGGAGAATTGTGGCGAAACCAACTTCGCCACTGTGAACTGGAGAAGCCTGGTTGCTAGCCTCCTGCCCGCTGACTATGGCCCCTGGACGTGTTGCACTTTAGAAACTATATTTGGGCAGGTAATAATTTGTATTGCTGCTGCTGGCCCTTTAAAAGCAGTGATGGACATATTGGGACTTTTGGGACTAATGTCCCTTTAAGACTTTGTAACATATCACAGTAATACTGTCTTAAATATTATGTAGGTATTTATGTGTTCAGTTAAACTGGGGATATGTAGAAATGTGTGTTTTATGTGTTAAATGTATCAGTAGGTAATTTTATGTCTTTTACTGTCTTTTTGCAACCATGTGGTTAATGGAGTCTGACTCTAGTCCTAGATAATTGAATTACTTCTCCAATTATCTCCAGGGCAGAAGGGAGGAAGCCGGGATGCATTGTGGGGGATGTTTTACTTCTGTTTGAGCCAGATTGTGCCATGCTGCAAGCCCAGGCCCAAAAGATACTTTTAGTAACTTTTAAACCCCTGGTCGGATTCATGCCATTTTTTAATATGTTGTTCCCCTGAATGGATTGATTGTGGATATGTATTTTTATGCGAATGTGATGTATGGTTTTAAAGTTATGGAAGTTGTGTAAAAGTATATTTTAAACTGTATGCATAATGGGATTATGTGTCACACTAAGGGGAGGGGATGTGTGGGAGGTAACATCTATGTCATTGGTTATTTTATGCCTCCCCCTGGGTGTGGCCTGTATGTGTGAGTTGGAAATAAAAGCCAGACTGGGTGTCCCAGTCTAGAGTTCCTGTTTTACCCTCAACTTGAGTCCTGTGTCTTATTGGGGGAATCTGCTACAAGGGATTGCTATGCTAGGCATATTCCCTTGCTATAATCACTGAGCTCTTGTAAGAGCTTGTTCCTGCTTCGTTCTGAAGGGAGATAGCTGCAGCCTGCGGTGCTTATGGTGTCTGGTGGAGTGCTTGGAGTCCTCTGGAAGCGCTAGGAGCATCTTTCAACGGAGGTACCAAGTCGGGGTGCCAGGCGATCCGTTACACCATGTATTGCGGTTTGGGCACTCGGGCTCAAAAAGGTTCGCCATCACTGACCTAGGTCAATCTCCCGCTCCCACACAGGCACAGCAAGTGTAAGATAAAATTTATCTCTGCTGGTCTGTTTCCCTCAGTAGCTGCTGTCAAAGTGTCTGGAAGAATCCTGCTTGGAAGTATAGATTGTTTTACTGCTTCTCAATTTTTTTATCTACTGGTCAGTTCACACAATTCAGTTCACAGATCTAGTACAGTAAAGAGGGGAAAAAGGAGTAGAAAAAGGTATATTTATATATCATATATTTAATAAATAAATATATATAATAATACAGGGTTTTTTTTCACCGTTCCTTTTTTCCCCCCTATGTTGGTCATTTTTCACTTGATCTGTTAATAAAATCAATATTTAGTGGCTGCCCCCTATTGATCAATCATCTTTTTTTATTGCTATTGCTTGATTGGACAAGTTATCCAATCCACATTCTCTTGGCAAACTAAGCTACTTATGTGCCCCACCAAAAAAATAAACAAAGAAACAGCTCGTTCTTCATTCCATCCCTCTTTTTTCATATTCTAGTTTGTGCAAGCCAGTTCCCCCAAGATTCTGGTGTGTGTCAACTTGGAAATCAGAATTTCAATTTGCAGTTCAGCCCAAAACTAATCTTCATATCTAATGCTTGCAGTCAGTCAAATCTAATAGTAGTGACTTCACTTTTTAGATATTATCTCTAATAATTTACCAGATGCAGATTCGATGTTTCGCAAATAATCATTTAATAACATACAATTTGGATTACAAGTTTTAAGACATAGTGTTCTACAATTACAGGTCTAGGGGTTCTTCAATCGCCTTTTCTTTATTAAGGCCAAGTTTCTGAGCATCTGCTGAGCCTACAGGTGTTATATTCACTGGTCCTCTTATTATTGGGATAAGGAGATCCTGCAATTATATAAACTACCACCCCATCCTCATGGGTGGAGAAAGGAGTAGGTATTCTGAGTCCCTCCCTGGAGTAGATGAAGAAGGAACACCTGATATGGTTTTCTGGTGAATCTTGATGTCCAGGGGATCCCAAATCAATTAACGTATTTTTTTTAATCCCCCACTTACCATGTAGCTATGAAGAGAAACATCTGCTTTCCTCTCTTTTGACACGTGCGGTTATTTTAATTAAATTTAATTTTTTGTCCTATGATTTCTTGCTTCAGAAATCGTGTTTTTTGCAAGTATAAATAATCATTTCTGCCATGGGTTTCCAGAGTCTTGTTATATTACATTTGGAAGTCAGCCTGTGAGATATTGTTAGCAAAGACAATTTTTTTGACTTGTTGGTGTAACCCATGTCATGAGGTATGTTGCTTTTTCACAAACTACTACATTAATTGGATACTTTGTTTCTGAAGTTTCCCTTTAAATGTATAAATTTAGGGGTGGATTAAAATATAGAATAGAATTTTGGCAGTAGAATAACAAATTTTCTATAAATGTCAATGAGAGAACTGCTGTTTGGTGAGTACAATTCAATTTGTCTTGTAATAAATTCCAGCCCATTGTTGTAAAAGCAATAAAATGTAACAGGTGAGGTTGCTGATTATGGAAATACGTGTCTGTAACTTAATGCATTTTATATATGTCTGTAACTTATTAGACACTGAGAAAAACAAAACAAAAGAAAACTTCCTTTAAAATTTACTAAGGCTGCATTGGTACTGTTCACTGCACACATTGTCAGTTTATTTCCACAACCACTGAGCACAAAACATTCTGGATGTAGAAATCACAGCACATTCCTGACCCCAATTTGCTTAGTGAAACTGTATTTCAAACATGACGCTGCTGAAATATTAAAATTAAACCTTTTGACTTTTGGATTGCACAGCCTCCATATTATAGAAGATGACATTAGGAAAATATTCCCTAGTATCACCCCGGCATATTAAAATTATGACATCGGAATGGTTTTTCCTACTCATTAATTTTCTCCCACCCAATGTTTGCATGCAAAGGCATCAGACAGCTTCACTTTTTTTCCATAAAATTTTTATTGGATTCAATTCATTCTGAAAATGTCTCTTATGCAGTAAACGGATGCAATTTAAGGCCCCGTTAAGCACAATCTGTAAAATTCACACTGAGTAAGCAATCATTCCAGCCTTTCATTTATAACAGTGGTGTCTGTTTAAATGGAAATCGTCCACTTTTTTAGATCACAATATTTTTGCTATGCATGTTACTATCATGCCCTAGATTCTTAACAAACTGTGAGGCCTCTATCGTGTTATAAGATTTGTAACCTTTTAAAGCACTAATATAAGAGGTTCCCATAGGCATAGAGACATCAAATTTCACAGCAGATAAATATCACTTATCCCATTCATTCTGCCCTTTTCCTACATGATAGAAAACCTCCGCCTATTTGATCATGTGGCTTTTGTTTACCTTCAGGGTATTTCCAGTGAGTTTTAAAATATAAGGCAAACACATACATCCCAATATTTATCTGGCCCTTAATTTAAGAGAGAGTGACACTTTAGAGTGACAAGGTATTGACATCATAATACAGGTCCCCCTCAGTAATAGCGGGTCCAATGAATCACCACACTTATTTTATACTAAATCACTCAAATTTAAAGCCCACGTGTCAGCACTACCCACAAGTGTACAGCAGAGTTAAACTTTTATGTTCCACATATCAAATCAGCCTAACCTGCCAACTTTGACTCACATCACTAACCAGTCCCTGGTACCTTCTTATTTCCATCTGCTCCTAATTCTAGGTACATTGTCCTGTCCACAATTATGAATCTATTGCATATGTCAATAAACCCTCCTCAGTCTCAACATCCTTGATGGTTCCCTGGATGGTGGTTACAAAAAAGATTTTTACATGCAGCATTATGTACAGGAGGTAAAAGATTTAGTTTATTTTGCCCTGCAGATGATAAGTGCAACAGGGTAAGAATGTGGGCAAATGAAGTAAAGGGAAGTGATGAAGCTGAAATTATTTATAAACTCTAGAGTTACTGTCTCCACTGAATGCTTTGGTAAAGCCAATAAATATACATTTAAAAATAAAGAAATCAAACACATTCAGCATGAAAGAAATAGTGTTGCCTTTAAAAAAAGCATATAAGACTAAGTAACTAGCTCCAGGAGGTGGAGAACTTACAAGAAGGAAACAAATTTCTGCGCATATCTCCCCTTATGGGGTGTCTGTGGGTGGTGTGAATCCTTCCAGATAGATGAACCCTCAGGAGAATGAAAAAAAGCCTAGATGGAGTAATACTGTATAAAATAGACAAAATGTATTAACTGATTGCACTCACAAGATAAATGGAATCAGCTCGCTTATCTCCACTAACAAGTGGCTCAAATGGAAATCCTCCAACACAGGGAGATGTTTTATAAAAATAAAATCATACAGAATAAAAACAAAAACAAATGGATGGACATATAATCAATATAGGTGAAAGTCCAAACCCAAATCCAACACGTTTCGTCAAGTAACTTGACTTCCTCGGGGATGTTCGTCTAATGGTAATCGTCTTGTCTTTATAGCAGTCCGTGTGGAGGGCACAGGTGTGCACTGTTGCGTTTTTGCGTTCCACCTTGAATCGCAAAGGGAACCGGATCCGGTAGATATGTATTTCCGGTTTCCTCCACATGATCGGAGATCGTGATTTACGGATCGGATGTGATATTGAATATTCTTGCGTTCCTCAGTGGAACGCAAAACCCGGCAGTGGTAATACCAATGCATTATATACAGAGACTATCCTACAAGACCAAAATAGCAAAAACTCCAATATCAAACTTGATATATGAATAAAAGATACTGGAATATCACAAACAAACCTTTCAACGTTTACTAATAGAGGGGCTGGAAGAGATGAGAATACATATCTATCGGAGCCGGTTCCCTTTGTGCTTCAAGGTGCCCTCCACATGGACTGCTATAAAGACAAGAAGATTACCATTAGACGAACATCCCCGAGGAAGTCAAGTTACTTGATGAAACGCGTTGGATTTGGGTTTGGACTTTCACCTATATTGATTATATGTCCATCCATTGGTTTTTGTTTTTATTCTGTATGATTTTATGTTTATAAAACATCTCCCTGTATTGGAGGATTTCCATGTGATCCACTTGTTAGTGGAGATAAGCGAGCTGATTTCGTTTATCTTGTGAGTGCAATCAGTTAATACATTTTGTGTATTTTATACACTATCTATGCTTTTTTTCATTCTCCTGAGGGTTCATCTATCTGGAAGGATTCACACCACCCACAGACACCCATAAGGGGAGATATGCGAAGAACTTTGTATCCTTCTTGTAAGTTCTCCACCTCCTGGAGCTAGTTACTTAGTCTTATATACTTCACTATATGTGATTTTGTATTTACAGATTTGCCATATACGTTATCATTTTGTCCAGGTTGTATTCTCTATATTTTATACTGTGTTCCACCACCCTTCTCCCTATACTTCCCCACGAGGGGTATATTTTTGGTTTCTTGTTATATTGGTGTATGTGAGGTACATCTTTGTGCAGGGTGGCTACACTGTTCTTCCGTGACATTATAGAGTACTTTCTTTATTGTTTCTTTTGCCTTTAAACAGACTGTGCACGGGGCAGCCTAATGTAGAAACTTGCCCCGTATAGAAATGTCATTCTTTATAGAATGTAACCTCATTGAGCAGGGCCCTCCACCCCCTCTGTTCCTGTATGTCTAGTTGTCTGGTTACAATTACATGGCTGTTAGTCCACCAATTGTACAGTGCTACAGAATCTGATGCCGCTATATAAATAACAAAATAAGAATAAAAATATAAAGATAGCAATCAAACTCATTCCAACACATTCCATTTGTGTGAATTTTTAACTCAAAGTAAATTTTAAATTTACGTCACAATAGCTCAAATGAAAAAAATATTCAGATCGGCAAATGTTTTTAGTTATTCAGTTATTTTGACTAAAATATCAAATTAATTTAGAATTTTTGATGATTCACACTTTAGCAAGCAACCATTTCATAAATATTTCATAAACATATCAAAAGCACCAATGGAACTCGGAGTCAAATATTTCAGCTCTCAAGTGTTGGTATTTCAAAATGTCACCTATGGTATTCACTAAGAGGATCCAACACTGCTTTGTAAAAGTGAGACAATATTTATATTTGATTAGACGTAAAACAGTATTTTTGCATGTCCAATAAGAAGCTGTAATTTAGTATTTTGAAAAGATGAAGCATTCTAATAAACTGCTTTGCTGAGCATTGCTGTCATTACAAACTATAATCAGCAGCAGCATTAGTATGAACTCTGTTAAGTCAGCTGTAAAACTAGGGCGTATAAAGATTAATTGCACTGAAAATATGTATGTGTAAAACCGGAATATTTATGTGTAAAACCGGAATAAGAATTTTTTTATTTTATTTTATTTTATTTTTTAGTGTATGTAAAAGTGTGTTCAAATTCTGCAAGTTAGCAGTTCTGGCATATTATAGATATTTCTTACTTACATTCTCCTAAAGTTTCCACCTCAATACTGGGGCTGTAGCTTCCAAAATCTTGTGATGAAGATGTGCGGATTTGGAATACATAGACTGTACCTGGCTTCAGGTTGTTTACTGTGACTGTAGTGAGAGGCGTTTTCAATGTGGAGTAGCTCTGCTCTCTTTGATCCTGTGGCAAAACAAAAAACACGACAAGCTAAAAATTCTTGAAATCATCTGAGACTGTGATTCTGACTTGGCATTTTATTTTCTATTCTGGCTGACTGCTTTTTTGTGCTTGTGCATAATACAACTCAGCAAATGCTGCTGCGACTGGAAAAGTAATAACAGCGCCAAACACACCATTTCTATCAACTGCTGGCCAAACACATGTATTTTACTGGCAAATTACGGATATTAGACGATATTAGGGTATTGTTGAATACAGTATGCACGGTTTTATGAGTAAGCAAGAAAGAAGATTCAACATTGAGTAAAAAAACAAAAAACCTTGCAAAATTCTGCACTATATATAATAAATAGATCAATTCAAACACTGGCTAAACATGCTGACACATTTAACTTAAGCCAGCAAAGGGCCCTGTAATTGCAAAAAAAGGAAAACTTTTCTTTTTTTCCAATTTATATAAAAAATATTGCAGTTGTTATGGTGCCAGGAGTGCCCGCACAGCCCCACTGTAAGTATTTAAAGACTTGACTTTTTAACTGAGACACACTATGAGCTGCTCCTCGTGTGCTTCTAGCCTCTATGAGAGCTGTAAGCTCTAAAAAAAAAGGTTTGAATGGGGCATAGCACTCCTATCCATAAATACCACAGTGCACTGTAACAGTTAAGGAACTTGGACTGTTCATTTAAGATTAATGGGAGAGAGCTTCAAGTAAATATAACTCTCTTCTCTTTATCAGCAGATAGCCACACAAGTAGGGAGGTCTCCTTTAAGCGTCCATGCAAAATATGCAAGGCACCATTGTTGGATTAAGACTTACGCTTAAAGCCTTTGAAAAAGTTCCAAGATCTGGTCAGAAAAAAAAAGGTTTTAATCAAAGTTTGAAGAATGTTTAGTGCCTGGACATTTAATTTCAGTACTATTTTTACCGTTTAATATCCACAACATACTAACAATAGCTAATCAAAGGAAAAAAATAAATAACTGGTTTTAAAAATGTTATAAATGTACTGAACACTCATGCAGATTTAAAATTATTAAAACATATTGATCAGAGCACACAATGTGGGCACACCATTAAATTTAAAAGCAGTAAACTTACATCTACAAAATATTAAAATAACACCAACCATATGCGCAGTCCTCTGAGATGTTTCACCATATGGCTTCTTTAATCAGAATAAGCACAAATCCTGTGTGCAACAAACTCCACCACTTTAATATATATATGTATAATATTATAATATGTATATATTACTAAATGAAATATAGTCAAATAAGATATATCATATATTTATGTATTTTTTATTTTTATATTTATTTATTTTTTATTTTTATAGAGTGGCCTTTTAAACTGTATTACATTTTTTTTTTCTTTTTGCATTATAGATATATATTTTGTCATATATGATGGACACTAACTCCAGTATATTTAGGGGTAAGTCAACTTAATCACTTGCCTCTCTGCTTTCCTATTTATTTATATTTCAAGGAAAAAGTAGTTTTTGACTTCTTGGTGTGGGTCACACCCATACGAGTGCCATAGTGTCTGTATCTATATAATCTTTTTAATTGGTGCAAGGTCAATTTCACACATTCACTTGACATTTTTGGCATTCAGTGTCTGCCTACGGAGGTCACATTAATACTACAGACCTAAGACATTCTCAACAGGTAACCTTTTACTTACTACTACAGACACGGGCAGAAGACATGCAGAGAAAACTCTATAAAGGAACTGGAAAATTACTGTGAAGGGAGAAATCATGACATGAATCAGTACTGATGGAGGAAGACAGTTCTCTGATATGAAATAGTAGGATTAGGAGGAACTCTATTAATATCAAGGAGACAGAACATAGAAGACTTGGAAATCAGACATCATGTGGTTAAGCAGCTTGATATTGTGGGGAAGAAGGAGACTGTTCGGTGGAAGGTAGGAAACTTATATGGAGAAGAAGTGGTAAACAGTGAATAATAAATTGAGCTGATGGAAATTGAGAGGTAGAGAGCAGAGATAAAGGAGGACCTAGCACAGATGTTGGAGGCAGATGGAGGGCAGAGTGAAAGAGAATAGTGGAGTAATCCATTGAAGGTACCTTATGTAGAATGCATGCAAGAGCTTTAAAGCGACACTATAGTCTACCAGAATAACTAGAGCTTATTGAATCTGTTCTGGTGAGTAGAATCATTACACTCGGGCTTTTTGCTGTATATACTGTCTTTTCAGAGAAAATGCAGTGTTTACATTACAGCCTAGTGATAGCTTCACAGGCCACTCCTCAGATAGCTGTTAGAGATCCTTCCTGGGTCATGGCTGCCTAAAATGCATCCAAACATTCAGTGTCTCCTCCCTCTGCATGCAGACACTGAACTTTCCTCATAGAGATTCATTGATTCAGTTCATCTCTATGAGGAGATGCTGATTGGCCAGGGCTGTGTTTGAATTGTGCTTGCTCTGCCCCTGATCTGCCTCCTTGTCAGTCTCAGCCAATCCTATGGGGGAGCATTGTGATTGGATTAGGCCACCACTTCTGATGTCAGCAGACTGCTTGTTTTTTTTGTTTTTTTAGGCAAACAGCATGAAGATCTACAGCTTCTGGCTTGAATACAGTAAGATGTTGCTGTATTTATGGAGGCATGAGGGGCCCAGGGGGGCTAGATGGTGGTTTTAACACTATAGGGTGAGGAATACATGTTTGTGTTCCTGACCTTATAGTGATCCTTTAAATTGAGGGGATAAGGAAATGAGGTAGATGGGGAATGCAGAAAGGAAAGAAAGGCACACAAATTGAGAGACACATGCTGTGTAATATCAAAAATAGGGATCTGAGATGAGAAAAGAGTGAAGAGAAATAACTCTGATACCTTTAGGTCTGTTACTTGATCTCTGTAGAAGATTCAAAACGTGAGCTCAAAAATAATTACCATTACCGCTTTATATTTTTCTGCTTGAATTTGAGTGAAATCAGTCCATCATCACTATTTCTACTTTTCAAACATAAGAGTAAAATGGCTCTAGCATATACATACTCTATGGTAATGATGGGCCTTGTATTTTGCAGAGTGTCAGAATATACCCTGTAAAACATTATAAGTGGGGTCTTGGGAGTCATTTACCTATTTTATCTTATACACTTAAACCTTCTCCCCATTCTCATTTACATTACCTTGCTAATCTTTTGCCAATGTCAGTGATTTGCATAATTGTAATTAAATATCTTTCAGTTAAATGAAATTAGTAATTAATAGCTTATTCATTTTACAGCCCACAATGCTGAGGATACATGTTAAACTTCATCCATTTAAACTGCCCTTTATATTTATCAGCTAAGTTTCCATTGTAAACATACCTTTACAGTGGATGCAACTAAACCAGTTTGACATTTAGCTAGTGTAAACCTTTAGAAATATTTCTCTAAACTGAACTTGTAAACACACATTTATGTAGAATTTTTTTCTGTATTTGCTTCTCTCAAATTCTTTAAATAGACTTATAAGTTAATTGTATGGTTGATATTTCCAATCTAAGGAGAAATTGTTCACCTGCAGTGATGTCTAATGACAAGGCTTCATATTCTAAACTGGCCACTGGGTAACTGGGTAACTGTGTTCCAGTTGTGCATTTAATGTCATTTACATTGTGTGTTGTTGCAAAGCATATACGTGGGATCATTGCATAAAGCATATTTTGCATGGGATTGGGGCTGGACAGTGGCAGTAGTCAAACCTTGAAAGAACCGTATTTTGAGACATTTAGGGCAGTTTTAATTCATCATGTCTAGAAAATGTTAACAAAGAACAAAATCTGAAAATCTTTGAAATGTAACACATTTATAAACTCATTTTCATTTACTGATATGTATTTGCTATAATGAGCCTGCAACTATTTTTAGGTAAACTTATTATTATTATTACTATTATCAATACTAATTATCAATCAATTACTATTATCAATACTATTATTAAGTGTTATTTATAAAGTGATAAAAATGATAGAAATTATGACAGATTTATGTGAATGGGAACACGAGGTTGAGCTCAGAGTCTAGATGAAGTAGGATATACACAAAAGGCAAACAAAATATATTTATCAAGGCACAGAGACATATGGATATCCGTTTGCAATCTTGCTATAAAAATGTATTACCAGCAAAATGTTGGCTGCAAAAAGTCGCCAACGACCCACAGAACATGATGTAGCATCAAAATATGTTGCCATGAATTAAAATGGCACCGTGATGCGGCCCATTATACTAAGCGCAATGTTGCTTCCTGCTCGCCACAATGTTGATAACTACCCTTAATACAATGTTGCTTCAGTAATGAAAAACACATATATGCTTAGGGTGAGGGTTATAGATAAACTGAAGGTTATGAATAGAGTGAATGTTAGCATGAGAGTTAGGAATAGGGTTAGCCACAACATATATGTTATCAACAGTTTTGATGTTTTGGGAATTTCTTCTATGTCTTTTCAAAGATGCAAAATTTTCAATTTGTATTTTTGACACTCAAAGATTTTTCAGTATCATTTCAACAGTAACGGTATATATTTCCAAGCTTATATATTAAAGAAAAAATATTTCCGTAAACAATATATTTCACAGTATTTTATATTAAGTATGTTAATGTTATATTTCTTATGAAGTATTTCTTATCACAGGCACTGATCACAAATGTTTGCATGCAGCATCATCACAAACATCTCACTCAAATGTTAAAGATGGGGCAATACTAAAAATGAGCATTCTATTCCATGGTCTATTCTTGGATAGGGAGATAATAAAATGATTAGGGATTGCCAAAATCAAGTATTCCTCAGGAATCATTGTAAAAATCTAATGTACCACCTTTAAGATAATACTGATTCAGTAATGCAAAAGAGGCATGAAAGAAAGCAAAATACAAACTAAATTAAACATATTTGAAAGGTCACATTTGTGATAGATCTGGAATCTACTTTGTTGTAAAACAAACTTACAACTAATTACAGTTTTGCTTAACACTAAATAGCATAAAATATGTTTATAGCAGTTTTCCTGTAACACAACCATGTGGTTTTGCAGATCAGGCGTATATGAATTAAGTGATTTCATGAACAATACAAAAATCAGTTTTTCACAAATGTAACAGTAATGCTTCTTTGGCCACACAGACAGTAAATGTCTTACAATGGCGCATGAAGGACAGAAGCATTTTATTCTGAATAATGCAAGTACACCGCAAGGTGAATTATACAATACAAATCTATTATAGCATGCGGGAGGAAAATAGGATATTTAAAAAGATACAAAGCAAAGGGATCTAGAGTTCTATTACACATTTATTTCTAACAAAGAGTTTGCAGCTTTGCTTATCTCAACTGATTTGTAATCTGTTCAAAGCACCATCCATAATTAATAGCATCTCACAGGCAACAAGATGTGACATCTTTCTAGCTCTGCTTGTAATTTATTTGGTGACCCTGGCAGAAGCAGGATGGGACCTTTTGCAAGTGAGAACTGATAAAACCAAAAGAGGTAAGAGATTGCCTGTAATCTTGGCAAGCACACGGTTTGTCTCATGCCCTATATCAAACCAGTGCACATTTCTCTGATTACTTTGGCCAATAGATCTGTCTACAATTGAGGATTGATATTCAGACGAAACGTGATTCGGACGAAATTTTGTTGATTTGACAGTTTGTCCACGTAATGAACATCCGAATTGCCAAATCAGTAAATCAACAGAGTACCAAATCACATAATGGATACAATTCTTCTATGTGATCTTCAGTCATCTCTTGATTCTCAATGGCCAGTATATGATTCTGAATGTGAATGACATGAATTTAATTTTCTACCAAATTAATGTCATTTGGTTCCCATGTTATATGGTCAGTTATCAATCAGGTCTACTAAACAGCTCCCTAATTTGGTATCCTTAAAATCCATGAGTACTAATTTAGGGATTTATCTACTAAACAGCGGAAAGACCAAAAACAATTGACCAAACTTATTGCACAAAATTCAGACAAATTGACCAGCTTAGTGGAGGAAATTTGGTTCAGCCCAATTTTAAAAAAAAATTAAAAAAATTAATCGGACAAACCGATTTGGACAAACCACATTTTTTGCCCATGGACAAGTCTAGAAATTATATATTAATAATAGCTTCAAGTAAGCACTGCACGAAGAAAAATAAAGTTACATAAATAATGTTTGCAGAGAAATTTCTCTCATTGTAGAAAGTTCACAAAAATGATCCCTATGTTGTCAGGATACATGAGGATCCTCAGCAAAATATAAATCTTCCAAAGGTACCATGAGAGAGAGAGAAAGGTGTGTTATCGAAGCTTAGGGCGGCCAAGGTTAAGATCGAAATCAGCAGTAACAGACCTAACTCTAACACATTTCAGGCCAGGAGAAGGAGAAGAAGAAGGGACACATACTCCCCATGTTGAATTTTACCACTGCAGACCACATCCTTCCTCTGAGGTGGAATGTGGACCACAAGAAACCTTTCTGTTCTGGATTAAAACAGTATGGCCTAAAGGTTTAAATGAGAAATATACACTCAAAGTCTTTGTGTGAATATTGCTTGTCTGTTGCCGTAGTTAACTGATTATAATGTGTACATTTTCCCACCGTTTTTGAGCAATAGCTTATACACTTCTGCCTTTTGACAGTTAAAATTAGTGTATGGGACACTAGGTATATAACATTTTATTAGCTGGTCAGGTGGGCACCTATCTATATGGCAATATTAGGGTAAGCTCGCCCACTCAAGCTTAAAAGCATTTCCATGTAATTTTATACAGGGGGAAAATAGTGCCTGCATTCCATTCTCATTGCTGTCCCTATGTCCTCCACTACCTACAATATTCGTTAGATGTGTAACCCACACCACATGTACTGTATAGTTGGGCATATACAAACAAATTGACACTAGCTGGCCCATTATGGTTTATTTTGTGCTCTTCATGGCCCAAGAGCCACTCCAGTGAGAACCACTACATGGCTATAAAACCTATTCAATAGGAGCCTCCGGTATTTATACTCCTTTAGCGTTTTGTCCGGTAGGCACGCTACACATAGGGATCAGAGGGCAAGGACAGGTGCCTGCAGTGAGCAGAAGAATAGCCCAGGAAGGGTGTTTTTGAGTTTTTTTTTTTTCTTTTGATATATATATATATATGTATATATATATATATATATTTTATTTTTTTTATTATTATTAATTTTTAAAGGACTTAAAGTGGAAGTCTAATTTTAAGTGTATATTAACATTTATTTTATGTTAAACTCATTATTCTGTATGTTGTTTTTGTACATATATCCCCGCTATTTGAGTTTTTGATTGTTAATGTTTGTTTGCAAATTTCTGTGATCTTTTATTTACAGGTATGATCCTACTCTCTAATTATTCTGTATGCTGTTTTTTTACATATATTCCCGCTATTTGTGTATTTGATTGTTAATGTTTGTGGATTTCTGTGATATTTTATTTAGAGGTGTGTTTCTCCACTGGAACAAATATCTCCATCCTACATACAATCCTTTGACTGTCTGTTACTATTGGCGACTGTTCTTAGAGCCAGCATGTTTGCTAAGAAGGTATGGTATTAAATCATCCATTGTCAACATAGGCTGATATTATTACACAGTGTGCTAAATAAAATTAAACAAATTGAAAACCTCTAGTCTTTGTTTGGCTGTCTTTGGTTATGTTTGTAATTTTTCAGTTTTATTGAGCTTTCACAGGTTTCATGGAAACAAAAGCAAAATTGAAGCATGCCATAATTATGGAATATGTGTCTTTTCTAAAACATTAGTTTGTCAGTATTGGTTAGTTAGTGTTAGAAAACACAGAGGGAATACTATATTTTAGATTATCTATGATATGGCTATACAATTTAAAAACATCTGTCCTTAAAGACTAAGAAAAAAAAGACATAATAATTGGGAGATCAGCAACAAATAAGAGAGAAGACAGATTTTAGTAAACACGATAGCAAGACATTACATAAAAAATAATAAAGTATTGACGCCTGCCTCCAAGACTTCTCAAGGGCTGCTCAATCCCTGTGGAACTCCATTCCCTGCTCCGTTAGACTCTTACCCAGTCTCAGTGCCTACAAAAGATCATTAAAAACTCACTACTTTAGGACGCATATCAATTAAACTGTTAATAGCTTTCCCTCCTCGCACCCACTCTGCTTCCACTCCTGCAACTGTATCATTCTATAAACTAACCCTTCACTGTAAGCTATTCTAGTTACCTACTTTTTTTAACATACATGAAATACATTCTTCCCTAACCTCTTGTGCCACTTTATCCCACACCTGCTAGAATGTTAGCTTGTTTGTGCAGGGCCCTCAATACCCTCTGTTCCTATCAGTTTGTCTTCTTGCAATTACATGTCTGTTAGACCACCTACTGTACAGCTCTGTGGAATTTGTTTGCGCTTTATAAATAATAATAATAATCATACTAAAAGGTTGTGGAAAATAAGAAAATGATGAGAATATTTGCCAAGGAAGTGTCATGGACAGACTGGATCCAATAGGTAAATATAAGAAAAGCAAATACTAAAAAGAACAAGCGTAATGCCGGACCTTAGAATGGGCGGATTTAACGCACCATGAATAGTACAAGACAAGCCATGGTCAGGAATACAAAATAAATGTAAGGACAAGCCAAAGGTCAAGGACAATCAGAAGAGAGAATAGTCAAAGATAAGCCAAGGTTAAATGCCAGAAAATACAAGAAATAAACGCGCTCTCGGATTAACCACAAAAATGGAAACCACGACAGGGCATCATACAATGGGCAAAATGCTGGGACCTGGTGACGCCAAAACGTGAGGTCACGCTGATGACGTGATGATCCAGGCATCACAATTGGTGTTTGACTCTTTGAATGGGTAAGGCAGTGGCTGAGTGACAGGCAACAGAGGGTTGTAGTCAATGGAGTATATTCGAAGCTTGGGCTTGTCACCAGTGGGGTACCTCAGGGATCTGTACTTGGACCTATACTCTTTAATATTTTTATTAGTGATATTGCAGAAGGTCTTGATGGTAAGGTGTGTCTTTTTGCTGATGATACTAAGATATGTAACAGGGTTGATGTTCCAGGAGGGATAAACCAAATGGCTAATGATTTAGGTAAACTAGGAAAATGGTCAGAGTTGTGGCAACTGACATTTAATGTGGATAAGTGCAAGATAATGCATCTTGGACGTAAAAACCCAAGGGCAGATTACAGAATATTTGATAGAGTCCTAACCTCAACATCTGAGGAAAGGGATTTAGGGGTGATTACTTCTGATGACTTAAAGGTAGGCAGACAATGTAATAGAGCAGCAGGAAATGATAGCAGAATGCTTGGTTGTATAGGGAGAGGCATTAGCAGTAGAAAGAGGGAAGTGCTCATGCCATTGTACAGAACACTGGTGAGACCTCACTTGGAGTATTGTACGCAGTACTGGAGACCGTATCTTCAGAAGGATATTGATAGCTTAGAGATAGTTCAGAGAAGGGCTACTAAACTGGTTCATGGATTGCAGGATAAAACTTAACAGGAAAGGTTAAAGGATCTTAACATGTATAGCTTGGAGGAAAGACGAGACAGGGGGGATATGATAGAAACATTTAAATACATAAAGGGAATCAACACAGTAAAGGAGGAGACTATATTTAAAATAAGAAAAACTACCACAACAAGAGGACATAGTCTTAAATTAGAGGGACAAAGGTTTAAAAATAATATCAGGAAGTATTACTTTACTGAGAGGGTAGTGGATGCATGGAATAGCCTTCCAGCTGAAGTGGTAGAGGTTAACACAGTAAAGGAGTTTAAGCATGCGTGGGATAGGCATAAGGCTATCCTAACTATAAGATAAGGCCAGGGACTAATGAAAGTATTTAGAAAATTGTGCAGACTAGATGGGCCGAATGGTTCTTATCTGCCGTCACATTCTATGTTTCTATGTTTCTTTAAATCATAGCTTAAGGAAGCGGCCGGCGTTCATTGAAACACCAGCGCAACTTCCATCCATGTAGCATGGGGAGAGGTAAGTTTATCCTTTATGTGTCTGCGCTGTTTGGGCGCAGACACACCATCACGCTGGCAGGGTGTGGGTGTGCGATCGCAGAGGCCGGGGCCGGGCATGTGTTCGCCCCTGTCCGGCCGTGTGACAGGAAGACATTGGGTATCAAGGAGGTCAACATATTGTATTCAGGAAAGAGTTGTAATCCTTCAGCTTAGGGACTTATTGCATATATAGAGCAATACATGTGATATCCGTGAATAAACAACTTGTATGGGGTGATAGTTTTGATAGTGATGCTACAATAGTGTGTGAAATTGGATATATTGAAAAAGGCTTCCTGTTGCCAGTTATTCAGTATAGATCTTTAGGTGTCTATATTATATTTCACTCCATAATTTGTCTTCATTATCATCAACATTATTTCTGCTTTTAGTGATCACATTTTTTCTGTGCCAGTCTGACTTGACATTACATAAGGGCCCTCATGGATCCTGCTACTACAAGACAAGATTATATCACCTGTGGAAATTGGTATCATTAACCTAGAGCACAGAATTGATTGAATTGCCCAGGCCATACAGATCCTCCAAACCAGCACTGATCCAGGGACTTAAACACTGCCAGTAACAGCTATGGGTATCCAAGCTGTCTTCTGGTTAAGTGCCTTCTCCTAACAAATTTGAACAGGATCCAAATGTATTTTTACTGGTTTACAGATCATTGCTTTATCTACTTTGATCTTACGCTTACTGTTTTTCCTTTTAATCAAACCAGGGTCAGTTTCATACATCACACCTAATTAGATTGGGTTATAGCAAGGGATGTTATGCACTTATTAAATATCACTTTTTTCTTTTTTTTCTTTACAACAGGAGGAATTAATGAGCCTTCAGTTAGCAATGCCCTTTTCTTACCCAACTTAATTTCTACCGGCTCCTCAGAACAGGCAATTGTGCAAAAGTATGTAATGTTAAGACTAACATTTACATTTTTGTTTACATTTTTAAATACCCTTTTGCAATGTGTATCTAGTTAAATGTTTCACACAGCCATTGCTCTAACACATTATCCTTTCAAAAAATTCTCTCAGAGATCTATTCTGAGATCTATCAGTGATGTTAGTCTGGGTACTTCTGGCAGACTTCCTATCCAATTTCAGGATAATTTGGTACTGGAGAAACATTGACACTTTCCATGTATGATTAATTATATTGTAAAATAATGCTTTACCTTTCAATAAAATAGTCCAATCTGTTACTTTAATCCCTGTATCTTAACTCTGTGTCCACTCCAGAGGATGCTAGCATCTTACACTATAATTAAAGATAATGTGACAGTGAAGGTTGTGAAAAAGCGATACCTGCTACAAGAGTGTAATGATTATTATAATAATGTCGTCATTCTAGTGGAACATCGGGTGCTTGAGGGGGCTAATGGATGCCCCTCCCTTATCGATGCTTATGCCACATTCCAGATAGAGGTATTAAAATTATATAATTCATCAACCCTTTCATTATATTAAAGATAAAGTGCATTCAATGTTACATAGACTCTTCGCGTATCTGTCTCTGTTCTCTATTTGCAAATATTATCATCTTTTCTATGTAATGCAGTATCTGAAGGAACAAATTTGTCAAAAAATTCTGCAGCGCTTTACAGTGGGTGGACTAACAAACATATAATTGTAACCAGACGAGTTGGATGCACAGGACCAGAGGGGTTGAGGGCCCTGCTCAATGAGCGTAGATGCTAGAGGGAGTGGGGTTAAGTGACATAAAAGGTAATCATAGTATTAGAGAAGTAAAGACAGTTGCAGGGAAGGAATCCATTGGGGGCTATTAACAGTTTGTTTGATACGCTTTTGTGAAGAAGTGAGTTTTTAATGATTTTTTGAAGAAGAGGAGACTAGGTGAGCGTCTAATGGAGAAGGAAAGGGAGTTCCACAGGACGTAAAAATCAAATGTCTGTTGCCATTCGCCAGCATGTACTTACAGGTGATACTCGAAAAATTAAAGTGTAAACCTTGAGTGGGTTGCTGAATCCACATGTTATGAGCGTTAGGGTTCTTCACACTAAAGAAGAGAAGAGAGAAAAACCATGAGAGTATAGGTTCTCATACTATGTGAGTGCAAGTTTATGGCACGCATATTAGGGAATGACAGATTATTTCAATGTATTTCATGGAACTGAGCTGAAGTATATCATATTACTGGTTAGAGTGTTGTGATGTAAACCTGACTGATGACAGATGATGAGTGAATTGTGTGAGACATATCGAGTAGGAAGAGATAGTAACTTACCTCAGGGTGGGTCGACCTGGTACTGAAGACAAGGGTGGGAAAATATTTGCCTCCTGTCATTAATAAAATTTAGATTATTCAGTCACTAGGGCTAGAATAATCCCTAATTTTATGGCTTCATATTTGCTGTTTTAATGCTCCTGTATAATGGAGGATGCAGAGTGTGATCTAGGTTTGAAATAGAATGTACGAAAGGTAGATTCCCTGGACCAGTCTGCCGACGACAAAATGTCTGAAAGAGAGCTACCTGCACGAAAGGCTGAGGATGCGGCTGCTCCCCTGACTGAATGCGCACCAAAGGAGGGATCAATGTTAGCTTGGGCTAGGATCCACCGTGCAACTGTGGGAGCGGACACTGGTTTGTGTGGTTTGACGTAGGACACTAGAAGGGGTCCTGTAGGGGGACGCAGAGTGGTCGTGGCAGCTATGTAGTGCCTTCAGCAGAGCGCCACGCAGAGTGACTGTCTATTCGGAAAGTAGGGGTAGAATACAGAGAGAGAGTTAGTCTTGGTTCGTCTAGAGATGCGAAAAGTAACGCCTTCCGGCGAGAAGACTATAGCATGGAAATCGAATGCTCGAATGTCTGAGACCCTACGGAAGGATACTAGACATAGGAGCATAAAGCTAGTTTGGCAGAGAGTTGACGTAGCGGCAAGTTCTCATTAGAGGGCCATGAGTCCAAAAGGGAAAAAACCTGAGCAGCATCCCAGAAATTGGAGTATTTAGGTAGAGGGGGTCTGGCTAGCCTGATCCCACGTAACAGTCTTCAAACTGAAGGATGTTTTCCTATTGATGTGTTGTCAATAGGGTCGTGTGCTGCGGATATGGCTGATCTAAAAACATTAATCGATCTATAGGATTTGCCTTGATCAAATAAGGTAGACAGGAAATTTAGTATTATTGTCAAAGGAGCTGAAAAGGGATCGGTGTCCCTTTCCAGACACCAGCTGACCCATGCTCGCCATGCAGTGAGGTAAGCTCGTCTAGTTCCTGGGGCCCAGGAATCCCATAGGAGCACCTGAGCTGTCTCCGAAAGTCCTGAGACATTCCAGGATCCCCTGAAATGGTCCAAGCTACAAGTTGGAGCCGTCCTTGGAGGGCGAGAGGGTGACAATGCCTCGATGGATTCGTGAGAATGTCGGGAGATCGGGGCAGTAAGATCGGACAATTCGCTGACATTTCTAACAGGGTTGGGAACCAAGTCTGGGCTCTCCATAATGGAGTGACTATTGTCACTACTAGGGCTCTGACCCGGTAAAGGGTGCATTGGATCATGGAGAAAGGCGGGAACGCATAGGCTCCTGTCTCCGGCCAAGGGTGTAGGAAGGCATTGACTGCCCAGGATTGGGGATCTGGAAGCCAGCTGATAAAGGCTTCGGTCTGGCGATTCAGTCGTGATGCGAAAAAATCCAGAATGAGGGGCCCGCGAAGACAAAGAATTTGTTAAAACAAGCGGGGGTCCAATTGCCAGTCGCTCACATCTCTCCAATGGCGAAAGAACCAGTCTGCGACTAGGTTGTCCGTGCCCGGGAGATATTCCGCTCTGATGGATAAGTTCAGCTCTAGGCAGAACTGGTAGAGTTCCTTGGTAAGGTCTGACAGTAGTTCGGACCGGGAACCCCCTAGCCGATTCATATAACGCACTGCAGAGACGTTGTCCATGCGCAGTACTAGTGAACAATTGAAACAATCTTTTGCGAAACTGCGAATCGCAAAGGACCCTGCAATCAATTCTAGGCAATTGATGTGCAGTGTTCATTCCGAGGGGGACCATAGCCCCCCGGTGGACTTGTCTGCGCACGTGGCGCCCCATTACAAGAGACTGGCATCGGATTCCAGGATGAAATCTGGTTGCGATACGAAAATGGCTTTGCCATTCCAGGCTTCCATGTTGTGAAGCCACCAGTGAAGTTCTATCCGAACTTCATCTGTCAGGAAAATGTACTGATCGTAAGAAGTGGATCGGTGTAGGTAGTGTGTTTTGAGCCGTTGCATGGCTCGGTAATGTAAAGGTCCCGGGTAAATGGCCTGGATAGAGGCGGACAATAGACCTATGTTATGGGCCAGGTCGCGTAGGCGAATCTGGTGGGCTGACAGCAGTTTGCGGATCTCTTTCTTTATAGATTTGACCTTTGTGGAGGGGAACTGTAAAATTGCCTGTACGGAATCTATTAGAAATCCGAGAAACTGAACCTTTTGAGAAGGTTCCAGGGCCGATTTCTGAAAGTTGATCACAAACCCTAGGTTTTGTAGCAAGGTTGTTGTCATGTCCGTGTGTTTGCGTAAGAGGTCTAAATCTTGAGCCATTATTAGGATGTCGTCCAAATATATGATGGACCGAATCCCTTGAGATCGGAGTAACACCATCACTGGTTTCATCAGTTTCGTGAAACACCATGGTGCGGAACAAAGGCCGAACGGGAGACATGTGAATTGCAAGATTTCGTCTTGCCAGGGGAATTGAAGAAAGGCTTGATGGTTGCGAGCAATTGGGACTGTGAGATATGCGTCCTTGAGATTGAATCTGGAGAACCAATCTCCCACGTAAAGGAGGTCCCTGAGTAGATGGATGCCTTCCATCTTGAAGTGACGGTACCTGACGAAGCGATTCAGGTCTTTTAAATTGATGATTGGACGTAGGTCTCCAGTTTTTTTGTGTACCAGAAATATGTTGCTGTGAAAAGTTTGAGGAAATGGGGATTTTTCTATCGCCCCTTTTTGTAGAAGTTTGTGCAATTCTGTTTGCAATGTGAAGTTGTCTGATGTGGACATCTGTAGTGGTGTAGGAGGTGTGTCCTGGAATGGAGTGGAAAGAAAATATATTGTGAACCCTTGGACTGTGTGCAGAACCCATAGGTCTTGTGACAGTAACTCCCACTGTGGGAAAAAATAGGTTAGTCGACCAGCAATAGGTGTGTTTAGAAAAGGAAGGTTGATTACCTTGAGCAGTTCGTCCGCGTAGGGAGGCAGAACCACGTCCCTGGATAGATCCTCTATTTGTGAATAACTGCCTGTGGTAGGGTCGGGGTTGTCCCGAGTGCCAGTAATTCTCTGTTGGCCTGTGAAGGCAGCTCTGCTGTACGTTCGGCCTCTAAAAACGTCCAGCTCTCCCAGAAAAAACGAGTTGACTGGGAACGAAAAACCATGCGCAAGGAGGATTGGGCCTTATTGAGTGTAGTAAGTACAGCCACATGTTTGGAGAGATCCCTCATAAACGAGTCTCCAAATAACAAACCATTGGCCTCTGGTCCCAGTTCTCGGTAGCTCAGATCGGCTAGTTTAGCATTTAGTTTGTATAGTGCCGCCCTGCGCCTTTCAGTGGATATAGCCACATTTGCGTTGCCCAGGAGACATAAGGCTCTCTGGGCCCATTCTCTAACTGTATTGGGATCAAACTCCCCACTGGTTATGGCTTCGTCTGCCAGAATAAAGATTTGGACGATTGGACCAGATATGTCCAGAAGTTTATCTTGGGCTGTCTTGAGGCCCTGTTCAATTCCCTTGCGGGGATCCTTCCCTGTCTTAGTGAGGAAGGTTACAAATAACGGGTCGAACTCTGGTGTGAAAGCTACCTTATTTGGGATGGTTGGTCGAGGGCACTCAGCTCTGAGTTTCGCCCTGATTTCTTTATCAAGTGGTTTACGTAACCACATCTTACAGAAGCTAGCGATATGGTCCGGTGGAGGCCATGCTACTGATCGTGGATGTCTGATGATTCTGGGGTCAAAAAAGGTGACACCCGAAGCATCCAGAAGGATGTCTGAGTCGGTTCCCTTCTGCGTAGGTACTTTAGTATCAGAGTCTTTAGGTATAAGGAAAGTCTCCTTGACAAATTCCGATGGGGTATCCCCTAGCGCATTCGCCGAGGGGTCCTCATCAGAATAGTCAAGGTAATAATCCTCAACCCTATCGCCCGTGTTGAAAGCAGAGCCCTCTAAGGGATCGGTGGTTACGTGGGCAGGTTGAGGAACAGACAATTTCAGGGACTTGGCAGGAGCTTGCGTGTGGTTTCCGTATCTGAAGGCTGAGAGTCCTCGGAGTCAGAAGGCAAGCGTGTGGTAGGATTGACTTCGGTAGAAGTCCTTTCCTGGAAGGCTGCTAACGCCTTGGGAATTGACTCGGCAATGGTTGAGACCAGCCAAGCTCTAAGTTCCTGTGAAATTGCTGGCTCGGTATTATCAGACATGGTTGTCTTTCTAGAAATCTGACCAATAGTCAAAGCTAAGCAAAAAAAATATATTGTATAAGATGGGGTTCACCCAACAGTATAAAATAAAATCTTTGAAATTGGGGGTCACCCAAATATTAGCGCAATAAATGAGTAAAGGGCGGCACAATAATAAATAGTGGGGTTACCACTAAACATACACAAGTGGTTTGTACCACAATAATAATATTAAGTGGGGTTCACCACTAAAAGTAGATAGACAGGTGGTTATGTCTTTAGCATAAAACAAGTGTTGGGTCACTTTAAGTACTGAATAATAGCAGTGGGGGTCACCCTTGAATAGCGGTGTGAGGACACCTATATTATTATTGATTATAAGAGTAGCTATAGAGGTGGGGGTCACCCACAGTAAATACTCATACACAGAGCAATAGAAAGAAAGGTGGGGGTCACCCACAAGGCCTTTTATTAATAAGAAGACAGCAGGTATATCTGTTAGGAAAAAAGAAAAAACGAAATGAAAAACTGTAAAGGGGTTGGCACTTTAAAAGTGATAGAAAATAAATAAATAAATGTTGTACTTACCGGATCTGGCGATAGAGCAAGCACGCCGAGGGAACGAAAAGACCGCACAGAAAATGGCCGCCGCAAACATAAGGCGGGAGGAAGCGCGTCTGGTAAGTAAAGACGCGGGGGGGCGGGGAGCCGAAAAGGGTGCGAAATGACTGAGCCGTGGACTCCTGGGAATTGGAGTCCGCGGCAGTGAATGTATGAGGTGTCAAACTTTAAGCCGCGGTCTTTCTAAAATCGGGGAAATATCGCGGCTATGGAATACAAGGGAAAGCCAAACAATAGGCAGAATTAAATCGCGGAAATCCGTGATTTAAAGAGACATATTAATGAAAAATACAAAAATTAGACAAGAGTTCTAATATGTAGAAAAACACCAAAGAACAAATATGCTAAATGTGAATGAATGATATAGAAACTATAATTAATAAATAATCAAATTGTATTAAAGACACAAGGAAAGAAATCAAAATTGTATTAAGGGCATGAAGTTATAGCACAATAATTGGAATAGACTCACCTGGGAGGCAAGCAGCAAAGAAAGAGGAATTGGGAGGAGCTTCATAATGTTATATAATACTGATATACACTCTGATTGGTTGAATTATTTTACAATACTGTTAACTATTTCTTTGCTGCTGGGAGGTTCAGTAAAGAAGGATAAAGCAAATATGAAGCCTCCTGTCTTGTCATAAAATTAGAATATTGTGCAAAAGTTCATTTATTTCAGTAATGCAACGTAAAAGTGGAAACTAATATATGAGATAGACGCATTACATGCAAAGCAAGATAGTTCAAGCCATGATTTGTTATAAGTGCGATGATTATAGCTTACAGCTCATGAAAACCCCAAATCCACAATATCAGTAAATGAGTATATTACATGCAATCAATAAAACAAGGAGTGTACATAGAACAATATCGGACCTCTGAAAAGTATAAGCATGCATATGGACTCAGTACTTGGTTTGGGCCCCTTTTGCAGCAATTACTGCCTCAATGCAACATGGCATGGAAGCTAATAGCCTGTGGCACTGCTGAGGTGTTATGGAAGACCAGGATGCTTCAATAGCAGCCTTCAGCTCTTCTGCATTGTTCGGTCTCATGTCTCTCATCTTTCTCTTGGCAATGCCCCATAGATTCTCTATGGGGTTCAGGTCAGGCGAGTTTGCTGGCCAATAAAGCACAGTAATCCCATGGTCATTGAACCAGGCTTTGGTCAGCATCCCCATAAAGCTTGTCTGCGGAAGGAAGCATGAAGTTCTTAAAATCTCCTGGCAGACGGCTGCGTTGACCCTGGACTTAATGAAGCACAGTGGACCAACACCAGCAGATGACATGGCTCCCCAAATCAACACAGACTGTGGAAACTTCACACTGGACTTCAAGCATTTTGCAGTGTGTTTGGTTTCCAAATGAGATGCAAAAGTTGCTCTCATCAGAAAAGAGGACTTTGGACCACCGAGCAACAGACCAGGTCTGTTTTTCTTTAGCCCAGGTAAGATGCTTCTGATGTTGTTTGTTGTTCCGGAGCGGCTTGACAAGAGGAATACATCTGAAGCCCATGTCTAGGATCCGTCTCTGTGTGGTGGCTCTTGATGCACTGACTACAGCCTCAGTCCACTCCTTGTGAAAGTCCCTAACACATTTGAATGGCCTTTTCCTGCCAATCCTTTCCAGGATGCAGTCATCCCTGCTGCTTGTGCACCTTTTTCTTCCGCACTCTTCCTTTCCACATAACTTTCTATTAATGTGCTTTGATACAGCACTTTGGGAACATCCAACTTCCTTCGTAATTACCTTTTGAGGCTTTCCCTCCTTATGGAGAGTGTCAATGATGGTTTTCTGCACAACTGTCAGGTCAGCAGTCTTCCCCATGATTGTGATTCCTACTGAACCAGACTGAGAGACCATTTAAAGGCTCAGAAACCCTTTGCAGATGTTATGGCTTACTTAGCTGATTAGAGTGGTACACTGTGAGCCTAGAATATTGCACCTTTTCACAATATTCTAATTTACTGAGATTGTGGATTTTGGGTTTTCATGAGCTGTAAGCCATAATCATCGCACTTATGACAAATCCCGGCTTGAATTATCTTGCTTTGCATGTAATGCGTCTATCTCATATATTAGTTTCCCCTTTTACGTTGCATTACTGAAATAAATTAACTTTGGCATGATATTTAAATTTTTCGAGTATCACCTGTAAGTACGTGCTGCCGAATGGCAACAGAGGTTTGATTGCCCGCTTGGACAAATCTGGTTATTCTTCGCATAAATCACCTCAAAAAGCAATAAGAGAAACTTCTTTACATGTTTGGCTTAGTTGTCTTTCAGAAGTTATATCGATCAAATTCTCAAAATCTACGTCAGAAAAATTGTCTGGCTTGTCTTTTATGAATGGATTGCGAACCCACTCATTATTGTTTTCATTCAAGAATGGAAAATACTGATTAATAGATGTGATTAAATGGCAAATGTGATCTACAATTGTATTGTGAATTTCATCTTCATGTTCAATTTCTGATTCTTCAAGAAAATCCTTGTTGGCAAAAGTGTTGGCAAAGAGTTCAAATTATTTTGCTCAACAGATGAGGTCCAAAACTGCAGCTTACGAGACAGTGAAAATATTTTATCTCTTGCATTAAAAATATTAGTGTTTTTCCTTTCAGTGATAAACATATGTCATTTAATTTTGTGAATATGTCTGCAAGATATGCTACTTTAAATAACCACAGAGTGTTTGTTAATCGATCAGATCCAAATGTATGATCCTGGAAATATGCAAACAAATCTTGACGCAATACAAACAATCTAACAAGGACTTTACCTAGTGATAGCCAACGGACTTCTGAATACAAAAACAGAGCAGAGTGGTGACTACCCCTATCTTCACATATTATTTTAAATTGTCGTGACTGTAATGGTCGACTTTTTATAAAATTAATAATCTGGACCCATTCATCTAGCACAGTTTTAAGTGAGATTGAAATATTTTTATCTACCAGTGCATGTCTGTGAAGAACACAGTGAGAACTGGTTTTTGCTACATTTCTTATTCGTGTCAGAGTGCCTGCCACTTTCCCACCATCATTACCTACATCCTGCCACTTTCCCACCATCATTACCTACCCTTACAATTTGTCCCAATTTATACTGTGTGTGCTCATGAACTTCTGGATACAGGTAAAGATGTTCTCACCAGTGGTATGAGTTTTCACAGAAGCAAGTCTTCTTCAATCTGTTTGTCAAAATTATATCTAACAAAAACCAACACAATTGAAAGTCCTGCATCTGTGGACTCGTCTAATTGCAGAGAGTACCCAACACATTGATGTAGTCGAGGAATTAGTTTAGAATGGGTGTCATCAGCAAGATCATGAATACGGTGCAAAACTGTGTTGTTGGAAAGTGGCACAGCTTCAATTATTTTACTCAACTTCTCATTTAAAATACATGACCCTATTTCTTTTGCACATGGTTTTATTAGTGATTCCCCAATTGTGTGTGCTTTTCCTGCAAGGGCTATGCGGTAACTCACTGTGTAAGAAGCCTCGGTGGCTTTTGCATTAGTTTAAAATTGTTTACTCTTCTGATACTCATTTAGCTTTTGCTTAAAAATCTCAATGTCTTTGTCTTTGTACTCTGCATGGTTTTGCTCAAAATGACGATGTAATTTAGCAGGTGCTAATGAACTGTTTGGCAATATTTTACTGCAAAGTATGCATTGTACTTTAGGACAATCTTCATTTCTAGCACTTGTGAATCTAAATGATAAGTAGCTATCATCATATTTTATTTTCTTTGTTAGAGAAGAAGATTGGCTAGCATTGTGTGCTTTTCTTTGACTTGTCACTTGTCTCTGCTATTTCAGGAACAGTAGGTACAACTATTTCAGGCATGATTTCTGGATTTTTAGTTGTATCTTCTTTCTCAGTTTCTATAAGTGCCGAACAGGTAAAACACTGACCCGACTGAAAAGGATGCTGATTTTTAATAACGCTCTTAGAAAGAACTAAACTTAAGCAGGATTTTTGAGTTAGATTCGGAGCTAAATGATTTGAACACTTAAAAAAAATACAGATCTCACAACTTGACCGAAAAAGATGCTGATTTTGGTAACGCCCTTAGAAAGAACAGAACTCGAACAGTTGAAAAATACAGTTAACAGTTTTTGCCCCTCACAGAGTCATTCAATGCCCCTGACAGAGTCTTTCAATGCCCCCGCCAGAGCAATTTTAATGTCCCTTACAGAGCCTTTTAACCCCTTAACGTTATGGACCAGGGCTGTTTTTACATTTCTGCTGTGTTTGTGTTTAGCTGTAATTTTCCTCTTACTCATTTACTTTATCCACGCATATTATATACAGTTTTTCTCGCCATTAAATGGTCTTTCTAAAAATACCATTATTTTCATCATATTATTTACTATAAAAAATATATGAAAAAAATTATAAATACACACTTCTTTAAACTTTGTCCCCAAAATATGTCACACATCTACAACCAACAAAAAACACCCATGCTAAATAGTTTCTAAATTTTGTCCTGAGTTTAGAAATACCCAATGTTAACATGTTCTTAGCTTTTTTTGGAAAGGTATAAGGCTATCGGTACAAGTAGCACTTCGCTATTTCCAAACCATTTTATTTCAAAATTAACGCAAGTTACATTGTAGCACTGATATTTGTCAGGAATCCCAGAATACTCCTTCACATGTATATATAATTAAAAGAAGACAAGCTAAGGTATTAAACTTGGGTTATTTTGACTATTTTCATGCAACCATTTTATCACCAATCTATGGCAAATTTAAAAAAAAAATTATTGGTAATATTTTTTACACACATAGCAATTTACGAATGTCCTATTTGGGACATTTGTAAAGCCGGCCAATGTAATTTACCCCCATCAAACCATATATTTTTGAAAAGTAGACAACCCAGGGTATTCAATATGAGAGGTATGTCCAGTCTTTTTTAGTAGTCACTTTGTCACAAACACTGGCCAAAGTTAGCATTTATATTTGTTTGTGTGATACAAATGCAAAAACAATTATGAACGCTAACTTTGGCCAGTGTTTGTGACTAAGTGATTACTAAAAAGACTGAACATACCTCATTTGCAATACCTTGGATTGTCTTCTTTTGCAAATGGGATGCCATCATGGGGGTAATGCTCATTCCTGGGCTATCATATGGTCTCAAAGTCAACATAACCAATCTGACAAATTTCAATGTGAAAAAACGGAAATTTCCCGGAACATAGATTAGAGAGATTCCCTGGTCTGCTGCATTTGTCTATGTTCGGGGATGTTTCACCGAACATAGACGAATGCACCAGAGCAGGGAATCCCTTAACTCCTTACTTACCAAACAATTTGTTCTATGACTGGGTCGTAGGAACAGAAACCGGTCGGTGAGTGAGGAGTGTCTGTAGTTTATGTGGTTGTCCCTTTGGCTTAGCACGTATGGAGATTCTTGTTTTTCAAACTTAGCAACTAAGTAGAGTAAGGTATTAATAAAGTATCCAAATGATATATTTTGCAGTAATTCAGCTACCAAATTGTGTGAAATTGTACTGCACTTTGCTATGAAATGTTTTTTTTTCCAAAATGATCATGGCTGAAATTCATCTGAACTGAAAAGCCTCATAGATTAAACCTGAACCTCCAAAAATTATTTTCTTTTTATGTTTTAAACAATACAATTTCATTGTGCACAAGTCCTTGCTCATTTTGACCCCAATGTTCTTAACACATTAAACAGACAATACAAGTTGGACTTTTAAAGTCTAGTTGGACTTTACTGGCTTTTTTTAAAAGCTGCATAAAGTCCACTTCCTATTCTATATTGAATCAAAATGTTCTATATTTACCAGCAAATTGTATTTAAAAGTCAAAACATCAGAAAGTCTCTGGCTAGAACTGTCTGCTAAGTGACTATAAAAGAGAAAGTCCATGCACGTTTTAATAATAAGATGCATTCTCTCTTTTAGCTTTTTTTCAGTGATGTACAAAGTCACCTCCCACTCTTTAATAGCCCATATCGGCCTATCCCTCAATATTTTTCAGCTAAATTTAAATTAGAAGTTGAAAGTTAGACTTTAGTGAATATACATCTTTGCATCAGGAGTAGAAAGGAAAAAAATAAAAAGTGTATATGAAAGAGAGCAACGCCAAGGTTTCTGGTAAGTCACATACTCTTTGGAAAATATTAACGTAATCATTCAACAATAGTTCAGTAGATCATCCTCACAGCAGAGTAGGTAGAGAATAATATGATGGAATAAGTCAGATACTTCAGATGATATACAAATATTATATTAAGCTGAGTGAAATTTTATTTTTATTTTATTGTGTTTTTAGATAAAATATGAGCAACGTTAGATGGAGAGATAGCTTTTATCCATTGTCTTAATCATATGGCTGCGTTTATATGCCTCCGTGTGAACAAAGAAAAAGCATTATGGGAAAGGCCTTTTGAAGCGGGATAAAAGAACTTAATATGATGCATGATAAATGATAATGCTCTTTAAAATGCATGTACAACATCTATGGTATTTTTTATTTATTGTATGTTAATCCAATAAAACAACACACAGTGAATATTATTACAAATAATGATAATCACAAAAAAACTCTAAACACATGTATTATGTAATGTATTGGAAAATGATTAATGACTGGAATATTCCAGTTTGGTTCTACATACATAAAGATGTTACAGGCACTAAGGAAAAGAAACACAACACACATAAATGACAAACGTGGATTTGCTCTGTTTGTCTTCTATAACAGCTATGAATGAACGGATTGTGATTTAACAGGTTACTCATTATTTTTTATAAGAGAGTTTGCAGATCAGAAGAGTGGAAGGTTAAAGGGACACTATAGTTACTGGAACAACTACAACTTATTGTATTTGATCTGGTGAGTATAATCATACTGTTCAGACTTTTTGCAGTAAACACTGTGTTTTAAGAGAAAATGCAGTGTTTACATTACAGCCTAGGGGTACCCACACTCAGGGCCGGACTGGCCCACCAGGATACCGGGAAATTTCCGGGTGGGCCGCGGCACCTGGGGGGGCTGGAGGGAGAGAGGGAGCCCTGCTCCCTGTATTTTAATAATATTGCGGCCGCCGGCCGCATTGTCGGTGCCGCCGGGTGGCCGGTCCGGCGGCACACTCTGAGGATTTATACTTACCTTGCAGCCGGCGGCCCCATCTCCTGTGCTGACAGCTGTACCTGCTGTCAGTATCAGTGAGTGTGCCGGGCGGCCGCCCAAGCAATCCGGCGGCACACTCACTGATACTGACAGCAGCATAGCTGTCAGCACAGGAGGACTGAGGGAGTAGGCGGAGCTAACGACCATGCTCC
The DNA here is from genome assembly GCF_036172605.1 of Pelobates fuscus. NCBI lineage: Eukaryota > Metazoa > Chordata > Amphibia > Anura > Pelobatidae > Pelobates > Pelobates fuscus. Next base: position 226,987,530 of record NC_086317.1, read on the forward strand.
CCCGCGGTTCCCATAATCCCCAGCTCAGCCACATCATAGAGTAATCACTACTCTATGATGTGTAGATGCTAGGAATTATGGAGACCGCGAGGGAGCATGGTCGTTAGCTCCGCCCCCTCCCTCAGTCCTCCTGTGACAAGTTAAGCAGGCACACGGAAGGGGGGGCAAATAGAGGGGAAGGGGGGGGGCAAATAGAGGGGAAGATAAATAGAGGGGAAGGGGGGGGCAAATAGAGGAGAAGGGGGAGACAAATAGAAGAGAAGGGGGAGACAAATAGAGGGGAAGGGGGGCAAATAGAGGGGAAGGGGGGGAGACACATAGAGGGGAAGGGGGTTGAATAGAGGAGAAGGGGGAGACAAATAGAGGGGAAGGGGAGAGGCAAATAGAGGGGAAGGGGGAGACAATTAGAGGGGAAGGGGAAAGGCAAATAGAGGAGATGGGGTAGGCAAATAGAGGGGAAGGGGGGAGACAAATAGAGGAATAATAGAAACACAGGGAGAGGGGGGACACAGAGACTGAGGGGTAATAGAGAGAGATAGGGCAAGGGGGGACAAAGAGACAGAGGGGTAATAGAGAAACAGGGGATGGGGGGACAAATAGAGGGGTAATAGAGAGACACAGGAGAAGGGGGGACACAGAGACAGATGGGGTAATAGAGAGACACAGGGGATGGGGGTACAAAGAGACAGAGGGGTAAGAGAGAGACACAGGGAGGAGATGGGGAAGAGAGACACACAGAAGGTTTGTTGGGGTGACAAAGAGACATACAGTAGGGAAGGGGGACAAAGTGACACAAGATTTGTGGGAGGCAACGCTGGGCTGGGGAAAAAGAGACAGAGTAGCTGGGAGAAGAGAAAGAGGCACACAGAGTATGGAGTTAGAAAGAGACACACAGATGAGATTTGGAAGGGGAGAAAGAGACAAAGTGTCTGGGGCTAAGAACAACACAAAAGGGGCTGGGGGAAAGAGAAATACAGAGGCTGGAGAAGGGTAAAAAGAAACACACATGGACTGGGATGAAGTAAAAGATGCACAAGGGTCGCTGTAAGAGAAAAAAAAGGAGACAATTGGAGACAAGATACACTAAACGAGGAAAAGGTAATAGAAGTAAATTGATGTGATCCTGACAGTAATACACACATAAATATGCATGTATATTAATGTGTGTATTAGTAACATAATTAAGCCTATAATATTTACACATATAGTAATATACATTTATATATGCATAATACACACATAAATGTCATTAATATATGTGTGTGTGTGTGTGTGTGTGTATGTAATGAGCACGTATTGGCCCAGTCTTGTTGCTAGTTGCATACTCATGCACAATAACATATTCAAAGTGAAGAGCGCACCCATAGAACTTCAAAATTAACCAGATCACTTCATTTTTTTAGTTGTGCAACTGCAGACATTCAGCATTTCAGTACCATTACTAAAATGTCCTTAATAAGTCAAAGTAGTTGTACTGAAACATTGATTACATGCAAATGTACGTCTACTTAAAATAAAGGCGCTCTTTTGTTTATTTTGAAGCCCTATATGCGTTCCTTCGTTGGAGTAAGCGCTTTCAATTTCAAGTTATTTTTTCACCCTCTATATCAGCACACTATGCTGTCGCAACGCATTATTGGGCTGGTATAGAATTTTTTTCCAGGGCTGATTTTAGTTCCCAGTCCGGCCCTGCCCACACTGGCCAATCCGCAAACTAGAGGTGCTTCATTGGGACAGTGCTGCACAGTGTGAAGCACTACCATTCAGTGTCTCCTCCCTCTACATGGAGACACTGAATTTTCTTCATAGAGATACATTGATTCAATGGATCTCTATGAGGAGATTCTGAATGGCCAGGGCAGTTTTTGGCTTGTGCTGGCTCTGCCTCTGATATGACTTCTTGACAGTCTCAGCCAATCCTATGTGATAGAATTGTGATTGGCTCAGAACTGCACTTCTGACTATATCAGACAAGGAGGCAGATCAAGGGCAGAGTAAGCAGCAGCAGACTGAATTAAAGGTAAGTTTTTGCTATATTTAGGAGGGCAAATGGGTGCCAGATAGATGGTTTTAACACTATAGAGTCAGGAATATATGTGTGCGTTCTTGACCCTATAGTGTTCCTTTAATGCCTCATGCATCACATTCCTATTAAAAACAATATGAATAACATTGATTAACTGAGCAATTATAAAGAAGTGGCAGATGCACAGCATATAAAGGACATCCTGAAATTGATACTTGAGTATCTGTTTTCTTTTATTTTTCTTTCGCAAATGCATTATCTACATAATGCATTAGTAATAAAATTTGAGTGTTGAGACCATTGTTATCAGCCTATAGTGTCTCTGTGATCACTAGCAAAACTATTGCAAAACTTTGTTAATATAGGATATAGCAGCAAAGCCAAAACAGTTTCTGCTCGGCTTAATGGAAACATTTAGGACATCATAACATACTTTATCAGACCAACCTTCTTCCATTGCTCATGTCCTCATTAAAGGCACTTTCTGGGTTGGACATGGGTCAACACAAGTATTCTGACCGGTCTGTGGAGATACAGCCCCATACAAAGAAATCTGCAATTCACTGTGCCTTCTGACATCTTTTTATCATGGCCACCATTACGTTTTTTAGCAATCTGAGCTACAAAAGCTCTTCTCTGTGTTCCAACCAGATAGGCTAGCCTTCACTCCCCATGTGCATCGTTGAGCTTTGGGCATCAACGATCGCAACAACGGTTCACCTGTTGTCCTTCATTGCACCACTTTTGCTAACCACTGCACACCAAGAACACCCCACAAGACGTTACATTTTGGAAATGATCTGACCCACTCATTTAGCTATTACTACTTGGCACTTGTCAAAGTCACTCATCTTTCTCTTGCCTATTTTTCCAACTTCCAGCACATGAAATTCAAGAACTGATTCTTCACTTGCAGCCTAATATATCCCACCCCTAACAGAAGCCATTGCAACAATATAATCAATGTAATTCACTTCACCTGTCAGTGGTTTTGGTAAAATGATAATTTACCAAATAATCAAGTTGTAGATAAGAAAAACAGTGTTGTAACTAAATAACATTGGTTTTGGCGTCGGCTTTGTGTGTCACAGAGGAAGACTGCCCACCGGAGATAGGCACCAATTGCAAATAAAATTACTTTGCAATATACCAATTTAACCGGTAATTAGTTAAATCATGTCTACACAAGAACTTTTTTTTTAAAATATCTAGCAACACTATTTTTGTTCAGTAATTTTTTTTTCTGGCAACTAGTATATTGATCTGAGAATTGGTCCTTAATTCAAGTTACCTATCCACTAGACGCAGACAAGACTGCCCGGCACTATGAAATGTTTTCACACTTAAAGAACAATTAAAACTATTAATTCAATACTAAAACAAATAAATCCAACCAGTATATACTTTTGGGATATATATATATATGTTATGTTTTTAGTTCTTATGTTTTCTAACATAAAATAATAGATTATCAACCATGACAGCATGTCACCAGAAGTAGCAATTTTATAAAAGTTATTTGATCTTCTCAATTAAAATTTAGAATATTTGAAACTGACGTTTAGTATTAATCACAGCACCAGCCAAGAAACGAAGGTCTTCATCTTGCATGCAGTGTGAATCCACAATTTAACAGAACAATAGTTTGTGTATTGCACAGTTTGTCTAAGGCTTTGCACTAGATTTCATATAATCCCATATTCAACTTGAACTCTGCTACCTTACTAAGACAGTGTCTTGTGAGGTTATTGCGATATTGTAAACCTCTCTTAATCTCTGATTTCTATCTGCTTTCCACAAATATTTTCATTCTCCTTCATGAGAAGCCAGAGCAGACATGATGTACAGATAGCAGTTTTTGTGTATAACTTGCAAATAACAAAATTCTGTAAAAACAGCATCTTGATAAATCTATAACATCTTTATAGAGAGACAATAATGGGAGCACAAACTAAACTAAACACCGTGAATATATGAACTTTCAACACAAATTAAATAGAAATTACTAACATTTACCAGGAGATAATTAAGAACTTCTTACCCTTCAACAATGTAGGGACAGTAAACAAGAACAGAGAACTTGTATATCATAGAAACATGGAATGTGAGAGCAGACTATAAGCTCGTTTGAGCAGGGTCCTCTTTAACCTATCGTTCCTGTAAGTTTTCTTGTAATTGTCCTATTTATAGTTAAATCCCCCCTCTTATAATATTGTAAAGTGCTACGGAATCTGCTGGCGCTATATAAATGGCGATAATAATAATAATAAGAAGAACCATTCGGCCCATCTAGTCTGCCCAATTTTCTAAATACTTTCATTAGTCCTTGGCCTTATCTAATAGCTAGGATAGGCTTATGCCTATCCCACTCATGATTAAACTCCTTTACTGTGTTAACCTCCACCACTTTAGCTGGAAGGCTATTCCATGCATCCACTACCCTCTCAGTAAAAGTAATACTTCCTGATATTATTTTTAAACCTTTGCCCCTCTAATTTAAGACTATGTCCTCTTGTTGTGGTAGTTTATCTTCTTTTAAATATAGTCTCCTCCTTTACTGTGTTGATTCCCTTTATGTATTTAAGTGTTTCTATCATATCCTCCCTTCATGTCTTTCCTCCAAGCTATACATGATCCTTTAACCTTTCCTTGTAAATTGCATCCTGCAATCCATGAACCAATTTAGTAACCCTTCTCTGAACTCTCTCTAAAGTATCAATATCCTCTGGAGATACAGACTCCGGTACTGCGTACAATACTCCAAGTGAGGTCTCACCAGTGTTCTGTAGAATGGCATGAGCGCTTCTCTCTTCTGCTAATACCTCTCCCTACCTCTCCCTATAAAACCAAGCATTCTGCTATCATTTCCTGCTTCTCTATTACATTGTCTGCATACCTTTAAGTCATCAGAAATAATCACCGCTAAATCCCTTTCCTCAGATGTTGAGGTTAGGACTGAAATATTCTGTCCTCTGCCCTTGGGTTTTTACGTCCAAGATGCATTATCTTGCACTTATTCACATTAAATGTCAGCTGCCACAACTCTGACCATTTTTCTAGTTTAGCTAAATCATTTGCCATTTGCCATTTGGCTTATCCCTCCTGGAAAATCAACCCTGTTACATATCTTGGTATCATGAGCAAAAATACATACCTTAACATCAAGACCTTCTGCAATATCACTAATAAAAATATTAAAGAGAATGGGTCCAAGTACAGATCCCTGAGGTACCCCACTGGTGACAAGACCATGCTTTGAATGTACTCCATTGACTACAACCCTCTGTTGCCTGTCACTCAGCCACTGCCTTACCCATTCAACAATATTCAAATCCAAACTTAGAGATTGCAGTTTATTGATAAGCCTTCTATGTCCAACAGTGTCAAAAGCCTTACTGAAATCTAGGTAAGCAATGTCTACTGCACCACCCTGATGTATTATTTTAGTTACCGAATCAAAAAAATCTATTTGATTAGTTTGGCGTGATCTTCCTGAAGTAAACCCATGTTGTCTCTGATCTTGAAATCCATGTGTTTTTAGATGTCCAATAATCCTATCCTTTAACATGGTTTCCATTACTTTCCCCACTACTGAAGTAAGGCTTACTAGCCTATATGTCATGATTCTGGGAACCAAACACGCTAACAGGTCACAGAGAGGAAGGGTGCTATACCGGTCCTTAGAGTGGCCAGAAAACGGGAGAACGAGAAACAAGCCGAGGTCAAAGGAGAGGAGAAGACAGGAAAATCGGAATAACGAGCAAAACAATCGGTAACCAGAGAGCAACACGAGAAAACTGCACTACAGGTATCACAAGACCACAACAGGGCACTGAGAGACAGGAAAGGTAAGTAAAAATACCCTAGGTTTAATTCTGATTGGATAACTTCCAATCAGAATTAACAATCACACGTGGGAGATATCTACGCCTCCCACTGTGATTGTGGTACTGTTGCTTTAATGCCGGGTCACTCACGTGACCTCGGCGTTTGCATAAATAAACGACCTTCCAGCGTGCAGCGTTATACATGCTGCCGCTGGGAGGCGTGGAGGATGCGAGCGGCGAGCGGCGTAGAGGAGACGCCGCTTGCCGACAGGAAGGAGGAGGAGGAGAGACCGCGGGCGGCGATGGACTGAGGGTGAGTGCTGCAAGTTGCGTGCAGCCTCCCCTCATAGCCTCCCGCGGACCCCTGACACTATAGTTGCCCCACTCCTCCCTACCCCTTTCTTGTGAATGGGCACAACATTCGCTAACTTCCAAACTTCTGAGACAACTCCTGTTAACAATGATTGGTTAAATAAATCTGTTTTGCTAGTACACCACTAAGCTATTTTAATAACTTTGGGTGTATTCCATCAGGCCTCTTCCTCTGTAAACTCACATGTAACAAATTATTAATGTGTCCTTTTTCATAACTGAGGTCCATTTCCTTCATTTTCATCTGTAAATATTAACATATCACACTAATCCTGCATAATAAAAAATATCTTTACACATCTATTTTTTTCTACAATTAGATTGAGAATCTCTTGGAAAAAGTTTAATAATTCTGGATACCCTTTTTCAAATTAACACAAGTTGCTAGAAAAACATTCTAAATTATTTATCTAGAATAAATTCTCATAGACTTCTGTAGATAAATCATATACAAGATTATGATTAACTGAAAAGCTTACCGAAAAATATATAATTAAAGGAACACTATAGGGTCAGAAACATAAACATGTATTCCTGACTAGTGATGTCGCAAACACTAAATTTTCCGTTCGCGAACGGCGAACGCGAACTTCCGCAAATGTTTGCGAACGGGCGAACCCGGCGAACCGCCATAGACTTCAATAGGCAGGCAAATTTAAAAACCCACAGGGACTCTTTCTGGCCACAATAGTGGTGGCCCCCACCCACCTGAGCGGTGGGTGGGGGCCCTAAACACAAATTGGGGCCCTAAATACCAATAGGGGGGGACCTATTGTCCTCCCCCCTCGACCCCACCCCTGAGCGGCAGGTGGGGGCCCTAAATACCAATAGGGGGGCCTAACGTCCGCCCCCCGGCCCCTACCCCTGAGCGGTGGGTGGGGGCTCTAAATACCACTAGGGGGGGACCTATTGTCCTCCCCCCGGCCCCCACCCCTGAGCGGCGGGTGGGGGCCCTAAATACCAATAGGGGGGGACCTAATGTCCTATACCTCTGGAACCCACCCCTGAGCGGCGGGTGGGGGCCCTAAATACCAATGGGGGGACCTATTGTCCTCCCCCCCGGCCCCCACCCCTGAGCGGGGGGTGGGGGCCCTAAATACCAATAGGGGGGTGACCTATTGTCCTCCCACCCGACCCCGACCCCTAAGCGGCGGGTGGGGGCCCTAAAAAAAATATCCCCCCAGGTGACTAGGGGTCCCCAAACCCCTAGTCACCCCCTCCCCCCCAAAAAAATGATCCCCCTACCTACCTACCTCACCCTAAAAATAATGAGGGGGGAGTCAATAAAGCTAAAAACCTGTAAATAAATAAAAATAAACTTACCATTAGATGGCAAAAAAAAATAATCCTTGTTCACTCTTCGAGGGCACACCGCGTACTGAGCTCCGCAGGGCGGGTCAAGGCTTATAAAGCCTTGCCACACCCTGCAATTAGGCTTAGAACACTCTGATTGGTTGGTTTAAGCCAATCAGAGTGCTCTGTGTCATTTTACACAGCGTGGGAAAATTCCAATGAACTTTTCCACGCTGTGTAAAATGACAAAGAGCACTCTGATTGGGTGGATTTCAAGCCACCCAATCAGAGTGCTCTGTGTCATTTTACACAGCGTGGGAAACTTCTGTGGAATTTTCCCATGCTGTGTAATTTGACTCATAACTCTCTGATTGGTTACTTAATCCACCAATCAGAGTGTTATGAGTCAAATTACACAGTGTGGGAAAATTCCACAGAACTTTCCCACGCTGTGTAAAATGACACAGAGCACTCTGATTGGTGGATTTCAAACCAACCAATCAGAGTGCTGTGACAGCTAAATATAGAGACTTACCTGTCAGTCTCTTAATTTACCTGTCAGAGCATTCTGATTGGATGGCTAAAACCCACCAATAAGAGTGCTCTGAGCCTAATTGCAGGGCGGGGCAAGCCTTGACCCGCCCTGCGGAGCTCAGTACGCGGCTTTACCTCGAAGGGTAAACAAGGATTCATTTTTTTGGTGCTCTTTTTTTTTTTTTTTTTTTAAGTGCGACGGTTATATTGGCTTTTGATTTGGCCTTTTTGGGGGCTGAAGAAAGAAGATTTTAGAAAAAACAAGACATCTAATGTTAAGTTTATTTTTATTTATTTACAGATTTTTAGCTTTATTGACTCCCCCCTCATTAATTTTAGGGTGAGGGGGGTTGGTAGGGGGATAATTTTTTTTGGGGGGGAGGGGGTGACTAGGGGTTTGGGAACCCCTAGTCACCTGGGGGGGGCATTTTTTTTAGGGCCCCCACCCGCCGCTCAGGAGTGGGGGCCAGGGGGAGGACAATAGGTCCCCCCCTATTGGTATTTAGGGCCACCAACCGCCGCTCAGGGGTGGGGGCCGGGGGAGGAGGACAATAGGTCCTCCCTATTGGTATTTAGGGCCCCCACCCGCCGCTCAGGGGTGGGGGCCGGGGGAGGAGGACAATAGGTCCCCCCCTATTGGTATTTAGGGCCCCCACCCCTGACAATAGGTCCCCCCTATTGGTATTTAGGGCCCCCACCCGCCGCTCAGGGGTGGGGGCCGGGGGGGAGGACAATAGGGGTCTACCCCTATTGGTATTTAGGGCCCCCACCCACCGCTCAGGGGTGGGGGGGAGGACAATAGGTCCCCCCTATTGGTATTTAGGGCCCCCACCCGCCGCTCAGGGGTGGGGGCCAGAGGGGAGGACAATAGTATTGGTATTTAGGGCTCCCACCCACCGCTTAGGGGTGGGGGCCGGGGGGGAGGACAATAGAACCCCCCATTGGTATTTAGGGCCCCCACCCGCCGATCAAGGGGTGGGGTCCGGGGGGAAGGACAATAGGTCCCCCCTCCTATTGGTATTTTGGGCCCCCACTCACCGCTCAGGGGTGTGGGCCGGTGGGGAGGACAATAGGTCCTCCCCCCTTTTTTTACTTTAGGGCCCCCACCCGCTCAGGGAGGGGGGGCCCTTTTTTTATTTTTTTTTTATTTTTTTTAACAGTGAGCAGCCACAGGCTGCTCACTGTTTAATAGACAATCCCCTACTCGCGGTATTGCGAGTAGGGGCACAATTTACTAATACTAAGTAATTTTTACTTAGTATTAGTAAATTTGGCTGAAAGACCCAACATCGCATATGTTCGCCGTCCGTGGCGAACACGAACACACTATGTCCGCCAGGAACTATTCGCCAGCGAACCGTTCGGGACATCACTATTCCTGACCCTATAATGCCAAAGCCACCATTTAGGTGGGCTGCCCCTCCTTATCCCCTTAGGAGGGGTTAAAATTTACCTTATTTACTGCGCCGTACAGGTCCACCAGCGCTGGTCCTGTCCCTGATTCGCCTCCTCCGTGACATCATCAGAATTGAATTTTTAGCAAATCCAATGCTTTCCCATATGAATGGGGGCGGGGCCAAAAGTTAGTTTGGCCAATCAGCACCTCCTCATAGACATGCATTGAATCAATGAGGAAAATTCTGCGTCTCCATGCACAGCGCTGAATGGCAGTGCTGCTCACTGTGCAGCACTGCCCCATAAAGCACCTCCAGTGGCCATCTGAGGAGTAGCCACAGGAGGTATCCCTAGGGGACAATGTAAACACTGCCTTTTCTCTAAAAAGGCAGTGTTTGCATTAAAATGCTTGCAGGGAATGATTATACTCACTAGAACAACTACATTAAGCTGTAGTTGTTCTGGTGACTATAGTGTTCCTTTAAGGTCAAAGTTCTTTACTAACTTTCCACTTCTTCCTGCAATGGGTTTAGGAGAGTTAAATAAATCTATAGCCAGGGTGCTTCAACTGCACTATATGTGTCTGTTTCTACTATCTTAACTGGACACTCTTTGGAGCAGAACCACTGCATCTCATTCAAGTGTTTCCCGTGCCTGGAGTCCCCTGGTGTCCCACCATTCTTGATAGGTTTGACACTGAATCAGGATCCCCAAATGCATGCACTCTCTGTTTTTTCGGCTAACAGGAAGGCAAACAGAATAAAACAGAAAATAATATAATAGAAAACAAAGCCAGAGGACTTTAGACATCGTAACCATTTCAATTAAATGAAGTGATTATGATGCCTAGAGTGCTTATTTAAATGGTTAAAGCACAAAAAAGGCATGTTATAAAGGCATGGAATAGTTAGAACATAAGAGTACAGTGGCTGGTATTAGTTACTTTGAGTCTGGTAAATATGCAGTTCTATTTTTCTTACTCTATAGAATAATAGTGTCTTATTGACAGCCATCATGCAGACAGATACCATATAAGCTCCCAGGCTTTAATAAAAGGAATTTCCTCCAGGGCAACAGACAACAAACTGAACTCTGGAGTACCAATTATATGAGAAATGAAACCCAGCTACCATGAAGGAGCAGGCCAGTAAGGGTTTCCTCAGCCAAACACTATTTTTTTGGGTTGGATTAACACTTTAACCCCTATCTCCTCACTGCTGTCTGGTTACTTCATCTATCAGGATCTTGCATCATTAGTGTACTCACAATATGCATAAATATTACAGTATAATGTAAGATCCTGTGAGATTCCATAGGCATTCATAGTGAATTGCAGAAGACTTTTCCTGTAGTCTGTGTCTTGGTGCCCACCTAGTTATACATTGTCAAACTGCTTTAGAACCATTTGAATTCTTAGTTGGAGTCTGCAGGGTGCTCTGAGGTGCTCCTCCAAACCCACACTGTATCAGGATTTTTTTGGCTATACAGGAGAAGAATAGCTAATCTTTTCCCTTTTCACCTATCAATTTACCCCCTCTCGCCCCCTTTATGTGTTCCTCTTCTTTTGAGGATTTAATCTCTCTTTTGTTCTTCCTGTGTTTCTTAACCCCCTGTGTCTTTTACCGTCCTTGTCTCTTACTTCCCTGTGTTTATTAAACCCCCTGCATCTTAACCTCCTCCATGCCATCCGTTTGAGTCACTTACTGCCCCTCATTGTATTTCTCAAACCCCTGTATCTACAGGGAGTGCAGAATTATTAGGCAAATGAGTATTTTGACCACATCATCCTCTTTATGCATGTTGTCTTACTCCAAGCTGTATAGGCTCGAAAGCCTACTACCAATTAAGCATATTAGGTGATGTGCATCTCTGTAATGAGAAGGGGTGTGGTCTAATGACATCAACACCCTATATCAGGTGTGCATAATTATTAGGCAACTTCCTTTCCTTTGGCAAAATGGGTCAAAAGAAGGACTTGACAGGCTCAGAAAAGTCAAAAATAGTGAGATATCTTGCAGAGGGATGCAGCACTCTTAAAATTGCAAAGCTTCTGAAGCTTGATCATCGAACAATCAAGCGTTTCATTCAAAATAGTCAACAGGGTCGCAAGAAGCGTGTGGAAACACCAAGGCGCAAAATAACTGCCCATGAACTGAGAAAAGTCAAGCGTGCAGCTGCCAAGATGCCACTTGCCACCAGTTTGGCCATATTTCAGAGCTGCAACATCACTGGAGTGCCCAAAAGCACAAGGTGTGCAATACTCAGAGACATGGCCAAGGTAAGAAAGGCTGAAAGACGACCACCACTGAACAAGACACACAAGCTGAAACGTCCAAGAAATATCTCAAGACTGATTTTTCTAAGGTTTTATGGACTGATGAAATGAGAGTGAGTCTTGATGGGCCAGATGGATGGGCCCGTGGCTGGATTGGTAAAGGGCAGAGAGCTCCAGTCCGACTCAGACGCCAGCAAGGTGGAGGTGGAGTACTGGTTTGGGCTGGTATTATCAAAGATGAGCTTGTGGGGCCTTTTCGGGTTGAGGATGGAGTCAAGCTCAACTCCCAGTCCTACTGCCAGTTTCTGGAAGACACCTTCTTCAAGCAGTGGTACAGGAAGAAGTCTGCATCCTTCAAGAAAAACATGATTTTCATGCAGGACAATGCTCCATCACACGCGTCCAAGTACTCCACAGCGTGGCTGGCAAGAAAGGGTATAAAAGAAGAAAATCTAATGACATGGCCTCCTTGTTCACCTGATCTGAACCCCATTGAGAACCTGTGGTCCATCATCAAATGTGAGATTTACAAGGAGGGAAAACAGTACACCTCTCTGAACAGTGTCTGGGAGGCTGTGGTTGCTTCTGCACGCAATGTTGATGGTGAACAGATCAAAACACTGACAGAATCCATGGATGGCAGGCTTTTGAGTGTCCTTGCAAAGAAAGGTGGCTATATTGGTCACTGATTTGTTTTTGTTTTGTTTTTGAATGTCAGAAATGTATATTTGTGAATGTTGAGATGTTATTTTGGTTTCACTGGTAAAAATAAATAATTGAAATGGGTATATATTTGTTTTTTGTTAAGCCTAATAATTATGCACAGTAATAGTGACCTGCACACACAGATATCCCCCTAAAACAGCTAAAACTAAAAACAAACTAAAAACTACTTCCAAAAATATTCAGCTTTGATATTAATGAGTTTTTTGGGTTCATTGAGAACATGGTTGTTGTTCAATAATAAAATTAATCCTCAAAAATACAACTTGCCTAATAATTCAGCACTCCCTGTATAACTCCCCATTGTGTCTCTAAACACCTGTGTCACTTACTCCCTCCACTTTGTGCCCCTAAACCCTCTGTTTTTCTTTCACTCTTCTACCTTTTGTGGCTCTTCCCCTCTCTTTAGTGTTGCCTTGGAATCATGGTAGAGGACCTTCTACTTCTTCTACCCATCGTAACAGAAAACCACTTGCAGCTGATTTCCCACTGCCTCCAGTTACGGTGTACAGAGCTCTGTCAGACTGGGTAAAGGATAAAAATAATCTCTACCACAGTCCACATGGCCATGCTACAGAGATTGACAGACAGAAGGAGGGCAACAAGCACCCATGTCCTAATACCATATATACCAATGTTTGGTGATACGATAACCCAGTAGATGTATTCAGGTCAGGAGAACATTGTGATTGCAAGCCACCAGCCCAGGCACAAAAACAGCAGATCTGGATTAACCATAAGGTGACTTTAGGTTGCTGCCTAGGGGTGTGGGGTTAGACTAAAGCTAGACTAAAACTAAAATAATTCAGATGACTAAAATATGAATTAAAACTAAAATGGCATTTTAGCCAAAAAACTAAATAGAAATTTGCCGCCAAAATGAACCCTGCACAGAGGGGCTGTGGAGGGCAAAAAAGACCAGGGCTTGGGAGAGAGACACCTAGAGGGGCTGGCAGGACACAGAGAGACACAGAGGGGCTGGGGAAGGGGCAAATAGACAGATAGATTCTTTAACTAAACCCATTACATTTTAGTCATGTCGACTAAAATCTACTGGAGATTTAGTGGACTTAATACCCTGGATATTAAGTTGACTAAAACTAGACTAAAACTAAAACAATTAAGTTAACTAAAATATGTCTAAAAGTAAAATGGCTTTTCAGTCAAGAGATTATGCCTAAAATTAAATATAAATTTTCCGCCAAAATTAACACTGCCTGAAAGGGCCCCTATGTGCCAAAATCTATTGATATCTCCACTTTTTGATAAATAAAAACGAGGACACTTTCTTCACACATAAAGCACTTCAACAAGCTAAAGTACTTTATGGGTCTGGAGTGTACCTTTAAATGTGTTTTCTCTACATAAAGGGAATATAAAAGGTACCTTAAAGGTGCACAACAAACCTCATAAATCAATTAAGATTTCTGAAGTGCTCTAGAGGTACCGTATATACTCGAGTATAAGCCGAGTTTTTCAGCACATTTTTTTGTGCTGAAAAACCCCAACTCGGCTTATACTCGAGTCAATAGTCTGTATTATGGCAATTTGCATTGCCATAATACAGACAGGGGCTGTGGGGGCTGCAGAGAGATGTTACTTACCTTTCCTGCAGCTCCTGTCAGCTCTCTCCTCCTCCGCCGGTCCGTTCAGCTCTTCTGTCAGCTCACAGTGTAAATCTCGCGAGAGCCGTGGCTCTCGCGAGATTTACACTGGGAGCTGACCGAGGTGCTGAACGGACCGGCGGAGGAGGAGAGAGCTGACGGGAGCTGCAGGAAAGGTAAGTAACATCTCTCTGCAGGCCCCACAGCCCCCTCCTACACAGTGCCCATCCACTGGACCACCAGGGAAGGAGAGCCCCCCTCCCTGGCCAGCTAGCAAGCAGGGAGGGGGGACGAAAAAATGTATATATAGCAATAATAATAAAAAAAATAAAAATAATAAAATAAAAATAATAATTAAATAAAAAATTATAATAAAATAAAATAATAATAATAATAAAAAGATTTAATGAAACAAAAAAATATTAAAATAATAAAAAAATAAAAATGCCCACCCCCCACCAAGGCTCTGCATCACACTCTGCATTACACACACACATACACACACTGCATTCATACACACACACACTGCATTCATACACACACACACTGCATTCATACACACACACTGCACTCATACACACACACACTGCATTCATACACACACACTGCACTCATACACACACACACTGCATTCATACACACACACTGCATGCATACACACACACTGCACTCATACACACAGCATTCTCATACACACACACTGCACTCATACACACAGCATTCATACACACACACTGCACTCATACACACACTGCACTCATACACACACTGCACTCATACACAGCATTCTCATACACACACACTGCACTCATACACACAGCATTCTCATACACACACACTGCATTCATATACACACACTGCATTCATATACACACTGCACTCATACACACACTGCACTCATACACACTGCATTCTCATACACACACTGCATTCTCATACACACACACTGCATTCTCATACACACACACTGCATTCATACACACACACTGCATTCTCATACACACACACTGCATTCTCATACACACACTCTGCATTCTCATACACACACTGCATTCATTATATACACACACTGTAAATAAATATTCAATTAATATAATTTTTTAAGGATCTAATTTTATTTAGAAATTTACCAGCAGCTGCTGCATTTCCCACCCTAGTCTTATACTCGAGTCAATAAGTTTTCCCAGTTTTTTGGGGTAAAATTAGGGGCCTCGGCTTATATTCGGGTCGGCTTATACTCGAGTATATACGGTAAATAGTGCCCACTCCCCCTTTGTCTTATTTTATAAAAGTAAAGATTTCAAGAGAATCAGACGTTTAGGAGAATGCTCTTCCTTACTCCATATACAAAAAAAAATGCAGAGAGCTAACTAAATGCAGTGATTTTCATTCAAATGGTTTATCAGTTTTTAAAGATATTTTCAGAGAGGAAGTATGTTTATTTTTTCTCATTATTTAATAAATGCCAATGTAATTTTTTGTGTATTTTCCTTGGCTGATATTTCACCTGCTGTGAAACTAATTATGCTTTAGGCCATTTAAAAACGCAGCTAGAACACCTTTTATTTCCGGTACCCTGCAGTAGTTAAAACACAATACAAGTCTTTAGTAGCCTATTGACTAAACAGTGATTGGCAGTGAGTTGACAGGAAACTTGCAACATTTTGATTGAAATACATTTAAATTAATGTTTAAGTGTTAGTTGTCCACTGACTATTTAGTGAATACATTCTTAGAAAGATAAAAGCAATGAGCTAATTGGGAAATGATGTCTAAACACATCCTGGGACATGGTATTCTGTAATCAAAAGAAATGTAAGTGCAAATTTATTAAAAAGATATCTCAATAGTTTTTTTATATCATAGCATGTTGATAAATGTCAAAATAGCAAGTTGGGTAAGTTTGCAAGCTACATTCAAAATTAAGATCAAATCAGCCTAGTTTCCAGTTGAGAAGAATGGGACTTTTTGAATGCCTTAATTTTGGAAGTTGCCAGTCTAAGGACAACTCCAAGCACCACAACCACTACAATCCCCCCCCCTCCCTTTGTAAGGAGTCAAATGTTTTTTAGAATGGTTTGAATCCTATTTAAAGTCAAAAACTCTCTACCTGAGCTAAGTCCTATGGTGCAGAGTTTAGCTCATTGTCTGAGAGCAATTTGATGACTCTCTCAGACAATGAAGTAGCCCTACTTAGGAGCTTCCAGCTCTCCATAGGAAGAGATTGGTACCTTGTGGACTCTAGGTAAGAAGTGAAACCATTCTAAAAATTTTCAAGCCCCTTTTTTTAGCTGTGAATCAGTTCTAACTGATATATATATTTTTAGGATACGCTTATTGAAAAAAAACAATGAAAATCACAAATGTAAGTAATCAGTCTATTGGTATTCTTTACCCTCTCTGGTAGATATGGCACTACAGCAAAAAAAAACACCTGTCAAGGATCCAGTGACACAAGACAAATGATATATTGCTAAGGTCAGACACAGAATCCCATTGTAGTTATTTATCACTACAATGTCATGCTGTGCTTGACCTCAGCTATATATTTTCCTCTTCCTTTTTCAATGCATCATCAAGTATAGAAGGCGTATGCCCATCAATGTGCTGTGGGTTGAATCGACTGATAATGATTGTAGCAACACGCACAGCATGGGATCAGAGTCTGGTTTCTGAACTGAGGGACAATAGTGAAACTAAGTGAGACATAATTCCTATGTGTATATAATCCAGAGAATTCATATGATTTAGCAGCCAATTGTAGTCCTTATGCTGGCAAAGTGGACCTCCTCACTCTAGAAAGCACATGAATTAAATTATAATTATATATTAACAGGAAAGTTTCTCATGGTGGCCCCTAGCTGATTGCATGCTGTAAAGAGTAGGCCAGAGGTGATACAAGAGAATAGAGTAAGGGTGCTGGAGATTAGTGTCACAGAAATTTCAAGGATGCTTGAGCTGTAACCAGTGTTACAGAAATTACCCCTTGGTGTGAGGGTAAGATCGAGGACAACAGCTCTTCTTTGTGCAGCCCTGGCACCTGTATCAGCCTATGCCAGCTAGAGACATCGCAGAGTCTCGCGGCTCTAAGAGGAATGACGGTCTTCCGAGGTTCAGTGTGTGCCAGCAGGTTGTTCCATATAACCAGACCAGGGTTACTCCCAGCACCTCAGACCGTTGAAGAGTCTATGTGTTGAACTAAGAATAAAGCAACTTTAAAATAGTCACAAAATACTAGTTCAAACCAGCATATTACCTAAAATTTTTTGCTTGCTTTCCTGTGCTGGATGGATAAGCTCTTCATGGTTCGCCGCCGTATTGGGGTCCTGTGCACTGCTGGAGCCACAGGCTGCTGCTGGGTATGAATGGGCTGTGGCGTGGAGTAGTTACCTGGCTGTCTTGAGGGAGGGAGCTGCATCCTGCTCTCCACTCTCCGCCAGAAATCTTTAAAGATTCTGTCCAGTCTGGACAAGATATCTTGCCTTTCTCCTGTGTTGCTGGAGATCCTCGTGGCAGCCGCCATCTTAGGTGAGTCATCTGATTTTGCAGAAGCCGATATGGTTTCACCCAATGGTCCTGTTCTGTAAGTGCATCCTCCCAGGGATGGACCGGGATCACCCCCACCAGTCCAGGGGGAGGGGGAAACAATGCATCTGTTCTTCATTAATTGCCATCGTGTAGCCCCAGTCCAGGAGATGGGCCGCTGCTCCCGCCTTTTGCGACTTAGGCCGCATGGTCCAAGACGTGCCACAAATGAGCTCACGTCGAATCTTTGAGCCCTGCAGGGATTTTCAGCTGGGTCAAGAAGCAGGTAAAGCCCTGGATTCAACCAAAATCAAACTAGGTTAGGCAGAAGTCTGCTTATTAGTCAGTATAGGAGAGGAGCTCTTTCAATACACGTCTCTCCTCCATGCCAGTCAGGCCCTGCCCCCTATTTAACTGCTTTTTGTTTTCAAATATGCATTAGGGTTTTGTCATGAGACTTGGAGATTGATTTTGCTCTGAACTGCAATTCATCCGAATTTGGGCTGAACAGGTGATCGGTTGAATTGCTGAGCTACATCCTGAAATGTAACCGGATCTCAAACTAACTGAAATTTCGAATGGTCATGCATGGTCATTTTGGGCCCTTATTCTGAATTCTGGGGAAAGTCAGTAAATGTGGATTTTGTTCACAGAACAAGTAAGAAGTGACCAATAGAGGTAAAAAAAGTAAAAAAAAAAAAAAAACCTTCTCCAAGTCACATGTGATGTTCCCCAAGGTTCCATACTCTGCCACTTATTATTCACATTATTCATAAATGATCTGCCTAATATCTGCAAAGCCTCAACTGTACACATGTATGCAGACAACCCAGTAATTTACACAAGCAAACCCAATCTACCACAGCTTGAGGCTGTGCTCCAAGACCAGTTCACAGAGGTAGAAAAGTTGATCGCAAAAAACAAACTCTTCCTAAACACTGACAAAACTGTCACAATGATATTTGGAACAGTACCTAAATTACACCAATTACAAAATTCCCAACTATGCATCAAAACAAATTTAAATAACAAACTGACCGCAGTCCATTCTTTCAAATACTATATATATATTTATTTATTATTATTTTTTCTTCTTTATGTAATATATATATATAGATTTTTTTGTTGTTTTTTTTACGGCTCTAATTGTCTTTATTGTCCAAATTAATGGCACTGCTTTTCTTAAGATGAAAGGCTCAGTTTAGCCAGCAAAGTACAAACACCAGCGCTTGAGTCTTTACTACTGAAGCATCTAATCTGCTTAGTTCTCTTAAATGTTGTATGTGTTTTACACAAAGCTCTCTAAACACCCTTTCATTCTTAAATTTACCAGTAGGATATTGGGAATTTAACACTGTAGTACCACCAAACCAATTTGGACTTGTTATTCCTGATACAACCCTAGGCTGGGATTAATATAGAATAGAAATGTCTATAGTTTACAATAGTTTTCATTCTGTTCATAGTAATTCCCAAGCTGATATTGTCAACAGCAATCGATGTAGTGCAAGATAAAATTGAATGTTGTTGCAGTGGTAGTTTTATCATGGAAGATCCATAACTACAGATTTTAACAAGTACGTTTCCTAGTTCTTTTAACCCCTTAAGGACTCATGACGGAAACTTTCCCTTTTATTTTAAAAACGCCAGGTATAGGAGCATATCAAGAGTACTTAATAGTTTAATGAAGAATAATATAAAAGCCTTTATTTTTTTTATTTTAAATTAGAATTCCAGTCACAGGTAATGCCTTCTTGCTAAATCAGGATATGCATCACCATAATGTGAACAGTTATTATTACATTATTTTTGATTATCATTCTTTAGGCTATTGCAGAACCACCTTTACACTCTATTCCTCAAGAGCGGCAACACTTTTTTTTCTTGGGTGATTTAAAATTCTGCATGTCACTAACAATATTTGTCATCTACATGCATGATCCTCTGAAAGGTTGGCAGTGCAATTTCTTCTTGCAAATTAAGGCCATCTCATTTTCTAAATGATCCACCATGATTAGACCTTTCGCTATGATATTTGATTTGTTCAACTCAAATTGGATATGCAGTTATGCCTTGGAAATACAATTATACATAATGTGAAAAGGTTCAGTATTGATTTAGCTACAGCTTGTCACAGCTAATTAGTTTATTGTTCTGCATAACTAAAGGACGTATTCATTTTGAGAGGACCGTGTTTCTGTCTTAATGTAATCATGTCATGTTGATAGGACTCCAAATTCTATTGTTGTATATGTTTATAAACCATGAATTTTATGGATTATGTTAGCCCTTTTATCAAAAACTTGAAATGACTGATTGTGGTTTAGTATTTTGATTTTGTATAATCCATGACTTGGCAAGACATTGCAAGTTGATGAGCTCAGCATATACCTTCTGGGTATAAAAAAATGGCAATTGGTGCTGTTTATGGAGAATATAGCTTTTTCCACAGCAGAATGCAGACAGAATTGAGGGAATAGCTACCATGGTATTTTACAAATAGTGAGATCTACAGTTTTGTAGCTAAAAGGAACACTTTAAGGTTAGGAATATCAAACTGTATTCCAAAATCTATACTTTACCTTTGCCATTCTCCCCTTACCCAGTGTTGAACGGGTTAAAAGCATTTTTATCACTTACCTGTTTCCAGCACCAAGATCCCTCGGTGCTAGATCTGTCTCCTCACCCACCTAAATAAACGCACTACATTGTATAACTTGTTCTCCTGCTTTGTGCTACAATGTAATTACATGACCCACCATTGTGACATTCTAAAAGAGCTAAACTGGCTGTCGCTGGAATCCAGACGCACCCTTCATCTTTCCTCCAGTGAGATCATGACGATGGGGGAACCTAATGCAGATGTGGGCATGCACCGTGCTTTAAAACAATGCTTTCATATGGGGATTTTGAAGACGCTGGACATCCTCATGCAAAGCAGAATGAAACTCTGTGAGAAGCCAGTAAGTGCCTCTAGTGGCTGCTCCGAATCTGCAATGTTTTACATTGCAGGGTTAAGGGGACATAGCCATGGTACCCAGACCACTTCAATGCAATGAAGTGGTCTGGGTCTATATAGTGTCACTTTAAATACCTAATGTCTATCTGAAGCTGTTCAGTTAACAACTGGTTAATTTGAAACACAAGAAGTTCAATGAAGTGGTACAAGATAAACAAGACTAAAATGATACCAGTTAGGATTATTTACTAATGTGTAAATTAGAATTCAAAATGAGTTTGAGGAAAAGTACATGAAATTACATGTATAGTTAATTGGGATATTTTTTTCACTTATGATATTTTTGGCTTAAGATATGAACTTTACACTCAACAGAGTTCAAAACAATTTGTACATTAGTGAATAACACTGAGTGTGTTCCAGTTGTTATCCTCGCTGGTCGCAACTGCAATATGTTGGACATTAGATTTTCTATTGAAGCAATTCTATGCTTACTTCACCGTACAAGATGCAGTTATAAAAAGGCACAGATATCTTTTGGCAAAATGAATATGAAGCAAATATTACTTTCAAGGTGCAGTGCATTTTAATTAGCATTTTAGTTAGATTTTAAAAGTGTGAGCCAGCTCTTTCATTCCGATTGAGCACAGTTTTCAGGCATAATGAGCCATTGTGTCACATAGCTTGCAATTTAATTGTGTCCACCAAAGAACTAAGAATAAAAAACTTTAAAATAGTCACAAAATACTAGTTAAAACCAGCATATTACCGAACAAAATTTTTCCTTAGTTATAAAATAGCATGATGAAAAACAAATCAAAGAATCAAAGAATCAAGCACGAACATTTAAATTATTATTCTCCTAAAACCCCTAGAAATATGCATTTGCAACAGAATTATATTTGCAGTGACCTTTTGGACTGCTATATGGTCGAGACGCACAAGTGATGCCACAAGTAAATCTATTCTACAGAGATTGGAAGTGGTGTCTGGAATCTATGCAGTCTGTTGACTTTTGGATGGTTTGCTAAGTCTGACCTTTTCTTCTTGTAGTAATTCAATGACTAGTAAGTCTATAGAGTACCATATTTTGTGCTATTAATATTCCCTTTTAAGCATTTTTGCTAGGCTTTTTTTATTCCTCAGTGTGCTCTACCACGACATTAGGTCCTATGTCTTGAGATTTCACATGCAAGCTTTTACACCTGATTAAAAAGCATTGCTTTCATATGAATCACACCTTGACAATGGCAGTAATTATATGTGTAGGAGGAAGTTGTGTTATTAATTGCATGGCAGTATAATATCCAATTTCAATAACTATGGCTTATCCAGCAAAATAAAAGAATATTTATGGTCTCCATGACAACCACTTGGATATGAAACTTGATTTAGGAATGCTGCATGCTCATAACACCTGCAATCACAGAAGTCTTATTTATTAAATATTATATTTTAGTAAAACAGTCTGATAGCAACCTTGTTTATTCTTTTGATTAAACTCTGAAGGTAAAAATTGGTGCTAAAGTAACTATAACTAAATGACCTCAACAACCTTTTATGACAGTCACAAGTTATCAAATTAATGAAGCCCTGCATACCTTTTCGTAGTACTTGATCTCGTATTCAGTGTTGTTGATAAATGGGTAAGCTGGTTCCTGCCATGACAACGTGATACTTTTCTGGTCGACTTTGTCCGCACGGATGTCAGTGATCAAAGACAGAGCTGAAAAGAAGATGAACAAACACGGATTTTAAGTAAGTAAATGATGTTAAGAGGCAACTCTCCAATTTCGTTTTCTTGAAAGAATATTAATGAGAACCATGGATATAAAATAAGAATGTTTCTCAGAAATGCTTTTCACGAGAATAGTTCCTAATAATATTAGTCTCCTCGTAAAGGCCAATCCACAATTGCACTATTTACTATGTCAAAGATCAGTTGTACACCTAAAACGTTAGATGAAATGCTGTGCTAGTCATTTCTGAACATCGGTGTGGGTGGGAAATGACCAGAATGCAAACTATTGAGCATATGCCCACTCTCCCTCATTACCTGTTACTTATTTTTTTATTAGAAAGACATGTTTTGAAGGGGTTCTATATACATTTTCAGCTATAGAATGCAGACATCAAAATGATTTAAGCAACAATTTTAGCATTTCTTCTGCATTCAAATTAACATAATGCCGTCATAGTAATAATTGTAAGTGCCTATTTAGGATGGCGCATAAAAGCACCCCCCTCCCCTTCTAATCCTGGGTCCTTCAAATGTAGCTAATATTGTAGATGCTTTTGACACTCACCACAATAATCATGGTAGACAGACTGCGTTCCAGTCTGCAGTATACTACATATAGATACCTCCTAAGCCTACATCCCTTTTTACGCTAATCTAGAGAGGGGATATGATAACATTATAAAAATATATTCGGGGCCAGTACAAACCTTTACCTGTAAATCTATTCATAAACAGGGCTATACATAGGACATGAGGTCACACATTTAGGCTGGAAGAAAGGAGATTTCATCTAAGGCAAAGAAATTTTTTTTTTACAGTAAGAGCAATAAGGATATGGAATTATCTGCCTGAAGAGGTGGTTTTGTCAGAGTCTATACAGATGTTTAAACTGCAATTGGATAAATACTTGCAAAAACATAACATACAGGGATATACTTTCTAATTAGTGGGGTAATAGCTGCTTGATCCAAGGAGACATCTGACTGCTATTTTGGGGTCAATAAGGATTTTTTTCCTGGTTTGTGGCAAAATTGGAAGCGCTTCAGACTGGGTTTTTTGCCCTCTTTTGGATCAACAGCAAAAACATATGTGAGGAAGGCTGAACTTGATGGACGCAAGTCTCTTTTCAGCTATGTAACTATGTAACTAGAGCGAGTGGAAGTGTAATAAGGCTCTTCCAAAAGGAGTACAAATATGGTTTCACTCACTTGACATTTTACTTCCATTTCTGATTACTACATTTTAAATAAATACAATTTCTGAGGCTTGACATACACGTACTATGTGGTACGTATTATTATTATGCGTTTCATTCTCGTATAATGTAATTGTAATACTTCTGTCGCCAAGCAGGAACACTGTAAGTGTGGCCTAATAATATCCATTATTAGTATTTACATCCATTCACTACTAAATGCATTTTAACTTTTGCATGGTTTTGATGCGATGGCATGATGCAAAGATGACTGAAATATTTTGGGGTATTTTCACTAATTTTGAAATTGTGTAGTAGTGCTATTTCCTATTATAACCACATTGTAATATGTTCTATTGCAGCTCTTTCATGTTCCTTTGTCGACTCTCCATAACTCAAAGTTTTATAGCAATTACTTAACATTTTCTCTACCTAGGAAAGAACCTGAAAGCAATTTTGCAATCTGATTCATTTCAGCCAAAGAGTGATGGAATCTGACAGAACATACTTTTATGAATCCAACCAACACTGTCCTGTCAGTGTGTTTAAAAATTAAATGTCTACATCTTCAGTTTTTTATTTCATGACTACTGATGTTGTGGTTTCTGTCAGATTTGCATTGACTTAACCTCCTTCTAGAACTCAAAGTTTTGCCCATTACCAGCTCCAGCACTTGCAATAAATACGCTGATGTCAGCAGCCAAAGAGCAATGGAACAAAATTGCATATCTGCCACTTGCTGATGTGTACTATTAATATGAAAACATATTACACTACCCATTTCTTTTATTAAATACACAAAGATTTAACTGAATTGGTCAAATTAATTCTACCATTATACTATTCCGCTTTATACCATTATCTAACTTAAAGGGACACTCCAGGCACCCAGACCACTTCTGCCCATTGGAGTGGTCTGGGTGCCAACTCCCACTACCCTTAACCCTGCAAGTGTAATTATTGCAGTTTTCATAAACTGCAATAATTACCATGCAGGGTTAACTCCTCCTCTATTGGTTGTCTACTAGACAGCCACTAGAGGGCACTTCCTGCTTCATAGCACAGGTTTTCTGTGCTAGAGCATCGCTGGACGTCCTCACGCTGTGTGAGGACCTCCAGCATCGCTCAATTCCCCAAAGGAAATTATTGAAAAGAATTTTCAATGCTTTCCTATGGAGAGCTCTAATGCGCATGCGCGGCACTGACGCGCATGCGCATTAGGTCTCTGCGGCCGGCGGTCGGGATCAGTCTCGCCCACCGGCCGATGTAATGACTGGGAGGAGCGGCGGCGATCCGAAACCACCGCCGAGGGACATCGGCGGGTGTCTCAGGTAAGTGACTGAAAGGGATTTCACCCCTTCAGCAACCGGGGATAGGAATTGTTTTCCTGGCACTGGAGAGTCCCTTTAAAGGAAGTACCATATCCAAAGAAGTCTGGACCAGATATAAATTATCACAAATCATGCACAGACCAAATATAAATGGCTAAAGGACTTGCTGAGCATGAGAAGTGTTGTGAAAAGGATAGTCTTAGAATAACTTTATAAGCTCCAGGAAGGAACGCTAGTGAAATAGGAACAAGTTTATTAATTTAATTGTGAAAACAGGCAGAGTCTTGCACAATAATAAAGTATTATTTCCTAAACTCCAAGAAATAATGGGGCCATCTCCTACAAGGAGAAAGATGCTTTATCCATAGTATTCCTTTCACAGTAGAGGTAGCAGCGATGTATAAGATATGTACAGAGCTACACTTAAAAATTAGGAAAGGTAACAGCAGAAGCTTCAGAATGGCTTCAAATGAGAGAAACCTGGGCATTCATTTTTATTTTTGTCTCATCTCATCTCTAGTGCCAGTGAGGGATTTCTGTGAAAATAAGGTGATCAGATCAGGGGGCAATGTAAAATTGGAACTATTGGCAGAGAAACCTCTAAAGAAACTAATAACCATATTTTCTTATGGGAACTAAATATAATGGAATCATACAGAGGAAACCACAGATGATGAACTATCAACCACAAAGGAACACAGATCATGCAGAGTGAACCACATAATGTGTACAACCACAAATTATGTACAAATGGCTACAGACAAAGTGCAAAAAAATAAACAAATACGATAAAAGGGCAGTCGTATATTTTGACCATGTGACCAAAAACAAGGCTTTAAAAACATTGTATGGATCACCACAGATTGTGTGCTTATAGACATGTTATAGAAATGCTATTGAGAGATGCTCCCAATACAGTATGTACAAAATTCCATGCATTATTTGGAGAAATCCAACATCATACTAAGTATGTGGTCTTTCAGATAATTCAGGATAAAAACAACAACATGATCATTTTGAACGAAACTGCTGTTCTAAAATACCATCTGATTAGGATTAATGTTTGCTGCTGTTGCATTATTCTGACTTGGGCAAATGCACTCCAGACCCCAAAACACATTTCTTGAAAAGCAATTTCTATCTCCAACATCCATCTTCCACGTAATTTGTCAATGCGGTGGAGAAATTGACTTACATACCAACAATTTCATTTCACACACACAGCTTTGGTAACAAACTCACCATGGCATATATTTAGCAAGTGGTAAAACATCCTTCCCCAGTAAGAATATATTTTCAAATACATTTCTCGGTAGCAAATTTATCTCACCATCTAATTAACCTAGCTTCTTTTCTAAATGGGATACACTAAAATCTCATTTGTCAACAGATAATGGAAATAAGCTGCTGCCTCTACCATGGAGATTTTATATAAGAAAACCTTCATTTCATGTAATACGATAATGGGATTTACAGAACAAACATGTCAGCACATGACAGACTGCAAAGGGATATTAAATATCCTCTATAAAGATGGATTTTGCCTTTGCATTTATGAAAAATCCACCAAAGATACTTGTTTTACATAAACTATTGTTTCTTGTCTCTGGATCCAGTAAACACAATAATTAACCCACATACACCCTGAAAGAACTGTGAAACATTTGGTAGTATCACACAATGCGTTTTCATGTTTTTAAAGCAATATTAGAAATATATTATATTTTTCATTGCTCTTATTATATATTTTGGTCACAGTATTTCACACCTCTAATGCTTTTTACGATACCATGGTGAGTGTATTATATTCCCCCGCTTTGCACGACAGACATGTAATCGATGCATTAGCAGCACATTTTTTCTTTGTGAAGCATTTGCCCCAAATGTCCACGAAAGCATTTATGGGAAGCAAACACATTTGTTCTGGAAGTCTGGAAGTCTCTCATGTTTGTTTAGTTATGTATGTTTGAGGTGAATATAAATATACCAAAGAATACACTTTTATCAGCCACTAGAGGTGTTTCTGCTGCACTGACTGAGTAAATCACAGTCACGTGATGCAGAAGCTCACCATGTGTATGTATTAGGTCCCCAATCCTCTATTAGTAGCATTGGGTTGGGCCAACAGGGAAGGGGCCATGCCTTCTCTAGGACATCACTGGAGGTGGGGAGATAAAGAGTGCAGATTTAACCTGAGTGCAGGAAAAATGTAAGTAAATCACTTTTTTCATTTTTAATGGTTTGTATTCCTAAAACTATAGTGTTCCTTTAACCCCTTAAGGACCAAACTTCTGGAATAAAAGGGGAATCAGGACATGTTATACATGTCATGTGTCCTTAAGGGGTTAAGTCAGTACATATGTTTAACAGGTCAAATATTCTTGATGCCATTCTATGTTATCATTTTGGTGCTGATATCCTGATTTACCCCTAAACAACTTCATATATTAATACAAAGTATTGGCATATATAGTTAATCATATAGTCAGGTATTATATTATATTTTTGTGGCATATAATGTCTCCTTCTCGCCTTCATCACACAGAGGGCTTATCTCAGCATCCTTCTCAGATTATTATACTCAACGTGAAAATATGTTACATATTTATGTAATTTTTCTACGTTAAGCTTGGAAAAAACTAAAGTAACAGACAGTATAGGGAGGTGAGAGTGGAGACACAAGTAGAAGCAAATTATGTCTGTCGCCCGAGTGCAATGTGCGCTGACGACAGATGTAGAATATGCACAGAACTGACAGAGTCCCGGGATGCCAAGGGCACATCTGCCGGGGTATAACTACTCCAGATTTGCAGTATTATAACCTAAAATCCTGCACAGCCAGCTTACTTTCTCCATTACCACTTCTAAAAGCAAAATACATTGCCGTAACACTTTAAGTGAATCTCGTTTCTAACTGGCAGTATTGCGATGACTGTTACTACGGTCTCTCACCTGTTGTTTCTTTTTAGCAGTAAAGTTTTATGACTTCTAGTCAGTTGATTTGTGCTCAAATAATTTCGGTAAGTATACCAATTAATCCTACTGACAATAAAAGCGCATTGGCTGTTCTCCTCTTCTACTGTTAGAGAGATTCAATTTCCACTCCAGGTAAAAATGCATCAGCTGAAATTAACCTCCTGACTTCCAGTGAAATGAAAGAAGTGACCGATCGTGGGCACTTGATTTGCTAGCACAAAGGAAGTCATAGCTCTTGCACATGGAACACTCGCTGTAATACTGTTTCATTCTTCTACCTGTTTAACAAGGGTTTTTAGATTAGCTAAAGTCTGTGTGTGTGTGTGTGTGTTTGTGTGTGTGTGTGTGTGTGTAGGAATGACGGGCAAAATACAAGTACATTTTAAAGATATTTGTTTTTTATACGCAGAAAAGACTGGAAAGATATTTCCAGAAAGGCCTATGTTGTATGAAATTTCTGTGCACCACCACTAACAAAAGGGTTAATGTATTCGGCTAGAAAGCAAATTCTGTGTCCATCATCTTTCCTGCTAAAAATGGCTTTCATTTCTTACATGATTTAAACCTTCATGGCTAACGATCCACGTCAAATTTACGAAACTTGATTAACAGGCAGGCAAGCAGAAAATGAAGCCGTGCACTTATTATAATGGGATATATCAAATTCAATGTCTCCCTTCATCATTCTGCTGCCACATTCTCTGCACCAAAAATTCTTCCAGGTCAGAGTTGAACTGTTCACCTATATTTAAGGACATGTTTCTGAAATGAATCATTAACAGACTTGTTACATTTTACAAGGTCTCAGGTAGATGCCCAGCTAAAGTTGTTCTTGCGTTTAAAAAGTGAAATACGCTTTGTAGTTAGTATTTTTTATGAACTCTGTATTACCGAAGCTGTAAATCCTCCAACTAGCAGGGTTTGCCCTAAAACTTCAGCATCTGTACTGAAGTAAAGTAAAACCAACCAACTGAAATGCTGATAAATTAACTTTGACAGGCGGAGGGGACGCTGGAGGGGCATTGTAAAAAACAGTTGTCTCTCTTCCTTGTTCTACAACCAAAAGCTTAGAGAAGCTTGTATAAAGACTGAATCATATGTACTGTGCAGATCTAAGAGCATTGGTGTTAAAAGTGAAAACCCAAATGTATGCATGATATGCTAGATCAAATATTTGGGGCCACTTGATGTAAGAAAAATAAAACAGCATTATATGGATATTTAGAAATGCACCAAACAGATCAGAGTAAAAAAATAAACACGGTATGCTTCACAATTAGATTTCTCTTTTTTCCCGTTATTTAACCCCTTAAGGACCAAACTTCTGGAATAAAAGGGAATCATGACATGTCACACTTGTCATGTGTCCTTAAGGGGTTAAAGGAATATTGCAAGCTACCTATAAAGTATATTACTTTTTTGCACGCATTTCTATTCAGATTAAAAATAACTCTCTGTATTATATGTATCAGTGATTATGGTAGAGTGCCTTTAATCCCCTAAAGGACCAAACTTCTGGAATAAAATGGAATCATGACATGTCACACATGTCATGTGTCCTTAAGGGGTTCATTTTATCCTGAATCTATTTTATGTATCCAAGGCCTTGATTTCATATAGTTGGACAAGCTTTTCAAATAATTTACTATTTTTGGATAAACATCTGAAATTATTATTTAAACATATTAAAATATTTTTTTTTTTTGAAAATAGGAAAATCTTACAAAACTAAAATATTGTTCACAGTATTAAACTATTTTAAAAGTTTATTCAAAAATTTGAAATCATTTGGAAAGCTCATCCAAAAATATTAAATTGAACTTTTAAGTTTTTCATGTGTAAAGTTTCTGAGAAAATAACTGGAAATTAGATAACGAAATAGAAATGCTGCTTTGTGTAGTTTACATGTTTAATTGAGACCCTGGTGGCACCTTTGCAACTTGGTATCACCTGGCTTTTGCATCCTCAAATCTGACTAGTTTTTGTAAATAAAAATAAAAAAAGGTTATATTGTAGGAACAATCAAGAATACAAATATGGTAATGTATCTATGCATATGCACTTACGGTAAATGTTTTTAGATAAAAATTGACTCTGTGGTAAATTTCGAAAATGAAAGCAACTCACGGGGCCGTTCCACTGATATCTGTGTCAATTGCTTCAACTTTAGAATTGTGTCCCAGAATTATTCTTCATACATTAATGCTACATTACATTGTACTCAGTTATATATTGCCTGTGTTCATTTTCAGTTATATACTTTCTAAATTTGTATTTGTTCCAAGAAAATGTTAATGTGCTAATAAGTAATTCATTTACTATTAAAATGTGTTCCACCATTTAACCAATATAAGTGTAATAAGAAAGGTAAGCGCAGAAAATGTTTCAGGAAACTTTCCTGTCATTCAAAATCTTTTATACGGTTTCCCCTTGGACAGATAAGAAAGGGGGAGCATGACTGCTGCCCATGGTTGATGGGCTGGATTAAAAGTTGCAACGATGTTTCCAGATATGGAGGAGTTTTACATGGAGCAGAGGGGAGGGGACTTACCAGTCAGCAGGACCAGTTGAGAGACCCTGACTGAAATGTATTTGTTTTCTTTATTGTCACAGCTGGCAGGTTCCCTGAACAGCGCAGTTAAAAGAAGAAGTATGGAAAAGTGGCACCTGGGGAGATTACAGTTCGCACAGGGCTGATGGCTAGTGACTACTGTGCTGGGCTCTTGGAAAATGTAATTGAGAACTGTCTGTTGGGCTCTTACCCAACAGCTGAGAGGTTTTAGAATGTTATGTGATGGTTAATAAAGCTGTGGCCATTGCCCTTATCCACTTAAAAAGGTGTCCATTGTGTTATTGGGGGCCAACGGTGGGAGATGGAGACCACGTTTTAAATAAGAAAGATATAAGGAGGTTTAAGAGATGGTACAGGGCTAGACAGCTGGGAGACCATATCCAACCCTGTCAACGTTAAACCGACCTAGGACCTACTTTGGGTGAGACTATCACCCGCCCCACTGGACTTTACAGCCGGGCCTCTACTACCTAACATCTACATTGATTTCCCTTTGGGACTCCCCCTCAGACGATTACCGTACATATCACCCGTATGGGTTACTGTTATTCGTGTACTCAGCCCTGTACCATCTCTTAAACCTCCTTATATCTTTCTTTCCTATACCTGGTGCCCACGAAGGCACCATTCCTTTTTACTCTATACCCGGCCCGATAAGACTAGCTGGGAAATTAAACTCTCTAAATGCTTACAGGCATAGTTGGAGGGTACAGATTACTGTGTACTACACATACCTTTTCTCATGTTGGGGGGAACCCGGTTATCCTGAACCTGCCTTACTTAATTTGGTCATTGTTAATTTTGTGACAATTTCCTTACCCACCCTGGGGATTTTTTCTCCAGTAGCACGGCAAATTATTACACGGGAATTTGTTTGCATCTTGGACAGTTACCTACCACGCACTGATTCCATTAGCAACATTTTCTCGTCATTGTAGCCTTGCGTCAAACAGAAGTTTTGTTACAGACGGTCCCCGTCACCTTTTGCAACAATTGTTATCGGCAGTTGTGTACTGTAACATCCAAACCACTTTAGGCTCTCACCATGGGGATATCTCTCCACAAGCATTGCTAATCTTTATACGGGAATCTGTTTACACTTTGGACAGTGACTGACATACTGATCCTATTAGCAACATATCCCGATATTTTTGCCTTGATTTGAGTACAATATCTCTATATTTGGATTTCGTCACCACTGTCAACCAGTCACGTAGGCAGTGTTGTACCACATATCCAACCCCGCTATGCTCGTAATTAAGGTTTGAGCACAACATATACTTCTTTACAGGCGGATTCTGTGACCATTTGCCGATATTGATAGGCGGTGGTTTACGGGTTAATCTTGGCCCGTTGTGCTCTCACTTGGTTGCGAGTAATATATATATTTCTATATAGGCGGTTTCTGTCACCATTTACAGGTATTTGAATAGACCTTGATGTAGGTAGCATCCTAGCCCTGGAGTGCTCTTAACCTCAGGATTTCTTAACCTGACTGGAGAGCTCTAAACCTTAGGATTGCGTAACCTGATAAGTTTTTTGTGGGTCTTTCACCACTTTAATACTTTGGTGCAAGTTTCTCCTTCCCAAGCACCAGTGTTAGGTAGTGGTATTTGATTTATACATTTTAACTTAGGTGCCTTGCACCTTATTTCCCTGTCTCCCATCTCCCCCTTCCCCCCTTGTACATAGTTCAGTTTATGTTACTTAATAAAGTTATGATTTTTTAACTTTTTTCTCAATGATATACGGTGTATACACTACAGGACAGACTCCGTTCTCCTCTTGTTTTCCTCCTCATCACGTAGGGTTACCCCCTGTTCTGTCCTTTCGGACTGATTATCCGGCCATTCTCCTCTATATGGTCATTTAAATTACTGAATGGGCCTGCACCTGAGAACCCAGTATTTCAAGGAGACCAAGAATCAATGATGGGGGGCTGACAGAAGTAAAACACTAGAAGTGGTCATGGACACTACAGATGCTGCAAGACTGGAGTGAATCAGTGGCTACTCATCTGGGTATAGAAACATAGAAACATAGAATATGGTGACCGATAACAACCATTCAGTCTGTCTAGTCTTTCCAATTTTATAAATACTTGCATTAGTCTTATAGTTAGGATAGCCTTATGCCTATCCCAATCATGCTTTAACTCCCTCACTGTGTTAACCTCTACCACTTCAGCTGGAAGGCTATTCCATGCATCCACTACCCTCTCAGTAAAGTGATATTATTTTTAAACCTTTGCCCATCTAATTTAAGACAATGTCCTCTAGTGGTAGTTTTTCTTCTTTGAAATATACTTTACTCCTTTACTATGTTGATTCACTTCATGTATTTAATATCCGTATCTGTGAGAAAGTACCTTACTCGACATGTGGGTATGTTGATGGCGCAGAAGAGTATGTGGCTGGGTATGTGTCTGGCTGAGAGGGAGTACCTGACTAGAATTTTGGGTGGTTAAGGTGGAGTAAAGGGAGTGCATAACTAGAATGCTGTATACATAAACAAAATGCTTTCCATAGCATTTGCTCCTTATAGGATCATTGCTCCACATAGCATCTTTTTCCACTTAAAATATGGTCAGTTTGATGGCATGTGCTAACTATACAGTTGAAATCCAAATAAGTAATTGTAAAAAAATAATATAATGGTGCTATTAATAAATAATCAATACAAATGTGCACAGTAAGTAAAGCGTAAAATTGCATGTAAAAAAAAAAAGCCTTAATGTGTATTTTTAACATGTGATCAACCAATATGCAAATTAATTTGTAAATGTTTATGAAGGTATGATATTTACTAACAACTCATAATTTGAAATTAAATCAGTAATAGAGATAAATGCAAAAAACTTGGCGTCAATCATGTTTTTTTTACACTTTGTTATGTATGTCTATATTGTGTCAGAAGACAATACATTCATTTCTGTTATTTTAAGGTAAATTTATAAAAAAATTGTAATACAGAAACACAATATTACAAGAAGTATTTCTTCTCTTGCCTTATGTTTGTGCATCACACCCACTTTCTTATATATATATATAAAAAAAAAAAAAACACACACATAGAATCCATTAATGCATAGGAACCTATCTTATCTGTTGACAATAGGTGCATCAAACGCAAATAAATCAATCTGTCTCCAAAGACAGAAAAAGCCCTCTGTGGCATCTGACGTGAGCTGCACATTGAATGTTCAACTGTGTCCAATTAGTATTCAGTACATGCAAAGCAGTGAAAGGGTGAAATACAGTCTGAACTGCGAGTCTACGTGCTGCTGTCTAATCAACAACACATTGTTATTACCTTGCCTCCCATTTCTCTAACAGGATTCCACGTCTCTGTTTAATTGAAAGACTAGGAGGATGTGCTTTTTCATTACTGAGATGAGAATGTTTTACATTTTCAAGATGGATGGCATCAACACCGGCTCTTGTTAAGCAGGTTCATGTCTCCAAGACACAGACATACTAAATGGCTCTAATAATTCTTTAATACATCACAAATTCTAGCCTGAATAAAGATATTTTTTTTTTTTTTGGTCAAGGAGGAATTCAAATAAAATAGGGTTCTAGAAGTTAAATATGAAATGAAATACAATTAAAACTGTAATAAACTTTGTTCATATCAGCAGGTACTTATCACCCTCTTCCTGTGTGGCTGATTACCTTCAATATTTGTAACTAAGCATCTTTTTATAATTGGTGCCAGCTAAATGTGTATTTTCAAAGTCCTGCTGTAATTAGCTCCAGTGCAGGCAAGCAAGGTGAACAATGTTATGTAAATAAAACAAAATGAATTATGAAGAATTTAATTTGTGAACATTATGGAGGAGTCTCTTGCTGAAGGCCTTCTATGCTGAAGGCTATCTGTTCCAGTAATCCCCTGCCAGTACACGATACTGTACACACAAAACCAGAACTACCATAAGGTAAATTAAGCAGCATTCCCCTTAAGTGATAACTTAAAAGATCTCCTAGATTGACTATGCTTTTCCAAGGGAGCATTTGCACCACTGGTGGGTGCTGATCACAGTTAATGATCCCTTGTGGTTCCAATGTTTCTAAATGACTGCCATACTGTAATGTGCACTTACCAGAGGTGCAACTTTATGTTCCGCCATGAACAAGGGAGCCAGGCCTGTTGGCCCCCACCCTCAGACCACCAGGGATAAACCCTCCTTGCCCAAAATTGATATTTATTCCTGCTTTAATACTGTCATTTGAATTTACAATTCACAAATAACACTCTTTAACTATGAATCTCCAATCAGATATAAGTGAACTTTTTTTTCCTCTTAAAACCTGTTGCTATTTCAACAGAAGAACAACATTTTAAATGTGAATCAGGTGAATCATAAAATGTTCTTTTATTCAAATAGCAACAGGTTTTGAGGGTAAAAGGCTCACTTATATCTGATTGGAGATTCATGGTTGAATGAACACTGGGAACATTCCACCAGTTTCTATACGCATTGCTTAACCTTTATATAAGAGACACTTTTTTAAATATCTCCAAATGTATGCTTCATTAGATTAGCCACAGGATCTGCATCCACCTTGTTAGGTTACTTACCAGCTAGGTTATAGTAAGCCAAAATCAGAAAGAACAGTCTTGAGGATGCTCATAATAAAACACATCTATTATACCCTTCACTTAATTATTACTCTTACAAAGTATGGACACTAAGGCACTACACCAAACATGAATCCAAATGCGGAAAAATCACCACTGCACTTTAGTCATTAGTCATGGAAACATTAGTCATGGAAACTTACCGATCAAAAAGCAAAGCTCATTTATTTAAATCATCAAATGCAACATTAACATAACATGATGTTAACTAAAGCCCCCCATATGTTTCATTTTGTGCAAAGGTCTCATCTTAAAGGAACACTACAATCACCAGAACAACAACAGCTTATTGTATTTGTTCTAGTGAGTATAATCCTTCCTTTCAGGCTTTATGCAGTAAACACTGTCTTTTCACAGAAAATGCAGTGTTAACATCGTAGTCTAAAGATACCTTTACTGTTCACTCTTCAGATGACTACTAGAGGTGCTTCTTGGGACAGCCATTCAGTGTCTCCACCCTCTACATCTTTACCTTGAATCTTTCTTTACTAATGTTCTTCTGAGTGCATTCAGAATTATGATACAGTGTCAGTGGGATTGGGATGCCACTGATCCATAACATCTTTGAAAGGATTTACAGTAGACTTGAGCACGGTTACAAAATTTGTTTTGACTGAACCACTTCACCCCCAATTTTTTTTTTTATAAACAATTGGGATGGCCATATTTTGGCCATATGGCAGCTCCCACAGTCAAATTTTGTTAATGAAAACTGATTCAGGAAAACGAATCAGATCAACCAAAAGGTGTAATAATTAGCCTGTCAATGTACTGCAAAATATAGACATGGAATAATGCATTTTATAGTATGGATATATATATTTTATTATTATTTTTTTTTTTACAGTACACTGATGGCACATTTTGCCATTTAGTTCACAGATCAAGTGAAAAAAGTAACCAATAGAGAGAAAAGAAGAAAATGAGGAGTGGTAAAAACAAATCTAAATTTATATATTTATATACTATATATTTAGTAAATATATAACATGAATCTAGATTTTTGTAATGCTTCCCTCTCTTGGCCTGTGAATAAAATCAACATTTAATGGCTGTCCCCCAGCCATCGATCATCTATTTTTCCCTTAAAATATTCTGGCACATGGGCAGAATTCGGAATAACGAATCAGAATGATGAAGATGCTCGTTCATTGCGCGGTTCAGCTGGTTTGTGATTCGTAACATTTCGGCTCGAAATTTGGTAATTCAATCGATCACCTGATCAGCCCAAATTCCGATGAATTGCAGTATACAACAAAATGAATCCCCAGGTCTAATTTGCACCTAAGTATCTTCCAGCATGTATGTCGACTGAGTCTCACAAGTGTCTTTCTTCTATTTGCTACCCCAATCATGTGTAATTGGAGTGCTGCAGAAATGACCAAAGTTGTTATAGAAAACTCAAAGAGATTGTAAAATGTTAAAAAAAATAATATATTAGCTAGAAATATTGTAAAGACTGCATAAATACTTATGTGGCATGACTAATATGAGTATTCTGTCAATATATTTATGGCGTAATATCATGCTTGTCCATCAAAGAACAAATAATCTTAAACTTGTATATCATATTGACATTATAAAATAAGTGAACAAACGCATACTAGCTAAATGCTGTAGGCAGTGAATAACCTGCACATGACTTGGTAGTAAAAATTATATAGAATTATTGCCAATAAAAACATTTCCCAGTGCTCATCACTGCAAATTCATGTTATTAACAGTTCTTGACGTGTATATGCTACATAGGGGACATGCTAGCTTATTTCAGCCTTAACCACCTATTGATGGATAAGTAATCAGACTGTATGAACAAGATTTTTATAAATTTAGAAAATGTTTTACCAATGTTTAATCTTAACCAGTGACAAATCTTACATGTTTTTTAAACATGTCTTGAGTTGTTTGAATTACCGTTTCAGGGTTACATATTCAAATTATATCTAATACATATATAGTAGAACTAGAAATATTCAAAAACGTTTATAAAAAAAAAATGGGTACTATTAAATATAATATAGTAAATTTACTGGTAGGGACTCCTACCATTGCCAGACATATCAGCTGCCAGTTTTGTAAATAATGGCATTACCATTCTATTCTGTACCAAAGAAGACAGGTTTGTTTGTTTTTGTCTTATAAACTTTATAACATATACAACATTGCAACCATCTAACAATTACAAAGTTACAAAGTGAACTAAAATGAGAGGCGCAGAGATTTCAACTAAATGTACTTTTAGACTAAACCCAAAATAGCCGAATAGAAAGCACAGATGACTTGATGAATTTTTTAAATGTCAGTACTTTCGGCCGTATATTTGAAATTCACATTTAATTCACTTTAGTAAATAACCCTGCATTTCTCTGTTTTAAAGAAGTAACAAGAAAGAGCTTTTTTAGTGCAGGGGTTAGCGTTAGTGTGCATTGTTAAAAGTTTTCAGGTTAATTTGTTGCTTATAATGCTACTACAGTATTACATACAGACCTTGCTTATGCTCCACAAAAGTTCTTACCATGTTTGCATGTATTGAGGTTTAATAGGCAGTATTATGCCAATTGTAAAATACATTATTGTGTTGCATAATTAAAAGCCTTGTAGCTCAATGGCATCTGGATAGCTGTGAGCAACAGGTTGGCAGGACCAGAACCTGGCAACTAATTATTGATACCCTTTACAAATTACTCAGGTTATGTGCTGGATAGCTACAAGAGGACATTGTCTTAAAATAGAGAGGCAAAGGTTTAAAAATAATATCAGGAAGTATTACTTTACTAAAAGGGTAGTGGATGCATGTAATAGTCTTCCAGCTGAAGTGGTAGAGGTTAACACAGTAAAGGAGTTTAAGCATGCGTGAGATAGGCATAAGGCTATCCTAACTATAAGATAAGGCCAGGGACTAATGAAAGTATTTAGAAAATTGGGCAGACTAGATGGGCTGAATGGTTCTTATCTGCCGTCACATTCTATGTTTCTATGTGCAAACTTAGAAATAAATTGCTATTCAAAATATATTTACATATATACAGGCTGACCTCAAGAAAAAGACATCTCAATAATGACCCCAATTCATGTAATGTATATATGCCTCCCTGATAGCTCCCTTTGTCCCACATTCACCAGGGGTGTCTTTAACGCGGGGCAAACGGGGCAGCTGCCCCGGGCCCAGATACTCAGGGGAGCCCAAAATCAGCTGCCCCATTGGCCCTGCTGCCCTCTACTGTTAATTTTTTTCCCCCATGGGCCCCCGGTGCAGCCAGAGTCCCGCACACTAAGAAGACCCACCGGGTGGGCCTTTGTAATCAGGAGCCCGATTGTGCGCTGTATCACTTTAACGGCGCGACCGGCCCCATGCTCTTCAGTAACACTGGAAGGAAGTGACGGCCGTGCGTCACTTTCTCCCAGTGAAAACATAGAGCCATGCGGGAGAGATCAAGGAGGCAGTCAGGAGGTGGGCTGGGCCGGGAGAGGCAGCCCCTAACTCACAACTGCCGCAGCCACCACTCTGGACACCAGGGAAGGCACTCTTCAAGGTTGGAAACGGGAGGTAGGTTAAAAGTGAAAATTGTGCATGTGTGTTTGTATGTGAATGTGTGTCAGTATATCTGTCAGTGTGTGTGTGTGTTAGTATTTCTGTCAGTGTCTGTGTGGGTCAGTATGTCTTTCAGTGTGTGTGTGTTAGTATTTCTGTCAGTGTCTGTGTGTGTGTGTGTGTCAGTATGTCTGTCAGTGTGTGTGTGTGTGTTAATATTTCTGTCAGTGTCTATGTGTGTTAGTACTTCTGTCAGTGTGTGTGGGTGTTTTAGTATTTGTCATTGTGCATGTGTGTGTGTGTGTGTGTGTGTGTGTGTGTGTGTGTGTGTTAGTATTTTCTGTTAGTGTGTGTGTGTGTTTTAGTATTTCTGTTAGTGTGTTTATGTCTGTGTTAGTATTGTCTGTCAGTGTGTGTGTGTGTTTTACTATTTTATTTCAGTGTGTGTGTGTGTGTGTTAGTATTTTCTGTCAGTGTGTGTGTGTCAGTATGTCTGTCAGTGTGTGTGTGTTTAATATTCTGTCCATGTGTGTGTTAGTATTTTCCGTCAGTGTGTCTGTGTGTGTGTGTTAATATTTCTGTCAGTGTCTGTGTGTTTCAGTATATCTGTCAGTGTGTGTGTGTGTTAGCATTTCTGTCAGTGTCTGTGTGGGTCAGTAGGTCTTTCAGTGTGTGTGTGTTAGTATTTCTGTCAGTGTCTGTGTGTGTCAGTATGTCTGTCAGTGTGTGTGTGTTAATATTTCTGTCAGTGTATGTGTGTGTTAGTACTTCTGTCAGTGTGTGTGGGTGTTTTAGTATTTCTGTCATTGTGCATGTGTGTGTGTGTTAGTATTTTCTGTCAGTGTGTGTGTTTTTTAGTATTTCTGTCAGTGTGTGTTTGTCTGTGTTAGTATTGTCTGTCAGTGTGTGTGTGTTTTAGTATTTTATTTCAGTGTGTGTATGTGTGTATGTGTTAGTATTTTCTGTCAGTGTGTGTGTGTCAGTATGTCTGTCAGTGTGTGTGTGTGTGTGTGTTTTAGTATTTTGTCCGTGTGTGTGTTAGTATTTTCTGTCAGTGTGTGTGTGTTAATATTTCTGTCAGTGTCTGTGTGTGTTAGTATTGAGGTCAGTGTGTGTGGGTGTTATAGTATTTCTGTCATTGTGTGTGTGTGTGTGTGTGTGTGTTAATATTTCTGTCAGTGTCTGTGTGTGTTAGTATTGAGGTCAGTGTGTATGGGTGTTGTAGTATTTATGTCATTGTGTGTGTGTGTGTGTGTGTGTGTTAGTATTTTCTGTCAGTGTGTGTGTGTGTGTGTGTCAGTATGTCTGTCAGTGTGTGTGTGTGTTTTAGTATTCTGTCAGTGTGTGTGTGTTAGTATTTCTGTCAGTGTGTGTGTGTGTCAGTATGTCTGTCAATTATGTGTCTGTGTTTGTCAGTATGTCTGTCAGTTTGTGTGTATGTCTGTCACTAAGTCAGGCAGTGGATGTTTCTGTGTGTGTCAATATGTCTGTCAGTGTGTGTGTGTGTGCATGTGTCAGCATATCTGTTAGTGTGTGTGTCAGCATGTCTGTCAGTCTGTGTGTGTCCCCGTATGTCTGTCTGTGTTTTTTAGTCAGTATGTTTGCGTATGTCAAAATATCTGTCAGTGTATATGTTTGTGTAAGCATGTCTTGCACGTCTCTACTTTAGTTCCCCCACTGTGTCATGGTGAAATGTGTGATTGCACGCCAGGAAGTGGGGCTGGTGTGGGGGGGGGGGGGAGAGGGACAGGGCACAGGGGGCCCAATAAAATGATTTGCCCACGGTCCGATTAATATTTTAGACGACTCTGACATACACACAGATAATCGGTGTAGCTTACCAAGGTCCACTCTAGAATACATATATATATATATATTATATTTGAATAAACCACACACTTTCATAAGAATCATATTAGAAATACAGACTCTTAGCCTCTTCCCAAATAACATTCATATATTCCTTGAGTGCATGCAATTAGTCGAAAGGTTATGTTGTGTGCTCTTTGAAATCTCTCTGTTTATCTCATTGGCAATATACTGGCTTCATTTCAAATAAAATAGCAGGGAAGAGATGCTTGTTCAGAGACCGAGGATCATTCATAATCAAGATTAATCTAGAGCGCAAACAAACATATACAGAGAAATCAATATGTGTGGTCATTTATTGAAATAACAATACACGTGTGAGCAGGTGCAGCTATAACCAATGCCGTCTAACCTATTTGCAGCTGCAGTTATCCAACCTTTTGATCTGGCCTTATCCTGACTGAATCCAGCTTTCACCAGGTCATGTGCACATGTGGGAATACAGCTCTTGCATTAAACCTTGGCAACAGTGCCAGGAAATGTTACTGCCATTTGTCAGAAGCAATTTGCTAATGGTAATCTTGTCATATTTTAAACGCAATTATGGGTTGTTATTTATCAAAGTCTGACAACTACAAAACTGTGACAATATTAGAGAAAAACAGGCATCTGGTTTTTAAGATAGAAAATATGTGATTTATGTTGCAGTATTTAAATCTTGCCTCTGTTTTAGGCTTTCTGTTGATTTTTCCAAATTCGTTGTAGTTCTATCTATTATTATTATTATTATTGCCATTTATGTAGCACCAACAGATTCTGTAGCACTTTACAATATTATGAGAGGGAGGATTTAACTATAAATAGGACAATCACAAAAAAAACTTACAGGAACGATAGGTTGAAGAGGACCCTGCTCAAACGAGCTTACATTCTATAGGAGGTGGGGTATAAAATACATTAGGACAGGAAATAGCAATCAAATAAGGTGGGAGTGAAGCAGAGCTGGAGGAGAGAGTAGAGTGCTGCCCTTTAGGAGAGAGCAAGAGACAGGTATGTAAGGTAGATGTTACTCTGGGAGGCCATAAGCTTCACTAAAGAGATGGGTTTTATTCCTTAAGGGGTTAAACGATTGAAGACTAGGGGAGAGTCTGATGGCAGTAGGCAGGCTATTCCATAGGAAGGGAGGAATACGCGAGAAGTCATGCAAGTGTGATTGGCCTATAGGTGTGAGCAGCGGACGGGAGAAGGTCACGGGCAAAGCAGAGACACTGAGAAGGGGCATACCTATGGATCTGTGAAGAGATATAAGAGGGGCTAGAATTACTTAGTGCTTTATAGGTATGTGTTAGCACTTTGAATTGACTCCTACATGATACAGAAAGTCAATGTAAGGACTGACAGAGTGGTCAGGTGTAAGAGGAGCGACTAGAGAGGAAAATCAGTCTGGCAGCAGCATTCATTACAGACTGTAGAGGGACAATATGGCATTTGGGAAGACCAATCAGGAGAGGGTTACAATAATCCACGTGGGAAATTACTAGAGCATGGACAAGCTCCTTGGTAGCATCTTGTGTAAGATCTATCTCTCTATCTGGACAGATGGACAGATGTCTATCAATTTAGAAATGTTTTTCATACTCGAAATTCACATATCTAATAAATAGTTTGACTTATCTAAAAGATAAAAAGGTATTTCTGCTATTAACATAGTCTGATGTATGTTCAAAACTTCATTAATTTTAGTGACTCTGCTTGATACTGCCTAGCTTGACAGATGGTTAAAATGGCACTGACCAATTTCAAAGCTGTTGGAAAATATATTTGTCATCCTAAAAATACATTTGGCACCATACATGCAAGGAGGGCTGTTTTAAAGGATTAACTGTGATACAATGAAATGTCAAATAAAGAACATTCTGTAGCTTTCCCAGTAGTTCACATTCTATATCTAAATGTGAGTGCAATTAATTAAAGCAACCTGTAAGTACTTCTATAATAGCAAGTCACATCCACTTTAATAAATCAGACTGGCACCCTCACTGGGAGGGATATGCTGAACAAATATGTTAAATGACTATAAGTGTTTAGAACTCATAAATCCCTCTCTTAATCCTTAAAGGTTTGTAGCGTCATATAGAGTCTTTCATCCTTTGATCGTACTCGTCAAAACTCTTTGGAGACAAGTTCTACACTTTAAATCAGAATGCTTCATAATACAGTCGGTCATTGAGACACATTCCTTAAATAATATTTTTAGCAGACATGAAATAAAAGAAAATAACGAGTTAATGACTGATATTTAATGTATATCAGAAATCAGATTCTGCGTTATATTTAAGAAATGAATATAAAGTTAACTTTTTAATTTCAAATTCTCATTTCTAATCTGGTACGAGTAGTTTTAAATTAACAGTCATACAAGGAATTCCAATGTCCAAGACCATCTCTTTTATTCTTTTGGAGGAACAATAGTGGTGTTGGAGTATGCAACTCACTTATCACCAGCCACCCCTCTTAATTCCTGGTGGCTCGCAAATTTTTATTTCCCATGACACTTGAAACTTTTGGACAGAGTCTGGTAGAGGAGTTGAATATATGCAAATATGTGGGACCTTTGTGAGAATCAATTATTGCAATACATAAGAAAGTATTAGGATAGTATGTAATGCACTGGAGCCTTCTGAGCTTTGTTAGTGTATAGCCCCTAGGTGGTTGCATTAATTGCAGTTACTATCTAATAAATACTAGCAAATAATGTATAATAATAATAATAATAATAATAATAATAATAATAATAATAAAATAGGTATTAGCCAGTTTACCTAGATACATATTTTATATTGTAGTAAAATAGTTTATAGATCAATACAGATGTCAGATAAAATACTAGTAACTTCTCATATGCTTTTATCTTGAGAAAGATCTTTTGTTTAGCCATCTTTATTTATTTTACTACACTCATAAAAGTCACTGAGTTAAATCTTACATGAGTACATTGATGTAAACTACAGAAAGCACTAGTAAATTAAGCAATAATTCTATAAAATATGGTATATGATAACCCCATTGACTTATTGAACTTGAGTGACCAGATATTTGAAACTACTCGAGTGGTATTAAAACAGAGTTTTTATTGCTTGGTATTTATATAGAGAGTGTTTTTATGTATTGGTATTTACACAATATTTAAAGAAATACTATGTATATAAACTAATGCTTACCATATTATTGCAACTTTTTTTTCTTGTTAATGTGGTAGAATTATAGGTAATAAACAGTGGAAAGAGGGTAATTTTTGCAAGTAAATTCACATGTCCTGTTAATTAATTGACCAAGTCTAACCTAAAACCACAATAGTTTTCTTGTTTTTTATATTAATGTAGATGTTGTGGCTACTAAGAACACAATAATTAAATGCTGATTATCATTTCTATATTACGTCGCACGTGTGCATCACGACACCCTTGATTTTGCAATGTCTCTGTGAGTGTGATGAACAAAAAAGTGAACCATGGTGTGCCTAGCCCTTTGCAGGATAACCAGTCAGCCAGTATGAAAAATGCCCTCCAATTATGACCTTGCACATTGCCACTGAGACAAATTTGGCATGCCCCCACTTTCCTCTTGTCCCATCTTCATACCTGCCAGTGTTTGGTAGGTATGCCATAATGGATTCTTTGCAGTCAGACAACATAAACAGATAACTGGAAAATATTTTACATGTGCAAATTATTGCAGCATCCAATGTGACTTCCAATATTGTTGAATGGGTGAGGCAGTGGCTGAGTGACAGGCTTGTAGTCAATGGAGTGTATTCGAAGCTTGGGCTTGTCACCAGTGCGGTACCTCAGGGATCTGTACTTGGACCCATTCTCTTTAATATTTTTATTAGTGATATTGCAGAAGGTCTTGATGGTAAGGTATGTCTTTTTGCTGACGATACTAAGATATGTAACAGGGTTGATGTTCCAGGAGGGACAAGGCAAATGGCTAATGATTTAGGTAAACTAGAAAAATGGTCAGAGTTGTGGCAACTGACATTTAATGTGAATAAGTGCAAGATAATGCATCTTGGACATAAAAACTCAAGGGCAGAGTACAGAATATTTGATAGAGTCTTAACATCAACATCTGAGGAAAGGGATTTAGGGGTGATTATTTCTGATGACTTAAAGGTAGGCACACAATGTAATAGAGCAACAGGAAATGCTAGCAGAATGCTTGGTTGTATAGGGAGAGGTATTAGCAGTAGAAAGAGGGAAGTGCTCATGCCATTGTACAGAACACTGGTGAGACCTCACTTGGAGTATTGTACGCAGTACTGGAGAACGTATCTTCAGAAGGATATTGATACCTTAGAGAGAGTTCAGAGAAGGGCTACTAAACTGGTTCATGGATTGCAGGATAAAACTTACCAGGAAAGGTTAAAGGATCTTAACATGTATAGCTTGGAGGAAAGACGAGACAGGGGGGATATGATAGAAACATTTAAATACCGGTACATAAAGGAAATCAACACAGTAAAGGAGG
The DNA here is from genome assembly GCF_036172605.1 of Pelobates fuscus. Taxonomy (NCBI): domain Eukaryota; kingdom Metazoa; phylum Chordata; class Amphibia; order Anura; family Pelobatidae; genus Pelobates; species Pelobates fuscus. Next base: position 227,032,390 of record NC_086317.1, read on the forward strand.
AGACTATATTTAAAATAAGAAAAACTACCACAACAAGAGGTCTTAAATTAGAGGGACAAAGGTTTAAAAATAATATCAGGAAGTATTACTTTACTGAGAGGGTAGTGGATGCATGGAATAGCCTTCCAGCTGAAGTGGTAGAGGTTAACACAGTAAAGGAGTTTAAGCATGCGTGAGACAGGCATAAGGCTAACTATAACTCCTAACTATAAGATAAGGCCAGGGACTAATGAAAGTATTTAGAAAATTGGGCAGACTACATGGGCCAAATGGTTCTTATCTGCTGTCACATTCTATGTTTCTATGTTTCTATGACTTTTACAAGTTAAGGGTATAAGAGTTTCTAATGCTCTAATCCATTTTTTCAAATCCTGCAATCTTTGACATTTCTCTAAATTACATAAAAATGTTTTGCCTCCTTCTATGCCTCTATGAATATTCTGCATGACAGTCTACCTCCTGACAGTTATTGTATTAGTCCTGATTGGATGCTCCATGACAGGTTGCTTTTTGGCTTAAGCAATTACCTGACATTTTTTGTCACGTAACTGCTGACCTGCTGGGCACTCCTGATATGTGTTTCATGTAATATGTTTTTTAGGCTGATGCATATAGACTAGTCTGATATAAAAAATATATATATATATTTTGAAAAAAAATACTTTTTTATGTTTTTAATATGATATATTTTTATGTATGATATATTTTTGATATTATAATATTTTAATATATTATTGGAAAAGCTAATCCAAAAATCTTGAATTGAGACCTTAAAAAGAAGGCTTATCATAAGGTAGACAATGTTTGCTTTCAAATAGCATCTTACTGGCAATTCCTGCCCCTAGGCCATAACTCACATTGTTGTTTAATATTTATATAACGTTGACAGTGTTATGCACTAAACCATGTGTTGTAGGAATTCCCAGAGGGAATACACATTTTAGGCCAATTATAAAACTCTCATACTTTGCTTCCAACTCCTGATGAATACTGGCAATTCATGGTTTAACCAATAACCCTTAGGTATCTATGTTTTCTGTGTTTGTTCTTCTGTAATTTGCTCCACCTTGTACAGAACTAAAAATGCATAAAACGTACTTAGTGCTATTCACTAAACCAGGAACTGCCAGGAAACCTGCAACACATTTTAAATTTTATTAAGACACGGAGGCTCCTATTATACTCTTTCTTTATTTCCCTCAGCAGCAAAGAAAAAAACTTTATAAATATAACAGTAGTAACATTAACAGTCTTAGGTGTATTCTTCCTAGTAACAGGAACAGCCAATCAGGAACAGCCAATCAGGAACAGCCAATCAGGTTCCACTTCTCCAGCATAATAGGCTCTGTCAGCCAATCCTGTTCCTCTTTCTTTGCTGCTCCCTCAGTTAAGTATACCTGATCCCTCAGCTCCTTAACTGTGGGATTATTATATCATTATTATATCATTATTATTATTATCATTTTATTATTAATTATTATTATTTATTACTATTATTCTTATTACTACTATTAGTATTATACCGTTATTGTATTTTACTGTTATTTGAATTCATTGATTGATTCATTCTAATTTCGCTATATTTTCTTGCCTTTAATCCTTTCCGCGGTCCAGCCCGTTCCCAGAGCCTAATTTAACGAGCGGCTCGGGGACGCCGGCTGGAACCGCATTCGGCGCTTCGCGCCCCTCCCTGTCATTACTGGCGCCGTGAGTGGCCGCCATCCGCGGAGCTCACAGAGCTCAAATGCCGGTTCCCTGCTCGGCGCTGGAGTGTGTACACTTTATAGTGATCACACATACGCCGCGAGCACAACTTACCGGCTAAATCCCCCTATTTTTCCATTTCTGCCGCCCGCGGCGGCCATTTTCTTTGCCTTCCCGCGCTCACACACAGCTCCACCCCCAACGTCCGGACCTCGGAGTTGGGTTAAAGCTGTAGTGGCGGTCGGACGGCTCTTTGCTCCCTCCTTGCTATTTCCTACTTATTACCTGTGAATCTTCTATTTGGTCAAACAGTTTAAAGTTTATGTGAGTAATTCATTTTTTGTTCTTAGAGGTATATTGTTTCCTTTGGGTTAATCAACCCATTTTAGTTTCAGCTCTAGATATTATTAGTACTACCAGTGTCATACTAAGCATGCCTGGTGAGAAAGATTTACCCACCCCTTCTGGGTCCCTTGTCACCAAACCAGGGAATGTTACAACACCCTCAGGGGTATCTGAAATTGGAGCGGCTAACCCCGCTGATTTTACCCCCACTGCTGATATGCAGTCTATGATTGACGACACTATGTCTCACGTTATGACTAAGGCCCTCACATCGGCCATGGGATTGATGTCTGAATCTTTCTCGCAGACTCTTACGCAGGCTCTGCTTGAGGCACAGAAATCGGCTCAGCCGACCGTTACCCAGGCCTTGCCAGTAGTGGTCCCTTCACACCCTCACACTGGCCGTAAGGCCACTGCAAAAACCAAACACTCTTCAATCTCACAGATGGACAGCTACAAACCTGTCACAGATGGCGCGCCTAATATACCACCGCGCAAAAGAGCCACTAGCCGGGCAAAATCGGCTAGGTTATGGAAACGGGCAAAAGCCCAACTAGATTCTGAGTCAGATCTCAGCGAGATTGAAGAGGAAAACTGCATGGATACTGAGGATCTATCAGATCCCGAATCCGATATGGTCGAGGACCATGGCCTCAGAGAGCATAATACGCCTCCATCTGAATCGTTTGACATGGAGCTTAAGGTCCCAGACGATGCAAACAAATTAGTTGACCCCTATGGGGAACCCCTGTTCGACCCCGATGACCTACGTCATCCAAGGTCAGCAGACTGGTCCCCTTCGGCCCATGTGGCCAAATACGTTGCATCAAGGACTCGCAAGCCTTTAAATAAGGCAACACGCAATAAGCTAAGGGCAGAATGCCCACGCCCTACTGTCCCGGACGAGGCCTGCAGAACACCTGCAGTAGACCCAAAAATCGTCCAATTCCTGGGCAAGACTGGCTGGAAGCCTAATAAGGGCCTGGATTTCTCCCTGCGCAATTGCCAGGATAAATTACTGGATATATTGGGCCCAGCAACCAAAATTTTTGATATGGTCGAAAACGACCAAGACTTAGATCGTACCGCCATAAGTGGTTGGATTCAAAGAGTAATATGCCTGATCGGCAATGCCAACTGTGCGATAGCCACAGAGCGTCGCAAGGCGATCTTATTAAAGATAGAGCCAAAATTGGTAAATATGGCTATTACCGAGCCGGGCACCCAGGCCCGTGGTCTCCTGTTCGGAGACAATTTTGTCAAGGAGCTTGGCTCCTTTGTACATACTTTTACTGCCCTAGACAAGGCGCAATCAAACATGCGCAGAGTTTTCCACCCTAAGGTTTTTGGTGGGGCCGGAAGAGCCAGGAGCCGTCTGTCCGGCCGTGTTAACAGGGGTTCATTCCGACAGAACCGAGGCTCCTACACTGGACAAACCTCCTTCACGGAGCACCGCAACACCCCGGCCTTCTTCCCACAACGTGGGCGGCCATGGGTTGCTCGTGGATCACGTGGCACCAGACCAAGCAGACGACCTTATGGTAAGTCATCTCCTACTTCCTTCTTCCCTAGGGGCAGTGGGGGGCAGACTCCGACATTTTTCCCATGTATGGTCACACATTTCTTCAGATGCCTGGGTATTGAACACAGTAAGAGGGTATTCCTTAGAGTTCCTGTCACTCCCAGTACAAATCTCCCCGCCACGGGGAATGTTATTCTCCCAACAAGACGCCTCTCTTGTTTCCAAGGAGGTCTCAGAATTGGCACACAAACAAGCCATCTTAGAGATCCCTATGACTACCCCAGGCTATGTGAGCAACCTATTCTTAGTTGCCAAGAAAGGCGGCGGCGTCCGCCCAGTGATAAACTTGAAACAGCTCAACACTTTTATTGCCTACAACCATTTCAAAATGGAAGGCATACACTGCCTCCGAGATCTCCTCCAACCATCAGACTGGATGGTCAAGTTAGACCTACAGGACGCCTACCTCACTATACCAATCGCACGTCAACACCAAAACTTCCTCCAATTCATATGGCAAGGAAGAAAATGGAGATTCGCCTGCCTCCCATTCGGTCTATCCTCAGCCCCATGGTGCTTCACAAAGCTCCTGAAACCAGTGGTGGCTCTACTTCGAAGTCGAGGGGTTCGTCTAATAATCTACTTAGACGACATCCTCATCATGGGTCAATCCAACCACATTATCAAGACCCATCTGACGTGGACTCAGAATCTCTTGCAGAACCTGGGTTTCCTTATCAATGGGAAAAAGTCCATCCTGTCCCCTACACAACGCATAGAGTTCTTGGGCCTCGTAGTGGACTCTACTCTACAGACACTACACTTGCCGACTGCGAAACTGGCCACCATAAAGAAAGAAATCAGACGCACTCTGAAGATTCCCCTGATCTCCCTAAAACAATTGGCGAGAGTGATTGGTCTCTTGGCGGCCTCCATCCAGGCCATCTTCCCGGGCCCTCTACACTATCGAGCGCTACAGCGCCTACAAGCCTCTCATCTGAGAGACGGGTCCTCTTACGCGGACATGATCTCTCTGGACACAGAGGCAAAAACAGAACTCAGATGGTGGCTCTCCCATATGGAAGCATGGAATGGCCGGGCCATTTTCGGCACCACACCAGACATAGTAATAGAATCCGATGCGAGCTTGCACGGTTGGGGTGCGCGCTGTGGCAATATCTCTACAGGTGGCAGATGGTCCGAAATGGAATCTACGCTTCACATCAATTGCCTGGAACTCCTGGCCGGTTCTTTTGCAATCCGCAGTTTCTCACCGACTCAAGCCCGATGTGCCATCTTATTGAAAATGGACAACATATCGGCAGTCCGTTATATAAATCACTTGGGCGGGACGAAATCCAAGGTCCTGGCGAATCTGGCACGAGACTTTTGGCAGTTCTGCCTGGCACAGGGCATCTCGGTCACAGCGGAGTACATCCCGGGCCTCTGCAACACAACGGCGGATTGGTACTCAAGACACCTCAGGGATTCCAGCGATTGGCAATTGGATCCCAGGGTCTTTCAAGACATCCAATCCCTATGGGGCCCTCTGGACAAGGACTTGTTCGCCTCCCGTTTGAACAAACAACTCCCCAGATTTTTCAGTTGGAAACCAGACCCAGAAGCACTGGCAACAGATGCATTTACCCAAGACTGGTCCTACACAAGGAACTACGCGTTTCCTCCCTTTGCGTTGATCCCCCGATGCCTAATACACCTACGGCAACAGATGGGAACGACAGTGCTCGTGGCACCATTATGGCCGTCTCAACCATGGTTTCCTTCTCTGTTGGAAATGGCGGTAGACATACCCCGCACGCTCCCACACTTCAACTATCTTCTCCAAGACCCGGACGGGTCCCCTCACCCCCTGATTCAACAGGAACTACTGCATCTCACGGCATGGCTGGTTTCCGGGAACCCTACTCAATCGACGGGGTTTCGGAATCAACTCTCCAACTTCTCGAGAGCGCATGGGCACCTGGCACGAGACAAGCTTATAAATCTGCTTGGAGCAAATGGCACAATTGGAGCATGGAACGGAACCTGGATCCCATATCGGCTCCTCTGAATTCGATCCTGCAGTTCTTAACTGCATTATTTGAAAACGGCAAAGCATACCGTACGGTGAACCTCTACAGATCGGCCATTTCGGCCGCACACCAGGGCATCAATGGCGCACCGATAGGACGCCACCCATTGGTATGCCGTCTCATACGCGGCATCAGATTTGCACGACCCCCGCTACCACGCTATTCAGTGCTATGGGACGTCTCCACTATCCTCCTTTTCCTCGAATCTTGGCCGGATAATGCATCACTATCGTTGAAACAACTGTCGGCAAAACTGGTCATGCTCCTATGCCTCATATCCTGCAAAAGGGTCTCAGATGTTAGAGCGTTAGACATCACCGCACGGTCCTACACGCCAGAAGGGGTCACTTTTGATATATCACGGAGAACAAAAAGCTCGACAAAGAGAGTGACATACCCAGCCTTTCCTGACAAGCCTCTCTTATGCCCGGTTAAATGCCTACAACTCTACGAAATGCGCACCATGACGTTGCGGGACCCAAATAAACATGAACTCTTCATCTCTTTCCAAAAACCACACCTACCGGTGTCTACCACAACCCTGGCCCGCTGGGTCAAATGGATCATGACTACAGCAGGGATTGACACCTCCATATTTTCTCCTCACTCCATAAGAGGAGCAATGGCTTCCAAGGCCTCTTCCATGGGTTGTCGCCTGGAAGACATTTTGAAAGCGGCCGACTGGTCCTCAGAAACCACCTTCCGTGATTTCTACTTCAAACCAATACAACACTTCGCAGGAACGGTAGTTTCTCAGCTTTAAACCAGCATAATAGGAGCCTCCGTGTCTTAATAAAATTCAAGGATTTTACTATTACCATGACGTAAAGTCATGATTTTATTAATGACACGGAGGCGAGTATTATCCCTCCCTCCCACCCGGCGACGGTGGAAAGGTAGACGGGAGTTGGGTAAGTTGACCTACGGTAAGTCATTTTAACAGACTATTAATTACAGTTATACTTGCAACCAGATGAATCTTCACTATGATAGTCTTTGTCTATACATTCACCAGTAGGTACAGATTAAATAATATCCCCTTGGACTAACATTGACCAAACACTAGCCCAAATACCTATGATTATGCATACACCCAGTTTGATGCTAAGGTATTACCATATTTCTCCTCTTTTACAGCCTAATCTAATCTACATCGAAAGGGACAACTCCTTCCTGTATAGTTTCATGGTCGGTTGGACACTTTACTACTTCGGGACTGCAAATAAAGAGGAACAGGATTGGCTGACAGAGCCTATTATGCTGGAGAAGTGGAACCTGATTGGCTGTTCCTGATTGGCTGTTCCTGATTGGCTGTTCCTGTTACTAGGAAGAATACACCTAAGACTGTTAATGTTACTACTGTTATATTTATAAAGTTTTTTTCTTTGCTGCTGAGGGAAATAAAGAAAGAGTATAATACTCGCCTCCGTGTCATTAATAAAATCATGACTTTACGTCATGGTAATAGTAAAATCCTTGAATTTTAGGTCCCTATAGCCCACTATTTTGTTTCATTTTTGTCTTTTATCGTACCAGGAAACTTGGAGGTTCAAAAAAAATACTTGTGATGGTAAAGTGAAAAAAATGACTTTTCTGACCCCCCATTGGATAATACCTGGGCTGTTTGTACGTATTACTTGAACTATATTGTGGTGGACATTTCCTTTGAGGAGCATTCTGGATTATGAAGACATTAGATGTTTTGTATAAATGTTAGTGGAATCAGGAGATATTATTTTTGGTATATTCCAGCAATATCCCACATAACCAAAGTTGAAATCGTACTCTGTTTTTCAACATCATTTTCATTTTGACAGTGTGTGGCTTTTTATATTTAAAAAAAAAGATCACCTTTGCTAAAATCACAATTTGAAGAGTTATAAAAAGGAAACGCATTTTAAGCTTTTAGTATGTTTAGCTTTCTACTGGAACAGTAATAAGTGGAAATGCCGAAACGATTAAAGAGTGTATTTTTCTCTTTTATATTACATACATTTACTTGCCAAATCCTTTTTTCTAGGACATCTCAATGAGCTTTGTTCTGAATCTACACAATACAAATATTCTTTTGAACAGGAACCAGTGATTTTTTTTTAATTCCAATTCAGTATTCATACTTTCAAAGTGGTCATGACACCTGCAAGTAATTTCACTGCCGTATTTTCTTATTCAGTACCCTGGATTTTGTTTTAAATTGGACTTGTCACCTGCATGGATATTCAAAGCTATGTGCACCTGGACTATACCGGATCAACTTCAGCTTCTTAAGAGTGAATGAGGCTGTACTAGGTCATTTTGGTACTTCAAGGCATCATGGATGTCAGAAACATTAGCCTGAGACTTTATGTATTAATATAATCTGGTTTTATTTTATCCTGAAGCTAAATACATGTAGTAGTAAACATTGTATATGCAATTAAGAGTAGAAAGTTCTCAGATGCGTAATAACATATTGATATTTTTATATGAATGTAGAGCTTGAAGTAGTTATCTGTATCAGCATTAATAAATTCAGATGATGTATTATCAGGTGTATGTATGGTAAACACGTAATGTCAAATTGACTGGATGTCTCGATAGCACTAGAGTAGGGACAATCTGCAATATGCTAAATGTTATCAGTTTCAGAGGGGACTCTTTCTGAGGGGTCTGAACACCATCCAGTATGCTCCTCTGCAAACTCTTTTGCTACTGGGTTTGTCTGAACTAGTAATTTTTTAATTAAAAAAATATCAGTTTTAGTATGTTTGATGAATTCAAAAAATATATTTATGATTTAGTAATCAATAAATGTTTGCATTTTATAAAAAAAATCACTGGGTAGCATCATAATGAAATGTGCTTATGATGTTCGTTCATGTGTCTCTTTACAAGTTAAGCACCATTTGCTTAGAGACTAATTATGCTTTATAGCTATTTCTATGTGCTTTTACGAATGGATTTTGAAAATATATATAGGCACTTTACAGAAGAAGTTAAATGAGATTTCAATAAAAGATAGATTAGAAAATAGAAGGTTGATTAATTGATGGCAAGAACTCACAGTTACACAGTGCCATTCTAAAACATCCTTTGATATAATCTATCAAATGAATTGTAAAACACTGTAACATTCATATCGCCATTTGAAGGGCAAAAACCAAAACCAGTGCTTGCTTTGTAATAGATCACCGTCAGATTTGTCTTCTGATTAATGTTGTTCTCATGATTTGAAATATCTCCAAAGGCCCAAACAGGCCACAATAAAAATGTTCATGTGTTATATATATATATATATATATATATATATATATATATATATCATTATTATGGAATAAATTCCTGCCAATAAAATGGCACTCCCTTCATTATGTATAGAAACTGTCTTCTTATTTCTTGAAAAGCCTCTAAATTGCTGCTTAGTAGTGGTTTCTTGTTGTATACGCAGCCTTAAATGAAGATCTGCAACACTACAATCATAGTGGGTGGAACATTTCGATGACATCGGAATCAGTAGCAACTTTACTGTGTGTTACACACTAATTCATAACAGTTACTGTGACAATGGAAATGTAAATTCAACTCATCAGGTCCATCAATATATACAGCACCATCACCCCGAAAGGCCTAAATCCAGGCTTGCTTGCAGTGGAGCAGGAGTGAGCACTGATGTTTGAGATCTGTGCCAGCTCAAGACATGATATCAGCTCCTTGACTAGATTAGACAGATTACAAATAGTTTGCATGGAGACTAACAGTATTTACTATGCAATTTAATTTTTGTTTGTTTTTTTGTTTGTTTTTTTGGTATATGTCTTGCTTATACCAAAAGGTAGCATATAATGTGAATTGTGTTTTATAAGTGACATTTTTTTTAAAGATTAAAGGACCACTATAGGCACCCAGACCATTTCAGCTCAATGAAGTGGTCTGGGTGCCAGGTCCATCTAGGTTTAACCCTGCCTGCTGTAAACATAGCAGCTTCAGAGAAACTGCTATGTTTACATATGGGTTAATCCAGCCTCTAGTGGCTGTCTCATTGCCAGCCGCTAGAGGCGCTTCAGCGCTTCTCACTGTGATTTTTACAGTGAGAAAACGCCAGCATCCATAGGAAAGCTCTTGCTGCGCATGCACATTCAGCTGATGACGTCCGAAGGAGGAGGAGAGTCCCTAGCGCCGAGGGAGCCCGGCGCTGGAGAAAGGTAAGATTTTAACCCCTTCCTCCCCCTAGAGCCCAGCGGGAGGGGGGCCGTGAGGGTGGGGGGACCTATTAACACTATAGTGCCAGGAAAACTAGTTTGTTTTCCTGGCACTATAGTGGTTCTTTAATGAACTGTAACAGGTTTACTCCCTAAAGTGAGATTGCAAGGTGAATTCAAAGCCAATTTTAAATTTAGAGTCAAAATAGCCAAACTGGCTATGCTTTCCATTCAGCTACTGTGGCCTTAAATTTTAAATTCACTATGAATTCACAATTTAGTAAATAGCCCTGTAAATGCGTGCTCATGTCACCTGATAACATCATGTAAACATTTTATGAGATATCTACAAAAAAAATTTAATTTCCATAAAGAACATATTTTTTTTTGTTTAAGTGGTTATTTAGAAACAATATTGTATTTGCAATATTTAACATTATGTTGTTCTCCTATCCCTAATATTGCACAGTCCTATAAACTTAGCACACCATGAAAATAAATTAGACGTGTTCTCATTAGAAAGCTGGCATAGAACTCATGCATATATGTTCAAAAAAATAAGTCTGGATAACAAAGTAATTGTGAGTTTTGTAACTCGATGCAATCCACTAAGAAATTGTTTCAAACCACAACAACTTATTACAAAGAAATACAGAAAAAATGTAGAGCTATGCTGAAGTACAAAAAAGTTTGCCTTTATGGCATGCAGGTTGGCTGCTGATATTCAAGCTATCGACATCCACTAGACCTTTTCCTTTGAAGATGGTTGCTTACTTATCCTGCATGCATACATCCATCCGTTAATGGGCAAGTCAGTATCACACATCAATTTCTCTAATGCATTAGTGGTTTAGATGCTAATGTATCTATGTGCAAAGGTGTCAAATCAAGAAAATATATGTTTGTCAGACAGCAGGTGAAATAAATCGAGTTCTAGTTCTAAGGGGTACCCTAAGAACCATAACCACTACAGTTGCTTGTTGTGGACCAGTTTGGGTAAAGGCAGCACTCTCCCCAGCACTCATAGTCTGCTTCCTCTGAACTGATAATTAACAAATTGTAGCTCCCCATTATCGAGTGCAAATCTGATCAACTGTGGATGGAACCGAATGGGCAAACTATGAGTTTTAGTTGGATGAGTTTGCAAATGATAATGTGTTCCTCTTTTTTTCTGCATTATCAGTGCTACTACATATGTGGCATTCTATGGCTGCTGGTGGGAACTCCAGAAGTTGTCAAATGAGGAGATGGAGTTTAAAAGGTGCCATGCAATGGGTTGACCGATGGTGCATACTAGCCTGCCAAAGATTTTAAGAAAATTAATAAATCCTGTACATAGCATAAAACATTGCTTGCCAATTACTTCATTACAAACATGGTATAAATATTGCATTTTATTTTTGTAAATTCTAAAAATATATATAAATATTTCAATAAATCAAAGCAAAAGCATAAATGGACTTGATCAAACAGTTAACATTATTGTATTTTGTTTCTATTGCTTGCATAACAAATTATTCAATATAAACCTACCAAATTGCACTTTTTGATGAATAGCTGTATTGGGTTTTATAATTGTTTTTCTATAAACGGAGTTTAACAAATGAATAAGACATCCACAAAGGACAAATGCAATTTTACAATTACATTCAATTCAATTTTAAAATAAAACTGAAAGAAAAAGGAAATTAAATATAGCAAAAATATTTTATATTTTAACACCTGTTCTATAATTTTTTTTCTACACTATTCACACTTCAGTGATTATTCACAAAACAGTAATGTTGAATTAAACTAGGTTGCTAACTATGGACCAAATAAACAATTTGGAGAATTTGTATCAAGTCAGCAGTAGGCAAAATTTTGCCACTCACAAGGTTATTCGCCAAATGGCCAATTACTAAATGGGGCAAAACCATTCAGCTGCAATATAGACATTATACACACTATTCAACAATGTCTGAATTCTGCAGTTCAGGCTCTGAATGGTAATGCTAATGAATACTGCCAGGCATATGAAATCTGGACTGAATCCTTGAAATCTTGTCGGGAATACCTCAAATCCACACCCAGATTTTAAAAAATCTGAACTATTTGCTCACTGGCAGCACTTTTAGCCATCTGGCATATACTCAAATAACTTTTAGCTGCGTAATTATTAAAAGTTAACTATGTGCCAACTGGCCATCGCTTGCCAGCCAGTAAACAAATAAAAACCCTATGGCGGTCAATAAGACACCCATATTACTATATTTTCTATGGTGGCTAAAACCTCCCTGTGCCCCGCCTGCCATGTACCATTACTAAAAAAAAAAAAAAACATCTGTACTAATTTTTTTTAAAATGTATAATTTCAAAATTTGTGAAAAGGCAGACATTGCTCTCCCCACTACCCATTATCTGTTCACAAAGAAGCTGATATCTGGTATATATGTTATCAATGGAGAAAAATCACTGCTACCGTCCATAATACCCAGAATTCTATTTTACAAACATCACCTCCCTATATTGAAAATGTTGCTCTTCCACTCAGAGGCCATTAACTCTTGCACATGTGTCCTCTTTTGTTTCCTGTTTCTCCTTTATTCTTCCACATATTCCATTTTGCTTGACATTTTTCATCCTTCTACAATCTTCCTTCCGGGCAGTCCCCCCTCGGCAGATCAGGACCCCACGGCCATGTGATCACTCGATCACATGACCGCAATAGGGGTCTGTGTATCTGCCTGCAGGGGGACTGTCTGTGCTGACAGGCAGTCTCCCTGCATCTGTAAAATCATAAAATAAAGTGTAAAAAAAAAAAATCAGTGTAAAAAAAAATAATAATATGTGTATATATATATGCTATATATACATGTATTATATCTATATATACCTATATATAATATATGTATATATATCATATATATAATGTCACACTAAGTGTATTTTTATATTTATATATACGTATATTAATATAAAAATACACTTATATTTAAATTACACACGAATATATACAATATATATAATAACTATATATATGGTATATATATATATTATTATAAAATACAAATAATATGTTAATAAAAATAAATAACAAAAAATAAAAATAATTTTTAATAATTTAAAAAAAATTATATATATATATTCAATTTTATTCTAACAGTATTTTGATATTGATATATATATATATTTATATCAAAATACACTTAAAATGTAATGATATATATATCTATGTATAAATAAATAAATAAAAATAATACGAAATATACATATGTCCACATACATGAAAGTGAAAGTTACAGGGTCAAATATAAGGCTTGATTTTACTTTTTTTTTTTTATTGAAATTTGTCAGATTGGTTAGGTTGCCTTTGAGAGCGTATGGTAGCCAAGGAATGAGAATTAGCCCCATGATGGCATACCATTTGCAAAAGAAGACAACCCAAGGTATTGCAAATGGGGTATGTTCAGCCTTTTTTAGTAGCCACTTAGTCACAAACACCGGCCAAAGTTAGCGTTTTTTGCATTTTTAACACACAAACAAATATAAATGCTAACTTTGGCCAGTGTTTGTGACTAGGTGGCTACTAAAAAAGACTGGACATACCCCATTTTGAATACCCTGGGTTGTCTACTTTAAAAAATATGTACATGTTAGGTGTGTTTTGGGGATTTATGACAGATAACGGTGTAACAATGTCACTATTGATACATTTAAAATATATATATATTGAAACAGCAATTTCCTACTTGTATTTATAGGCCTATAACTTGCAAAAAAAAGCAATAAAGCATGTAAACACTGGGTGTTTTTAAACTCGGGACAAAATTTTGAATCTATTTAGCAGTTTTTTTCATTAGCTTTTGTAGATAAGTAAAAGATTTTTCAAGTAAAAGTCCAAAAACATGTATTTTTTTTATTTTTCACCATATTTTATTATTTTTTTTAAATACATGACATAATATAAATACTGGTATGTAAAGAAAGCCCTTCTTGTCGTGAAAAAAACAATATATAACTTGTATGGGAACCGTAAATGAGAGAGCGGAAAATTACAGCTAAACACAAACACCACAAAAGTGTTAAAACTGCTCTGGTCCTTAACGTACAAACATCGCAAAAACAGGCCGGTCCTTAAGGGGTTAAAGGGGCTTTGGGCATTAATCATGGGAAATAGTCCCTGTTATGGTTTAGTGGGATTATTGCTTCCTACTCTGTATAGCTGGATCTTCATTTTCAGACTGAAAACCCATTGCCTTTGCATACTGTATATATTTCTTTCGAAAACGAATAAACTTTTATGGCATAATAAAAGGACTAGTTACGCCTCATGAAATGACAATTGGAAACATGAATGATTTATACACATTTTGAAACAAAATGCCAATTCACTTTTTTTTAATGAATTCATTGATATAAAAATAATATTTAATATATAGCAAGTAGAGTAAAATGCAATACTTCTCCCTGTAGTACTTTCTTTAGTATTCTATACACCTTGTGTGTTTTTTATGTGCCCTCTTTTTATATTTGTTTTACATGTTGATCTCTCCACTGTTTGCTCATGGCCCTGTACCTTATGCCCCCTCATATCTCTCTGTCATGTATGCGTTTTGTAGTTATTTATCATCTTCCTCCTTGCCACATGCATTTCTCTCCTGGCAGCTGCCCTGTATCTCTGATTGATTTATTCCCAGCAGATAATCAGTAAACACAGTTATGTGACAGCTGTATGCTGTCTACAATAAAAGAATGCAAAAAATGTGGACATGTTCCTTGTTCTATAATATCGTATAATAGCAGGAGTCTCTCTTCTAAAACAGTGGGGAAATAGCATTCTGGGTCTGTCCCGGGGCCACCTCTAAAAGGAAACAATAACAAAGTACAAATAAAGGAGAAAGAATGAAAGAGAAAAAAAATAATACAGATAATACCATGTTTTATTTGAAAATCGTAAATGTATAAAACTCTCATAACATCCATTAATGCTGCATATATGCTTGTATACTTGCATAAAGCTGCTGTACCATACTTCGGGCTAGGTCCATTGATTTTGTGATCATATCGCATGTAAATTTTGTCTCATTTTGTGAGATACATATCAAAGTCCAAGATTAAGGGTTTAATTCCTTGGGTGGTTGAATGCCCTAATAGGTCTTTTTTAACCATCTTCTACATTTACATTTATTACTGGACATTACAAAGTATGATAACTTTATAAGGTAATGCTAAGGTAATGCTCCTGGTGCTATTAAGGACAGTAAGTTCAGTAAACTATTTTTATGTGTCCATCATAAGCGATGCATAATCTTGCTCTCAAAACATAAGTAAAATATGTTCCAGATTTACATTTCTAAGTCTTCACAGAACATCAATTTTGCATTTGAACAATTACAAAATGTATGAAAAACTAATGAAAACAACCTGCTTATAAGTCAATGAAGCCATGAAACACAACAATATTGTTAGTTAAGTTTCAGTTTAAATCCCTGAAACCTCTGTAAATTAATCCATAAATACAACATACCACTTGCATTAAGCATGATATTTTACATTCCAAACTCAATGACTTCAGAAGTTTCCCTATCTTCAGCTGGACTTAAATCTAATCTGTGTTTCTTTATTTAAACTGACCTTTGCTTGATCCCTTCCCATCTCAAATATGGCATGTAAAAAGGAGATAACGCATGCAAAACACTACATGATGTTTACAGTGGCCTACTTCTCCTTGTCAGACATACACAACCCTTGACTTTCCCAAGACAACAACTCAACTTTTCAAAGTTACAATAAGTCCCCAGGAAGTCAATTTAAATGGCTGTGGAAA
Source organism: Pelobates fuscus (assembly GCF_036172605.1). Taxonomy (NCBI): domain Eukaryota; kingdom Metazoa; phylum Chordata; class Amphibia; order Anura; family Pelobatidae; genus Pelobates; species Pelobates fuscus. Next base: position 227,048,041 of record NC_086317.1, read on the forward strand.
TTCCCTGTTTATTACTTTGCTCGTTAATCTCCACTGGGGAAAAAAATAAAATATCATAAATTATTCATGACCTGTTTCTTTTTCTAACCATCCCTGTGGCCTACATTCAAACAGCTGTGACAATGACGGGTAGTAATAACTGAATAGAACAGTAGTAATGTCATTATCTTAGAACCGAACCTCTTCAATAAGTCTCCTTGGGCAAGACACCTAACAGTACACAGCCATGGGAAAAATAAAGTACACCCTCTGAATTCTATGGATTTACATATCAAGACAAAATAACAATCATTTGTTAATTAGCAGGTCTTAACATTAGGTAAATACAACCTCAGATGAACAACAACACATGACATAGTACACTGTGTCATTATTTATTTAACAAATAGAAAGGCAAAATGGAGAAGTACACCTTAAGATTTAAGAGCTTGTAGAACCATCTTTAGTAGCAATAACTTGAAGTAATCATTTCTTTATGACTTTATCAGTCTCTCACATCGTTGTGGAAGAATTTTGACTAATTTTCTTTACTAATAGTGATGTCGCTAACATAAAATTTTCCGTTCGTGAACAGCGAACGCGAACTTCCGCAAATGTTCGCGAACTGGCGAACCGGGCGAACCGCCATAGACATCAATAGGCAGGCGAATTTTAAAACCCACAGGGACTCTTTCTGGCCACAATAGTGATGGAAAAGTTGTTTCAAGGGGACTAACACCTGGACTGTGGCATGCCGGAGGGGGATCCATGGCAAAACTCCCATGGAAAATTACATAGTTGATGCAGAGTCTGGTTTTAATCCATAAAGGGCATAAATCACATAACATTCCTAAATTGTTTGGAATAATGTGCTTTAAAACATCAGGTATAATGTTGTATCGATCAGGTAGTGTAAGGGTTACACCCGCTTCACAGTGAACGACCAAACTCCCCGTTTAACACACCGAAAACAACCGCAAACAGTCCATTTGCACAACCGCAAACTCCCCATTTGCACAAGGTTGGATATCAAGCTAGCCCTGTCCCATTCCTTGTCCTCACAGATGTCATTGAAGGTCTCTTCCTCCGCCCAGCCACGTACAACACCAAGGGTCCCCGAAAGGTGACAACAAGCCTGCTGTATTTTTTTTTTAAATGTACACTACTGTTACACCAGATATGAGTTGCACTGGTGTGACACTGTGCCCTGGCAGGCCCTGAAACGCACACGTGTGAAGGAAACTGACTGCTATTATTTCACAGTCAAATTTCTAGTTTTTTTTGTTTAATGTACACTACTGTTACACCAGATATGAGTTGCACTGGTGTGACACTGTGCCCTGGCAGGCCCTGAAATGCACACGTGTGAAGGAAACTGACTGCTATTATATTATAGTCCCAAAAGATTTTTTTTTAAATGCAAGCTATTGTGACACCCAGTGGTGTACTAAGGGGGGGAGGGGGTTGGGGCGGTCCGCCCCGGGTACCACAAACTAAGGGAGTGCCCTGGGCGCACTTTCACAGGGGCGGCATTTCGCCACCCCTGTGTCTTATGAAAAGGGACTGGTGTGCCGCGAGTTTGTGTATCAACGCGATTTCCCATCAAGCAGCAGTAGGTCCTGTTCTCGCGATCCGCAAGAGCGTTGCCACGGGCTGCCATAGCAACCCGCGGCAACGCTCTTGTGGATCGCGAGAACAGAGGACCCTGCTGCTGCTGCTGGATGGGAAACGAGGATGCAAAGTACTGGGCGCCTCTTCACTGCCACCGGACCACCAGTCGAGGAGGACAGGACGGGCAGGTAAGTGGCATCACTTATTCCACACAACATGCACACTGCACACACTATACACACACTGCACACACTATACACTGCATACACTATACACACACTGCACACACTATGCACTGCATACACTATACACACACACACTGCATACAATATACACATACACTGCATACATACACTATACACTGCACACACTATACACTGCATACACTATACACAGACTGCATACACTATACACTGCACACACTATACACACACTGCATTCACTATACACTGCATACACTACACACACACTGTATACACTATACACTGCACACACTATACACACACCGCATACACTATACACTGCATACACTATACACACACACACTGCACACACTATATACACACTGCATACACTATACACTGCATACACTATACACACGCACTGCATACACACACTGCACACACTATACACACACTGCACACACTATACACTGCATACACTATACACACACACGGCATACACTATACACTGCACACACTATACACACACTGCATACACTATACACTGCATACACGATACACACACACTGCATACAATATACACATACACTGCATACATACACTGCACACACTATACACTGCATACACTATACACGGACTGCATACACTATACACTGCACACACTATACACACACTGCATTCACTATACACTGCATACACTACACACACACTGTATACACTATACACTGCACACACTATACACACACCGCATACACTGCATACACTATACACACACACACTGCACACACTATACACACACTGCATACACTATACACTGCATACACTATACACACACACTGCATACACAATACACACACACACTGCATACACACACTGCACACACTATACACACACTGCACACACTATACACTGCATACACTATACACACACACACGGCATACACTATACACTGCACACACTATACACACACTGCATACACTATACAGTGCATACACGATACACACACACTTCATACACTATACACTGCATACATGATACACACACACACTGCATACACACACACACTGCACACACTATACACTGCACACACTACACACACACATTGCATACACTATACATTGCATACACTATACACACACTGCATGCACTATACACTGCATAAACTATACACACACACTGCATACACTATACACTGCATACACTATACACACACACTGCACACACTATACACACACACTGCATGCACTATACACTGCATACACTATACACACACTGCACACACTATAAAGGCGTAGAAGACGGGACCGGAGGCACAAACATAAATGCAGAGCCTGCCCCACGTCAAGCACTCGCCTCCACCTTAAGCCACCACAATCCCGCACCGGACGTAAAGCACCACCGGGACAGATCCGACCACCCGACAAAACAAGCTTCCACCACCTCAAGCCGCGAACCCGGCACTCAGCCAGAGACTTCCCTTTGTTGTTCCAGGTATCAGGGACTCCCAGGGTCTGCACCTGGCGCCCAGAAGGGATCGGATGAGCACAAGCTGTAAACAGCAGCCTGCCAAGCATGTTCCACTATAGCCGATCCTCCACACCATGCCTTTGATCACATGAACTGCTCTCTGCACATTAACTAATCGTAAAGTAGCAAGCGTTTAAACATGTCATTATTTCACCTCCTAAAGAGTTTATTGTCATAGTTCCTTACATGCCTTTACCTTAACCGTTCATGTATTATGTTATTCACTAGTCTCATCTCATGGGGCGACTCACACTTGATTTATAACTAGTGGTTAAAACGTGCAAGCTACACCCTAAACATGACAGCCATCTTTCACAACAATGTACTGCTATATACTCATACCCTCAGTGCAACTAGCCATGGTATATGCATGTTCAGCCTAGCATGCTCAAATATGACACACTTTTGTCTAAAAAAAAAAAAAGAAAAAAAGAAAAAAAGAATGCAGCTTCAGAATTAATCTAAATGGTATGCTGTCTAGGAGGTGGGAGGGTCTGGGAGGGAGGGTCTGCTGCTGATTGGCTGCAATGTGTCTGCTGACTGTGAGGTACAGGGTCAAAGTTTACTCAATGATGACGAATAGGGGCGGACCGAACATTGCATATGTTCGCCGTCCGTGGCGAACGCGAACAAGCGATGTTCGCCAGGAACTATTCGCCAGCGAACCGTTTGGGACATCACTATTTACTAAGTTGCTTCAGTCCATTGAGGTTTGCTGGCATTTGTTTATGTATAGCTCTCTTATAGTCCTGCCAAAAGCATTTCAATTGGGTTGAGGTCTGGACTTTGACTGGGCCATTGCAACACCTTGATTCTTTTCTTTAGCAGTCGTTCTGTTGTAGATTTGTTTGATGTGCTTGGGATAATTGTTCTATTGCATGACCCAATTTCACCAAGCTTTAGATGTTGGACAGATGCCCTTATATTATTCTCTAGAATATGTTGGTATAGAGAGAAGTTAATCGTCAACTCAATGACTTCAAAGTTACCAGGTCCTGTGACTGCAAAACAAGCCCAAATCATCACCCCTCCAGCACCGTGCTTGACAGTTGGTATCAGGTGTTTGTGCTTATATGCTGTGTTTGGTTTTTGCCAAATGTGGCGCTGTGCATTATGGCCATATATCTCCACTTTGGTCTTGTCTGTCCAAAGGACATTGTTCCAGAAGCCTTGTGGTTTGTTTAGATGCAAATTTGTAAACCTAAGCCATGTTGCCATGTTCATTTTAGGGAGAAGAGGCTTTTTTTTTTTTGTCAACCCTTCTAAACATACCATACTCGTTATGTCTTTTTCTAATTGTAATGTCATGAACTTTAACATCTAGCATCCTAACTGAGGCCTGTAGAGACTGAGATGTAACTCTGTTTGCAATTTCTCTGGGCATTTCACAGTCTGACTTAGGGGTGAATATGCTGGGACATCCACTCCTGGGAAGATTGGCAACTGTTTTGAATGTTTTTCGCTTTTGAATAATCTTTCTCACTCCAGAACGATGGACCTGTTTGGAAATGGCCTTCTAACCCTTCCAACTATTGCTTCTCCCAAATTATTGCTGGTATCTTGTCTTCTTGGCATTGTGTTAACAAACACCTAAATACTCCTGGCCAGCAAACTGCAAAAAAATTGGCTTTAAGAGAGGTTGCACTTCCTGATGAGCATCTGTCTGTTACTTAGCCTTTTAATCTCTATGGAAGCAGTTAGGGTGTACTTAGTTTTTCACACATGGCATCTCCATTGTGGCTTTATTTTTCTTAAATAAATCATTGTAATATGTTATATGTTGTTGTTCATCTGAGGTTGTATTTGCCTGATTTGAAGATCTACTAAGGAACAGATGGTTGTTATTATGTATTGATATGTAAAACCATAGAATTCAAGGAGGATGGACTGTCTTTTTCCCATGACTGTATATCTGCCCACCTCAAATCATCATAGATTGTATACTTATTTGTGCAAGGCCTTCTTCATTACTGTAATTGTAATGAGCTGCAGAATATGTTGGTGCTATAGTAATGTTGATAATAATTGCATTGTAAGTTGATGTATGTATTTTGAAGCTGGAGGGGCTTGTGCTGTAGGAAAATATTATATGTACACCACACAGAAATTGATGAATAAATTAATAATAACGTTTTACTATATTTCCAGGTTGTTTTTTTGTTGTTGATGTAAATGTAAATTGCATATTAAGAGATAGTTTTGAGCACGTAATTTGTCGGGTAGACAATGGCAGATAGTGAAATAGTAAGTGAGGGGTTTTATAACTAATAGTCAATTTGCTTAGTGAAGGTATGTTTCTAATACCGTAAACCAGTCAAATAAAAAAGCATATATTTAACAATTGTAAAATCTATCTATATAGCTATATTATTACTATACATAACTTGTACTTTATAAGAATTGTTGTTTTAAACTTGTCTCCTGTGTCCTGTAATTTTTTTCTACGATCACACTTACGTTGTAAATAGTTTTGAAAATTAGTTGTAATAATGTGTAACAAACAAAAAACAATGTTACAAGTTAAAGGAACCCACCAAACACTATAATGACTATTGTTTGCTATAGTAGTTATGGTGCCAAGAGTACCTTGGATTCTTCCTTTTATAAGAAGGCAAACCATGTAATAATAATGTGAAAATTATTCTGGGGTCTGCTGGGTACCCACTACAACCTCCTTCATATGGAACTCCTGTACTGAGCCAAGTCCAGCATGCAGGATCACAATCAACTGTCTAAAAAATGCTCAACTGACAAAGTCCTGCATGACAGTGCTTTGCTCAAAAGAAACTCCTTGTAGAAGCTTCTGTCTAAAGAGGAAGCAATTTGACGACTTACTCTGGGATGTCACGGCTGGCAATATAAACATTAGAGTGGGTAGTCGTGGTTATGGTGCATGGAGTGTTCTTTAAAGGTTTCTAGTGTCAAGTAATTACAAGTAATTAGGGTATCTTGTGTTGAGAAAAGGTTTAACAAAAATCTGTTTTTTATAATCAATAATCAGGTTTAGGTGTACTAATAGAATTTTATACAAGTGTTATGAAAAATGGTTGTTTTCAATTGTGCAGCTTCTGTAATTTTATTTAATATTAATTATTCCTATGGCACACAGGAAATGTGCATGATTTATCCTCACTTCTCATCTAATTTCTTCATCAATTATACAATTTAAAAGCATCTGAAAAAAACCTGTTGCCAGGTGCATGCTGTTAAATATTTACGGATGGGCATACATCTATAAATGAACTGCACTTTTCTTATGTTTTGAAATAGCTTTAAATAAAAAAAAAAAAAAAAAAAAAAACTACAGAGGTTTTGTTTGTTTTGTTTTTTTCTTAAAACGCTTTTACACAATATGGACACTTGTTACGGTGAATTACAGAACACTTCATAAACAGTTCAAAATGAATCACAAAGCTCTCCATAGTCTTAAAATAGTTTACTATTTTACCCATAGCTAAATCATTTTGAAAAGCACTGCTTATCTTATTTTCTGTTCCAGCACGTCTACACCAGAAAGAAAAACAAACTTCTTAGCTAAGAGACTTACATTCTCTCTCCTCCCACACTGTATAGAAATCTGTGTAGTTCTACTTTGTTTTTATATATTCTGGTGACATTTTAGGAAGCTACATTCTTCCAAAAAATATAATATTTGTCTACAAATATCAAGAAGAACTGTCATATTTTTACTACATCTACTATATTTTCTGCTTCTATTTTAAAGATAATGTCCTTATTGCAAAATAAGTGATAACACATGAGCTCTAATCATTCTCCAATTATTCTGGTTAACAATAAACAAGTAAATAAAACATTAAAATGATATAGAAGTACATGATTTTAATTTGTTTACATATGACTAAATAACAATCAAGATTGCTTCAGTCTTGTAAGTTGTGTGCTATGAATCCCACGTTTATACTAAACACATATGCTATTTATTGGTAACAAAAAAGAACAACACAATGAAGGGGCAAATGTCATGCAGAATCTGTTATGCTATTTAGCTAACCATGTCTTTGAATCATTTATAGCAGACGTGGGAGGTTTTACATGGAGGTCAAGATGTTTAAACTCAGACATACTGGTTTTCTCTACAGATATGCATCCGTGTAGCCTACATTGCTTACAAAAAAACAAATTATTATTAACTCTTTCATGACAAATGACTTGCAAGTGCAATGATTAAAGGCATACTAAAGTTCCAGGTATACAAAGCTGTATTCCTGGCACTATAACTCCCCCCTCCCTCCACCCTTTATTTACTTACCTTTTCCCAGCACCTATGTCCCTCGGCGCTGGGTCAAACCTCCACCCTCTCTGATGTCTAATGTGCATGTGTGGCAAATGCTGCATTCGCGTTAGACCGCCCCATATCAAAGAATTGAATCAATGCTTTCCTACGGAAAAAAATCTGACTCTGGAGGTCCTCATGCAAAGTGTAAGGACGTCCAGCATCAGATACCGGACCAACATAGGGACACTGTACCCAGACCACTTCAATGAGCTGGAGTGATCTGGGTGCCTACAGTGTTCCTTTAAGTACAGGAATTGACCTAAATTATTTTCACAAATAAGTTAGGCAAGATTTCCTAGCAAAATGAAAATGGTAAGTAATAAAGATTTAGATGATATAATTAAACAGGAGACATTGTAAAATATTACATTTATCAAAATTCTATCAGTGTAAAGATAGATCACTTAAACATCTTGATATTCCCGGAATGCTTGAACATAATTTTCAGGCTGAATTATGCATATGTATGGTATATATGAGTGACATTATAAAATGAATAACACATTGTTGTCAACAAGCAGTATTATGGATGTAATGGAAGACAATGAATTGTAAACATTAACAAAGGCAATATATTTAAAATGAATTGTGAACACTAACAAAGGCAATATATTTAAGGCCTCTCTACACTAGAAGACATTATTCTTGAATTTATCTGAGTAGAATGCAATATGCTGTTGAATGCCAACTAGAGAAGTCAATTCCATTAATACTTGTACTTTGCTTTATCACATAGACATTTTCATCAGCATAGAACATTTCTTCCATTCCAAGCCAGCCCTCAGGATTTCAAGTTAATATTATCAGCCACCAGAGAGTTCTGATTTAATTGGTTGTGGGAATCAACTATAAAAACTGTGAAAGGACAATGCAAACTGTCAAGGGTATTTGTGAATTAGTGTCAATATGCCATGAAAGCTAATATTCACAGGAATATGAGTGCCCTTGTATTATCAGCATCCAGAAAGTCTACAAACCTGCATAGATTTTGGGTAAATATATACCAGCTTCTGGTGACATGTCTTGTCGGTCAATAATTTCACAAATGTCAAAGGAGATACGTTTATCTCAAAGGAACATTAACCATATGTATTTGATAAAGGACAGGCCATTTATGACATTTTGGTATTTGTGATCAGGCTTGACATTGTGGCTCTTAAAGTTGACACAGTCTCCTTCCTTATATTGCTGGACTCTAGTGATGGAGAAGGTAGGTGCTAAAAGACCAATGATTTAATTGCAAGGGTTCCAGAGAATGACAACACTGTAAGTGATGGCCGTTATAGCATTGATTTTCATGTGTAAATGTGTGTCTAAGGATATTTATGTCAATATGTATGCTTGTATGCGCCTGTAATCATGCATATGTCTATTTAAGCTGGACTGCATGTCTGCCTAACTAAGATTATGTGTGCGACCCAGAGAGAAGAAAAAAATAAGAATAAAATAAAATGAGAGCTGGAGAAAAAGGAGAAAAAGAGGGTAAGTAAATGCACAAATAGAGCAGAGGGAACAACAAAACTAGAGATAAAATTACAATCAGAATGCAGTATAAGAGAATAAAATGAAAAAAAATTAGACAAAAAGAAGGCTGTAATTATTCAGGAACTTCACTCACTTGCAAACATGGTATTAAGGTAAAAAATAAAAATAAAAAAAAGCAACATACTAACAGCAGCTAGTTCTAACAAAGTTCACTTTATTTTACTAGTCTTCAGTCCTGTTCGTGAGGTTGACCTATGGTTCTGAATTTAGCATAGACCATGTTTTATTTAAATGGATATATTGGTGAAGGTATTTTTGATAATCATAAGGATGATACCACATGGTATTTCTTTAATAGGACGTATATATTCCCAAGAGCGTGGCTTTTTTTTTTCTTCTACCCCTGTAACTGGAGAGTTAAATAGTCTGAGAGCATGTGTGTAACACTATTGAGAGCCTATCAAAAGTTTCTGTGTTTAGCATGCTGTGTGGGTGCTGACACCAGGTGTAGATGCTACATAAAACTAATGTCACCAAGAAGAAAAAATTCCAGCTGCCTGATTATCACTCAGAGAGGCAGCCCTACAAACAAGAACATATATTTATCTCCACAATGAAAACTTTTTAAAAAGAAAAGCTAGAGGGACACGGTCTGTGCACCATAACTACTTCAGTAAGTTGAAGTGGTTATGGTACTTAGGGTATCCCTAAAAATATATGCTGCAAGTTCTTAACTTAGAAAATGATGCCAGGCATTATTTTCCCATGATTCCATGTGTGCATTTGTGAAGATACAGAACGCACATGGGGAATCATGTACATTGTGAATATCCTTCATATGCCATGCTGTGACAGAACATTCTTGCATTTGATGCAAATTTTAATAAAGCTATCTTATTGTTTTTGTACATGTTCCTCTGAAGTGACATAAGTCAACATTATGCATTAATTATCATTTTTGTGAACATTCTTTTAACATGGTAAGTCTCTATAAAATAGCATTGTAACAATGCATATCAAATATGGGAATTGTTCAAATATAAACTACCCATTTAAAGGGTTATTCCAGGAACCATGACCATTTCAGTAATTTGAACTGGTCACAATGCTTGGAGTCTGTGTGTCAGTTGGAAATGCTGCATATACAAAGTTTAACCCTTTTGTTGCTGGAGGTGTACCTCCACCTCTGTCAGATTCATTGGGGTGCCAAGAGTTCCAGGCTGACTGATGTCAACTATGCACAGAATTGACATTAGTCATCAGCTAGTACAGCATGCTGGCGAAAGACAGCTATTCCTTCCTTGCTGACATCTTTCCTCCTCCAGTGAGTAAGATTGACATCAGCGAAGGAAAATTAGGCTGCCAGAAAAACTTGGCCTTGGTGCTGGAACAGAAGTAAATGATTGATTTTTATTTGTTTTGGGGGGGAGTGGGGATAATTGGTGAGGAGGTTGGTCAGTTATGGTTAATTAAAACACTAGTTTATTTTGTTGGAGTAACACTTTAAACAATGATTTACTTGTGCGACCTAACAAAAATTTTAAAGAACTAAATGACTCGACATCTGCTCTTTCCTATTAAACTGAAACCTTTTACTCATTATTGTTTCCCTGTTTCATTTATTTACCTGGTCTAAAGACATTCAGAAGCCACAGGTTAAATTATTTGGCACTGTTCTTTCATTTATCTGTAGAAAGTTGCACTTCAGAAAACACATCCAGTTTGAAGCATTATGCTACTAATTATATTATCTTGTTAAAATACAAATTCTTTAGACCCAGGCATTTTTTTTCACAGCATTTGTTAATATGTAAATACACTGAGGATGCTACTTTTGCGGAAAACTCATATAACAGCTCTGTATGACATCAAGTACTTGAAAAGGGATGACACCGCAGGTATGGTTGCAGCCAAAATCTGTCCCATAGCTCCAGGGGAACCAGCAAATAACACAATGATTACTCTCCATCTTCTGGATGGTCTTGTGGGTAGGGGATCTCTCTGAATAATCTCCTGGCACAGCGAAGACAAAGATCTTACAGTTCACCAGGATTGACGAACATCTGTTTCCCCATTAGGACAGTTATAGAACTCTTGTGGCTTTATTCAATGTTCAGTGTTGCAAGCTGTCATACGTCCATCATCACAGTTTGCATTTATAAAAAGATTTAGATCAAGCTCTCTTGTGTAAATCATCACTTAATTGCTTAATTAATGCTCACCATAGGCGTGCGCAGCCTATTGCATTAGGGTGTGCACCCTAAAGCACAAACACACGCTGCATGTATATGTGTGTGTGTATATATATATAAATATATATACACACACACGCATACATACACTGCTGTGTGTGTGTGTGCTGTTAGTGTGCTGCATGAGGGTGCTGTGTGTGTGTGTGTGTGCTGTTAGTGTGTTTTATGGGTGAGGGTCTTTGTGTGTGTGTGCTTGTGAGGGTGCTGTTTGTGTGTGAGGGTGTTTGCGTGTGTGTGTGTGTTTGTCCTTTGAGGGTGCTGTGTGTGTGAGTGTCGTGTATTTGTGAGGGTGCTGTTTGTGAGGGTGCTGTTAGTGTGCTGTGTGTGAGGGTGTTGTGTTTGTAAAGGTGCTGTGTGTGTGCTGTTAGTGTGCTGCATGAGGGTGCTGTGTGTGTGTGCGCTGTTAGTGTGTTTTAGGGGTGAGGGTCTTTGTGTGTGTGTGCTTGTGAGGGTGCTGTTTGTGTGTGAGGGTGTTTGCGTGTGTGTGTGTTTGTCCTTTGAGGGTGCTGTGTGTGTGAGTGTCGTGTATTTGTGAGGGTGCTGTTTGTGTGTGTGTGTGTGAGGGTGTTGTATTTGTAAAGGTGCTGTGTGTGTTTGTGAGGGTGCAGTTAGTGTACTGTGTGTGTGAGCATGCTGTGTGTGTGAGGGTGCTGTATGTGTACTGTATGTGTGAGGGTGCTGTATGTGTGCTGTGTGTGAGGGTGCTGTGTGTGTGCTGTATGCGTGAGGGTGCTGTGTGTGTGTGTGCTGTATGTTTGGAGGGATTGTGGAGGTGGGGGCAGATTAGTAAATATCCCCCTTCCCTTCTGACCTTATGTAGGGAGGGGGATTCTTGCTGCCATGTGCCATCCCTGGTGGTCCAGTGGAGAGTGAACTCTAGCCTGCGGGGCTAGAGTTAACTCTCGTGAGATCTGAGCGTTGCCGTGGCAACGCTCAGATATCGCGAGAGGAACCTGGCGGAGCCTCCCTCTCCTGCCTCCCTCTATGCTGCTGTGGGCTGGTGAGGTAGATCTTTGATCTCCCCGCAGGCCCATGGAGGCTTAGAGCAGATGAGCCGACAGGGGAGATCGGGAGATCTCCCCTGCCGGCAGGGTACAAGTCCTGTGGAATAATGTGTGGGAACCAAGATTCCCACCCCCCCAAAAAAAATAATATACACCCGTGTGTGTGTGTGTGTGTGTGTATGTGTATATATATATATATATATATATATGTACAAACACACACACACTCACAGACACATTCACAGACTCACAGACACACACTCATACATTCACAGACACAAATACACTGGCAGACACATTCACAGACACACACACACTCACAGACACACACACACACACATTTCCAGACACACACTCACACAGAGACACATACAGACACACACACACATTCACAGACACACACTCACATACAGAGACACATACACACATACAGACACACACACACACACATTCATAGACACACATTCACAGACACACATACATTCACAGACATACATACAGACACACACACATCCACAGACACACACTCACATACAGAGACACACACACACAGACACACACACATTCATAGACACACACACATTCACAGACACACACTCACATAGAGAGACATACACACACATACACTCACAAATTATTATTTTTTAATAAAAAAAATGTCCACCCAGCCTCCCTACCTGGAGAGCTGGTGTGTGGACTTGTCCCTGGGGTCCAGTGGGTCGGGCGCCTCTCTCCATCTCAGCCGCGGCGAGGGAGCTGTGTGCTCTCTGCTTCCTCTCGCCGCGCGGGTTGTCTACAGTAGCTGGGAGCCGGAATATGACGTCATATTCCGGCTCCCGGCATAAGCAAACGGCGCGCGGCGAGAGGAAGCAGAGAGCACACAGCTCCCTCGCCGCGGCTGAGATGGAGAAAGGGATCCATCACCTCTTGCCCCCCTCCCCATGACAGGGGGAACACAGGGTGAGGAAGGCGTACATTTGGGGGCGCTGAGTGCCTGCAGGAACAGCGTTCCTGCTCAAAAAAGTGCAGGAACGCTGTTCCTGCAGGACTCAATCCATAGTGCGTGCCGCGGGGATTAGGGTGTGCCCAGGCACACCCGGCACACCCCGTGCGCACGCCTATGATGCTCACAGTATTCCACCTAGGCCACAACGTGCAGCACTTTCCCAGGAAGCACCTCTAGTAACCATCTGAGGAGTGGCCAGTGGAGGCTGCAATGTAAACCTTAATTTTCTCTGAAAAGATAGTGTTTACTACAAAAAGACTGAAGGGACTGATTATACTCACCAGAACAAATGCAATAAGCTATAGTTGTTCTGGTGACTATAGTGTCCTCTTAAAGAAGAGCTAGCTAACCTTACTGCATGCACTCATGATATTGGGAGCACATTTGACAATGTTATCATGGCTGTTAATACTCACAATGCAACCATTCAGAATCTCCAGGAGCTCGTTAGATTCCAAGATGACTCCTAGGAGGACTTAAGCAATCGTTTAATCGATATTACCACATATTGGCAAGACATACATGTTTTTCTGGGCATTACCAATATTCCTCATTAAATTACCATAACACAGTCGGAGAGACCTCTCCCCTACTCAATGTTGTCTTAAATACTGTGTTTATTGCTCATGTCATGTATTCCCTGTGTCTCATACAATATACTGGCCCTTCTATATGGATGACCCCTTTTGTCTATTCTTCTGACTGTATTCCTTACAAAAGAGTCTGTTTATTGCCTGTGCAATCTATGATAACCAGCTTTAATTGATTGTGTTTGTTGTCATTTTGTTTTCTGTTGTTTTATATCTTTTTAAAATTGAAAATGTAAATAAAGAATGCATTTAACCCTTACAATTCCCTAGCACACTATTCTGCACATTTACCCCTATAGTACACTAAACTATTGCTAAACATTTACTTCTACTCTACCCTAATACTAACCCCTAACCCCCATATTCCCATACTATGCAAGCACTTTACCGAAACTGTCACCTACACAAATCTATTGCTAAACATGAATCCCTACACCACACTAAACATTAACTCTAACATCAATGACACAATGACAATAAACAATAATTGCTGTAATTGTCAGGATATGAAGAAATGACCTGACATGCTATCACAGAACGCCAGGCATAGATGAAAATTAATGACCACCTAATTTCTCCAAACGTTCATCTTAAGACTAACAAGCTGTGGTTATGCAGGTAAAATGTCACACACAGAAATACAGACATGTATTCACAAAAGTACATAAATACACACTTTACGTGAAACATACATTTTACGCTTATTTAGTGTTCCATAAAGCGAAAATATTAATAAAAGCAGCCGCCTCTGAATATAGGGTGTTTTGTACAACCAATAAATATACTCAGAACAATTTATGGGGCATAAAATAAATAAATGTGAAGGCTTGGCCTGCAGTTGTGGGAGGGGCATGGCCCCCTATTTAAGCTCACTACTCACCTCCACCTGTCCCATTCGTTCCTTAGCGTTGCTTGATGACGCTGCTTCTGGTCACCCCTCCTCTTCACTCCTTCCTGCTCCTCGTGGTTTTTGTCCACCGCTGTGATTCCTGCAGGGTCTTGTTCCAGCTCCTCTCCTGTCGCCCCAAGCACAGCCGCACGTCTTCTCGGCTCCACGGTGTCGTATGTTACTTACCATGCCGTTGCGCCATGGTCGCACTCCATCGACGTCCTCGTGGTATGGGCCTGTCCCCTGCTCTGTTTCTGTTTCACTGGCTTCTCCCCATGTGTTTTCGCTTGTTTTTTCGCCGTTCGGGAGTTCTCCTTTTCACATGTTTCCACTTTCGTGCCTGTTGGTGTTCGCTCGTTTTCACACAAACACTTCTCCTTTACTTTTGCTGTGATTTCGCTTTTCCTTGCCGAAAGCACCTCTTGGTCGAACGCTTTCGTGCTGTCTCCTCTCCTTTTTCCGTCCGTCCCCTACTGGTGGTTTTTGTCGTTGCATAAAATAAAAAAATTATCACTGTGTATATATATATATATAATGTATATGGAAGGGACAGGGGGATTTGCTGCTTTCATGTCTGGGTTCTCTTAAAAAACAAACTCAACTATATATGTATATATACACTAACGCTGGTTGTCAGTCTGTCTCTTTTTTTTTTTTAAATTCTTTATTTTATTGTGCATTTATTAGACAATGAACATTGTATACTAGCAATGCCACGACAGCAAATGCCAGAGTTTTCATAAGCATAGATATACAATCATATGGCATGGATAGACTGTGCACATTTTTATATTATAGAAGGGTAGACAACAGTATAATGCTGAACTTAACGTGTATATGAAAGATTAAGAAGGCTTATCTACAAGTTGTGCTATATAAGAGTGTCGTAGATGCTGGTCTAAGAATGTTAAGGTAGATGCTTGTTCCCGAGGGGACCAACATTTTGCACAGTGTAGTTATTAGGTAGCTTAATAAGAAAACAGTATACATAGTGCGATTTCACCGTGCTCTGTGGCGATTAAGGACAGGTAAACATTGCCTGACTAGTTAAGATTTGTATAACAGACATGTTAGCATAATTGCACACATTTTGCTATGTCGTCAAGAGTGGCGCTTTCAAGCCGGGTAATAAAATGCAGCATGGTCATGTTACCCTGAAATCGCTTCATAACAATGAACTGCCCAATTTCCTAGCATTTAAACAGAAAGGCTAGGAGATATGTGGGTATGTGCTCAAGATTGCCTATGTGTAGCAGTATGAAGTAAACAAGATAATGCAGACATTTGTGATTCATAATATGCAAGATGTATGGTTGTAGTTAGCCTGATCCAACATTTACATACAAACAGCCCCTGCCGACTCTAGACAGTAGAAAAAGCAAACTAAGAAAACTGATAACAGGTGGGACATATATGCAATATGTGCGAATAAGAGTCGCTCTGGTGGTAGCTATTAACGTACAGAGTCACTGGTAATGTGTTGTCTCCACAGCAGTACCTAAAGAAAAATTTTGTGGTCCCTTGATGCGATTAGACCGCATAGCGATGGCTGTAAGCGTGCCCTCCAGATGCAGGTGGGATATGTCCACTTGAGGGGCATTGAGGTAGGCCCTTTAGCCGATGCCCGTTGCTTGGACGTGGTTCTCATCTTCAAAGGCGCCCCTGGGCTGGGACTCCTTTCCAGCAGCATGCAGTGGAGTGTGTAGCCGTGCGTCTCCCCGGTTTGCGGTTGTAGTTTGGGGGGACAGGGTCAAGCTTCGTCGAGCGCTGGCTCTCGGGTCGTGGAAGTAGCTGGTGTGGGAGGTTGGTTTAGCAGTCTTTGTTGCCTTGATGTGGGGGCCTGCTTGGTCACTCGTGTAACATGGTGTGGCTTCCTGCCCGTGAGGGCGGCGGTGTGTGCGTAGCCTGGCCTTCCCGGATGCCTGTGGTGGGTGCCTGTAATGGCGCCGGCGGGTTACTGGACGAATCCATGTAGCCACTAGTTTTGCCGCTCGGCGGTAAGGCAGTCCTCGTTCACGCAGTATGTTCCAGAGGCTCTGGCAAAGCCGGTCAAATTCCCCCAGAGGGTGTGTGTATGGTTGGGCGTGTGCGCTCCGCTTTTGGGGTTCTCGCTGGGCGGCCATCTTATCTGCGGTCCAGTTGCCTGGTGTTTGCCGGAGCTGTGCCAGCCGTGTGGAACGGTCCCCGCTTTAGTTTAGCCGTTGCAAGCTTCTAGTACCAGGATATCCCTCACCGGTGGGGGGGGGAGGAAGTGTACCTGGGAGACCTCCGAGCGATTAGCTACAGACGACGTGGTTGTCGGACGCCTCTCTTGCTTCGTCTGAGTAGGCCTCAGGTCTATCCCCGGTCAGATGCCACCGATTTCGGTCAGGAAAGTTGCCGTTTGGCTTCTGCATGTAAGTGCTCACTTCTCCAGGTCGTCTAATCGTCGATTCGGTAGGTTTTTGCCCACTTTTGGGCCAAATACAAGCGTTTTGGCACGGAGCTTGTCTCATGTGCGACCTCTCTGCATGGCAGCTTGGCTCCGCCCCGTCAGTCTGTCTCTTAAAGGGACAGTTTCATGAAATAAAAAAAAAATATTACACTTTTTAAATAGTGTTGTACATTAGACTTGAGCCAGCAAACCTTAGGATGGTTTTCTGATTTCTGAAGTTGGGGTCTTCCTGTCCAGGTTCAGGTTTTCCTCTTGCCTCCATGGCCTTGTCTAATCTGTTTATTTTTCAGGTTTTTGTGCACGCTCTCGCTAGGCTGCATTTTGCCCTCCTTGCCTCTCGTGCTGCTCTGCCTCCTGGAAGGTACGTTTTATTGTTCTGTGTTTTTCTTTTCTGTCTCTGGGTCCACGCTCTGACCCATACGGGCCCCGGGCGGCCATACACCAATACACGTTCTATTTCCTATTTCCTTGTTCCCTCTGTACGGCCTGACCACCTGGTTTCTGACGTGCATACTCCACGGTCTGCCTTACGTTGCTGCCTCATACCTCCCCTACATTTTTGTTACATGTTTTCCCCAGGTACGTCCTGTCTCGCACTTCGCTACCCCACCTAGTCTAGATGTGGCTGGCTGTCAGGGTCTTAGGTGTCCAATATAGGTTATCTGCCCCTGGCTTTCATAGCCTTAGGTTAGTGGTCCCGCAAGGCCAACACCCATCCTCATACTCGGGTTACTACGCCCCTCGGGCCAAATCATAGTTAGTCGCCTCGCATGTGGCATAGAGAGGGCCTCACCTGTCACTCCCATTCTGTCTTATGCTTTACTGGTCACCGAGAGGCCGACACCCCGCCACAACGTTCGGTGGCCACGAAATCCCCTCGCGCCAACGCATAGATAGAGCCTCTCAAGCTGCTTGGCATCTAGCAGGGCCTCACCTGTCACCAACTTAGTTTTAATTGTTTCGCCGCCTTGCGGCACTAGCTAGCTAGCCAGCTCACACTGGTCCTACACTTACTCTGGTACTTTTTCTTCCTCTGATTTCTCACTTATTTCTTTTAGCATGGATCAAGTACCGGAAGGTGGCGAAGACTTGTTACTGCCCGACACTCCGGCCAGGTCTGGTAATCCTTCTCGCAGGGGAGATTCTGCCACACCTGCCTCCTTCGGTTCCTGGTCTATTCTTCACCTCACGACAGATTTTTCGGCAACGTCAGCTCCTGTTCCCTGCATACACTAGGAAGACCGAACTGTTCTGCATTCCTCCTCTGCAGATGCTGGAGAAGGTCCAAGTGGCGCTGACCCCTCTGATGTGCACTCCATGTGGTCTACTCTTGTGGCATCCATGGGGCATATCAACCGGAGGTCGGACAGACTGGATACTGCCTCTCGGGCCGAGTCGCCGGCCAGCCTTTCCCGCTCCAGTTCCGGCGGACCCTCCCTTGGCTGGTCAGGGTAATTTGTCATGTAGTACTGATTCCCCTCGGGATGTCATCCCGGCCCGTATTCTGAAGGATGTCTTGGACGGCAAGACATGAACCTGGTTTCGTTTTTCATTGCCTCTCAAGACGTCATTGTCTCCAAGACTTGTGCCTATTCCACTGTTTTCAGTCCAAGGTAATTTTCCCTACCTATTCCATATTGATAGTGCCATTTCTCCCATCTTTAAAGCTGGGGTGGGCGCTTGGCTTAGTACACTGGCTTTGTCATTGCTTTTCGGTTTTGCCGACACGCCCTATGCTCTGGTACCTGCTCGGTGTTTCATGGATGGGCCGTATTATTATTATTATTATTGTTTTTGTTTTTCTCCCGGCTTACTTTTGGTTCCAAAAGTAGCACAAGAACTGTTTGTCATCTTTGCTGAGAACCTGTGCTGGTTGCTCCTTATTGTTGATAGGTGTCCCGCAGTCATCCACTACTTGGATGATTTCCTTATGATTGAGGAGGACACGTTCCCCCCCCCCCCATATAGTCTGAAGGGGGCCTCTGCCCTTTTCGAGTTTGTTTGGCGTACCACGGATAAAACGGAAGATCCTGACACCTTCATTACTTTCCTGGGTGTTCATCTTGATATTGTTTCCATGCCAGCCAGTCTGCCGAGGAGAAAATGGTTGTCATACTCTTGTGCATTGATGAATTTTCACGCCAGGTCTTTCACACAAGGTCAATCTTTGTCCGGGTTATCGAATTTTGCAATGCGGATTATCCCACAGGGTCAGGCATTCATATCTCTGTTGCCTTCCCTGTTTCTCGCTCTCCCTCACGATACTGGCCGGTTCTTGCTCGATGACCTTGCCTCAGCGGATCTGCTCTCCTGGAATGGGAAAAGTATGTCCCCCCCGCAATTTCAGAGGCATCACCACGATATGGATGGATGTGGCAGCCACTACCGGCCTTCTGCCATTTACGGTTCTTAGGGGCTCTGAGGTGCTTGTCCAGCAGAGGTCATGGGCCTTAAGGGTTTTCCTCTACCTCTGCTCTTTTCTAACTTTACCTCGTTTGTAGCGGCCGCTGTGGTTCGGGGTTGGGATGTCCAGTTCGCTGTTTCTCGGTTGCGAACCATTACATACAGGGCTATATTTTCCAATTAGTGGGGTAATAGCTGCTTGATCCAAGGAGACATCTGACTGCCATTGTTGGGGTCAAGAAGGAATTTTTTCCTGGTTTGTTGCAAATTGGCAGCGCTACAGACTAGGTTTTTTGCCTTCTTTTGGATCAACGGCGGGGACATGTGGGGATGGCTGAACTTGATGGATGCAGGCTATGTAGCTATGGTGTTAATGATTCTTTTGCTATGTCGATTGTGGTAGGTTTTGCTTCTTTTTTTTTTTGCCACCTTAAACTCATTCTATCACATAGTACCATTAAACTGTACCTATCAGGGATACAACACCACATGTTGCTTTATTTCCCAACAACACAGCTTCAGGTCATCATACCAGATCAAATCTGTATTTAGAGGCTTTGAGCAAACTAGACACACCCCAACACATAGGAGGTTACCCATTGACTTCCAATTTATTTCACTGTCTTTTGGTCATTTTTGATGCTGGACGTTTCTGATGTTTTCACTCCTACCATGTAAGTAAACTCCCATTTACCTGGCTTTCTACGGTCTTCTTAGTCCCCGTGAACTTACCACTACTACCATAACCAACCTACAATTTTACTTTACAGGCCTACTGCTACGTCGGTTCCGGCACACCTCAACCGACTTTTCCTCTTCTTACACATTGCTACACCGTCATACTCTCCTTACACTCTTGCCTCGGCCTATTTATGCCCCTACCACAAATAAAACTATTTTATTGAGATTATAAATATCACAGTGATAGAGACTTACCCCTCAGTAAGCAGATGTCCTGGATTAGATAATAAAACACTGCCAGGAAGCCAAAAAAATGTAAATATAAATATAAATAAAGTAAAAATGTACACTCAAAAAAACTGGAAAAAAACAAACAGCAATCATTATGCATTATAATGCTGGTACGGATAAGGTGTCAATAGGATAAGGCGTTTGCGGACTCTAGAGTCCTAAGTCCAATTTAAAATGATCTTCTAAATAGATGAAGAAATAAGGAGGCTCCATGATAAACCTAAGCAGTTGTGTGGTTAATCCTTAAAAATAACCAATATGCCTTTGGTAGGGATCACAAGGGAGCTTTTGAACAGTAGTTGAGTAAAGATTCCAGGTGTAGGTATGCTATCACTAGTTCTCAAATTGAGTTATGTCACATGGGGACAAAGCTCCTGTGAGTTGCGTACTGGCGTCAACACATTTTGTCCCACACGGGGACGTTATCAAGATGGCACTAGAAAATTGTTCTCAATATATTTACAAAGAAATAAACACATATATTCATTTTTGCAACAAAAAAAAAAAACATACACAAATATATTTGCACAGAAGTAGACAACTATATCAGGCAAATTGTCACTACACATAAGGAAATATGCACTTTAGTTTTTGCACTTTAGTTTTTGTAATTATAATTACGAAAAAACTGTTTACATGTTGACAGAGCAATACAATCAGTCCTGCACTCACACAGAAATTTTAAAAAACATAGGCCATACTTTGTCATATTGTTATTTGCAGCCTAAACTACCAGTATGAATTCATATTTGGACATTACGTTTAGGGCCTGGGAAGTCGAGTTTCTTTACTTTGAGCTTCAGAAGGAATGTTTGTAGCAATTGTTACATGTAATATTGGCATTGACAGGGGCTTAGCCTCCTATTAAGTTTTATTACATTTGTGGACCCCTAGAACAATTTTAAATGTATATTATATAATGTCACATGTCGCATCTTTGCGGCATGAATTGCATATTGCTCTTTTCCACGTTACAGTGTATTTGCTATCTCCATCAACAACACCACCAGTCATATAGAACAGCATTGTCTTTGAGGAACTTTTTTATGTGTGAAGTCAAACAAGTGACACACACAACAAAAAAACAAAAAAAAACCTTCCATGATAATCCATGTGAACTCATAACAAATTATGTGAGTTTGCTGAATCATTTGTGCTTGTGGTACTTACTCAGCATTTCTGTTTTTAACTAAAAGGTAAAGTTTCTCTGTGGTTGTCTAAGGTAGCTAAAACATATCGGAAATCTGAAGGTATGGCACAAGCTATAAAGCCAACACGATTCCACTGGTTTTTGATTACATGATCTGCTGTTGGTAATTGAGTCCAACTCTACAGCTGTTATGTTAACCTTTTCTAAAGCCTAACGTGAGGACCTCATTCTTTAATTACACTCACTGGATATATGTATGTCTACTTCTAAAGCTGCACATTATTATTTCTGTTAAAGTATATGGTGTGTCTTAAGAATCTAAGGTCTTAAAATTAATTCAGGGTTAGAATCATATAAAGTATTATCTTGATGTCACTGATCCTGGAGCTATTAAAATAACCACTGCTTCTATAAAATTCAGTGTTTCTTTAACTGAATACAAAACATATAATCTTGGTATATATTGATAAAAGCTGTAATCAGGAAATGCTTTGAAAACCAGATTATTTAATTTTACATTGAATAAAAGAGAAATGACACTTTCACTGTACACAAGAGACTTCTCCGGGGTCATAGCTTCTGAAATATGTTTTGTGCTCCAGACACAAGAACTCAAATATCACAGGCCATGTGCATTTAAAGGCTGCCGGGAACCCAAGATTAAACCTCTGTAAATGCAATAAATCTGCCATAAAATGAGTAACTGGGTTTTGATTTTACATAGTAAATGAATTCTGCAGCGTAGCAGAACAAACAATACTCTTATTATTGTGTAAATGTAAGTGTCTAGGGCAGATCTTCTGCAGACACAGCCACAATCCGTCTTAAGCAAAGAGTCCTATTTAACCCCATGCTGCTTCCCGATTAGGGAGGAGGAAAAAAATCCACAGAAATAATTTATACCACCTGCTGTCTTGATGGCGAGTTCTCTCTGCAAACAACCGCAATGGAGAAACTAATTAAATCTCATGTGTACACCCAAGAAGCTGAAAGAATAATAATTTGAAAAAAAGTAGATTTTTTTTTTTTTTTTTTTTTACCTGCTTAACTGAATGGTTTCTAAGAAATGCTGGGTGAACCTTTTTTAAATTTCTTGTAAAAAATAAAGCAATTATCTTTATATTCGACTATAGATAATGCCAATGTCAAGGTTTGAAAGAACCTTTTGGTTTTTCATTTGTTTGGCTATGATTACTTTTTGTCATTCATGTACTTTGCAGATTCAAAAAAAAAAAAAACAGGGCAATGGAAGAAGCCATACACTCTGTACAATACTGTTTGTGTGTTTCTGCTATGATCCCTTGGATTTAGGTTCCTTGAACCTTTTCTGTCTCAGCTTAGCTTTTCACGGGGTCTTAACAATTATAAATAGTTCTGTATAAAAATGTCTATAATCCAATAGAATGTTTTAGGTCAGTGAGTACTGATTCTGCTAAAAATGCCTACATAATTCAACGTGAGTATATCGGTATAATACCTCATACAATAGCTCAATCAATAATGAAGGACCACTCCAGGCTACAGTAAAATTGTCTATTGCGATGACATTTTCCACTGTGGCCCGTTCACTTATCACGCCTCCTGTACTCAGATAGCAAATGTATTACTACTATACTTTTATAACCATATTTATTTATCCACTATAATTCTGAAAAGGTTATTGTGCAATGTATTTTTATGTTTTGTAACACGATAGAATACGTCATAGAACTTTTTACAGCACCAACCTTTGTCTCTAAAGCATTCCATCCAACTATCCTCAACAACAAAAAATGGAATAACAAATACCAGGATTTCATAATATATACTTGGAACTGCTCAAAACCATTGCATGGCATTTCTGCCCATGAGTGAAAGCTTCAGCAAAGGTCTACATATGAGTAGGCTTAGTTGTCCACTGCAGTCTCCACGGCAGCTAGTCAAATAGGCATAATATATAAATATTATATTTTGCAGTACACTGATAGGAACATTTTCATGCCATTTGGTTCTGAACTCAAGTAAGGAGAAGTAACCAAAAAAAATAATAATTTATAAGTTATTTTTTTTTACTGAACCTCCTTGTTTTTTTCTATTGGTCCCTTTTCACTTAAACGGTGAATAAAATTAAGATTTAGTGTCTGTCTCCTAGCCATCAATAATTTTGTACCCATTATTCATTTTTGGCCATTGTACTAGTTATTTGCTTGGATATATGTCTGCATTGCTTATTAAAGATACAGAATTTGGCTGAACTGCTGAATGGGCCAAAATTTTCCAAATCGCAGTTCAGATCCTGTTATTTCCTGGTGGAGCTAAACTCAAGACAGGGAATTGCCCAGAGCACCTACTTTGCAAAAACTGGACACAAGTGTAGACAGCCACAGAAACTCTGGACTGAGGAAAAAGATGAGAGCTTTCAAAGGCTGCAGACAAAAACTGCAACTTTTACAAGATGTTTTTTGATATACCAACAATGAACAAAATGTGTAATTAATGCATGTTTTATTATTTGTGCAGTGATATGACCCTTTAATTTATTTAGTGTTGACCTCACCAGTTTACAATGAATAATGGTTTATGAGTGCCTACCTCCAAATAGCACCAATACTACCTTCAAACTACCCTATTTGACTATCACAGATGTTCTCTTGGCATGTGTTGATAACAAAATACACAATAAAATATGTGGTCTGAAAAGTAAACAGGTGAGTGGAATCTCTCAAGACTTTAAAAGACTGTTATTACATAACATGTAAAACACCAATTAATGTATCCAGTATTGGAACATATAGGTCAGGCATAGGCAACCTTCGGCACTCCAGATGTTTTGGACTTCACTTCCCATGGTGCTTTGCCAGCATTTTGGGTGTAAGAGCATTATGGGGGATGTAGTCCAAAACATCTGGAGTGCTGACGGTTGCCTATCCCTGATCTAGGTTAATGATTACAGGTACTTCATACAAAAACCACAATACAGAGGTATACATGAATAGCCTCACAAAAATAGCATTGCAGTTAGAAAATGTGTTGCAAGTTGTATGGACCTTAATTAACAGTTATATATACAGTTTTAGTCAAAATTATTTAACCCCATTGAAAATCAGGTTTATTGTCAAAATTGACAGACTTTCCACTGCTTGCAATGAACAAATCAAACAAAAGCAATTGGCATAGCTCAATGCGACGAATGCTTCAAGTAGGTTCCCTAAACTCAACTTAAAATACAACTTATAATGACTTCTTCAGTCTCAAAATTATTTAACCCCTTCGAGGTAAGCATCTTTAGTAATTAGTAGAGCACCCTTTTGCTGTGATGACCTGCTGTGAGATGCATAGCCAGACACCAGCTTCTGGCAGCTTTCCTGAGGAATCTTAGCCCATTGCTCATGAGTAATGGCTTCCAGTTCAGTAACATTCTTGGGGTTGCGTGCTGCAACCAACCAATCTCCCTCCAGAGATTTTCTATGGGGTTTAAGTCAGGTGACTGTGATAGTTACTGTAGAATTTTCCAAGACAATTCTGCAACCAAGAATTGGTGGAATTTAAATGCGCTTGGGATCAGCTTCTTCTTGAAAGGTCCAATGATGTCCAAGCTTAAGCTTCCTCACAGAGAGCATGACATTTCTCATAGGATTTCCTCATACTTCAACAAATCTATCTTTCCTTCCATATGCCACAGGTTTTCAGTGCTAGAGGATACATAGCAGCCCCAGAACATCACCAGGCCAACACTATGCTTAACTGTAGACAGAGTATTCTTTTTGGTGTATACTTCATTCTTCTTCCTCCAGACATACCGCTGATCCATTGGGCTGAAAAGTTCCTGTGGCGGACCACCTTTTACCCGACGAGGTACTTCCGCCAAATACACCAAAAAAGTACCCCCCAAATCCATGGAAAAACCCCAAGAGTCACATCCCATGGATAGCCCTGATCTGAGTGACCATCATATCCAAAAATCACTCAGATCGGTTGGGTAGTTTGGATTTTCCATGGAAGTCAACTTTTGACGGACCACACACACGTGGCTCCTGCCCAAAATAGTTCCATAAGAAAAGTGGTAGCGGTCGGTCAATTTCAGGAGTCTAAAACCGCACAAAATACAGAAACGATCTTCTGGCTCCTAGGTAGTGATTATTTGCCTAGTTCATGACAATCCTAACGAATGGCATTCTCCTGACATGAATAGCAATGAATCAGGAGTTCGTCAAAGTGTAGCGGTGTTCACGAGTTAGAGTGTACGATTATAGTTCCATGCACTCGACGACCAAACACTGCTGCCTGCGTTTGTGCGATCAAGATGGCCGTCATTCGTATGAACGAACACGTGGGAACTGAGCTGGCGGCCACTTAAATACATAGTGTGAAAATGATGATGGAGGTGTCAGGAGCGGTCAATAGTGGTTAACAAGCCCAGATGTGGTCCGCAGTTTGTGGGTTTGTTCGGTTCCCGAACAATACAGGGAAACCACATGAACCAAGTCTTTTAGAGGTTAGTTACATGGCCCATAGTCCTTGGGCAGGAGGTTAGCCAGCAGGCTCCTCCAGGAGCTCATGGCAGAAGCATCTTTGCCACAGTTTTGTTTCATCGCTCCACAGAACAGAAAACTTCTGTTGCTTATTTATATGATTTTGAGCATATTTGCGCTGACTTTTCTTGTGCATTTGGGTCAGTAGTGGTGTACATCTTGTTCTAGTTCTGGCATGGAAACCTTCTGCGTAAATGCATAACCGCAGGGACCCAGTGCAAAAAGTACCCTAGGGCCACCCCATGCATCTCCAGCCCCGCCCCTCCATTTGTATAACACATACATACATGTACACACATGCTAATACACAGACACACAGAATGACACACATTTAGATACACAGAATGACACTTCTACAGATACAAACACTGACACACATACAGATACAAAGACACACACTGACATACATGCGGATACACAGACACACATACAGACAGACGTACATATAGACACACATACATATGCCCATACACAGAATGGCACTCATACAGATATAAACAGGGCCGGCGCTTCTATTAGGCCACTTAGGCAGTGGCCTAGGGTGCCAGTTCCCTGGGGTTGCCTTGAGCAAACCTCCAGCTAATAGAGGGAAGCGCTCCCTCCTGCAGGCCACCTTCTGGACCCCTGGCGCGGCTGTGTTCTAATCAGAGGCGGCGAGGGAGCTCTAACCTCTCTGCTCCCTCGCGCGCCGTTTGCTGATGCCGCGGGAGCCGGAATATGATATATTCCGAGTGTGTGTGTGTGTCTGTAAGTGTATGTGTGAGTGTGTGTCTGTGAATGTGTGTGTGTCTGTGAATGATTGTATGAATGTGTGTGCATGTCAGTGTATGAGTGTGTCTGTCAGTGTATGAGTGTATTTGTCAATGTGAGTGTGTGTCTATCAGTGTGTGTTTGTGAGTGTCTGTCAAATCAGTGAGAGTATGTTTGTCATTGAGTCTGTGTCTGTCAATCATTGTATGTCTGTCAATGAATGAGTGTGTGTCAGATCAGTGAGTCTGTGTCTGTCAGTGACGTCTGTGTGTTTGTAACTGAGTGTGTGTGGCTGTTAGTGTGTATACACCACTGAGTGTAGCATGGTGGAGTGGAGCGCGGTACAGGAGCTTCTGTTTCCTGTACCCGGCCAGACTGACAGGAGGTGCTCACTGAGAGAGCACGTCCTGTCAGTCCAGCCGGGTACAGAAAACTGTAGAGGATCTGCTCCGCAATGCTACAAGAGAGGTAGGAGGCACACCAGGAAGGGGAGTGTGACCACTAAGAGGGTGGGGGGTGCACCAAGGGACAGAGAGGGGAGGGGAGAGAAACACCAAGGGACAGGGAAAAGAGGGGGGAGGGGAGAGGAACACTAATGGATGGGGAGGAGAGAGGGGCTGGTTAAGAGGCACATAGGTGAAGATGTTAATTTTATAGGGGGGGTGGAAAAATGCATCTTTGCCTATGTACCCAAAAATCCTTGCACCGGCCCTGGTTTCAAGAAAAATGAAAAACTGGATCAGAGAGGTTGATTTAGGAGTGGAAAGAGGGGGGAAAAGAGCTAACCTGCGTGACTCCATCTGGGACCTAAAGATGACAACTGAGTTCATTGCTGAGGCATCCCTGGACGTGACGAGAATTTTCTCCCGTACTATGGCCTTATCGGTGGCAGCCAGACAGGCACTATGGCTTTGGTATTGGGGAGCAGCCAACCTCTGTAACATTCCCTTTGAAGAAGAACTTCTCTTTGGTAAGGCCCTGGAAAATTCTATCAAGAAGGCGGCAGAGGGGCACAAGGTTTTCCTACCTCAGTATAAATGAAATAAGAAACCTTATACCTCTTGGTCGGATAGGAGACCTCCCAGGGACCAATACGTAAGGGAATCCATAAATTACAGACCTGGGAGTGAATATATGAGGGGCAGCATTTAATGGAGAGGTGGACAGTCATCCTACCCACGTTCACACCGTCCCAGGAATCAGCTCTTTTGGCCTTCAGGTAAAAACTTCTGACTGTCAAAGGTAAGTAGGAGCCAGACTAAAGGTTTTTTTAAGAAGGCATGGGCTCAGAACATCCAAGACACCTGGGTCTTAAACATAATACAAGCAGGCTACAGTCTAGAGTTTCGACAGAGACCAAAAAGAAGCTTCTATATTTCCACTCGCATTCCTGCCAACAAAGCCAAAGAAAGAGCTTTAAAGGAATATATAGAAAGTCGGCTGAGGGAAAAGGTAATAAGGCCAGTCCCCCTCATCGAAAGAGGCAAAGGATGTTATTCTCCTCTCTTTTCTTTTTTTGGGGGTTAAGAAGGATTTTTTTTCCTAGTTTGTTGAAAAAATGGAAGTGCTCCAAACTGGGGTTGTTTTGCCTTCTTTTGGATTAACAACAAAAACAGATGTGAGAAAGCCTGAACTTGATGGACATGTCTCTTTTCAACCTTTGTAACTATATAATAGAAATAATTTTGAAGTCAACAGATGGTGATCTAATGTCTGCATTCTTTATTCAGCAAATGTTGCTATTAGTCCTTTGAAGTAAAACCCATAGTTTTTGTGTCACACAGGGCATCATAACAGCAGGTGCTCATGGCAGCAGACACATTTTGTAACAGCAGGCTCTGCCATGTGCTATAGCAGTGGGTTTGTATGTGGGAAGTATGGGGGGGGGGGGCAGGTGCAGCAATCAGGATGGAGGTGTGTTAAAAGAGCTTAGCCAGACTTGCCCAGTTGTCCAGTTAGTACCTGAGTGGTAGTGGGAAGGGGGGTGTGGACAAAGCTTTTGCCATACAACCAGAAGGCTATCGAGCAGAGAAGCTGTAAGAGGGAGAAAAGTTTATTTCTCCAATTCCCGAACCTTAGACTAGTTCTGTCTGGGTAGGCAGGCTGTTAAAAGCTCCTAGCTAAGTAGGCTTGTTTCTAGCCAACACAGGTTTGGGCCAGTTGTCATGGTGGTCTGACATAAAGCATTAGAAGTTTAGTTGATTTAGCCTAGAGTTGCCCATTTTGCCGCACCATTGGTATAACTCGATGTTTAGTGAAAAATATATTTACAAATGTTTAATTGTAGAACACAGGGACTGCCCTGTGGACAACCACATTTTCCAACACATAAATCTCTCTATGTGGAAATTGTGGGTAAGAGAACATGACTAAATACAATGAAATTACTCACACAAGTGTCTGTGGTTCTCTTGCAAGAGGAGTATAAGATTACAGATTACATGTAAACCTCTCTGACTATAAATATATCTATTCTGTCTGAGTGTGTACATGCACACACCAGTGACATTTAATTTACAATGAGCACAGCTATTTAGTACAGTCATAGACACACCATTTAATCCGGGTCAGAGCAGTCTGTTAGCTCGTAGGGATTTACACTCTCAGGAAATAATTGAAAGTGACAGTTCATTAAGTATGCTTCACTCCAAGTGCATTATGGTTTGAACTTACCATTATTAAACTGCAGGCTGTAAATGGCTTAGCTGCACATGAAGCATATAGCAAATAGTATGAGAAAAGGTAGATTTTAAAATACATAAGAACCTAACGTATAAGGTCATGCATGCTAATGCATTCCTGTTTTACCAGCCTTTATGATGACATTTTAAAAATAGACAGTCAGTCTCATCAACACGTTCAAAAGCACCACCATTAATCAGTTTTCATTCTAGTACTCTTGCACATTCACACAGGTGTGCTAGTATAGAAAGAGCAGTAGTAAGCGAAGCAAAGCAGAGCTGCTATATTATAGAATCATGGGTTCTATGGAATCTGAGTTTATATATGACTATATTAAGAGAAAGGGATTATAGACATAAACTAAAAGAGAGTGTTTATTTTGTTGACTTTAAAGTCAGCTTGCAAAACTGAAGTTAACATCTCCAATTCCAACAATTTAGATTTTTTTTTCCTTTTCCTTTTCTGTTTTTTGACCTTTGCTTTACATACCAGTTTTTAAGTAACCACAAATCAATGTTTTACCTAGCTTGACAGCCATTGTAGAAACTCAGAAATAAATATATATTTTTAAAAATAAAACTAGTTTGTGAATCATTGCGCTGTGCACATTTATGGATCAATTTGCAAAATAACACAGCTAGAAAACATAATATAATTGGATTCTTGGATAGAATTTTCATGTTTTAACTTTACAGATTTATTGACATAATTAATGCTTTCATTTATTCATTACAACATAGGATGCAATGAGAGAGAAATACCCTTACTTCTTCACACTATATCACTAGTGATGTTGGCCTAAATAAGTGAAACAAGGTTGTTTCCTGCATGAATCAGACATGAAATCATCCACAATGCCCAATATTACTACAGTCTATAAGTTCACTCCATTGCCCAAATACAAAATAAATAAAAAATCACTGTTTAGTAGATATACTCCAAACGAGAACTTGCATGTATATAATTATGTCTTTTTTTCATAGGCAGCATATGTAAAAAACAGCTTGCAAAACCTGCAGCTCTCTTGTCTCAAGATATTGCAAACCCTCCCCTTCTAACCCCACCCAGACTTTCTGTGGCTGTCCAATCACAGACTTTCCAATGAAGGTCAATGTGAAGTCTTTGCGAGGCAGGTGCTCTGAGCAACTGGCTGCGTCTTGAATTTAACTCCACTGAGCTAATGGAACCAGGAAGTAACTGGACCGATTGTCTGCTTGAAAACCAGTGTAACAATTTTAATTTAGAAATCTGTTTAGGTGTCTGGGGTTGTGAATGTATTTTATCAACATACAAGAGATTATTATACAAAGGTGACATACTTAGGAAACTAACACTTCTGCTTGTAATGCATTTAGCGAATTTATCATTATATCAGATTTAATGGGCTACGAGAAGTTACATAGGACTCCACAGAGACCCCAGTTTTCAGGCCACTAATCATTTTTTGCCTTCCATTGTTATTATTAGATTTTTAATTACTCCTGGCCAGAGTTTGTTATTAAGGATAGGTCATACAATGTTCACTACGTATTAGGAAAGCATACAGTAAAGTCTTTGTGATTATTCACTATAGACTTGTAGAGGTACTGTATGAAAGTTAGCAGATGGCAAAATGCTACATTGTACCACTGATTGGTGCTCTAATTACAACATGAGAATGCAGGCACACACAGTGATAAGTCCAATAGAGCAAGCAAAGATGTGCTATTATTATAATACACTCCATAAATTCCCATTAAATATTTCACTTCCAGTTGCATTTTTGTAACTTATCAGAAAATGACAGCAAGTGGGAACTGTTTAACTCCTAAATAACTGATGGTGGTTTATGCTTTCATAACAATTTAGCTTTAGAGA
This sequence comes from Pelobates fuscus, assembly GCF_036172605.1. Classification (NCBI taxonomy): domain Eukaryota; kingdom Metazoa; phylum Chordata; class Amphibia; order Anura; family Pelobatidae; genus Pelobates; species Pelobates fuscus. The sequence continues at coordinate 227,079,622 of NC_086317.1, forward strand.
TTCCATTGCAGAGTGTAATGTCATACTCATTTAGTGACAGTGCTAAGATGCAGGGCATTCTATGCTGGCATAACATCTTAAGGGGTCAGATACAGTTGACAGCTGGGGATTTGTAAATTAAACCAAACAAAACATGGCATTACAAAATTTTTCAAAGACCGAATATTTCTGTTAAAAGGTGCAAACATAGTATAGCCTTCCAAAAGATTAAAGACGGTCTTGATATACTTATTTTTTAACTTTAAAAAAAAAAAAATTCTAAAGAATAAAAAATGACCAATAAATAGACCTGTGTTCTGGTAAATCAGTGTTCGTCCATATGGCATTGCGTTTTAGATGCATTATAAATATATATATATATATATATATATATATATATATATATATATATATATATATGCAACCATTTAGAGAAATACGATGCAATCATTAGTGTACTGCAAAATATATACACATTTTCTCCTATCGTTCTGTACTGCTAGTATAATATATTTATATTTACATACAAAGTGGGTAAAACAAAATATCCACTGTTTAAATGTGATAGAACTACACTATAACATTTTATATAGGTACATAGTTCCATCTAAATTAAATAAGATTAATAAATTCCATTCTATCAATGCTGGTGTCACGATAGTGACCCCTTCTCACAGAGTGTAACCCAGAGAAGAACGTATACCGGACCTTAGAGTGGCCGGACTAACGTTTAGAATAGTACAGAAGACAGATAAACGATATAATCTTGCCAAAGTACGGGGAACCAGAGAGCAGAATAGTCAAAATGGAAAGCCAAAAGTCAATAACCAGGAAACAAACACTTAAGAAGATTATCAGCACTAGAGGAACCAACAGGAATCACACTAGGGCGCCTTATAACTGACAGGGCCGCCCTTTTATAGTGTGGGGTATATTGCTTGTGTAGTACGTCAGCATTTACTTGCCGGCTACGGCGCACATGCGCCGTATTATAAAAAAACGAGCGGTGTGAGCGGCCGGCGTCAGAAGGGCTGTGCCGCTCACCGGAAGAGGATGCCATGCTGTGCGGGTCCGAGGAGGAAAGGTAAGGTATCGTCACAGCTGGCAGAGGTGGGCTACAAAATTAATAAAAGGAATGGAACATATCAGCTATAAAGAGAGGTTAACCAATTTAAACCTCTTTAGTTTAGAAAAACGTCACCTGAGAGGGGATATGATAACATTATACAAATATATTCGGGGCCAATACAAACCATTGTGTGGAAATCTATTCACAAAACGGACTTTACATAGGACAGAAGGTCATGCGTTTAGACTGGAAGAAAGACGATTCTGTCTAAGGCAAAGGAAAGTTTTTTTTACTGTAAGAACAATAAGGATGTTGAATTCTCTGCATGAAGAAGTGTTTTTATCAGAGTCCATACAGATGTTCAAACAACTACTAGATGCATACTTGCAAAAACAGAATATTCAAGGATATAATTTTTCAATGTAGGGTAATAACTGTTTGATCCAAGGATAAATCTAACTGCCATTCTTGGGTCAAGAAGGAATTTTTTCCTAGCTTTTTGCAAAATTGGAAGTGCTTCAGATTGGGTTTTTTTTTTCCTTCTTTTGGATCAACAGCAAAAAACAAATGTGAGGAAGGCAGAACTCGATGGACGCAAGTCTCTTTTCAGCTATGTAACTATGTAACTATGTAATGCTGAAAAGGTAACAATGTTAGAGGCACCCACTATTATATATGGTGGGGATACAAAGAATTTGATGACTTTAAAATAAAACTGTTTGCACTTTTAAAATCAACATTCAGGCAGGATCTCTGTTTTGACCCGACCAGCTTCTCATTTTTCATATTGGTATGCCAGATTTAGCAAAACTATTATTGCATTTATTGGTAGACATTCTGCTTGCTTTTAAAACCTGTACAGCAAGGACAACTAAATTGGTTTGAAATAATAAACTGAATTCATTCTTAATTTATAATGGAGAAATGATGATACATATTGAATAATCTAAAGACAAAAAGGAATTGGGGACACAACTGCTGCTGTAGTGACCAATATTCATACATAATACAGATTAAGAAACAGTGCACACATAAAAATACATTTTTGAAGTTTAAAAGGCTACTTAAAATCACCTATATCAGCAAACAAATATGGGGATTCAGTTCCAGCACATTACCATATTGTGTTAAACTCACCACTACTTATTGGGGTACTGTGAAGTAGTGGTGGGCTTAACACAATATGGTTATATGATGGTATTTAATCTGTATTGAATATATATCTAAAGACATGGGTCACTTCAGAATCTTCTCCCTTAGCAAGAAAACCAATAGCAGAATATATTATTAGACCCTTTCTCTTAGACACTTAAGAGAGTTAGACATATAGAGGCTTAGTCCGTCTGTTAACAACAGTTTGAAAACTAACTCCTTTGCTTCCCTCACGTCGGGATGAATGGTGAATAAAAGTATTATGACTGTTTCTGTATTTGAATAACTTTAATATATATGTATTTTTTTTCTATTTATGTAATATTAATAATGTTCATATTACAGTGTAAAACTAAAAATGCAATAAAAAAGTAAAGAATTTAAAACAAGAAAACTTTACATTGAATTGTTAGACAACATGTCAGTGGTACATCATCTATAACTAAGAAAAATAAAACGACCTGTTACATATTGTTACCTGTAGTTCTGGTCTAGGCTGTTCTCCATGCTGCTCTGTATATGGATGTCACACATTCTGGTGTTGTGATTGATGCCATATGTACAAAAGAACTGGGCACACAAAACATACGGCAATCACAATTTTAGTGGAACAAAGTTAGCATTGCTTCAGTTCATGGAAGCACCTGATGCTCTTTCCATTCAGTGGTATATGCCAATACTTTTTTGCATAATTTTCTCTTGGAAGGTTGAATGGTCCCACGCCAGTGGTCATTGTGTAAGTCTAAAGCATATTACAAATTGTTGGTGAATATAAATGTATGCCTGTGTTATGTTTTAGGCTTGATAAAGGTTTTTCACAAAAAACTGCTCCAATAAACCTGTGATTGGTAGAAGTTTCTATGCCCTGTTATTTTATTTATGTACAATATACAAGGTGCATGGCTACACTGTATCATGTAGCAGCCATTCTAGTATGCTTTGTAATGATGGCTCCACTTTGTATTTACAATTAACGCCAGACACAGCCCATCTGTAGATTCTCAACATTTAATGAGAGCCCATACTACATCATTGTGTTTGCCAACAAACACATACATTCTGGAAAGCTGGATACACAGGAATAATACCGAATAATGGTCATATGTACAACACCTCTCCTTCATGTATCCTGTTGAGTTACTTTCATACAATAGTGCATTATATTTTATACTGTCTTTTTTTCTGTGTTTTGTTCTGGCTTGACTTTGTTTATTCTTCTTTATAGATCCATTCACTTGGCTTATCATCCTACTTACCTGATCTCTGTACTTCTGTAGGTGTATGTTATACCTTTCAGTAGGCATCATGTTAGAACTAGCTATTTTAAGACCCAGTAAGATGTTATTATCCTGATTTCCTTCTATCTAGATAGGGATATTGTGTAAAACATATAGAATATTCCTAACAATAAAGAAAACATTATGGAGAATTAGTGATGTCCCGAACGGTTCGTTGGCGAATAGTTCCTGGCGAACATAGCTTGTTCGCGTTCGCCACGGATGGCGAACATATGCGATGTTCGGTCCGCCCCCTATTCATCATCATTGAGTAAAGTTTGACCCTGTACCTCACAGTCAGCAGACACATTCCAGCCAATCAGCAGCAGACCCTCCCTCCCAGACCCTCCCACCTCCTAGACAGCATACAATTTAGATTAATTCTGAAGCTGCATTCTTTCTTTTTTATTTTCTTTTTTTTGACAGAAGTGTGTTATATTTGAGCATGCTAGGCTGAACGTGCGTATATCATGGCTAGTTGCACTGAGGGTATGAGTATATAGCAGTACATTGTTGTGAAAGATGGCTGTCATGTTTAGGGTGTAGCTTGCACGTCAGAGGCGGCTCTCTAATTAGGCGGTTTAGGCGGCCGCCTGGGGCCTCGCGGCCACCTAAACCGCCTGTGGGCAGACTGTGTTAGTTCCTCGGTCACTGACCGAGGACCTGACACCAGGAGGGGGCCCAGCGGCTTGCCCGGTATGCCGCCGGCTGCGAGGCCCCTCCTGGCTGCCGGGCCAGCCACCGCAGACACCGGTCTGCAGCTCCGCAGTGAGAACCGGCCAATCAGAGCGTTGCCGCGGGTTACCACGGCAACGCTCTGATGGTCTCGCGAGATTACATGGTGCAGCTCTGCGGAGCTGCAGACTGGGAGCAGTGGCCACCGGACCACCAGGGAGCCCACTGGATCACCAGGGACTAAAGGTAGGCTCTCTCACCCCCCACCACACTCAGCCTCCCTACCACCCTCCCCACCACCCTCAGCCTCCCTACCGCCCTCAGCCTAACCACCCTCCCCACCACCCTCAGCCTCACCACCCTCAGCCTCCCTACCACCTTCAGCTTCACCACCCTCCCCACCACCCTCAGCCTCACCACCCTCCCCACCACCCTCAGCCTCACCACCCTCCCCACCAACCCCACCACCCTCAGCACCCCACAACCCTCAGCCTCAGCAAACCCACCACCCTCAGGCCTCACCACCACCCCCACCACCCTCAGCACCCCACAACCCTCAGCCTCAGCACCCCCACCACCCTCAGCCCCCGCCACCACCCTCAGCCTCACCACCCCCACCAACCTCAGCCTCCCCACCCTCCCCAATACCCTCAGCCTCACCACTGTGGTGGAGCTTGTTGGGGCTTCCTGCTTGTTATTTGCTTCCAAAATTGATTAAAGAGTCTGTCCAGCTTAGAATCAATATCCTGCCATGCTTTGCTGGTACCAGGAGGACACGCGGCTGCCGCGATATTGGGAGAGTCGCAGATGAGTATGTCAGCCTGGGCGGCTGTGCTCTGTGCGTCCATTAGCTCCAGACAGCCTCTCAGGGGTGGACCGGGATAACCCTCACCGGTCCGAAGGGGGGGTAATGGAGCTCCTGCCGGGAAGTAGCTGCTCCTGGGCCCGCCCGGTGATCATCAGGCCACACTTGCCACACGCAGGTAAGTAAGACTCTGTCGAGTTGGTGACCACTATTAAGCATGTCGGGTCGGTCAGGTAGGAGCAACATTGCTGGGTCATCCCCTTCTGGGGTGAAATTCGCTTGTTGATAGCTGCTTAAAGTGAGATATTGAGGGAGGTCACACGAAGTGCGTCTTTCCTCCATGACAGCTAGGCCCCGCCCCCCGGAAGCTGCATTCTTAGTGAGAGGAGGGGCACTGTAGTAGCTACTGCTGATATAATAGGGAAATCGATAACTAGGCTAGTGTATTCAGTGTCCACTACAGTCCTGAAGGACTCATCTGATCTCTGCTGTAAGGACAAAAAAGTCCGTTTTAGGGCTAGAACATCAGTCTGCTTTTTTTTTTTTTCTGTGTAATCTAATTGCAGTTGCCTGCCTGCCAGCGTGTGTGTCAGGCTCACAGCATATATTGTGCCCACTTGCCCAGTGCCACCACTCATATCTGGTGTCACAATAGCTTGCATTTAAAAAAAAAAATGTTTTGACTGTAATATAATAGCAGTCAGTTTCCTTCACACGTGTGCGTTTCAGGGCCTGCCAGGGCACAGTGTCACACCAGTGCAACTCAAATCTGGTGTAACAGTAGTGTACATTTAAAAGAAATACAGGGGGCTTGTTGTCACCTTTCGGGGACCCTTGGTGTTGTACGTGGCTGGGTGGAGGCAGAGACCTTCAATGACATCAGTGAGGACAAGGAACGGGACATGGCTACCTTGGTATCCAACCTTGTGCAAATGGGGAGTTTGCGGTTGTGCAAATGGACTGTTTGCGGTTGTTTGCGGTGCGTTAAACGGGGAGTTTGGTCTCTCACTGTGAAGCGGGCGTAACCGTTACACTACCTGATCGATACAACATCATACCTGATGTTTTAAAGCACGTTATTCCAAACAATTTAGGAATGTTTGGTGATTTATGCCCTTTATGGATTAAAACCAGACTCTGCATCAACTATGTCATTTTCCATGGGAGTTTTGCCATGGATCCCCCTCTGGCATGCCACAGTCCAGGTGTTAGTCCCCTTGAAACAACTTTCCCATCACTATTGTGGCCAGAAAGAGTCCCTGTGGGTTTTAAAATTCGCCTGCCTATTGAAGTCTATGGCGGTTTGCCCGGTTCGCCCGTTCGCAAACATTTGCGTAAGTTCGCGTTTGCCGTTCGCGAACGGAAAATTTTATGTTCGCAACATCACTATGGAGAATCAATCATGTCGAGTGATTCTAGAGACATCATAATAAACCATAAGACTAAAACATTAAGAGGGTTATTCACATAAGTGAGAATTTTTGGGAAAGTGAATTTCAAAATTCAGAATGTATTAGACAATTCAGTTTTTTTTTTTGGCTCTAAATTTGAAATTCACTTTGAATTTACTTTGATTTCCCACAAATTCTCACTTGTGAATAACTCAGTAAGTGAAACATATACAAATAAAATATTAACAGGGTTACTAGTAATACCATGTGAAACATATTGCATGTGAAAAACTAGATTTTATCAATGTTATAATCTTTAAGAAAATCCTCAATTGAATATGTTCACATATAAAGTTACGATAAGTCAGTTTTATATAATATAATGTATAGTGTCCCGAGGAGTTAAAAGCTATTGCAAAAAAATGCTGTTATTTTGTAAAGACAAGATCTAGGTGGGGAAACCAAGCAGGTAGGATGGATATGATTGATTATAACCATTTATATGTCATATTCAGCAGGATGTATTTCCTTTCTTTTGGGAAATATATTTGTTAAGAACTTCGAGATGCCACATTGATTGATTAATAGTACAGCCTCACTTCTATATACACTTACAATTTCATTGTGAATAATGTCTTAACCAAATTCACTTATGATGATTAGTATAGATTTTTAAAAAGCTGAATCGTTAAGGAAGTTTGGATAAGGTATCGCTACAAAAACATGAATGTTATTGTAACAGTTGGAAAGAATAAGTTGTGTCAAAAAATACATGGCATACAAAGGCATGTTGGTAATAACATTGAGGGAATAGTTATATAAATTGGCCTGATTTAAAGAAAAAAAGGTTTGACACAACCAGCAATTTTTGGACTACAGACATATATTTTGTGATTATGATATAAACAAATTTTCTCAGAAATCTGCTGCTACGGAGAGAGCGTTGGGTGATCTTTGTCAAAGCAGATGGTTTCATTACTGCAAACTCATACTGTTACTTCTGTCAGGAAAGCACAGTTCTCAATTTGAAAAAGGAATTGCTTAAATGTTTGAGGAAAGAACTAGGAAGTGTTTGGACAGAGCCTGAAGATATTCTACATCAGCCTGAGCCTATTTTTCACACCTGAGGCTGATGAAGGAAGGGGTCCATTGTAACTCTCTCGCACAAATATTTTGAATTGCTATAACAATGCTAAACACATAAGTGAATTGTTCTAAGCAGTGGTGGAATAATAGCGAGGACCCTGTTGTAAAAAAATAAAAAAATTGCCACCTGGCATAGAGCAGAGGTGGCCATAAGGTCACCACACAACTCTGAGGATGCATTTGCAGCTGTAGTTATACCATTTTGCAGGGTTGTATGTGTGCATTGCCTGTGTACCTGTATATTTGTATGGAGTGTGTGTAAATGTGTGTGTATCTGTGTATATAGCTCATGTTAGAATGCTTGGGTGTATTTGTGTATAGTGTTCACCTTGGAAAGTAGTACATGTTTTGGGAGTTTGAACGCAAGACTGTTGGAGTTTGAACACAGGGATGTGTTTCTGTTTAAAGTGGGCGTCTGAATGCAGGGATGTGTTTATTGTAATGTCAGTAGTTGACTGCAGCTGTGTTTGTGTGTAGTGTTTGAATGCAGATGTACATTTGTGTGTGATTTTGGTGTTTGCATGCAGGCACATTTTCACAAATAAAGGTGCACATTGTCACATGCAGAAACACACAGACACAGCCACACAAAGAGATACACACCGGCACACACAGATTGACACACATACAAATACACTGACACACCAACATACATATGCACAGAAACACACACTGACAAAAATGCACATATGCACACACATGCATAGATATACACACTGACACACATGCACATAGGTACATTAACCCTCTTGCTGTAAGTGCGTTAAATGTATGCCCCAGGCCCTGGTAAGCTTCTCTGCATCCCTCCCTCTATTATGGCATGCTAGCATCCAGTAGCGCCAGCGCAGCGATGAAAGGCCCAATGACACCCATAATAACATCCGGCATCAGCGGACCCCCTGACTTCCTTGGGCCATGGTGCAGTCGAACTAGCTACCCTGCTGGCAGTTCCGTACCTGGTTGTATTGTGCTTAACTGTAGATGTGAAGAGATTCCTATATGCTTTAGGTGGAATGGTCATATCATCCCTCACACACCTAAAATTAAGGTTTCTATTTTGTCTATTTGAACTGTAATAGAAGTATGATCTATCTGTAACAATTCAAAAAGAAAAACCTTCAAAAGTTCTTCGGCTTTCTGTGTCTATAGATGGAATAAGAGGCTATCAAGCACGTGGTTTTTATCTTCACCACTGTGTCATATCTGATGCAGATTGGTGATCCTTGTGTTTAAGTGAGGCACTTCTAAAAAATCTAGATCTGTTTCTCTCTGACTGGTATAAATAATTGCATTAAATTCATACTGCGGAAGAAGCTGCATTGTATTACAGGATCATACAATATATGATTTGTTGACAGCCCAAGGGCTGTCTTATATACATCTGTCTTATATCACAATTGCCCTACAGAAAGACATAATTTCTCTGTCTTTTGGGTATTTATCTTCTTCAAAGATTGCATTTAGGTGCTTGGTAATAGAGGGATTCCATGATGAATGTCTCTGCAGCAGGGGAACTAAAAAGAGATTGAGGAGATAGCGTTGTATCCTAACTAATTGCTTTATAACAGAAGAAAACGCCAAGTGACCTGCAGTATTTGATCAAACAGCTGAAAAATGATTTCGAACAGGATCAAAGTTTAATCTCTTAAAATTAAATTGCTTGTGAATTCCTTTAGAGAAGTGCATGGAAATCGTTTGTCTCCATTAACCCAGACTACTTGAATGGACTTTTATGCAAATTAATAATAACATAATAGTGTAAAGAGAGATACGAATGCAATAAAATGGAAGAATCAAGGAAAAAGTCTGTTGTATTCAGTGATGAAGTTCAGAACAGAACAAATATCGGCAAGTCTTACAAATCTTTCGACAGTCTTCTTTCAAAATCCAATTAGCAAGAACAGAGAACATACAGTTATTAATTTAAGTAATGGTCTAACCATTCTCATCATTCTTTTATTAATATTACTTTTGAGTCAAGGTGCTCCCAAGAGCTTGATCATAGTTCTCAGAGGTCCGGGAAACTTTTGGTTCATTAAATGTTTACATTGTTATATGCAGAATATAAATTATAGGCAAATACAGACTTTTGGGTCTTAACACAGGAAATTACTGTGCTGTATTCTGATGACCTAGAGAGTCTTCATTCATCAGTTGGAATTAGACTTGGCAATAATGGTGTTATATGTCCCACGAACACAGAGTAAAACAGCATAAAAATGTAAATAACACACAATGAAATGGGTCCCACGCCGACTAATTCAAAATTATTCTGACCTGTAAATAACACGCAATGAAATGGGTCCCACGCCGACTAATTCAAAATTATTCTGACCTGATAGCTTTATAACATGTGTAACAGATTTTAATTGAGGTAATGGAGTTTGAAGGGAAGTTAAAATATATAGGGCATTGTAAACAGGGCAATTTAGAATTTCCCTTACCGCCATCATAAATCTTTGGACCACCAAGCATTAATTTCCGGCAGTATAAAGATGATAAAGATGTTAAAATAAATGTTGAAGGAAAGAAATACATTAAAATCGTCCTATTTAGTGATAAATATTGACAACAATAAACAGTTATAAACCTATAATATATTGATGGATATTTGTACAATCATGGCCTAATTCTTATTGTGGTCAGCATATCTGTAGCATTCTGCAAGCAAAAATAGACTGAATACATATTCGGTTACCCCTGCATCCAGTGGCGTACACATGACCTATGGGGCCCCGGTGCGAAAATTGATCCATGGGCCCCCCCCGCACGCTTACTCTGTGCAGGCCAGGGCCACAACACATGCCGCACACATTAAGTAATGCTTTCCTATGGGCGGTTTGAATGCGCGCACGGCTCTTGACATGCATGCGCATTCGGATCTGAGCGGCGGAGGGATCCCCAGTACCAAGGGAGTCCGGCGCTGGAGAAAGGTAAGTGCTGAAGACACACACACACTCTCACGAACAGACGCATACATACTAGCTAACAGACACACACATTTACTGACAGAGACACACTCAGCGACAGACAGACATACACACTCACTTACAAAACATACACTCTCACTGACAAACACACCCTCACTAACAGACATCAAACAGACTCACTAACACAAACACACTCAGTAACAGACACACACAGTAACACACTCACTGACACACACTCACTGACACTCACACTAACACACACACTAACACTCCCAGTAACACTCACAGTAACACTAACACAAACAGTAACACTCACAGTAACACTAACTCACACAGTAACACAAATACTAACACTCACAGTAACACTAACACACACAGTAACACACACAGTAATACTAACACACACACTAACACTCACAGTAACACTAACACACATTAACACACACAGCAACACTAACATACACACTAACACTCACAGTAACACTAACACTCAGAGTAACACTAACACACACACACACTAACACTCAGAGTAACACTAACACACACACACTAACACATTTTTTTTTTTAATTTTATCCCCCCAGCCTCCTTACCTTTTGGAGTGCTGAGGGGATTACCTGGGGTCCAGTGGTGCTGCTGGGCTCCTGGGGGGCCGGTCACCCGGCGGGCAGGCAGGCCCGCGTACTGATACTGGAGCCGGAAGATGACGTCATCTTCTGGCTCCGGTATCAGTGCGGTGCGCGAGGGAGCTGAAGAGGAAGCACTCACGGGAGAGTGCTCCCTCGCGCACCGGCCAGCCTGACTGCCCGCCGGGTGTAAGCAGGGCCAGCCTCGGGGGGCCCGGAGGTGGCCGGCTCCTGGGCCCCCCAGGAGAAGAGGCTGGCCCAGTGCGTACATACCGGGTCGCAGGGGCGGCCGGGCGACCCTGATATGTACGCCACTGCCTGCATCATCTACTTCTTTTTGTACCTAAATTTATTCGGCTCCTAAGTGTGCTGTGGTTACTTTAAAAAACACATGCCGGCGTGAGAAAAGCTTATTTGGCAAGAGACTCAATGCAGGTTTCATCCATAAACCTGGACATTAATGCTTTTGGAAATGACAGAAGCAAAATGTATATGATGATATATGAAGCATTGTTGGTAAAAGGTTCTGTAAAAATAGGTCCATGAGTGAGTAAAAGCATAAACGTTTAGTATTAGCAACCATTTTAGTCAGTGATAGGAAAATGCAATGACGATGAATATATATGCCTTATGTTATGCCTTAAAAGCTGTGTTAAAGATACTCTGTAGTACCCTATAGATTAGATCTTAATTGGCTTTTTAGAAAAAACTTTGAGAATTTAATGAGGGGCTCAAGACATTATCATTAGATGCTTAATTTAATCAAGTATTTCACATAAATGGTCTAAGAAAGACACTGAATACATGCCATTAAAGGGACACAGTAGGCACTGTATCTGCTTCATCTCATTAAATTGGTTATAGTGTCTGGAGTCCCCTGGTACCATCAGTTCTTTCAGCATTAAACCGTTTTTAATGTTTTAATGCTAAACAAGAGTCCCCGGCAGTCCATCCCGTTTATGCTGCTATGGCTAATAAAGAAGTATTAGCCTTAACAGCAATGGTGAGCTGTAATTGGCTGAGAGTGTCAGCTGACTACTTTTAGCCTGTCAGAGCTCCAACTGACGGCATGAATGGGTATGATAACAAGGAAGTGTGTAATCTCTGCCTTAGCTACACATTCAGAAGGGGCCGGAATGTGGGTGGCCAGGGACTCTTATTTTGTGGCATACTGCACGAACATAGTGCAACACTGAATGGAGGGACAGTGCCAGGGCACTCCAGGTACTATAACAATGCAAAGAGATGAAATGGTTATAGTAACTACAGTGTCCCTTTTATCTTGTCATTACAAAACCAGGAATGGTGTGATATTAAAGAGAGGAAAATGATAAATGGTGAAGTGAATGCTGTGTCCTGCAGCTTTCTTATCATGCTTTCTAATATCATAAATAACTAATGACTGTGCCAAACCATTGGATGCAATTTAATGGCAATGCTATATCTGCTGGCAACATATTCCTTGTTTTGTGCAGGTCACCATATAGGTAACAGAACAGCTAAATGGTTAAAGGACCTGAATAATAAAATAATTATACAATACCTTTCAAAGCTGCACTACTTTTGAAAAAACAGTAGTGTTAAAATTATTATAAGGTCTAATTAATATGCCACATGATGCTTTGTTTTATAGTCCACATATTTAAGTGAGTCCCTGATTCAACGTTTGACTGTTGCACTGCAAATGATCAAAATGAGTGCGGCTGGAGAAAAAAAATTTCTTGCCCAGCTGATCGCTAAATAAAACTTTGGAACTCGGAATTTAGGAATTAAACTCCCTGTGAGTGTCTAATGATTTGCTCTCCAGCAAATGAACTATAATTGTCTCATTCCTATTACTTGGCCAAAGACTGCCCAGAATTCATGAGACTGAAAGCTGGAGCGTTACCAGTTACTGATAAATAATTGAAACATGAGAGGCATATATGGTTATCATCACTAAACAATTGTCATGTGTTCAAACTCCCACTAATCTTCATCAGAAGAAATGGCTATAGTTTTCCTATTTGTATTGTTGATGTATTTTGACTGATGGATACTATAGCTGTGGTGCTGCCCAAGAGTAGTGCGTAGTGGCAGCTTGAACAAGGGGCTAATCATTGGATTTTCTTTTCTTTTGTATTTCACATCCCCACTACTGTGTGTTCTATTCAAAGTTTATAAAACACCCTCTTCTGTCTTAGATATTTTGTCTTTTAGATAAAAGTAGCAAGGTGAATTGTTGACATCAACATCAATACTCATCTAAGAGGTTTGCATTGATATTGACAAGTGAGCTTGCACTCAAATGGTCACTGTGCCACATGCAATGGTTCTAAAACCTTTTGTTTTATTTAAGTGGATACCGGGATTTTTGATAATGCACTGTTAACTTGTTTTTGTATTTTAGAGTTTACTAACAATGAAAAAAAAAAATAAACAACAAAACATTAAACTATAATGTTTTACATGAAACGTAACAAATATAAATTAATCAAATGGACTCCTCAAGACTATATAAGGCCTCACAACTATGTTTACTCCAGCTTTCTCCTCCATTTCTAACTGAGGAAACAAAGCTCTGTCTTCAGATGTCATTGCAAAGCTTAGTGGATTTGTAATCGATCAACATTATCAAGGGGTCACAGTTCAACACCCTTCCTTCTAAACACCTGTCCACTTACATCCCAACCAGTACAATGACATTTGTATTTATAAAGTACCAAACCATAATTACAATAACTATACTTGGAGATTCATTTCTAACTGCTATTCATCTGAATTTGGGACATTTGAACTCGAGTCCAGTGTGTGCTGTGGAAGTGTGCAAGTGTAGTGTAGTGATTCAGAAAGTTAAACTCAATAACATTACGGTACTATATCCACCAAGCACCAACCCATTTTGCAACACAATCACTTAATTTTGCTGAATAAAGTTGTTACTTTACACAATACAGAATTGTTCACATTCTATTTATCTAAGTTATTGTAACAAGAAAAACAAACCCACCATCATTAATGTCTCAGAATAATCCCGCCCCCCCCAAAAAAAAATTGAAGGAAGGTAGGGAAAGGGGTCATTTTCCCAATCTACCACCAGCAGTAGTTCCATTGCCTCTGAGAGTCTGAACACCTCTTTCTTGTCTATACGGATTGATGAAATCTCTGCCACCAATGCCTTCAGAACCACTGCTGCCAACACCTCAGCCTCAGAATATTGTAAATAAAAATATGTCTCTTATGCCTGATTCAAAACCCAGGAGGCAATTATTTTTTTTCTCAACTCCTTTTTTTTTATTTTTTATTTTTTTTTATGTTGCAACAATTTGTACTGCCACTTCCACTGGCACTGCAGCTCTTTCTACCACCGCTAGTGCAAGCCCACCAAGAAGAAACAAGGGAAGAGCGCAGCAGAGCAACTTTTTAGTGAAGACATAGAACAGAGTACCAACGTCTGTACTTAGTGGTGGTGATGAATCCTGTGGTGGTAATTCTGTTTCTTCCCACCACTGCATACATAGCACTTCTACCTCTGTCCCAGGACCTACTCGGCTATGAGTATGATGAGCCAGACGAATTAGGAGAGTGTGGAAAGGACATGCAGCAGCACACTTTTTTTCTGTTAGCTAGTGTGCACTTCTCCATCATCTTTTAGTCTGATTTGAATCTGCTTTGGAATGGCTTCATCCAACAGAGACAGTTGTGACATAAGAGCAAGAAAGAGCTAGTATGGACAGTAGGTCCATTGGTGCTGTGCCTATTAACAGTGCTACCTTCTCCACTACTACTGCCACCACACTTAAGCAGAGCATGGGGAATGGTTATGATAGTGTCAGCTATACAACAGAGGTAGGTTGGACAGGTACTGTCAGACCCCCCTCATGATCTGGTGAATAAAAATAGAATGAAGTAAAAAAATATGTAGAAAAAAATGTTCTTGTCAGGGTAAAACTGGTAAGTGTTTGGATAAATATATATTTGTTTAAATTAGAATGGCTCCTGCTCTCCATTTTTCAGTAATACAAAATAGCAAAGGGAAAAAGATTACAAAATAATTTCACGTATTATTCAAACGCTTATTTATTGGCATGTTTGCAATGCTCGCTATGGACATTGATATATTGGTTTTATATCCATATCATTGTAGCGTTACTCACCTTTTCCAGGGGCCGGCCGCGGCCCTCTCTTCAAGTCGCGCGCGGTCATGCTGCTGCACGAGCCGCGCGCGGCTCATCCGACTGCTCACACAGGAAGGCGGGCAGTGACCGCGAGAGGCGGGCAGTGACCGCGAGAAGCGGTCACGTGTCCCGCCTGAATCTAAGAACGCGCCGCGAGTCTCGGGCGCGCTCTTAAAGAGACAGTGGGAGCCTAAATTGCCAAAAGGCTCCCATTGGCCCCTGTCATGCCACACACCCCATACACTTACCTTTTGGGTGTGTGGATATGACAGGAGCCAATCACATTAGTTCAGATGCTATATATACTTACCCTTTTCCCTTAGTTCCTTGCCCTATCGTGGTTTCTGTTTCAGTTCCCTTTAGCGCTTGTTGTGTTCAGTTGTGTTCCTCCGTATTTGACCTTGGCTTTGTATTTTGACTTTGTTTTTGCTTTATCCTTGTCTGTTCTGTTTGCCGGCTTGCTGTTTCCTGTGTACCAGACCCCGGCTAGTCCTCGTTTACGCTGTCTCTTTGTGCCCTTGACCTCGGATCGTTCCTGACTCTGTACTTCTCCTATAAACGTCGAGTCCGGCCATTCTAAGGTCCGGTAGACGTATCTCTCCTCTGTGCTGTCCTCTGTTTAGCTGGATCCTGCGTGTAGGGGTATATTCTCGTTACAATCATTGGCTACTTGGACCTTGAACAAAACTCTTGCCCACTACACATATGAGTGAGAGGAGTTTCTGATGAATAAATGTGATGGTAGTTACATAGCCTTTGATTGAGTATTTGTTTTTTTATAGCCTGTTCTTTCAAACTTTGTTGCAGAAAAGAAGCACTTACTTCAGTGCATATACTACACTTTTAAATATATTGTATTGCTTGTTTCAAACATTTTAAGATAACAAATACACAGCATATTCCGTTGTAATACCACACTTTTATTTGTGAGAATGCATTTTTATTATACCTTAGATTGTGTTTTCAAAGTAGTATATGCTTTCTTAGTATTTTTTTTAAAGATTCTATTTCATCTACTCTATGTAACGTCTTACTATATACTAACAATTTATATTGTGCATGTTTTAAGATCATATTGTTCTTGAACAATATAGTGCCCCCTCATGGTTCAGTTTTTGTCCAAATATTTTCTGAAGTCTGGCTCGCAGGGCTCTGCTAGCATTTTGCTGCATTTGTTTCCATACTCATAGAACGATTTCTGAGCGAGCCAGAATTGGAATTGTATCCTGTACATTAGGCATGATTAGAGTTGTGCTCTAGCTGCTGTCAAGCGTTTGTATGTGTCATCGTCCAATGTGGCTTTATGTTGAGTCTCGAGGTTCACAATTTGGGTTATCAACTCTTGAGTGTGGAGTTTCTTCTGGTGCGTTTCATGTTTGATCAGGAGGCCTCTAAGTGCATATTTGTGGGATTCCTAAATTGCAGATAGGTTAGCGTCAGAGGTAGCGTTTGAATGTGTAGCACCATCTCCTCCCTGGGTCCCCCCTGTCGAGGAGACAGGGAGCAAGAGGCTGCGGTGTAAGACAATGGAAAGGAGAAAGGAGGGCAGAGAAGAGGGAGCGAGAAAGAGAAAGAAAAAAAGGGGGTGGGGGAGACAAGAAAGCCGGGACAGGGCAGGAAGAGGCGAAGGCCTGGAGGCCGAAAGCAGGAATTAAGAGTAACAGTAGAAGGAAAGTGTTGCAATAGGCAACCAAATTAGGGGCAATATACCTCTGGGCCCGAAGTTGGAGTCGGGAGTTACCCCACTCTTCTTGGAAGCCTCAGAATCTTGGCAGTAAGCCCGTGGGGAGATTTGTAGGGCTCAAAGGACTGTAATATACCGTCCCCACTGCCCAGGATCAAGGAAGAAAAATGGTTTCACAGCCTATCCATTTATGTTGTAATGTGATTATTCGTCGCCCAGGCTAATGTGCGTTTCCAAATTATTACGCACAGTAAGTTTCAAAACACTTTATAGGTTGTAAAGAACTGACAATTGTCATTTGTTGTGTTTGCAGCATATTTACTGAAATCAAAACCTATTTCAATCAAACTTATAACAACATTTTAACTTTTTAAACATTTTAACAGGTCACGTTACATTTTAACATAGGACCCCTTATTTGATAGCAGCTTAACAAGTCTTGCATCCATTGAATTTGTGAGTTTGTGGACAGTTTCTGCTTGAATTTGTTTGCAAGATGTCAGAACAGCCTCCCAGAGCTGCTGTTTGAATGTAAACTGCCTCCCACCCTCATTGATCTTTTATAGAACCACAAGCAGAGAATGGGATACGGCTATACAGTCATCCATGTGTTTTTTTACTATCTGCAATACTGCTGGTGATTTCTTTTATTGTGCGGTCCCTGATGAAGTTCCTGTGTTGAACGAAACGCGTTGGACCTATTGCTGCACTTTTATATTTTATCTTTATGGTGTTGTATCACCTTTTAAAAAAGAATAAAATCTCGAATTTTTCTACTACTACTCACCTGGAGTCCTGTGTCCCATTGGCTGCTCGACATTGGCAAAGGATACCAATATCCCCCCATATTTCCTGGGGAGGCACCTTGAATGCTCTTCTATCTCTATTATCTCGTGAGTGCATCCAATTAAGCGCACAATTCACTGTATATACTGTATCACACTATTGTTTTTTTCTTTGTATGTTCCCTCTATAGACTGTATAGCCGTATCCCATTCTCTGCTTGTGGTTCTATACATATATAACGATCGTTTTGGGTGGATTACGATCTTGGGAGGCTACAGATTTATTGGAAGCTAAGTAATTTATATATTATCTAACACTTTCCACTGTGTTGTTTTGTTTTGGCTCATTGATCTTTTGCTTGAGGATGCTCCAAAGGTTCTCAATAGGATTGAGGTCAGGGGACTTTCTCTCCTTTTATCCCCAAAGCAGCCATTGATGCAGAGGTATTCTTTGCAGCATGAGATGGTGCATTGTCATGCATGAAGATGATTTTATTACGGAAAGCATAGTTCTTCGTTCTGTACCAGGGAATAAAGTGGTCAGTCAGAAACTCCACATACTTTGCAGAGGTCATCTTTACACCTTCGGGAACCCTAAAGGTGCTGACCAGCTCTCTTCCCATGATTCCGGCCCAAAACACGACTCCACCACCGCCTTGCTGACCTCGCAGCCTTGTTGGAACATGGTGGGCGTCCACCAACCATCCACTACTCCATCCATCTGGACCATCCAGGGTTGCACGGCACTCATCAGTGAACAGGACTGTTTGAAAATTATTATTCATGTATTTTTCTGCCCAATGCAGCCGTTTCTGCTTGGTTAGTGGTGGCCGAATAGAAGGTTTATGCACAGTTGCAAGACTCTGGAGGACTCTACACCTTGATGTCCGTGGGACTCCAGAGGCACCAGCAGCTTCAAATATCTGTTTGCTGCTATGTAATGGTATTTTAGCAGCTGCTCTCTTGATCCGATGCATGGATCTGGCAGAAATCTTCCTCAATATGCCTGCACGAACCCATATGTGCTCTGAATCAGCCACAAATCTCTTAATAGTGCGATGATCATGCTTAAGTTTTCATGAAATATCTAATCTTTTCATACCTCGTCCAAGGCATTCAACTATTTCCCTCTTTTCTGCAGCAGAGAGATCCTTTTTCTTCCCCATATTGCATGAAAATGGTGCTCTGCTTAATAATGTGGAACACCCTCCTTTAGTAGTTTTTCCTTAAATTGGGCTCACCTGGCAATCTAATTATCACAGGTGTCCGAGATTGTTTTCAGTGATCAAAAGAGCCCTGAGACACAATGCCATCCATGAGTTAAACTGAAAAACTAAATATTTAATCTTTGTGACACTTAAATAGAATTTGCATAATCATTTGGAACAGGGTGTATTTTAGGGAAGCTATTTTACAGCTTAGAGAGTCAAAACAATGCAGTCAGAGTTTTTATAGAACATAAAATTTTTAATAATAATAAAAAAAAGAATGCACACCCTTTTCCTTCCCCCACTTCTGCTTTCCCCCCCTCAGTATGTTCTCACTCCATCCCTCTAGAAAATAACCAAAGAGAGCATCATTTTTTCTCAATTCCCCTCCACCCCTTGTACCATCCTCGCCACCCCCCCTCTCCCGTTACCGGATGGGTTTGACGGGAGTTACTATAAGGAATTTCGGGACAAACTGACTCCCCGCTTAGCGGCTCTTTAACGAATTTAGATCAGGAGGCACCCCAGATTTAGATATGTCACTAGCAACCATTGTCTTATTGCCAAAGCCAGATAAGGACCCGGGCATCCCGAGTAGTTATAGGCCAATCTCCCTAATTAATCATGATATAAAGATCTTAGCAAAAATTCAGGCGACAAGACTGAACCCTTATTTAGCTACCTTGGTAGATGCGGATCAAGTGGGGTTCGTGCAGGGCAGACAGCTGTTTGAGAATACCCACAGGAATATAGATATAATTTGGAAGCAGAAAGTCACACACACCCAAACTATGCTGGTCTCATTGGACGCTGAAAAAGCATTCGACAGGGTCACATGGACGTATTTATTCACACTGCTGTCCCATATGGGATTCCCTGAGCAAGCTATGACTTTGATCAAATCTATGTATAGCAATGTGCGAGCACAGGTGAAAATTTCAGGAGCCCCGCTAAACCCGTTTAGACTATACAATGGCACCAGACAGGGTTGTCCATTGTCCTCGCTCCTATTTGTGCTCTCCTTGGAGCCGCTACTCCAAGCTCTTAGGAGACACCCGGACATACAGGGGGTTCGTGTGGGAGGCAAGGAATTCCTAGTGTCGGCGTATGCGGATGATGTGCTCTTGACGCTCACTGACCCCATCAACTCGTTGAGGGCTTTTCAAGGAGTCCTGGAGGTCTTCGGGGCCGTGTTGGGGTACAAAGCTAACATGATCAAATCTAGCACCCTCCCGATCGAGATTCCAGACGTGGAGTTGACGACTCTTCAGGGGGCACACCACATACACGTAGAGCGACAGTCGATTAAAAATCTAGGTATTAAATTGACGGCAGACCCTGACCAACTCTTACAACAGAATTATACACCACTCATAAAACAACTCATCAGGGAACTAGAGACCTGGAATGAAAGGCCTATCTTTTGGATAGGGAGAATTCATGTGGTCAAAATGAACATCCTTCCTAGGATCTTATTCTATTTCCAATCTTTGCCCATACATCTCTCCAAGACGCACCTGGCGCCATTGGAACAGGTGATAGGGAACTTTGTGTGGCAAAATAAACGCCATAGAATTTCGAGATATATATTGCACAGGCTAAAGAATAGGGGAGGCCTCGGATTACCTAACGTATATGGCTACTACGTGGCGACACAACTGTCGCAAATAGCCTTATGGCACTCTCCACCTGGAGAGCGGAAATGGGTGGACTTGGAATCACTGATGGTTGGGGCAGACATACCGTAGTTACTCATTTGGGTCCCCAAAGATAACAGACCAATTATTAGAGCCACATGCCCAGCGATATTGAACTCTATTCACATCTGGGATAGAGCTCAGCAGCGATATAAGTTAGCGTCAGCCCCGTCCCCTCTGATGCCATTTTGCGAAATAGGGCATTTCTGCCGGGAATGGCAGCACGGAATTTTAGGAATCTAGAAAGAATAGGCCTGCAACGTATACATCAGTTGGTACAGGGCTCAGAAGTGGTAACTTTTGATACCCTGCAACAAAGAGGTCACTTCACGCCTGCAGACTTCTTCAGGTACCTTCAAATAAAAGAAGGCTGCGGCCCAAAAACCCATGACTTTTTTCAAACAAATATGCCTTCGGGACCATATGCCTACGGGTCTGATAACCCGTAGGTATACGCCCACCTCTGCTCTGTGACTAACGAAGGGGGAGATCTGGCCTACACGGATCAATGGGAGAGGGACCTGGGGGAACAGTTAGAAGGGATTGAGTGGCAAGAGATCTGGGAAGCCAATCACAGATCCTCAGTATGCGTAACGATACAAGAGCAAGCAGTCAAGACTATGCTTCGCTGGTATACAACCCCTGTTAAGCTGTACCAAATGAAAAAGTGCCCTATCGACTTTTGCTGGAGAGGGTGCGGAATGAAAGGGACATATATCCACATGTGGTGGGAATGCCCCCTGATGGTAAGATTCTGGCAACAAATTAGAGATATGATAGCCCAGATTTTGACCAGCCCCCCCCCCCCCTAGACCCGTGGCTATACCTGCTCAGTAGAACGATAGATGGGTGGACTAGACACAATCAAAAACTCATCCATAAAGTAACTCTAGCAGCCAGGAGAGCAGTGGCAGCGGAGTTGCTTAAACAGACCACCCCACCTATAGCAGGAGTCATTAACAGAATAAGGGAGGTATACGTGATGGATGACCTGACGGCAAGAGTTAGGGGAACCCAAAAGCAATTCCAGAAAATATGGGCGCCATGGGAAAATAGCCCCTTGAGTTAAGACACGCAGCAGAATTGAGGCCCACAAGACAACTGACCAAAGAGATACGGGACCTCGGTGCTTCCCCCACCCCACCCCTACCCTGCATCCTTTCTCTATAGATTCCTTTTCTTTCTTACTTCTTTTTTCTCTTATTATGTGTAGCATATGTCTCCCAGAGGATGCTGGGAGAGGTATACCCGGAAACTGTTTAAACAAAAGGTGTGTACTAGGTAACGCAACCCAAGACCTTTCGAGGGCCCTGCCTACTGCCGGCAGTATGTAGAGAGCGCAAAGATGCCCGTAACACGAGACCCTCCGGGTCTTTTTTCTTTCTTTTTTTTTTTTTTACAGAAAAGACCAGGGGGCAGGAAACTCGTAGCAAGTCATCTTACACTGTGGCACAAAGAAACCCATTACGCGACACGCTATTAGATCAGGGGGCTCCCGGCAGATAGAGGGCACACACCAATGCAGCTTTATGTAAATATGCAACTAAGCCTCATATGTTACCACATATTTCATGTTTTCCTTTTCTATCTTCCACAAACCACAAAACTCAAGTTGACACAATGTAACTTGTACTCTCAGACAGTTTTAAGGTAACCAATACAACAGTTTCGGGAGCAATGATGGGAAGTTTTCGACCACCATCAAAGCGCATGGTTATGCGATAGATATGTTAATACAATCTGTATGCAATGTGTATGTCACTCTTTGTTTGTACTACGGAGTGTATTCGATTTATACATGTTATTCCTGTCAACATAAATAAAGAATTTAAAAAAAAAAAGACACATTACTGGGGAGGGGCCGGACCACCGAGCTGGACGGTCGCAAGTAAGAACAGCTCCCGCAACTTAAGACCAAATAAGCCATGAAATTATGATTCTCAACATAAGAACCAACCGGCAGCGGTGGCCCTCACTGGGTAGAGAGTACCCATTGTGAGGCTGGCCCAACGGGTTTCAGTCCCTTGGAGGAAGATTCCTCACTGGCACAATCGAGGGGTATTCCGGCGGTGAGTGGAGCAGACGGACGCTGCTCCGCTATCCTGCCCATCAGTGCTCAACCAAGAGCCAGACCCATGAGGCTAAAATAGGGACTGTCTTTCCTAAATAGGGGAAGTTGAGAGGTATGGCAGGCACATATGGGAACAAACATGTAATAGAGCAGGACTACTGACTTTACAGTGCAATTTCTGTGCTAGGAAGAAGCTCAATGACCTACAAATCTCATAATAGAAAGTTAAGCCATGACCTCTTTGGAAACTACTTTGTAACTGCCTCAAATACATGTATTTGTTGCAGAAACTGCTCTTACAGCCATACCCTGTTTGCTACAGTGTAAAAAATATCTAATTTGCTGCAATTATACAATCCTGAAACATAATATAGACTTCTAGCATATAATCCTTTTCAATACAAAAGTGCTATTGTTGCCTGCATATAATGCACGTGATGTCACGGACACAAAGATTTTAGCTATATTAGGAGCAATTTAGACTCAAGTTTCAAAGTGCTAAACAATTAACAGGCAACATTTTATAACATTGCAAGATGAGTACTCCAACCAATGACTGTCGTGGAAATATAGGGATTAAAGGAATGATATGCTTAAAAACAAACTTTTGTTCTAGAAAAAGCTTCTTTTTTTTTTTTAGAATTTTTCACGATTGCCATTTGAACTGCAAAAAGTGCATCAATGCAAAAAATATCCACATAATCCAAAAAGAAGACAACCGTGCATAATGTAAGAGTTACTTTCAGTCTGGCTATTACTGTGTTTAAAAACCTGCAATCTGTAGTTTTATTCACTTCAATGACTACTCATTGATTAAAATAGCTTTTAATGGGATATTTTTATAGACTTTCTGTGAGGATGTTTTGTAAAAATGTGATTTTAGACATATTCCTCAATTATTTTCTACAAACAAAGCTTGACAGACGGATATTACCTTCTTAGATTGCTTTCCAGGAAATAAACTCACAATAGTCTCTAACATAATACGATGAATGTATATTATGGCACCCAAATTGTTGCATATATCCAAAATGCACATGTTAAAGGACCACTATAGGCACCCAGACCACTTCAGCTCAATGAAGTGGTCTGGTTGCCTGGTCCATCTAGGATTAACCCTTTCTGCTGTAAACATAGCAGTTTCAGAAAAACTGCTATGTTTACATTAGGGTTAATCCAGCCTCTAGTGGCTGTCTCATTGACAGCTGCTAGAGGCGCTTCCACGCTTCTCACTGTGATTTTCACAGTGAGAAGATGCCAACCGATGACATCAGACGAGGGAGGAGAGTCCCAGCACCGAGGGAGCCCAGCGCTGGAAAAAAGGTAAGGGATTTACCCCTTCCTCCCCCTTCAGAGCCAGTGGGGGCACCCTCAAGGCACTAGTTTGTTTTCCTGGCACTATAGTGGTCCTTTTAGTTAACCTAGCATTCAAACATTATTCTGGAACATGTGTTTTATATTAACAAGTCCAACATTACCCCCCTCTTATTTTTATAAATCTAAACATAATTGATCAGTCACCTATTGAGCCCTCTTTCAGTTTTGTCACACCACCACCTGTTACTTGTTCTTGCTAGCAAGTGTATAGACTTGGGAAAGTAGAAAATGAAGGAGTACACCACAGTCCCAACCTCAATAAGGTGATCCTTCATGAATAATGTCAAATACATGGGTGGCTTGTAACAAGTGCATGTGGCTGTAATGTCACTGGTTTATATAGAGCCTTTACCCATGCACCCCAGATGGACCTAGATTTTTACGTATTACCTGGTGTTTATATACTTGGGGAAAATGTCAATAACCAAATGTATATGAAAGCCAAGTAGCAATTAATCTTGAAATGATTACCTACTAGTTAGGTATTTAATGTAGATGAGTGAGGAGTAATATGTCATAATTCTACTTCACAAAAGCATTTTAAATGGATGCTGTAAGTATTATAATCATTTCATGTCATTGAATTGGTTATAGTGCTTGGAGTCCTCTGGCATTGTCACTCTGTTCAGTGTTAAACCATTTTGGAGCACTTTAACACTGAATGAAGGTGCCAAGACACCCACAGCCTGGCCCAGACTGGAGGCGTGCCTAGGGCAAAGTATACACGCTTCCTTCTAGCCATAACAATTCATACCACCAATGGGTGCTGTGATAGGCTTAAAGTGGTCAGCTGACACTCTTAGCCAATAAAAGTTATCCACTGCCGTTCAGGCTGATACTTCCTCATAAACACAAACGGCTTATGGGTTGCTGGGGACTCTTGTTTAGCAGTAAAACATAATAAATAGTTTAATGCTGTATGGAAGATTAGTGCCAAGGAATTCCAGAAACTATAATAACTTTAATGAGATGAAAAAAAAAAGACGGGCAAATAATGTTAGAGCACAACTCAATCCTTCTGCTAACATTGTAACATTCAAGCTTTGCCTTTAGTTCCTTTTAGATCACAATTTTCAAATATAAACATGGATTATAAGGATTTCCGAGCTTCTGGGATTCTTGAGACGTGAAGAATAAGCTGCAAATGCACCCGTTGTATCCGTGTTTGTATGGAGGAGAGTAAAGCGGTTAGATAAAAGCTGAATTTTTTGACTGCTAGCTGCAATACAACTTGTCATAATGTTCAACAAACATGTTACATTATTTTACATTTTAAAAATGAAAGAGCTTTTATTTAGCTGTGTAGGATGAAATATGAAAAGGCCTCTTTGAAAGCATCAACAAACTCAATAAACTAGCATATTCTTCAAATTAGCTGATCTGAACTCATCAAATTGTTGTCCTAAAGAAATTCGATTGCATCTGCATCATCAGATGTTATTCTGTTTTCCAAGTAACTCCCATCTGTTGTGATCAAATACAGAACAAACCAGCCATTCTCGCCTCTGATTGCCTCTCCATGCATCTTGCTCCATCAGGGACTGTTTTCCATTGGAAGTGTCAAAAAAAAAAAAAATGCTATGCACATGCTCTTGGATTTAAAATGCACAGCTGATAGGAGTCTTGTTAATTCTGTTAAAAAATTACCCTTAATTAAGTTTTTAATGTATGCATTTTATTTACTTTATTGCTTTAATGCTTCAGAAAACTGACTCACTCATTTAGTAATTTGCATTGTATTAGATGTGCAGATTCATGGAATGACACGCTATGAAACATGATGCACAGATTCATAGAAACAGTAACAGTGCTATTATTACATCACAAAAGTAATGTCTGGTATCTGTATAGATTCAGTCAAAATGGAGGATTAACTGTTAAACTATTTCAGCACCAAAGAGTCATGGGAGTATTTTCACAAAGGCTTGTTCTAGAACACCTGTACTTTGTACGGTACTAAACGTGTACATGGCTGAAAAATTCAGTTTGAAATATTTTTGCTGAAAGTGAAATCTAGTGTACCTCCCACCAGGACTGGATTTACCCTACCTGCTGTAGATGGTTGGATGATAAGTGATAAAGGCCTGGTAGAGGGTGCGTATGTGTGTGAGGGGTGCTTGTGTTTGTGGAAATGCTGCATGTGAGGGTTCCATTTGGGGCTGTAGTGGGGGAAAAGGGACTTTATTGGTGTGATAAAGTCTATAGTAGGCTGTAGTGTAGGGATAGGGCCTATTGCAGGTAAATTGGTGCTGTAGTAAGAGGTTAGGGAATATTGTGGGGGTTCGATAATGGGTATAGTGGGTGACAGGTGCTGTAGTATGGGTATAGAGGCTCTAGTGGGGAAAAGGGGAAAGATGGGGACATTTGTGGGGTGGATATTGGGTATAGTGGTGTGACAGGAGCTGAAGTGGGGTGACAGAGGCTATATAGTGGTGCGACAGGGATTGTAGTCCCCTTTGATTCTTTGCTTTGACTACCTTAAAACACAAAAGCTGTAACTCTTGTTGTGGTAGAAGGATCTGCAATGCCAATTGAAGTGGCAGCAGAAGTTATTGTGGAGATAGTGGTCTTTTTCATGGGCCTATTTGCCCATTAGCTGCAAAATAAAAAATCTAGTAGTTTGGTAGAACTGGCAAAATAGTGCCTAAGACTGGAATAGGAGGGGACTTAGCACATGAATGTTAATATTAATGGGGCCAAAATCTATCAAATGCATTAAAGTTATATTGGTGTCTGAAGCGGCCCTTTACTATTAAGACATTTGGTTATAAACATTGGTTATCAGGAGTCACCAGTACAAGATATACGTACAATCATTACCTCACAAAATTATATCTAACATAAGACCAGCAATTTATTAGGTGGGCGCTAAGCAATCTATAATTCCAAGTAAGACTGTTAAGAGATCTTATTCAATAGCAGACAGTGTATGGTACTCTAATGCTGGCTATTTCAAGGATTTAATTACATTAAATGTTATTATGACAATAATAATAATAATCAAGAAAGATTAAGAAGATGTGAGTATTGACCAAGATAATAAAGAAGGCATTAATTTACTACTTTTAATGGGCTTATCTAAACTGATTGTGACTATAAACATTAATTACAAAATCAATCAAGGAAAAGCATTCAATCAAAGCTCTTCTACAGCCGAGTGCTCAGCACCCTCTTCTACATTTCCCCATGATGCACTGATGTTCTAGTGTTTCTATAAAAAAAAAAAAAAACTACCCATTATTTTTGTAATAATTAGAACTACAGTTTCTTGTTTTCTAAAACCACTCTACGATAATGGCATGTTTATACAATATTCAACACAATTATAGTAAAATGCTTTGAATGTATATGTGGCATAATGTCTCTACTTGGGTTGAATGAATTATATTCTGCTATTTACTGCAGTTTTGTACTTTGTTACAATGTTTCTCTAATATTTTGCATTGCAGATTCTATCAGAGTTATTCTCCTATATACCGAAGCCAAATACAGTTTGAATTCGGTCAGTCTGAATGTATCTGCGGCAATCGCCTGGATGCCTTCGGTGTCTGGATTAAAATAAGTGCTTTTGTATATGAATCCTAAGCATAGCATTCAGAATATTCACAAACAACCGGTTTTACTACCATTATGAAACAAATGCATCCATGAGGATAAAACATTATCGTTAATTTGCTTTATTGCAAATGGGGAAATAATTAAAAAAAAAAAAAAAACTGCAAGGGTTAATTATGTGGCAGCTGGCCAACACTAAAAATAAATAAAATATTAAATAAAGCCTATGGGTGGTTATTACTAGTATTACTACCACCCAATCGCCCCAACTGCCATTGATGTCAAGTCAATAGAAAGGCTAAAAGGGGATACTATGTCTACCCTTAAAATAAATAATGGGGGGGAGGGATGGACAGATCACTAGGCACTCCTCTGCCCCAACTGATGGTCAGCAGTCGTGGGATATTTATTAAAAGAAAAGGAGGACATCCTTATGACCATGGGGTGGGGTCATAATAATACATATAGTATTATAATGAATGCCCAGCCGCTAGTTTTAAATATTTAGCAGATATATATGCCCCCACCTGACCTCCATGGGGTATTTTATTTATTTATTTACCTGTTTAATGTGGTGGCTGGATAACAACATAATTGATTCTTGAAAAGCAGATGGTTATTTAACAATTTGCCTGCTGGCTGCTAGCACTGGGCCCTCTGTTTTATTATTATTATTTTTCATCAGAAGAGGGGATTGAGATACGGAGCATATAAGCAGTGCAACTGCCACCCACTTTCATATTTATAGCATTCATTGCAAGGAAGGAGTCTGTAGTTGAATTGTGGCATAGAACTGCTTACTGTGCAATTAGTTTTTGTTGATTATATATTCAGTATGTTTCAGACCGAATCTACCACTTAGGAATGTCTGTGCTAACACTGCTTTGGAGCCATTAATCTATGACATTATAATTCCTGTACTAATACATGACATGATGTTTTGATTCAATAATAACACTCTTGATTGCAATATATATGACATCAGCTGCCCATCCATATAGATTTCTAATGTAATTATTTTTGTATGTTGCAAAGTTTGTGCATCATTGTTGCGGTTGCGTTTGTAACTTTTTGTGCATTACTTTATTGATAATTAAAAAAAAGAAAAAAAGAAATTTATAAAGAGGTTATAAAGGTTTGGCTAGTTGACCATTTATTAAATGATCACTGCAAGCACCATAACCATAGCACTGCCTGTACTACTTCCCATGGAGAGCTGGAAGCTCTCTCTCTGAGCTAGGCCCGGCGGTACAGGCTTAGCTCATTGGCTGAGACTGAGAGGGATCAGCAGATGCTCTTGCTTAGGAGTTTCCCACTTTCCATAAGAAGTCATAGAGGCATGAAGTGGCAGTTGGCACACCCCAGGTAAGATATCAAATAAGTCAAAAATGATTTAACTTCTTACAATGGAGTGAGCCACTGGGAACTCCTGACACCATAACCACTGCAGTATATAGTAGTTGCTATGATGCTTGGAATATTCCTTTAAGTAAAAGTAAATTAGGAAACAAATGTTAAACTTTGCTGAAAAGGAGTACTTTTTCAATCTGACTACAGGTCTACATTTTAATAGTTGGTTCTTGACTTACCTCAACTTACTGATTGGACCCTGCTCAAAAACATAGGCATATATGCATGAAATTGTTATTAGCATTTACATAGCACCAACGTTTTCTGCAGTGCTTTACAATTATATAACTGCGATATTTGATAACAAGTAATTGACATTAAATCAAAATACAATTATTAAAATAATATTGAGAGAGACAAGAGGTGAAGAAGGCCCTGCTCAAACGAACTTACTATTGTAAGAGGTTGTAATATCCCTCATGCCTCTATAAATATAGCAAAATCTTTCTGTATTCAAGCCTGAAGCTGTAGCTCTGCATGCTGTTTGCCTCAAAAAAACAAGCAGTCTACTGACATCATCAGAAGTGGTAGCCTGATCCAATCACAATGCTTTCCATAGGATTGGCTGAGACTGACAAGGAGGCAGATCAGGGGCAGAGCCAACATGATTCAAATACAGCCCTGGCCAATCAGCATCTCCTCATAGAGATGAATTGAATCAATGAATCTCTATGAGGAAAGTTCAGTGTCTGCATGCAAAGGGAGGAGACACTGAATGTTTGGGTGCATTTTATGCAGCCATGACCAAGGAAGGATGTCTGACAGCCACCTGATGAGTGGCCAGTGAAGTTATCACTAGGCTGTAATGTAAACACTGCTTTTTCTCTGAAGAGACAGTGTTTACAGCAAAAAGCCTGCAAGTAATGATTCTACTCACCAGAACAAATTCAATAAGCTCTAGTTGTTCTGGTGACTATAGTGTCCCTTTAAATATTATCCCCCCATACCATGAGCCATAAAAGGTTGGAAACATTTTGTGCATCTCGTTATTATCTTTTCAACACACAGGGTAAAAGAAGAGAGAAGACATTGTTTTAGGTTTTCATAATTTACTAGGGGATATTGTGCAAAATTGCATAATTGTTTGTGGCTATGATCAACTCTTATTGAACTCTGTGCAAGATACTGTCATGCATGAACTGCAACAATGTTCAGCATATTGGGGTGCCAGAATATGTAACAACATATTTACGTGTGTGCAAAAACTCTGTATCCATTACAGGCATGGCTTATCGTAAAAATGATTTTAAAATTTAATTTAGAAGTAATGGCCTTATGCTGGCTGTTAGCAAAAAAATAAATACTTGTTCAGTCTACTGGCAATGATTCAATAAGATGCTCATGCCAAGGGCTCTTACCCAAAGGATATGTTTCTTGTACCGAACAACATAGAAGCAATGTTCGACTGACTGTGGTATTATCACACCTTTCAAAGCAGCTGACTGACAATCCTCAGGATCAAGCAGATAATGTCTGGTAATTTACTCAGCAGTCTCTAATGGATGTATATTTTTTTCTGAATAATGGCTCATTCCTTATGCTGCAAGAAGGACACCAGATCCTAGAGTCTAAACAAAGTTCTTGGCAGGACATAGACTTGGAGATCCATTTTGGAACAAACTGCAATTCATCCGAATTTGGGCCAATGGGGTGTTCAGCAGAATTCACAAATTCTAAGCCAAAATCTACCAGAATTACAGACTTACCAAAATATGCATTGTACATGTTCTGGGGAGACGAGGAGGGGTCAATATTCTGAGTTCTGCCCATGGCACCAAAAGAAAGATATGATTGATGGGAAAAAGATGATTGATGGCTAACGAACAGTTACTAAATGTTGATTTTATTCACAGATCAAGTGAGAGGTGAGCAATAGGAAATCAATAAATATCTATATGTATATATTTCATACCTGTGTAATATATATATATATATATATATATATATATATATATATATATATATGTACGATTGCCGGCACTCCTGGATTTCCAACATCAAATGGTTTTATTGTCTTGGTCGACGTTTCAGTCCCTAACCTGGGACTTTCATCAGGACACACAAAAGGTAGGATTGCAAAAGCTGAAATATTTGTTTTTATATATATATATATATATATATATATATATATATATATATATATTTGTGTAAGGGGCAAAGTACTTGTATAAGAAGTGAGACTTCAGTAAGAAATAGGAATAGTATAAAAGAGCAAGTCGGTTGTGGTGTGCCGATACCGACGATACGGTAGGCCTGTAAATAAAGAGGGCCCACCAAGTAGTATGAGAGTAAAGAAAATGGAAAGAAAAGAAAGAGAAAAGTGTTGAAATGAGGAGTGGGTGGGAGGGGCATTCAGACGCTGACCTTGATCGGTAAGGAGTCAGGTAAGGGGTGTAGCTTATATAGGGTGGTGAGTTAACTTAAGCCCCTCCCACAAATACAGGCCAAACGGCCTTACTACTTGTGTAAGGGGCAAAGTACTTGTATAAGAAGTGAGACTTCAGTAAGAAATAGGAATAGTATAAAAGAGCAAGTCGGTTGTGGTGTGCCGATACCGACGATACGGTAGGCCTGTAAATAAAGAGGGCAAAAATGAATAACAAAAGATTTATTACAGTCAACAATATATACAATTTATCCAGATATGGCTTTAAAAGCATTTCTTAATTCTTGTGTTGGCTTGGGGATATATGTAGTATAGGCAGATGATTTCCAACGTCCCAATGCCTTGATGACGTGTACTGGTACGTTAGCGCTGGATGCGGTGGAGGCTGCTCCTATGCGAAACGAGTGACCAGAGTAGTGGGAAGGTTTGAGACCCAGCATTGTTAGCAGGGATCGTATATATCTCATGAATGCCGTGGTGGTGAGTACTGTGTGTTGTAGTTGGAATAATGGTTGTGATGGTAGTGCTGTGGTGTTGAGAAGATAGGAGTCTAAGGCTGCTACTGGACACCATTTGTTTAGGGTAGGGTAATATGTGATTTCTACTGGGGGCGCATGTTGGCTTGTCTTTGATTGGGGTAAAGAGAGTATGTAGTGGTCGCCATGTTTTATAAGGTGTTTGTGTAGCAGGCACCTATCTTTTTGGTCAGTTGTGACAGTGGTGAACTCCCTTGGCCTGAGGAACCCGTAGAAGGCTGTATACATGGCTGTTTTAATGACTGTGTTTGCGGTAGCGTGGAAAGGTCTGGAATCTAATAGGTCAGATAATGACTGGAAAAGTTGCTTGTCAATGGGTAAGCGTTGTGGTGGTCGTGGAGGTACGGATTTCTGGATACCTCTGAGTATGATTTTTACCTGGTATGATGACATGAAGCTATGTGTGTTAGGTTTTATGGTTAGTATGTGGTGTTGTATGCCGGTAAGATATAGTTTAATTGTGTTATATGATAAGTGTAATTTGAGGTGGCAAAAGGAAGCGAAAGCTATGACGGATGTCATGACAAAAGGTTGTGATATGTTGTGATCTGCCAGAAATCTATTATACAGTGTGAAGGCTCTGTTGTATGTCGCTTGAGTGTTGTGTGATAGTGCTAATGTGGCTAGATCCCTGCTATGCTCCATTATAATGTCTAGTCCATGATTAGTTGTGAGAACGGGGGTGCTACTGTGGCTGCTTGAGCTGCTGACGGGTGTGCTTGACGAAAGTCCTGAAATTTGAAACGAGACAGGCTGTCAGCTGCTACATTACTAATACCTGGCACATGAAAGCAAACCAAGTAGAAGTTGTGACATGCTGCCAACCACGTGAGTCTTCTAAGAAACCTCATAATTGTAAGGGATGATGAACGGCCTTTGTTTATTATGTGACATGTGGCTTGGTTATCTGAGTGACAGCGAACAGACAAGCCTGACCATTGATGTCCCCATGCCACCGCAGCTGCCACGATAGGGTAGATCTCAAAGAGGGCTGAGGTTGTGAAAAACCCTTCAACGTCACGGACTTCTTCTGGCCATGTGCCCCAAAGCCATTTGGTACCGAAGATGGCTGAAAAACCCTTGTTAGATGCTGCGTCTGACCATACGGTTGGTGACGTCTCTGATAAGGCGGGGAGGAACAGACTTTTACCGTTCCAGCTGGTCAAGAACCTCCTCCACATCTGTAGGTCTGCTGTGGCTTGTAGGTCCATGGACAGTCTGTGGTTCTCGTGTTGAAAGTGGGGAAAAAGACAAAGTAGTCTGGATATGAAGGCCCTTCCCTGAGGGATGATGCGCATGGCGAAGTTTAATGAACCTATAAGGGACTGGAGTTCCTTACGGTTGCATGTACCCAGAAAAATGTAGTGGTTTATGCTATTGATGATGTTGTTGATTTTGTCGGGTGGTAAGCTTGCTTGCATGGATGCCGAATCCAGTTGTATACCCAGAAATGTTATGATGGTGTCAGGACCTTCGGTTTTCTTGAGGGATACCGGGACACCCAAGTGGTGAAATAGATTAAGGGCTTCTTTGAGGCTGCTGGGCGGAAGTGAGTTCCCTTCTATCATTAGGAAATCGTCGAGGTAATGGATGACCATGGGGCATCTTGAAATGTTCAGTAGTAACCAGCAAAGGGTTTCAGCGAAAGTGTCAAAAATCTTTGTGCTGCTTTTTGACCCAAAGGTTAAGCGGGAGAAGAAATAGTACTTGTCTGCCCATTTAATACCATGTAGGTGCCAGAGTGTAGGGTGGATTGGTAGTAGTTTGAAGGCATTCGTAATGTCTGTTTTACTTAACCAAGCTCCAACCCCAGTCTGTGTGATGGCTGTAATGGCGTGATCGATGGTGGCGTATTGAAGGGAAAATTCCTCGGAGGGAATGAGGGAGTTGAGACTTGGGGTAGGGGAGGTATGAGGGGCTGAAAGATCAATAATGAGTCTTTGCTTGAGGGAAGTTTTACCCGTGACAATCCCGATGGGGTTTGTACGCCATGATGTAAATGGTGGGGTTAAGAATGGACCGAACATGAACCCTTCTGCCAATTCTTGGGCTAAAAGGGTATCTACTGCTGTTGGGTTCTGGTTTGCCGACTGTAAATTTGGGCATTCTAGTTGGCCAGTGGGCATGTGTAGGATGCCTGTGTGGAACCCTTCGTTGAATCCTGTAACAAGAAAATCTACCAGGTGTCTGGATGGGTGGTTGGCTAGTAGTGCTGCTAGAACATCAATGTTAACAGACGTTAGGTAGGGTTTAGGATACATTTTATTAGGGCACATGGATTTGGCATGTGCCCTGAAACATTGAGAACAAATGTGTAACAATCTACATGCACTGAAACTACATGTGCCACCATTAAAGTTATTGCAAATTTGTGATTTGCCGAAGAAAATTATAGGACGGCCCAGCTTGTCTCTAGCGTTCCTTCCTGTTTTCCCGGCGTAGCCAGTGTTGGGAGCTTGGCTGTGGTCGTCTGCAGTGCTGGAACAAAAATTTGTGGTGTGTGTCGTAGAAGAACATGAAACACAAGCCGGTGTCTTGAGCCCGGCAAAGTGTCTGCAGAAGATTTCTGTGTCTAGCCTGCTCCAATTGATACGGGTACCATACTGGGAAAACGCGCCAGCTACTTTGGTGGAAAATGACCTGTGATAATCGTAAAAGGCCGACCCGCCGTATTTGTTACCAAGGTCCACCAGCTTGTGCATGTAACGGTCGAATTCCTCTCTTCTAGCAGGGTACACCTCACACATAACATCTCTGAAAATACCAAATGCTAATACAAATTCCGGGATGGTCAGTTTACGGTTCAACCTGGAGTCTTTAGATCTGACCACCACCGATACCTCATCATACATGTAGGTTTTGTTTTCTACCACATCCTGGGAGGCAATTAGTAAGGATGCTAAGTTGACATCTTTGCCCTCCAGGATGTCTTTCTTGATGTGGGCTGGGATAGTGTGTGCGGGGTCGACGTCATGGGTATCTGAAGAGTTACCGTTTCCCGTGGCCACTGGTACGACTGGTGTTGTTTGAGCGGTGTCGGGAAGGCCTGCCTTGGTAAGGGCTGTGGTCACCGCCTCGAGGTTAGCCAGTCTGTCGTTGACCTTGCCCATGGAGCTCATGAGTGAGGTCAGCATAGCCTGGATGTCTCCCGATCTGGTGGTGCTGGGGCCTTCCCCTGCTTCCGTGTTATTCGTTGTTGTGTTAAGGAGTCGAAATAATTCCGCTTTCCTTGCCGTAGCAGGGTAGGGAATTTGCCGTCTCCTTAACTCGGTGGTGATGCGTGGTATAGTCCAGGATCTGATTGACGCTGGACTGGTCATATCTCCCCTGTGAGAAGGTGTCTCGCCCATAGCTGGGGAACTAGGGAGCGATAGCCCTTCACCACTGGCATGAGACATGTTTAACTAAAAATAAAAGTGAAATTATTATTATTTGAACCAGGTGTTTTAGTACTGGCTTGCTAGCTATGCCGTGAGGCGAAACGATTATTCCTCAGTTGGTGGCTGGTGAGGCCCTGCTAGTGCCAAGTGGCTTGAGAGGCTCTATCTATGCGTTGGCGCGATGGAGTTTTTTTTTTTTTAAGTGGCCACTGATCGTGGTGGCCGATTGATGGCCTCTCGGTGAAATAATTCCAGAAAAAAGGGGAAGGGAGTGACTGGTGAGGCCCTCTCTATAAAACATGCGAGGCGGCTAGCTCACGTGTGGCTCGAGCGATGTATGCCTCCGAGTATGAGGCGGGGTGTTGGCCTCGCGGGACCGCTAAACCGAAGCATAATGCCAAGAGGGAGATACAACGTTATTGGCCCCTATGACCCTATCTGCCAGTACTTTATCTATTTATGGGGGTAGTATTTGGATAATCTGTGAGCAGGTGTACGTACCTGGTGGTCTAGTTAAATATTTCTAGACAATCCGTTTAGGTGGCAGTAGATACCTGCAACTGAATAGATGGAGACCGTATGAAAATAAATACAACGCATAACCATTTATTTTTAATGTAACCCAATCATCAATATTTATTAAAATGGTATGACGAACAATCGTGCACTATGGCCCGTAAGTGGTATGTTGAGAGATTGTTCCTGACGTATGTAAAATACTTTAGTGTCAGGATGTGTATATGAATGTCTGTGAGTAATTATATCATCATTAAGTGAATAAATGCTGTACTGTAAAATAACCTGTAGGCGGCGCTGTGGTTATGTGCAGCATGTATTTGATTTTACAGAACGATTAGTGAAGTGGTAAAAGTGTGATAGTGATTTAATCAGCGGTGCAATTGTAACGTAAAATATGATTAAAAGAAATTTAATGATAACCAATATGAAGCTGTGTTATGTATACCCAACGAAATTGAGTTTAAAAATGTGGTTGGAACAAGGGAATCACGTGATCGGCGCTATGATTGCACTGTCAGCGTGATTTACATTTGAAAATAAAAAGGGGGGGGGGGATGTGATCGGGCGTCTGTATGGAGGGATTGTGGGAAATGTAGTTCCGGCGTGGAATTGTTGAGTCGCCTGGTGTTTGGAGTGTAAGAATTACACATAGATAGAGGGTTAAGTATGGGATTTATTTAACATCACGTGGCGTAAAGCCCCCTTAATTGCGTGTTCCGGCGTAAGATTTTAACTGTAAATGCAAGGGGGTATGTGATTGGGCGGTTTCTTGTGGGTGCATTCTGGGGAATGTAGTTCCGGCGTGGAAGTGATTTACGCCGGTCTGACCGAGTGCTGGCGGCATGGTATACTATCCAAACAGGTATGTTGGTAACTATTTATGTGCCGTGAGTTGTAGGTATTACACAGATAAATGTAAAATCAGTCATTGATAAGATAATTCTATCCGTGAGGATACTACTGGCGGCCCCCGTCTGTTGTAAAACAGACTTGCGTATGTGGGATAACAGTAAAAGTGGACATGTTGCTGGGGTGTTTGATACTGCCCAATCGGGCAACATGAGTTTGCAAGGACGAGGGTAGCAGCCGTGGGTATGCTGTGAGCCCGCAAAATAGAACCGATATGTGTAAGGAACAGGTATGTTTGCAGTAGTTTATTTGTAACCCGTGTTATCACCGTGAGCCCGAAAAACGGCGTGTAAAGGACGCATTTATTTAACATTTTGTATGCCCGGACCGGGGATGGGGTTTTAAAATATTCCCGCCGTAAAGTGTGGACCTGGCCCGTTACCGACGCCGTGGGACTGTAGCCTGGCGGAACGGGTAGGTCGACTTACGGTATGCTCGTGCCTAGGATGTAATCCGCGGCGATAAAAGAATTTGAAGCTGGTCGGATGGAAACCTGCTGCTGGTTCCAGGACACAGTTTCGGCGTGGAAGACCTCGTGAGAAGATAGAAGTATTCCAAAATGGCGACTGGATGAACCGGAAGTGCATTCAGACGCTGACCTTGATCGGTAAGGAGTCAGGTAAGGGGTGTAGCTTATATAGGGTGGTGAGTTAACTTAAGCCCCTCCCACAAATACAGGCCAAACGGCCTTACTACATATATATAAAAATATACAAACCAGTGCACTCGCTTATTAACTAAACAGAGATTGTAAGTGGAGTACGTGGATTAATCTCATAAGGGCAAGCATTAGGTGGTAGTGTAGGACCTGCCAAGAATGGGGTACTTTGATGCAGTTGGCAGGCTTATGCAATGTATGATCATATAATGTAACCAAACCCCCATTATTTTTTATCTAGGTGAGGTGTTTTTAAGTAGTACTATTTAGAATGTGAAATCACTGTTTAGTTGATGCAGTTGACAGGCTTATGCCGTGTGTGATCGTATAATGTAACCATCCTCCCATTATTTTTCAGGTGAGGTGTTTAAATAGTGCTATTTAGGATTTAAAATCTCTGTTTAGTTAATAAGCGAGTGCACTGGTTTGTATATTTTTTGTATTTTGGTCCCAGTAGCACCCTGTAATATATGCATGTTTAGGTGAGTGCAGCACTTCTTACCTTGTCTATATTGTCCTTGTCCCTATTTAGCCTTGTACTGCAGAGAGCCTCAGATGGAATTTTTTCCCAAGTAAGTGGTTAATCTCATAAGAGCAGACATTAGACTGTGAGAGTAGGACCTGCCAAAGATGGGGTACATTGACGTTGTGGCAGGCTTATGCAATGTATGATCATATAATGTAACTAAATCCCCATTTTTTTGCCTAGATTAGGTGTTTTTAAAAAATCTTTTACAAACTAATAAAATCTGTCAACATTGAAGTTGCTGTTTAGTAGATAGGAGAGTGCGCTGGATCTTGTGTATTTATTGTATAATATGGCCCCCAGCAGCACCCCATTTAAGCATGTTTAGGTGAGTGCAACCATCCCCCCATGTTTCCTATATATATTTGGGAGTCTAGCCAACTCCTTGGTTCTGCACCCCTCCCTGTTACAGGTGCCTCATCTCAGGTCCCTATTTAGCCTTGTACTGCAGAGAGCCTCAGATGGAATTTTTTCCCAAGTAAGTGGTTAATCTCATAAGAGCAGACATTAGACTGTGAGAGTAGGACCTGCCAAAGATGGGGTACATTGACGTTGTGGCAGGCTTATGCAATGTATGATCATATAATGTAACTAAATCCCCATTTTTTTGCCTAGATTAGGTGTTTTTAAAAAATCTTTTACAAACTAATAAAATCTGTCAACATTGAAGTTGCTGTTTAGTAGATAGGAGAGTGCGCTGGATCTTGTGTATTTATTGTATAATATGGCCCCCAGCAGCACCCCATTGAGGCATGTTTAGGTGAGTGCAACCATCCCCCCATGTTTCCTATATATATTTGGGAGTCTAGCCAACTCCTTGGTTCTGCACCCCTCCCTGTTACAGGTGCCTCATCTCAGGTCCCTATTTAGCCTTGTACTGCAGAGAGCCTCAGATGGAATTTTTCCCCAAGTAAGTGGTTAATCTCATAAGAGCAGACATTAGACTGTGAGAGTAGGACCTGCCAAAGATGGGGTACATTGACGTTGTGGCAGGCTTATGCAATGTATGATCATATAATGTAACTAAATCCCCATTTTTTTGCCTAGATTAGGTGTTTTTAAAAAATCTTTTACAAACTAATAAAATCTGTCAACATTGAAGTTGCTGTTTAGTAGATAGGAGAGTGCGCTGGATCTTGTGTATTTATTGTATAATATGGCCCCCAGCAGCACCCCATTTAAGCATGTTTAGGTGAGTGCAACCATCCCCCCATGTTTCCTATATATATTTGGGAGTCTAGCCAACTCCTTGGTTCTGCACCCCTCCCTGTTACAGGTGCCTCATCTCAGGTCCCTATTTAGCCTTGTACTGCAGAGAGCCTCAGATGGAATTTTTTCCCAAGTAAGTGGTTAATCTCATAAGAGCAGACATTAGACTGTGAGAGTAGGACCTGCCAAAGATGGGGTACATTGACGTTGTGGCAGGCTTATGCAATGTATGATCATATAATGTAACTAAATCCCCATTTTTTTGCCTAGATTAGGTGTTTTTAAAAAATCTTTTACAAACTAATAAAATCTGTCAACATTGAAGTTGCTGTTTAGTAGATAGGAGAGTGCGCTGGATCTTGTGTATTTATTGTATAATATGGCCCCCGGCAGCACCCCATTTAAGCATGTTTAGGTGAGTGCAACCATCCCCCCATGTTTCCTATATATATTTGGGAGTCTAGCCAACTCCTTGGTTCTGCACCCCTCCCTGTTACAGGTGCCTCATCTCAGGTCCCTATTTAGCCTTGTACTGCAGAGAGCCTCAGATGGAATTTTTTCCCAAGTAAGTGGTTAATCTCATAAGAGCAGACATTAGACTGTGAGAGTAGGACCTGCCAAAGATGGGGTACATTGACGTTGTGGCAGGCTTATGCAATGTATGATCATATAATGTAACTAAATCCCCATTTTTTTGCCTAGATTAGGTGTTTTTAAAAAATCTTTTACAAACTAATAAAATCTGTCAACATTGAAGTTGCTTTTTAGTAGATAGGAGAGTGCGCTGGATCTTGTGTATTTATTGTATAATATGGCCCCCAGCAGCACCCCATTTAAGCATGTTTAGGTGAGTGCAACCATCCCCCCATGTTTTATATATATATATATATATATTTAGTTTTTCTTACTGCTCCTCCTTTTTACCATCTACTGGAAACTCTCTCACTAGATCTGTGGACCAAATGGCAGTGCTTATTTCAGTGTACTGCAAAATAAATACATATAATTACATTATACAGTAAATATATGTTGCAACTCATTGATTGGCATATTTTTGCACCTTTTTGGTTTGCTTTTCAGATTCAGTACCCGAGTGAACATTCGGCCAAGTCGAACTGCCATCCAAACAAATATTGGGTATCCAAGAAAAATATTCAGCAGAATAAAAATGTCTTGCTGTGCACAAGTCTGCAGATAAAGGCCCTCAACATTTCACAGTATCTGCTTAGGCTCAAACTTAGTCTGTTCTTTTTTATATATTCAAATTTGGGGGGACACATCGAGGCATGGTGATCAGACATGCACTCTGGAAAGCTCTGAAGTCCTGAAACCTGAAAACCTAAAGAAGGTGTACCTGCAACAGTTGTAGCGGACGACTGTATAAACAAGTAAATGATATTAATGGTATCCTGCTTCAAAGAAAGCTGCAAGGTAGCCTGTTAGCCCTGGAGCTATTTGCATCTAATCATCTAGGTTACCTATAATAAAGTTTGGGTTATGTTGTGGGTTTCCATTTTCCATGAGAAAACTAAATGGGTTTTTTTAAGAGCAAAAAAAAAAAATGGGTGCAAGAGAAACTAAAAATGGGCAACAGCTAATTTTGCCTGCCATTTATTGGGTCCCCACTCAGATCTCAAGCTAATTTTAGCTAATCTTGGGCCATTACAAAGAGAACCTAGACCATTTACACATCTAACTGATCCCACCCAAAAGGGAGGACCAGTTCTGAGATGCAGGTCGGCTCTCTGTGCATGAGAATTACAGCCAGGGCCGGCCTTAGGGGTGTGCGAGCTGTGCGGCCGCACAGGGCGCCATGGAGCAGGGGGCGCCCTGACAGCTGACACAGCCCGCACATGGCCGGTGTCAGGGTCTATTTAAAAAATAAAATAAAATAAATCGCGGCAGAGGGGGCGGGGCTTATCGAGCTGCGGGGGCGGGGCTTATCGCGAGGCAGAGGCGGGGCTAATACCTCCCGAAGCCCCTGCTGCACAGGAAGAGGGAAGGAGTCCCTGCTTCCCCATCAGCCAGCTGCATCCACTAGATAGAGGTAAGTGTGACTGTTTGCCTGTTAGCCCTCTTTTCCAGCCCTCTATGTGTCCCACTATTCCCCCCTCCCAGCCCTTCATATGCTCCTATACCCCCCTCCAGCCCTTCATGTGTCCCTATAGCCCCCC
This sequence comes from Pelobates fuscus, assembly GCF_036172605.1. NCBI lineage: Eukaryota > Metazoa > Chordata > Amphibia > Anura > Pelobatidae > Pelobates > Pelobates fuscus. The sequence continues at coordinate 227,120,913 of NC_086317.1, forward strand.
CAGCCCTCCATGTGTCCCTGTACCCCCTCCCAGCCCTTCATTTGCTCCTATACCCCCCTCCAGCCCTTCCTGTGTCCCTATAGCCCCCCCAGCCCTCCATGTGTCCCTGTACCCCCTCCCAGCCCTTCATATGTCCTTATAGCCCCATGTGTAGCCCCCTCCCCAGCCCCATGTGTCTCATTATAGCCCCCATGTGTCCCTATAGCCCCCCCACATGTCCCATGTGGCTGTGTGACTGTCTGTCTGCCTGACTGCATGTGTGTAACTGTCTGTGTGTGACTACCTGTCTGTGTGTGTGTGTGTGTGTGTGTGACTGCCTGTCTGTGTGTGTGACTGCCTGTCTGTGTGTGTGACTGCCTGTGTGTGTGTGACTGCCTGTCTGTGTGTGTGTGTGACTGCCTGTGTGTGTGTGACTGTCTGTCTGTGTGCCTGTGTGTGTGTGACTGTCTGTCTGTGTGCCTGTGTGTGTGTGTGACTGTCTGTCTGTGTGCCTGTGTGTGTGTGTGACTGTCTGTCTGTGTGACTGTCTGTCTGTGTGACTGTCTGTGTGTGTGACTGCCTGTGTGTGTGTGACTGCCTGTGTGTGTGTGACTGCCTGTGTGTGTGTGACTGCCTGTGTGTGTGTGACTGCCTGTCTGTGTGTGTGACTGCCTGTCTAACTGTCTGTCTGTGTGTGACTGCCTGTGTGTGACTGTCTGCCTGCCTGTTTGTTACTGTCTGTCTGTCTGTAACTGTCTGTGTGTGACTGCCTGTGTGTGTGACTGCCTGTGTGTGTGACTGCCTGTGTGTGTGACTGCCTGTGTGTGTGACTGCCTGTGTGTGTGACTGCCTGTGTGTGTGACTGCCTGTGTGTGTGACTGCCTGTGTGTGTGACTGCCTGTGTGTGTGACTGTCTGTGTGTGACTCTAATTGTGTGTGTCGCTGTAGCTGTGCCATTGTGTGTGCCTGTGCCTGTATGTGTGACTGCCTTTAACTGAGTGTGTGTGTACATGCCTGTAACCAAGTTTAAATTTCCCCCACCCCTTCCTGTCAAGGCCGCACTTTGACTGACAGACGCTCACTCACTGACAGACGCACACTCACTGACAGACACACACTCTCATATACACTGACAAACAATGACATACACACACACACACTATTACTTGGACACACATTGACAGACGCACACTCTCACTGACAGACGTATGCACTCACTGAAAGACGCATGCCCCCACTGACCGACACATACACACTCACTCACTGACACATACACACTCACTGACTGACACACATTCACTCACAGACACACACACACACAAACACTTACAGACACCTACAGACACACACACACACACACACATTCACTCACAGACACACACACACATTCACTTAGACATACACACTCACAGACACACACACACAGACATTTCCACTAACACTCACAAACTAATATTTTTTTAATTTTATTTTAAATCCACCCAGCCTCCATGGGAGAGCTGGAGTGGATTTCTTGCCTGCAGTCCAGTGTGGCTGCTGGGCGGGCAGGCAGGGGGCGCACAGACTGAGTAGGCAGCTCTTAGTGATGCCAGGAGCCGGACTGACGTCATATTCCGGCTCCTGGCTTCATTAAGCAGCGCAGAGGGAGCTGAGCAGGAAGAGCTCAGGTGAGTATGCTCCTTCGCTGCCCGCTGCCAACCTCGGGGGGGGGGGATGACTCAAACATGGCCAGCCGGCCAGCTCTTGAGCCCCCCAGGACGTGAGGCAAGCAAGGGATCTGCCTGGGGGTTTGGGGGCGGCTTTTTTGCCACCCCCTGCAAAGTGCCACCTAAGGCAGTGCCACCTAAGGCAGATGCCTTGTTTGCCTCACGATATACACGTCCCTGGTGCCTGTGTGTGTTACTGTATTCAGGCAACTTGGTGGGTGGTGGGGGGGCGCCATGAAGACTTTTCGCACAGGGCGCCTATTTGCCTAAGGCCGGCCCTGATTACAGCAATGCCAGACAATCATTTTGGCCTTGTTATGCCTCATTAGTGAGATCATTTTTTTGCCACTTCTTGATTGGGCAGGCAATGCAGCCTACATTATTTAACTGACCCGCTTGTCTATTATGAAAATTAAGAGGTTTATTTGCGTCTCCAAAAAACAGTTTCTCTGAATCACAAAAAAAAAAAAAAAAAATTGTTTCAGACAACTACTTTATATGTTTGCCTGCTGGTTTTTTTTCCTACACACAGGTGTATCAAAATAAGAATTGTAAATTATGTTTTGACACATACAGTACACTCTATGTATTCATTGATTATATTTAAATATTTGCAAAAAGAAAATAGACCCGACTCATTGTTCTGGATTAAGCATAAATTTTCGCTTATATTGAAAGATCAAAATCAAGATTCAACAAAAAAACATTTGACAGTACCGCCTGATAAAATATTGCTTACTGATTGATATTCTTGTCTTGTGCAATAGTTTATTTGGTTTGCAGAATTAATCTTGGTGTTTAGTGGAAAATTAGATGCATGATACAGTGCATATATGCATCCAAAAATCTAAACTGAAAGTCATTTGGATGTTAACATGAGCACTAAATTGAATGCAGAAGATCAGATCCATTTCCCCTCTCTTGCATATTTTATTAAGAATTATAGTTCAGCTGCAAGGCAAATAGGAGCGCACACATTTATAGTATTTAAATGCATAAATAAATACACAGTCGTGGACTGCTGCCTGTACAAGTGCAAATGATTTAACCTTATATTGATGAATCTGGTATATGCAGAGTAAATGTAAAATTGAAAGGACTCTAAACAAAATGTTTATCTAGCCTTGACTTTCTTAAAATCTCAAATATTGTTAAATGGTCGGAGGTGATGTGTTTGACACACTATAGTTGTGGCTCTGAAACCAACAAATCTGTAAATTCTAAGCATGAGGGTCCTGAAAGGTGGGTTCTCCAATAAAACTGCAACAATGCAGGGTCCTGTACTCATGAAAAAAATCTCAGACTTGATCGTGGCAATGAGAATTGTAGCTTTTATTCCATCAAACTTGATTAAAAAGGTAAATACAAACAGTGCACGGGGGGAGGGCACAGCAGGAAAGACATTTACGCGTTTCGTGCCAATAAAGCACTTTCTCAGAGACCAAAGATTCTCTGAAAAAGTGGCTCATTGGCACGAAACGCGTAAGTGCATTTGTTGCAGTTTTACTGTATTCTTTCACTTCCAGCCTAATCTACTTTAAAGTCATATATCCCTTATCCTATTAGTGGTCATATCCCTTTTTCATACTAACTTGAACCTTCCCAAATTATTTTCAAGGTTGATTTGAACTTTACAGCCTGTCAAAGCATGAGATGATCATTAAGACATTACGCATGTATCGTCCCGAGTTTTAAAGAAGCAGTGACGCCAATTTGTGATTTGTGATAAGGAGCTTCCGCTGATTTGAAACAACAAAAATCCAAAATATTTCTCTACATTTTTGTTTCTTAATGACCAAAAAGGTTTAGAGATGTTAGTTTAAAAGCTAAGGACTACTTAGTCAAAACAGAACGTAATTATTTTATTTTTTTAACTAATCTACATGTCTGTACTGAATTCACCTGGGCTCTCCTCATACTTTCCTGTCATGGTCAAACACCTTTCATAAAACGATGGAATAATCATGTGTATCTTTATTACAAAAATCAAGAGATAATGACAAAATGTTTGGATGTCACGCATTGAATATATATGTAGGTATGACATAGGTCTGTCATGACAAGAGGACTTTAGATGTATCTATGGACGTCACTACAAAGTATAGGATTTATTTTAAAAATGCATTAGTATGTTTTAAGAGATTAAAAGGCCATTTCAAATCTATATGTATAAGAAACATTAAGAATATATATTTTTTTGTTACAATATTTTATAATAAGCCTTTTGTACAGCATAAATAAGCAAAGCTCTTGAAAAATAGAAGATAATTATTTGAACTGAAAGAGTTCATTCCTGTGAAGTTTGTCTATTCTTTTGTGAAAATTGGTTGAACAAAAATAAACAATTCACATTTAGTGTAGTATTGCTACAGTACCTGCATTGCTGGTTGAGATGTTAATTTCCGCAAACTGCTTGGAGAATAGGCTAAAATCAGACACTCCATTCACAGATTCCACCCGAATAGAATAGTTAACATGAGGCAATAAATTCACCATGGTGACGGTCCGATCAACTAATCCGGTCTGCTGAGGTACAAAACCAACACTGCTTCCACATGCTTCACAGTGCTGAAATGCCACTGAGCATCGGTCACAGAAGACATTGTAAGTAAGGTCACCTCTTCCGCCTGCATCCAGTGGTGCATTCCATTCCAAGACCACAGTTGTCTGCTTAATACTATAAACAAGGCTTCTTGGAGCAGATGGTGGACCTGAAAAGAAGCATCCAACAGTAACCGATAAAATATTCAGACTCATTTTTTTCCGACTCAACAGTTTTCATAGCGATCACAATCCCAAGATATATATGCACAAAATAATCAAAATCAATTAATACTAATAAATGCTAATCTAATCAAGTAACATTCTTTGTTTGCATAGACAATAACGTAAATGATAGTTTAGAATAAAAATACATACTGTTCACAGCTTTTACACTATACTAATATACTACAAAATATTAATAAAATGTAACTATTTTACTGCTGGTAATGCTGCCAAAGTCAGAAATTATTTTCAGCTCAAAACTGGGTCTGTATTCACAATTTACCCAATATTGAGATTCTGAGCTCAACAGGTCAATAACACGAAGGTAACAACAATAAATAAATACTGAAGATTTTTGGATTACTTGTGAGGTTGAAGGTTATAGAGCACCTGCCTTCTCATTGAACTGCATTGGAAAGTCTTTTGTTTGGACAGTCACTCACAAAGTAGGAGGGCAACCAAGATCTACAGCTTTTGCAAGCTATTTTTAGATATACCCCCAATTAAAAATGCATAATTAACAGCATGCATATTTTCATTAGAGTATATGTACTAAACAGTGATTTTTTATTTTTTTTATTTTGGCAATGGAGTGTTCTGTTAGCCAAACACTGAAAGGAGGATCTATAGAACATTTTTACTCCAGACTTGTTTTGATAGCTCCTCTTTATGGTGCTGTTTGTTTAGATAAGTGCTCTAAAAAAATCTAGAAACAGATTTATATATATATATATATATATATATATATATATATATATATATATACACACACACACACACACACTTGTGAAATATGAGTGATCAAGCAAACATTTTATTTTATGGAAGAATAGTGATCATATGAAGCCATTTATTATCTCACAGTTATTTGGCTCCTTTTTAAGTCATAATAATAACATAAATCACCCAAATGTCCCCAGATCAAAAGTTACATACCCTTGAATATTTGGCCTTGTTACTGTCACGGTAATATACCCCAACACGCAAGAATAGTCTAAATAGTCTAGAGGCAAGAAAACAAGATACGTCTTACTGTGCCTTAGAATGTCCGGACTTGACGAGGACAAGAAAAGACAGAGTCCAGAACGAGCCGAGGTCAAGGGGACAGAGAGACAGTGTAAACTAGAACAAGCCAGGGACTGGTACACAGGAGAGCAAACCGGCGAACAAGACAAGCAGGGATAAAGAGAAAACGGAGTCAGGAACAAAGCCAAGGTCTAGCACCAAAAACCACAACTGAACGATACAAGCACTAAAGGGAACTGAACCAGAAACCACGATAGGGCAGGGAGCTAATGGAAAGGTGAGTATAAATACCTATTAGATTGATTTGATTGGCCCTTGTCATATCCACGCCCCCAATTCGTGAGAGTATGGGGAATGTGAAATGACATGGGCCAATGGGAGACCTTTTCATTTTTTTGCTCCAGCTGCCCAGTACCAGGCGCGTCACGTGGCTGCTTCTTGCGGTCCGTGCACGCCTCCCCTTCAGATGCAGGACGGCGTGCGGCAGAGAGGAGGACCTCGCCCGGCCCCTGGAGAGGGTAAGTACCGCTACAGTACCCCCCCGAAGACACCCCCACCGGGCGGGGAGGACCTGGCCTGCCAGGAAAACGAGAATGGAAGGAGCGCAAAAGGCGAGGAGCGTGAACAGCATCAGCGGAGATCCAACTGCGTTCCTCCGGCCCAAATCCCTTCCAATGCACCAGGTACTGGAGGCGACCCCGGAGAAAACGAGAGTCAAGTACGGCAGCCACTTCAAATTCCTCATGACCCTCCACAGAAACAGGAGGAGGAGGGGGAACATTTTGGGTATAACGGTTACACAGGAGCGGTTTCAACAAGGAAGTGTGAAAGACGTTAGGAATACGCAGGTTACTGGGAAGATCCAAGGCATAAGAGACAGGATTAACTTTATGCAAGACATGAAAAGGACCGATAAAACGGGGAGCCAGCTTCATAGAAGGGACACGAAGGCGGATGTTACGAGTAGAAAGCCAAACCTTATCCCCCACAACATAGGAAGGAGCAGCTCTACGTTGTTTGTCAGCCTGAACCTTCTGACGAGCAGCAGACTCCACTAAAGAACGCTGAACCTGCTCCCAGGTAGTACGCAAACTGACCAAATGCTCATCCAAAACTGGCATGCCCCGCAAGGTGAATGCAGATGGAAGAACCACAGGATGCCGGCCATAAACAACGTAGAAAGGGCTAATACTGGAAGATTCATGAGTAGCATTATTACGAGCAAACTCAGCCCAAGGAAGCAGGTCAGCCCAATTGTTCTGATGGTGGGATACGAAACAGCGAAGGTACTGCTCTAGCGATTGGTTGGCACGTTCAGCAGCTCCATTGGACTGGGGGTGGTAAGCTGAGGAAAACGAGAGGGTAATACCCATCTCTGAACAAAAAGCCTTCCAGAATCTAGGAATAAATTGGCTACTCCTATCGGATACAATAGACTCAGGTATACTGTGTAACCTAAACACCTCCCTGGCAAAGATAGAGGCGAGTTCCTTAGATGAGGGTAATTTTACAAGAGAGACAAAATGAGCCATCTTAGAAAATCTATCGACGATCATCAGGGTGACTGTTTTACCATTCGAAGGGGGCAACTCAACAATAAAATCCATGGACAGATTAGACCAAGGCTTCTCGGGTATGGGTAATGTATGCAACAACCCACAAGGAACACTATGTGAAGACTTCATTGCGTCCTTGCGCAAGGAGGCCCACCAGAAATATCTAGACACTGCTGTAAAGGTTTTAGCGATACCAGGGTGACCAGCGGTTCTGGTGTCATGATAGAGTGACATGATTTCCTGCCTTTCAGGAACATTGACAAACAATTTATCAGCAGGTTTCTCTATAGGTGCAATATTTTGTTTAGCTTGTATGACTTGCAAGATGGACGAAGAAATAGAAAGGACAGTAGTAGCGATGATCCTGTCCGGGGGAATGACAGGGGTATCATCAAGCTCTTGTTTGTCAGTAGTTTCGAACTGTCTGGACAAAGCGTCAGCTTTAGTATTACGATCACCCGGTCTGTAGGTGATGATAAAATTTAAACAAGACTAAAACAGAGACCACCTGGCCTGTCTAGAAGACAATCTCTTGGCTTCACTAAGGTAGGGAAGATTTTTATGATCTGTAAGTGCCTGTAGTGCCTGTAGTGCCTTCCAAAAGATGCCTCCATTCCTTAAGTGCTAAAATAATGGCAAGGAGTTCCCGATTACCTATGTCATAATTCTTTTCAGCTTTAGACATCTGCTTGGAAAAGAAACCATATGGATGTAAAGACCTTTCTGAAGATTCTCTTTGAGACAATAAAGCACCCACCCCAATATCAGAAGCATCAACTTCAAGAATAAAAGGCAAAGAAGGGACAGGATGCTGTAAAATAGGGGCAGAAGCGAATGTAGCTTTAAGGAATTCAAAGGCCTCAAGCGCTTCCGGTGTCCAGACATGAGTATTACCATCCTTTTTAGTCATTCGGGTTATAGGTGCTACAATGGCAGAAAACCCTTTAATAAAGCGCCTATAATAATTCGAAAAACCAAGAAAACGCTGAATGGCTTTCAAACCCTGAGGTAGAGGCCATTCCATGATAGCAGAAAGTTTCTTGGGATCCATACGAAAACCCTTAGCAGAGATTATATAACCCAAGAATTGGACTTCTGATTGATCAAAAGAACATTATTTGAGTTTACAATATAGACCGTTAACAAGAAGAGTCCTCAAAACTAATTTAACATGCATGTGATGAGAATGTAAATCAGGTGAATATATTAATATGTCGTCCAAGTACACGATTACGAATGTGTGTATGTACATGTGTGTATGTACTCACGTAGATCATTAATACATTCTTGAACTACTGCTGGGGCATTACAAAGACCAAAGGGCATCACAGTATATTCATAATGACCACTCCTGGTATTGAATGCTGTCTTACATTCATGAACCTTTTTGATACGTTTGAGATTGTAAGCACCCCTAAGGTCTAGTTTAGTAAACACAGTGGCTTGTTTAAGCCTGTCAAATAATTCCGTGATTAAGGGTATAGGGTACACATTTTTGACGGTGATTTTATTAAGGCCCCTATAGTCGATACAAGGTCTTAAATCGCCATCCTTCTTGGATACAAAGAAGAAACCAGCTCCTGCCGGAGAAGAGGATCTTCTTATAAATCCCTTTTGTAATGATTCTTTAATATATTCCTCGATAACAATATTTTCTTGAGGAGACAAAGGATACACTCTCCCTTTGGGAGGTATAGAACCAGGTAACAGATTAATAACACAGTCGTAGGGTCTGTGAGGTGGCAACTTTTCAGCCTTTCTTTTATCGAAAACAGATTTAAGAGACATGTACTGAGGAGGTATAACAGTAGACACAGGAGGAATATTAGTAGAATTCAAAGGGGTGATTTTAACAATACAAGACTCTTGGCAAGCATCACTCCAAGATACTATTTGTCCTGACTCCCAGTCAATAGTGGGATTATGAGAACGCAACCAAGGATACCCTAACACGAGGTGAGAGGAAGGAGAAGTAATGATCTGAAACCGAATGGTTTCTGAGTGTAACAACCCTGTAGACATATGCAATGGTTCAGTTTCATGTGTGATAACTGGGGAGCATAATGGTCTACCATCTATGGCCTATGTTATTTTCCCTAACAAAGCCGGAATCTATAAAGTTTTCGGCGGCACCAGAATCAACCAGGGCTAGTATATTCCCTACTATGCAGTTTTTTTTTTCAAGATGCAGGGAAACAGGGAGAAGCAATTTATTAAGAGTCAAATGTGAGGACTCTGATGTCACACCCAAGACCTGTCCCCTATATGGTCTTAGGTGCAATAGTTTTCCGGACGCACGGGACATTCTTGTCTCATATGGCCCTTCCTACCACAATAAAGGCAAAGTCCCTCCTTTCTCCTATATAGTTTTTCAGCATCAGTAAGTTTAGCAACCCCTAACTGCATGGGTTCTTCCTCTGATCCTTTAGATCCCTCAGGAGTTTCAGCTCTAGGCGTATTAAAGGAAACAAAGAGTCTTTCTAGACTTGGTATATAGCCTGTCACGAATCATGTTATCTATATCGATGAGATGGTCGATAAGGTCCTCTAAGGGTACAGGAAGATCCCTAGCTGCTACCTCATCCAATATAGTTTCAGATAGACCTTCCATGAAGGCAGTAGTAAGCCCATTGTTAGTCCAATCTACCTGTGAAGCAAGGGTACGGAACTGAATAGCAAAATCAGCTACAGACTTAGATCCTTGCTTAATTCTCATTTACGCCCTGGCGGCATTCTTTGACCTTTTAGTTGTGTCAAAGGTTCTACGAAAAGCCGTAAGGAAGCTATTGAAATCATGTACCATAGGTACTATAGGTCCATTAGCCTCCCAAATAGGATTTGCCCACTCAAGTGCTTTATCAGTAAGCTGGTGCATAAGAAAACCCACCTTAGATCTATCAGTGGGAAATGAAGGTGGATACATCTCAAAGTGGAATTCCACTTGATAAAGGAATCCCCTGCAGGTCTTATCATCCCCTCCGTACCTAGGTGGAGGGGTTAGATGTGCTGAAGCATTAGGCATATTAGCTGTGTCTGGTACAGGAGTTACAGGAGGCGCTGGTACAGGTACCGGAGCTGTTCTGGATAAAAGTGTCTGGATGGCTTGAGCCATCTGATCCATACGGTAATCCTGTTCTGCAAATCTAGCCTCATGAGTGGCCATCTGTTGTCCTAAATCTGCGGGGTCCATGGCCCTATCGTAATGTCACGGTAATATACTCCAACACGCAAGAATAGTCCAGATAGTCTAGAGGCAAGAAAACAAGATACGTCTTACCGGGCCTTAGAATGGCCGGACTTGATGAGTCCAGAACGAGCCGAGGTCAAGGGGACAGAGAGACAGCGTAAACTAGAACAAGCCAAGGACTGGTACACAGGAGAGCAAACCGGCGAACAAGACAAGCAGGGATAAAGAGAAAACGGAGTCAGGAACAAAGCCAAGGTCTAGCACCAAAAACCACAACTGAACGATAAAAGCACTGAAGGGAACTGAACCAGAAACCACGATAGGGCAGGGAGCTAAGGGAAAGGTGAGTATAAATACCTATTAGATTGATTTGATTGGCCCTTGTCATATCCACGCCACCAATACGTGAGAGTATGGGGAATGTGGAATGACATGGGCCAATGGGAGACCTTTTTTATTTTTTTGCTCCCGCTGTCCCTTTAAATGCGCACCCGCTATGCGCGGCGCGCTCCCAGTACCAGGCGCGTCATGTGGCTGCTTCTCGCGGTCCGTGCACGCCTCCCCTTCAGATGCAGGACGGCGTGCGGCGGAGAAGGAGGACCTCGCCCGGCCCCTGGAGAGGGTAAGTACCGCTACAGTTACAGACACACAAGGTGACACACAAAGGTTAAAATGGCAATTAAAGGTTAATTTTTAAATTTCAATTAGTGTCTGTGTATAAATAGTAAATTCGTTTGTTAGCTCTCACGTGGATGCACTGAGAAGGCTAGAAACTGAGCCAGCGTTAGCAGAAAAGAACTGCCAATAGACCTGTGTAACAAGGTAATGGAACTTCATAAAGATGGAAAAGGATATAGAAAGATATCAAAAGCCTTGAAAATGCCACTCAGTACTGTTCAATAGTGATGTACCGAACTGTCCGCTGGCGAACAGTTCCCGGGGAAATTAGCGTGTTCGCGTTCGCCGCGGCGGGCGGACACATGCGCAGTTCGATCCGCCCCCTATTCGTCATCATTGGGCAAACTTTGACCCTGTGCCTCTCGGTCAGCAGACACATTCCAGCCAATCAGCAGCACTCCCTCCCTTCCACACCCTCCAACCTCCCTCCCAGCATCCATTTTCGATTCATTCGGAAGATGCATGCTTAGTGAGAGGAGGGAAAGTTTAGCTGCTGCTGATTAGATAGGGAAATTGATAGCTAGGCTAGGGTATTCAGTGTCCACTACAATCCTGAAGGACTCATCTGATCTCTGCTGTAAGGACAGCACCCCAAAAAGCCCTTTTTAGGGCTATAACATCAGGCTGCTTTTTTTTTTTTTTTCCTGTGTAATGTAATTGCAGGTGCCTGCCTGCCAGCTTCTGTGTGAGGTTCACATTGGATACTGTGCCTACTTGCCCAGTGCCACCACTCATATCTGTTTTAACAATAGGTTAAGCTTTACATTTAAAATAAATATTTTTTTTTCACTGTAATAGAAGAGCAGTTGCCTGCCTGCCAGCTTCTGTGTGAGGTTCACATTGGATACTGTGCCCACTTGCCCAGTGCCACCACTCATATCTGTTTTAACAATTGGTTAAGCTTTAGATTTAAAATAAATAATTTTTTTCACTGTAATAGAAGAGCAGTTGCCTGCCTGCCAGCTTCTGTGTGAGGTTCACATTGGATACTGTGCCCACTAGCCCAGTGGCACCACTCATATCTGTTTTAACAATTGGTTAAGCTTTAGATTGAAAATAAATATTTTTTTTTCACTGTAATAGAAGAGCAGTTGCCTGCCTGCCAGCTTCTGTGTCAGGTTGGATGCCTTGCCCATTTGCACAGTCAGTGCCACCACTCATATCTGTTTTAACAATAGCTTAAGCTTTAGATTTTAAAGAAATCATTTTTTTTCACTGTAATAGAAGATCAGTTAGTTGTCTGCAAGCATCTGGGTGTCAGGCCTACTTCAGCGTGTGCTCTGCAGACCTGTGCCAGCGTGCTTTGACAGTTGCCAATCATATCTGGTGTCTCTTTAGCGTGCTTTTACAAAGAAAAAAGGTTTCCAGTGTAAGCTAATAGCAGACAGTCAGTGTCCTTCAAGCGGCTCTGTCAGGCCTTCCTTCAGCGTGTGCCCTGCACAACCCTGCCAGCGTACTTTGACAGTTGCCACTCATATCTGGTGTCTCTATAGCGTGCTTTTACAACCAAAATTTAGTTTCCACTGTAATAGAAGAGCAGTTGCCTGCCTGCCAGCTTCTGTGTGAGGTTCACATTGGATACTGTGCCCACTTGCCCAGTGCCACCACTCATATCTGTTTTAACAATTGGTTAAGCTTTACATTTAAAATAAATATTTTTTTTTCACTGTAATAGAAGAGCAGTTGCCTGCCTGCCAGCTTCTGTGTGAGGTTCACATTGGATACTGTGCCTACTTGCCCAGTGCCACCACTCATATCTGTTTTAACAATAGCTTAAGCTTTAGATTTTAAAGAAATCATTTTTTTCACTGTAATAGAAGATCAGTTAGTTGTCTGCAAGCGTCTGGGTGTCAGGCCTACTTCAGCGTGTGCTCTGCAGACCTGTGCCAGCGTGCTTTGACAGTTGCCAATCATATCTGGTGTCTCTTTAGCGTGCTTTTACAAAGAAAAAAGGTTTCCAGTGTAAGCTAATAGCAGACAGTCAGTGTCCTTCAAGCGGCTCTGTCAGGCCTTCCTTCAGCGTGTGCCCTGCACAACCCTGCCAGCGTACTTTGACAGTTGCCACTCATATCTGGTGTCTCTATAGCGTGCTTTTACAACCAAAATTTTGTTTCCACTGTAATAGAAGAGCAGTTGCCTGCCTGCCAGCTTCTGTGTGAGGTTCACATTGGATACTGTGCCTACTTGCCCAGTGCCACCACTCATATCTGATAACAGGGATTTGTCTCAGGCAGACAGCATTAAACACATGGAGGTACGGTGTGATGATGATGATGTTGTACCCGCTGCTGCTTCCTTTTCTGAGTTGTCAGATACAAGCGAAGCGGTTGATGATGACGATGCGTCCATGGATGTCACGTGGGTGCCCGCTAGAAGAGAAGAAGAACAGGGCGAAAGTTCAGATGGGGAGACAGAGAGGAGGAGGAGACGAGTTGGAAGCAGGGGGCGGTCGTCGCAAGGAGCTAGTGGCACAGTCAGACAGCATGCATCGGCACCCGGGGTCAGCCCGACAGCACGCCAATCAACGCATGCTGTGTCCACCACCAGAATGCCGTCATTGCAGAGCTCAGCAGTGTGGCATTTTTTTTGTGTGTCTGCCTCTGACAACAGCGATGCCATTTGCAACCTGTGCCAAAGGAAACTGAGTAGTGGGAGGTCCAACACCCACCTAGGTACAACTGCTTTGCGTAGGCACATGATCTCACATCACAAACGCCTATGGGATCAACACATGAGTACAAGCAGCATGCCTACTCTAAGCCGCCATCCTCCTCCTGGTCCAGCATCTTCAGCCACGTCAACCACTGCTGTCCTTCTTGCCCCCTCTCAACCATCCGCCACTCCGTCTCCCGCCTTGAGCAGTTCCCGCTCATCTGCCCACAGTCATGTGTCTGTCAAGGACATGTTTGAGCGTAAGTAGCCAATGTCACCAAGTCACCCCCTTGCCCAGCGTCTGACAGCTGGCTTGTCCGAACTATTAGCCCGCCAGCTTTTACCATACCATCTGGTTGATTCTGATGCGTTCAAAAAATTTGTAGCTATTGGGACACCGCAGTGGAAGGTACCCGGCCGGAATTTCTTTTCACAAAAGGCAATCCCCAACTTGTACTCGATTGTGCAAAAGGAAGTCATGGCATGTCTGGCACACAGTGTTGGGGCAAGGGTCCATCTGACCACTGATACCTGGTCTGCAAAGCATGGTCAGGGCAGGTATATCACCTACACTGCGCATTGGGTAAACCTGCTGACGGCTGACAAGCAAGGAATGCGTGGCATTGCAGAGGAGTTCGTGACACCGCCACGAATTGCAGGCAGTCCTGCTGCCACCTCCTCTACTCCTCCTACTCCATCCTCTTCCATAACCTCCTCGGCTGAGTCCTCTTGTGCCGCTGCTTCTTGCTCCACATCAACGGCACCCCCCCAGCTCCCCAGGTACTATTCCACATCCCGGATACGGCAGTGTCACGCCGTCTTGGGTTTGACTTGCTTGAAAGCAGAGAGTCACACCGGACAAGCACTCCTGTCCGCCCTGAATGCACAGGTGGAAAAGTGGCTGACTCCGCAGCAACTGGATATCGGCAAAGTGGTGTGTGACAACGGAAAAAATTTGATAGCGGCATTGAAGTTGGGCAAGTTGACACATGTGCCGTTCATGGCACATGTGTGTAATCTGATCGTACAACGCTTTGTGCATAAGTACACAGGCTTACAGGACGTCCTGAAGCAGGCCAGGAAGGTGTGTGGCCATTTCAGGCGTTCCTACACGGCCATGGCTCACTTTGCCGATATCCAGCGGCGAAACAACATGCCAGTGAGGCGCTTAATTTGCGACAGCCCTACACGTTGGAATTCAACACTCCTAATGTTCGACCGCCTGCTCCAACAAGAAAAAGTTGTTAATGAATATTTGTATGACCGGGGTGCTAGGACAGCCTCTGGGGAGCTGGGAATTTTTTTGCCACGTTACTGGACGCTCATGCGCAATGCCTGTAGGCTCATGCGTCCTTTTGAGGAGGTGACAAACCTAGTCAGTCGCAGTTGTGTGTGTGCGTGTGTATAGCTGTCTGCCTGTGTGTGTGTGACAGGGTGAAGATTTCTTGCACATGGGTGTGACAGGGTGAAGATTTCTTGCACAGGGCGCCCAAAGGCCTAAGGCTGGCCCTGCGCATGGGTCAGTGGCTCTGCACCAGACTTCCCTCCAATTGATCAAAGTTAAAGGATTTCAAGTGGACTGATTACAATTACAGGGCCTCTAAAGAGTCCTGTATTGTTATTTGTCGTCACTACCTTCCCGCGTCGGGAGTGGGTCATTTGCGCCCCTGCTGCCTTCCTTGCATGTGGTAGCTGTTTGTCAGGGATTTGTCAATCCATATCTGCCAAGTGACCCTATGTAGGGGTAACAGTCCCTATTCTGCTCTGTGTCAGTGTGTATCATGGTCTCTGTGGACGGTGAACAGTCTCTATTCTGCTCTGTGTCAGTGTGTATCATGGTCTCTGTGGACAGGGAACAGTCTCTATTCTGCTCTGTGTCAGTGTGTATCAGGGGTTTTGAGGACAGGTGTCAATCCATATCTGCCAAGTGACCCTATGTAGGAGGAACAGTCCCTATTCTGCTCTGTGTCAGTGTGTATCAGGGGCTTTGAGGACAGGTGTCAATCCATACCTGCCAAGTGACCCTATGTAGGGGGGACAGTCTCTATTCTGCTCTGTGTCAGTGTGTATCATGGTCTCTGTGGACGGTGAACAGTCTCTATTCTGCTCTGTGTCAGTGTGTATCATGGTCTCTGTGGACAGGGAACAGTCTCTATTCTGCTCTGTGTCAGTGTGTATCATGGTCTCTGTGGACGGTGAACAGTCTCTATTCTGCTCTGTGTCAGTGTGTATCATGGTCTCTGTGGACGGTGAACAGTCTCTATTCTGCTCTGTGTCAGTGTGTATCATGGTCTCTGTGGACAGGGAACAGTCTCTATTCTGCTCTGTGTCAGTGTGTATCAGGGGTTTTGAGGACAGGTGTCAATCCATATCTGCCAAGTGACCCTATGTAGGGGTAACAGTCCCTATTCTGATCTGTGTCAGTGTGTATCATGGTCTCTGTGGACGGTGAACAGTCTCTATTCTGCTCTGTGTCAGTGTGTATCAGGGGTTTTGAGGACAGGTGTCAATCCATATCTGCCAAGTGACCCTATGTAGGGGGAACAGTCCCTATTCTGCTCTGTGTCAGTGTGTATCATGGTCTCTGTGGACAGGGAACAGTCTCTATTCTGCTCTGTGTCAGTGTGTATCAGGGGTTTTGATGACAGGTGTCAATCCATATCTGCCAAGTGACCCTATGTAGGGGTAACAGTCCCTATTCTGCTCTGTGTCAGTGTGTATCATGGTCTCTGTGGACGGTGAACAGTCTCTATTCTGCTCTGTGTCAGTGTGTATCATGGTCTCTGTGGACAGGGAACAGTCTCTATTCTGCTCTGTGTCAGTGTGTATCAGGGGTTTTGAGGACAGGTGTCAATCCATATCTGCCAAGTGACCCTATGTAGGGGGAACAGTCCCTATTCTGCTCTGTGTCAGTGTGTATCAGGGGTTTTGAGGACAGGTGTCAATCCATATCTGCCAAGTGACCCTATGTAGGGGGAACAGTCTCTATTCTGCTCTGTGTCAGTGTGTATCAGGGCTGGGCTTTGAGGACAGGTGTCAATGTTAGGTGATTTCTGCCCTTTATGGATTAAAAGCAGACTCTGCATCAACTGTGCAATTTTCCATGGGAGTTTTGCCATGGATCCCCCTCTGGCATGCCACAGTCCAGGTGTTAGTCCCCTTGAAACAACTTTTCCATCACTATTGTGGCCAGAAAGAGTCCCTGTTGTTTTTAAAATTCGCCTGCCCATTGAAGTCAATGGCGGTTCGCGCGGTTCGCCGGTTCGCGAACATTTGCGGAAGTTCGCGTTCGCCGTTCGCGAACCGGAAATTCTGGGTTCGCGACAACACTACTGTTCAATCAATTATTATGAAGTGGAAAATTTGGGGATCTCTTGATACCAACCCAAAGTCAGGTAGACCAAGAAAGATTTGTTCATGCAAGATGACCAAATGCTTTGCATGACCTGGAGGTATTTTGCCAAGACGAATGGGCAGCTATACCACCTGCAAGAATAAGGGGCCGCATAGACAACACTGTCATTCATACTAAAGAGGGCAATTCACAGTAATAAGAACTAAGGGTATGCCGAATTTTGAACAGGGGTCATATCATTTTTTTTCTTTGTTGCCATGTTTTGTTTTATGATTGTGCTATTCTGTTATAACCCTTCAGTTGAATATGAATCCCATAAGAAATAAAAGAAATGTGTTTTGCCGGCTCACACATGTTTTCTTTAAAAATGGTGTATATATTACCAAATCTTTTTAGCACAACTGTATGTATTTATTTCCAGATCTTGTGAGACTAATTATCTGACTTTTGCAGAACTTATTTGGTGGTTTTATAGCACTGAGGTTAAATAATGATTAACTTTTTACGTCATTAAAATATTTTAGACCATTAATGTGTGAGATACTGATAATTGATGTAAACGTAACAGTAAAAAATCCAACTAAAATCTATTTCAATTGTGCCACCACAAAATTGATAGGTCCCTAATTAGGCACTGAATATTAAATTATCATCATTACAAAGTGGGATTTTGTATGCTAGAGCCCTTTAATACATGTTAGTAGAAATTTTAAAAGTGCATGGGGAACAAAAAACAAACTGCTTGATGCAGCTTAAGCTGTAAGCTTCAGTAATTTTTTTCTACTACCTTTGCATATTTAAAAATTAAAGTTATTGAATTGAATTTTTCAATGTAGTATAAAATATTTGTAGTGACGATGCTCTGTTGAATAACAGTTATGCACACCTGATTTAAATGTAGATTTTATATCTCATGTATTGAGAAAATTGAAATTGATGATTAACTGTTAACCACTTAATGTCAGCAATCATGTATACACGATTTTTAGGATACGCATATCAAAATCGTTTAGTCATTGCAAATTATTTTAATCCACTGCACATGCATTGTGTTTGCAATGCTTTTTCTGATAGCAGAGATTGGAAGGGGGCATTCTGAGGGGTCTGCTCTCAAGCAGAGTGTAGATTCAACTGGCAGCCCACTGGACCACCAGGGAAACTGGTTTCACTGGACCACCACTGAAAAGGATCGGGTTCCCCTCACTGCCAAAAGGTAAGCAGGAGGGAGCTCAACTAAAAAACAAAAAAAAACAAGCAAATTAAAAAACAGCTGCAATGTGTGGGGTGGCTAAACATGGGATTACAATCTCCCAAACATGCATACATACATACAATCTAATCTAACCCCACACACACACTCAGCCTGCGATATCACCCCCACAAACACACTCAGCATGCCATATAACCCCCCACACACACATACAGGCACCCTGTCACATCACCCCCCACACACATATACAGACACCCTGTCACATCACCCCCCCCCCCACAGACACTCAAACATACACACACACACACACACACATAAAGACACCCTGTCACATCATCCTCAGCCACACACACACACACACACACACACAAACAAACACATGTTCACCATGTCACATCAACACCCACAAGCATTGCAAGTGCAGTCGTGGATACACATAGACACAGATATATTCACAGATGCACAAAGATATTCCCTGCCAGACACACAAATGCTACACAATGCCAGACATGCATACACAGGTACCAATACACATACATCAGTGTGTACATCAGTGTGTATGTGTGCATATATCAATGTGCACATATGCATGCATGTATCAGTGTGTGTATTTGTACATGTGTGTCTAAAGTGGGAACATGGCTGCAATGTGAGAGTGATATGGTATGGGTAATGTTATGGTAATCTGGTAACAAATATATACATACAACTGAGAACTGAGTGCATATTGGACAATGTACAGGTGAGAGCATTATAGACTAGGTAAGGAAAAAGGTACATATTGAGAAATATTATTTATTTAAAGCTCTGTTTTCTTATATGTAACCTCAATAATTGGTAAATATTGGTTTTAAGTTTTTTTATTGTCCAGACAAACTCTTAATTTTTTTTTGTAAAATACATTTAAATATTACTTTCCAGGACACACAAAATACTCAGATTCTGGGGGAGATTTTGTTTAAACCCTATTGTTAGTGAAGGGGCTAAGAAGTAATGGCAACAAATTAGTGATATTCACTAACATGAGAATTAAAAGTAAATTGAATGTGAATTTCAGATTTAAGGCCAACAAAGTGCAAGCATATCTATCTGGGAGAATTTGTCCAACTTGGCTATTTTGCTCTTAAGTTTGAAATTCATTTTGAATTCTCCCCTTATTGAAAAAACATGACACATGCAAAAGACAACATATAGAGAGATTGGATACGTACGAGTGCAGGGAGTGGATGGAGAATCCAGCGGAGATCTATAGAAGTTCTTCTCGCATGTGCAGATTGTCGAAGACTCTTGGTTTGTATAGCTATATTGAGGACATGGTTCACAGAGCTGAAGCCGGCTGGACATCTTGTAAAACCCAGGAGGACAAGCTATAGCAAAGAAATTGTAAATAAAGTTATACTCAACAGAAAATCATCAATACATGCATTCTTTTACAAAACCTATCAAAGTTCATGGTAGACAAGGATCTACAGATATATTTACTTACTCCAAGAATCATTGATACTTCTAGAGCATCAAAGAGCATCTTGCCCCACACAATCATTATTATTATTATTATTATTATTTATTATTATTATTGCGATTCGACATAGTTTTACATTGTGCAAACTCTCTCTGTATTTTTGTCAACTACTTAGTGATAATACTTATTGGAAATTTTGTTTTTAAACAGACAAAAATAAAACCTATATTCACATATATTTAAATCAGCCTGTGCAAAGATAAATAATTGTTTAACAACGCTATTCCTTTCTCCTACATAATATACCAATCATTATAATTTTAAAACAATAAACAACCAACCAGCCATAAAGAAAAAAAAAATAAAATAAACATTTTCAAAACTTACAGAAGAGGAAGATTTATCTTAATAAGAAGAATAAGGTAATAGAAAATTATAATGGGATTCTCACTCAAAGGGTTATTCACTGAAAAGAACACTATAGGCAGCAGACAACTTCAACTCGTTAAAGTGTTATGGGTACAGTGCCCCTGCCCTCTTATCCCTGCAAGTGAAAATATTGTAATTTCAGGGTCCAGGGAAACTGCAAATGTTTACATTGCAGGGTCAATACAACCTCTAGTGTAGGGGGTACTTTTGCAGTCTTACATCTCTCCTAAAAGTAAACCTAAAACTTACACCTACCCTGGAAGACAGCCACTAGCGGCCTTTCCTAGCTTTTCATGCAGTTCAACTCTGTGAAACAACTGGAAGTCCCCACACTTTGCATGAAGATTTCCAGAAAACATTGATGTAATGCTTTCCTATAGGGAAGGTCTTTGCATATGGCGACGCTGGAAGAGGTAAGTGAATAATGTGGTTTTAAGCCCTTAATCACAGAGTGCAAGAGGAACACTAAAGCTATAGTGCTGCTTGGAGTGTGAACGGTGAGGAAGTTAAATTGACATGCATTTAAAATCTTAGGCCAAATATCTGAATTGGAATCTTTCAATAACATAGTCATCATAACAGCTGAGCCGATTCTGATTATAGAGAATTTCAGAAGTTTCAAAACTCTGTGTTGATCATGGATGCTCTCAGTCAGAAGAAGGGAGTCCCGTTTCTATAAAGGTTTCTTTTTCCCCCTTTGATACTTTTTGTGGAACACAAGGACTCATTTAGAGCTTATAAATCTCTGGTACTTATTTGGGTCCCATAAACATAATCGTGGAACACAATGGGGACTGCAGAGAGCACATCTACAAACAGAAATGCCACTCTTCCAGTTAAAGTCCAATGTAGATTTTATGGCATATGGGAAAACATTTTGAGCCCCTCATTCTTCCTATAATTTACTGCTGTCTAGATTACATTTAAGAGTCAGCATGAATTTAAAAGTGTCCAATAGCCCCTGCACTTTAGCCTATTTTCAACAGCTGACTTGTCTGCTGTACGCATGCTTTGATTTAAGGTTACAATACGTAGCATATAATCTATGCATATATTAGAGAGAAACAACTAAAGACAATGTGACATGTGTCCAAACTAGGCATGTCTCAACAGATATGATGTAAAGAGGAGGCATTTTTAGACTGTAGCACATTTATTAAATATGAGCCACTAATGTAAATGAACTCCACAACAGGCTTACAATGACAAACATTTTACTGTAGAGTGTGATAAACAAGATAGCAGTTCATCCCAAAAAGGGTTTCCTAAGCCTTGCCAGGTTTATTGTACTATCGTGTAACAAAATTGATCAGGCATTTCTGTTTCAGTGGCTTGAGGGACCCTGTGAGCTGAACTCAACCACTGACAGACAGACATCACAGAGTGTGGATCATCTTTATCACCCAGCTAGTAGAAAAGCCTAAACAGAAAGAGCTAAACTAAAAAAAGATGAAAACGTGTAAGAATCGAATATTCTACAACTTTTATCTAATTAATTTTAAAATGGTTTGATCATTATAAGTCTCCCAGGTAAAAATTATTTTAATGAATACTTTAACTTAAACTCTCTGCTATTTTCTATCTTGATCCCATCACACTAGGCTGATTTTGAAGGCAGCCCCAGACAACAGATGTCACAAAAATGGTCATTAACATCCCAGCATGATGTGTAGTCTGCTTCTGTGAGTACATGGGACACTGGATCATTTAACTTGGTGTTTACACACCAACTAATTACCAATAATGCAGTTACATTTTTAGACTCAGTGGATGAGTGTCTGCCAGTAGGCCCCATATATCACATGTGACTAATACTAACAGTTATATTACAATACTAAATATCATAATAATAAATACAGTAGTATATGAATACATTGTTCAAAGTACAACTTCCACAAACCTTTCTATCCACTAACCCTTTACTCTATTTTTGGTTGACAAAAATCTATGAAAGCTGTAATTCAGTAATATACAGAGATGTGTTTGAATACCAAGATAGCAAGATCCTTCTGTAATTTACATATACCTCATTGCTTGAAATGTAGAACACTTTAATGAAATAGAATAAGCACGTATATAATAACTGCATGCAATTCTCCGCACTGTAAACATAAAGAGCTTCCAATCTTTTTAATCCACAAAGTTCACGAATTTATGCTGCTATCAAATGAAACCAATAAAACGCTTGGCATATCTGTTTATCTTAAATGCCAAATGAAAACATTTATTTACCGATAGCATGAAGAGTGATTATGCTTTACAAAAGAGAGAATGAAAACAAATCATGAATGATATACCCTTGTAACAGGTAGAGAGCAGCTATCCATATTTCTCAGGTTAAAAGCAATCAGCACTGCATTTTTGTAAAATGTTCTTTCTTTCTACACTTTTGCAAAAGGTCTAGACTGGTACATTAATAACCACATGTACTATCCTTTGAGAACCGACTTGCCAGCCAAGCAAAAAATTTCTGCTCAGTATTACAGTAAGTGATGTGATATTTGTACAAAGGAGATGCTTGTTTTCACAACCAAGATGCGCAAAAACAAATCATAGATCCCTGAAAAACTCACTCATTGTCAAATACCAACGGCTTAGACACAAATTAAACACAAGTATTCCGAGTCATACGAAGTGAAAAGGGGCACTTTTTTGTTTCGAATATTGATACTGAATATTGTCCGTTCATATCCTGGGGTTTGTGAATATATTTGTAGAAACCTCATAGATTAGAAGTTGTCACTGTGTGACCATTATATGGAAAGAACAGTGGAATGGTAGTCTAGCCTCAGGGCATAAACTATTGGTTATGCTTGCTGAAAGAACGTGAGAATCATTAAATCAGAGAGAGTAACAGAAAACAACATAACAGTCAGAACTCGATAAACGGGAAAACAGGGACAGACTGTACTTTAGTCTATAATGATGTACATTTCCTATAGCTCCACCTACTCTCCTGTAAACTAAAAAGACTTATTGTGAATTCTCAGTAAGGTTGCTACTGGAATACTCCTCAATAGTCTTGATCCCTTCTCATTGGTTTGGTGAGTGCATTCAGGAATTTACACTTCTAACTGGATAGACCTTGTGTGAGACCTACATTTTATAAACACATTTACAATTTATAACTAGGCATTGGTTTAAGATAGGTGCAGATTGCAATATTGTGCATTTAGTGGTCTATTGTGCATTTTAGTAGTGTAATGGACTTGGAAAACAGAATACCAGAAACAGACCATAGATGGAAAGTTCAATATTCAATACAGTGAATCTAAAACTGACTACAATTAAACATGAGAAGTATGTGTTGGGCATATCTGGGACTTAAAGGACCACTATAGTGCCAGGAAAACAAACTCGTTTTCCTGGCACTATAGTGTTAATAGGTCCCCCCACCCTCATGGCCCCCCTCCCGCCGGGCTGAAGGGGGGGGAGGGGTTAAACACTCACCTTTCTCCAGCGCCACGCTCCCTCGTCGCTGGGGACTCTCCTCCCCCTTCCGACATCATCGGCTGAATGCGCATGCGCGGCAAGAGCTGCGCGCACAGTCAGTCAGTCCATAGAAAAGCATTTTCAATGCTTTCCTATGGACGCTGGCGTTTCTCACTGTGAAAATCAGTGACAAGCATGGAAGCTGGATTAACCCATATGTAAACATAGCAGTTTCTCTGAAACTGTTATGTTTACAGTAGGCAGGGCTAACCCTAGAGGGACCTAGCACCAAGACCACTTCATTGAGCTGAAGTGGTCTGGGTGCCTATAGTGGTCCTTTAAGATAGATATTTAATGTACAAAAATCACCAAACCAAAATTCTACAATCCATGTGTATGTGTAGGTTCATCCCCATTTCTTATTTTCTTTTTAGAACTGAGCAGCCTCAGCATTGGTATTTATATATATATATATTCCAGTGCTGCTATGATCACAACTTTGTGGGTGTTACACTGTTATAACTTTGTTTCCTTCTGTGATCAAACCACACTCTACTTGGGGACACTTCATTGCCAGCTCATTGGTATCTGAACACAGTGGCATTGTCCACTCTATTCCAGTAGAGTGAAGTAACTACAGCTCGTGCTCTGTAGTTGCTGTGATGATGAACAAGATAATGATCTGTAGGAGAGTTTTCCTGCTTGGAATCAAGGCCAATGTTGACTCTATGCTGAAGAATTGATTGACAAGTGCAGGAGAGAGCTATTTTTAATTAGTTTTTCCTTATTGTACATTTGCTACATTTGCTTAGATGAAACAGAATTTAATGTGTGTACCATAACATGTGCGTATACTGTAAGAGTCTAACAATGCATACACTTATCAATCAAAAAACTTGCTACCACTTCACCTCTTACAAATGCAAACCTCATAGTTGGTAGTTAAGTTAGAACAAATATTGAGCATGTTAAACTGGAATTTAAAAGGGTTAATACAACGAAATCTGGAGGATTTCTATTTTTATACTAAAATATATTTAAATGTTTTGTTAGATGATGGGTTTTGTGATGTCAGAACACACAGATATTTCTCTTAAAATAAATTTTGAAATTTGACAATCAGCATTCTTTGTGCCGTGCATTGTTCAAATACATTAATGTAAATTTGTTTAAAAAGGACCATAGTGAAAACTGACAATGAACAACTGTGTAGGGATGCATTAAAAAAGCTAATTGTGTTCATTTGAAGTAGTGCTCTCAAATGTATTATGGACATAGCAGAACAGTGTATTTCCAGATTCACATTTACAGTATGTTAGGTATATTAAAGTCATAAGCCACGAGCTCTAAATACAAGATTTGATCACATTCCAACAATTTGATCACAATGGTATATTCACTCCTATCATATAGATAAAGTAGCCAGTCATTATTGTGGCATAAAAAAGTAATGATAAATTAAAAATAGTAACTTTGTGATTAGATCTAGGAGATCTTACAATTTAATCTATGTGACTGTAATTCATGAGCACAGTATATTTGTGTTGTGGTATCCAGAAGAAATAAATAAATTTCAAAGGCTTCATTCTAGAATCTCATTGCACTGTTGATCAATTACACGATTTAAAATAAATGAAATGATATGTAATTAAACAGACACATGTAATATTTCTTGGAAGTTGCACAGGCATTTTTGTGCAGGTAGAGTGAGACTGGCATCATCCGCAAGACACTGGTTTGAGTGATGTGTTAATTTAATCAAAGAGACAGTTTGAAATATCAATTTGTCTTTGCATGAGAATATCCTAATGGATTATCTCTTTAGTTTAAGTCTTCCCTATAATGCAGATGATATTTTGAGAACAAATACATTTCTTATTTGCATTGTATAAAATCTGTGAATTCTAAAGTGAACAGATTTTTATAAAAACAAACAATACGGTTTCCTAAAAGACCCAAGTAACCAGAAATAATATAATAATCACTTAATTCTTGATGGGTTGAATTCAGTGGCAGCATTGCACAAAAAGAAGGTTTTCATATGCCTCCCCTGATATTCTGAGATGGCTGTTCCATTAAACCCACTTCTTGGATTTCAACTTCTTCACCAAGGAAGAACTGCACAAGATTCAGTAGCTTTAAGCCCTTAAGGACACATGACATGTGTGACATGTCATGAGTCCCTTTTATTCCAGAAGTTTGGTCCTTATGGGGTTAAGTAAAGACTTTTGTTGTGGTAAAATAAACAATAAAATAACAACATGATTCTTCCTGCTCACAGGGACTAATGGTAAAAACAAGTGATGTTTACAAGCAATCCATAAAACCCTCTGATTGAGAGTCCTGTTGAAATGTCCACCATGGAGTCACCAATGAGAAGATGAGATTGCAGACATTTAAACTGAACTTTTGGCGGGAGGGTTTTATGGCTTGCTTGTTTGTACATTTTGCTTGTTTTTATTATTGTTATTAAGGAAGTCCCTGTGAGATGGAAGAAATGCATCGGACCTCTTATTTTACTGTTTATCTTATCACAATAAAAGCCTTAACTTCTACCTGTCAAAACTCATGGATTATTTCCGTGGTGAAGACATTGACGTTCAAGAAGAAAGGTTTAATGGAAAGAGCCCCTCTACCCAGAATATTGGTGGAGGCATCTTTGAAACTTGCTTGCACCTAATGTGTTTTACTTCTGGAAGACAGCCGCTAGAGGTTGACTTAACCCACAATGTAAAAATTGCAGTTCATAAAAACGGTTTCACATTGCAGGTTTCAAAGGACAGGACCACTGCACCCAGACCTCTTCATTGAGAAGGAGTCTGGGAGACTTTAGTGTCCCTTTAAGGAAGTGATGTTACCACTGCTTTAACTATTTTTAGTAAATCTAATCATCGAATGATAAAAAGAAAAGAAAATGGCATATAAGAATTCTATGATATCCTGCTTATTTATTGACATATGTTCAGATGGAATAAAGAATACATGAGAGTTGTTTGTGCAATGCAGACTTTAGGCCCCCTTGAATTTCATGCAAACAATGTAGCATATGCTTTATTTTCTAGATGCCCAGTAGTCACCATGCTTTGCCAATGTGACCATGAAAATACACGCTATTCATTTTCCCCATATGTTTGTATAATTTGATTATTTCCGAGCGCTTGCTCTGAGACAGATAAAGATTTTTCAATACTCTAGTTTCTGTGAAGCCATGACAAAATATTCTTATCTTCAATAAAACATAGATCAAGTCATAATACTTGACATTATTTTATAGTAACATGTACTTCAGCAAACTGACCGGACTTACTTTTGTTTGTGCAGTCTTTTTTTTTTTTTTTTTAAATTCTTTATTTTTCTGTGCATGAGATAGGATAACAAGCGTATATGCCATGCCCCAACAGCAGTAGCATGTTTCAACATATACAGAGTAGAACAGTTGTGGCATATAAAATAAATGCACATTTTTTTTTTGTTGGTTATCAAGAGAGAACAAGCTTAGTATGAGTATTTTAGTATGCGTTCATTGCAGTAACGTCTAACTGACATTTAGCTTAAATGCAGGTACATGGTTAAGAAACAAATAATAATAATGAACTGAATCTCAGCCTGCGTGCCACAAGGATGAATGAAAGTTATTAAGCATTTACATACATGCATATTATACCATGTCGAGATGGCCAGGCATTGTACATCACTTTAAGACATGGCTTGCTAAGGACTTGCATCATTACAGGCTGTAATAATAGGCTAATAAAGACGTAGTTGAGTACAAGCTGATATTACCTCTGGGAGACCGGGCCCTGTTACAGAAATGATTGGGGCACTTTCGCTAAACAAATTAAGCTAAAACAAATTAAACTGAAAAACAACATAAAATGATGTGGCTGGCAGAGGCTTACTGGCTGAGTCAAGTTAAGCTGAGGGCACAACATTTGGTAGGTGTCTAACAGTTCACATCCGTGTAATTTTATTTTAATAGAGACATCAGGCCACAGTTCTATTCTGTCAGGTGGCTGGCAAGAGTAGAATGTCTAAGGACAGAACTGTGGGAGACAAGATGATCACCTCAAGGCCCTTGCGGCCGAATTCCAGTTCGGTTAGTGAGGTCAGTTCATCAGTGGTGCTGGAGCTCGCCTGTGTAGTCCCCAAATTCTGCAGGTTTATTTCCGCGGGCCACATAAAACAACCATGTGAGTCTCTGCTCTGCCAGTTTCCTCTGTGTGCTTCCCAATCTACCGCTGCATGCCGGCTGTCAGGTGTGTATGACGGTGTTTTCGGCAGGGCTGTGCGGCTCTTTACGTTGGAGACCAGTTCTCTGCTTGGCTGAAAGGTAAGGTTTTGCTGGCTCATTGTGCCCTCTTCGCTCCGCCGGTTTCTGGCCTGCTGAGGTGCTGCAATGCTGTCAGGCCGGTACGTGAGCAAAGAATATCCCCTCCCTCTGCCATGAGCGCACATGGCGTCCACCATTTTGTATGAGGTGCAGAGGTCGCCGATCCGGGTGGTCTCGTTTCTGGGCCTTAATTATGTTATAACGGTCGATGTCCCAGGGCAAGGACCGGGATCACCCCCCCCGGTCCAGAGGGGGGGGAACAGGGCCGGTTCCGCTCTGCTCTGGGCCTGCAGGTCAGGCACTGTTAGGCAGGATAGTGGGGCAGCGGCCGTCCGCCCCACTCACCGCCGGAGTAGGCCCCATCTGGGGCTTCAAAGATTCCTCCTCCAGGGGACTGTAGCTCAAGGAGCCAGCCTCTCCCCAGATCCAGTGCCTCCTTTGGGCCGCT
The DNA here is from genome assembly GCF_036172605.1 of Pelobates fuscus. Classification (NCBI taxonomy): domain Eukaryota; kingdom Metazoa; phylum Chordata; class Amphibia; order Anura; family Pelobatidae; genus Pelobates; species Pelobates fuscus. Next base: position 227,149,129 of record NC_086317.1, read on the forward strand.
GGTCTTGCTGTCGGTCAGCTTTAAGTTAAAATTTGTTGTTTTAGGGGCTTAAAATTCAGAAAATTGCAGGAGCTGTTCATGCTTTTGACCGTCCAGCTCGGCGGTCCGGACCCGCCCCCTTGTGCAGTCTTTTTAAATGGTATTTGGAAATGTATAAGGTTCAATGATATACAGTCAAAATGACAGATTTACAAAATACTAAATTTGTAGGCAAAATGATTTAACTTGATCAAAAAAGGGATTACAAGACAAGGTTGGATCAATATTCAATATTGATTAATTCTTTAGTAGGTGTATACCACACCTGTAAGCTGGTCAGAATTAGGCTTAGACTAAATTATAAAAAAAAACAAAAAAACAAGGGGCGATGGAAAAGAATATGAATATGAATATTTGTAGACATAAAAGGACCAAGGACCAAGGAGATAGAGAGAATAGATAAGACTCACTCCTTCCTTATGAGTAAAGCATAGTGAGGGGTGAGGCTTGACTTCCATATTCAGAGCTCCTACGGACAGTATGTCTTAGGAGCTTCTCAGGATGACTTATTTTGGCATAAATCACAACATAGACATCAGTTCATACCCTCATAAAATGCTGAGCTATTTATTTTTTTAATTTCTTACAGCTGATTTTGAAAAATAGCTTTGTTTAGTGGCTAGACTGTGTACCTCAGCATCTCCAGAACTAATTTTGATCCCTGTCTCTAAGCCTGTAATTTCTCCTAGGCTGGTGATTGTTAGCCTAACCACACTAGTGTATCTCAATAGAGGGTTTATACAACTTTTGAGACTATTTCCTGAAATGGTACTTGACTCAATATAGCTCCCCTCAACACAATGGAGCACTAATATTACACCATGAGTGAGTTCTCATTAGGTATTGGTCATGCACTGGAGAGACTGCTAACACCAATCTACCTCAGTATCTCTGTCTATGCTCTTGCCCTGGGATAGAGGATTACGAGAGAGAGTTTCATGCTCCAGAGCCGGTGGGTTGGACAGAGGTCTGGCAAAGCTCAACTACACTACATGAATTGACTGGCAGGATAGCCACTTGGACATTGCACCCCTCGGGCCAGTGCACCCTAAGGCAGCAGTACATGCCGCCTTATGGTAGCACCGGCCGGGCATAGTGACTGAGCTACATACACGCTGACATACAGGTACACTGACATAGGTATACAAACACACAGGTACATATACACAGGTACACACGCCATCTATAGAACCATGTAGTCTCTGTGTTGATCAGGCTTATTTTTACTTTTGAAGCTTTGGAACACAGAGTCACATGACAAGGCAGCCATTTTATAGAACTGTATTCTTTTTCCTGTCTACTGTGTGGGTGGGGCAAATCTATTTGTTTATGCTGCCATGGGTAAGAGCCAAGGAAATTACCATTATAATGAATGCATTTTTCTTATTGTTTTTGCTTGCTGATTATTTTGTATCTTTTGCAACTGCACAATATAATAAACATTGAAAAAATAATGATCAAATACGATATAGAATCAAACAGAGTGGGAGCATAAAAGAATGATTCAAGAAATTGTGGAGAAGGATCAGAAGGTGAAGATTGGAACAGATAAAGAAGATCCAAAACAAAATTCCTCTATCCCCTGCCCCCCCTGGCGAAAAGATAAGAAAACATAGATTCTAGACAGGTAAGGATACAGTTGGGTTTTAACTGTTTTCTTTTAATATAAAAAATGTAAATAAACATAACTTATTCTGTGAAGATTTTTTTTTTACCTGGGTATGTTAGATAAAAATAATTGCTAAACTACTATTTCAAAAATGCAATCATTGTAAAAAACAAATGCATGTTTTACTTTTTACTTACTCGTTTAACACTACAAAATGCCCTTTGTTAAGCTAGAAGTTAATTAAAGAAATACAAACACTCTGACAGGTTAGTGGACATTGAATACTACTTATATACAATGATGTATCCATTAGTATCTGGATTTACTGCTTTTAGATGCTGTGCTTAGACTAGTTGAATAATTAACCACATCTGTGGGAACTTACTAAGCACCATGGAGAGCGTTCTTATCTACCTTCAGAAAAATGACTGTTTATGGAGGTGGGCACTCTTGAGCAAAGAAAAAAAGCGAGGGCCACCACTAAAGGAAATTAAGTAAGTTCATAACTTAAACACAAGTCCTAAAATTCAACAGAATTGGATGTCCACCTGTCTACTAGCCCAGTTCAAGAACCTGACGAGATAGATTGCCAATTCATTTCTCAGCAGATATAGAAAATGACATAATTATCTAGCACCACCATTCTCTAGTTATATGAGCCAGCAGGGAAGCAAACAGAACATTTGTGACATCAGAACTAACCAGCCAATACATTCTAAACTACAGTTCTAAACTTCAACAGCCCTTCCTGACACAGAATATATGCAATAATTGACCTTGTTATATTAGCAATGTAAACACAGAATTACATTTTTAAGTACATTTATCAGGATTTTAAACAATTAAGATTATCAATGTAGCTAAAAATGTTGGAAAGCAATAATCATTATTCCTACAAAGCTAAAGGATCATATAAAAAAAATTCAGATTGAATTGCATGATGTCAAACAATACTTGCACCTTAACTCTGTCCAAAATTAGCTGGTGAGACAACTAAAAGAACATATCTCCCTTCCTATGGAATAGCCTGCCTACCACCATCAGACTCTCCCCTAGTCTTGCATCTTTTAAGAAGTGCCTTAAAACCCATCTCTTTAGGAAAGTTTATGGCTAGCCTCTACCTTACATAATTGCCTCTTGCTCTCTCCTAAATGGCAGCACTCTACTCTCTCATCCAGCTCTGCTTCACTCCCAGTTTATTGGATTGCTATTTCCTGTCCTATTGTGTTTTACACCCCACCTCCTATAGAATGTAAGCTCGTTTGAGCAGGGTCCTCTTCAACCTATCTTTCCTGTTATTTTTTTTGTAATTGTCCTATTTATAGCTAAATCCCGCCTCTTATAATATTGTAAAGCGCAGCGGAATCTGTTGGCGCTATATAAATGGCAATAATAATAATACAGATAGTGCCTTTTCCTTAAACCCATTCAATAAATGCTATTTATCTACCCACATGCACTGCAGACCTAGCCAGACTTTTCAAGTATAAAAAAAAACATGAATTAAGTTACTTGTACCAGTTAACTGAAGTGATATCAGCTCTCTCTCTCCAGGGGTTTTGGATATATAACTTTCTACCTCTGAAAACAATGAAAGGGCCACGCTCTCCTGCTGAAAACAATAGACAGACCATTATTATTTGGGAGATCTAAGCCACTTCTTAGTCTCTAAAGAATGAGCAGACTCTCTGTATTTGTTTGATTTTTTTTTTATGTGTTAGTGCTAAAATCACTTTTTGACAAGTGTCAGCAATTTCACAGTTATTTACTACAAACTGTAACTGCCCTTCACAGAGACATTCCACAGAGGACATCTTTCATTATCCTTTCAATATGGTACCTTTCCAATGACTTTGAGTTGCATACTTGAGTGCAAATACTACAGAAATAAATTACAGACTGTAAGAAGAATATATGAATCTAGTACACCTATCCATCCGACATTCACAAAATATCATCTTTCCACCTGTGACTTCTTAATAGCATAGCAACCGTAAATTATTAAACACTGGTGAAAAGGTTTGGCATACTAATGCTCATGTATATTTTTTTCCACCACCTCTATGTGGAGTGCAGGGCCTGATTTTTTTGTAAATGCAATCATTAAATTTAAGTAAAAAAAAAAAAAAAAAAACTATGAATATTTGATGTACCAGCTGCATGCGACATGTCATGATTCCCTTTTATTCCAGAAGTTTGGTCCTTAAGGGGTTAAGGTAATTAGTGACTATGTAGGGGGTTGATTGAAAAAAAAAAAACTGTTGTTTTCATTTTTCCCCTACTGTGAGTTTTCTAGGTTTTTTGTTAGCTGTTGTAATCTAAATCCTATTTCTATCATTACTGTTTTTGCCTTCACTTTCTAGATATAGATATGGATCATCATAAGATCAAAAAATGGCTTGAGTCTCAAGTTGCTGAGATTCTGTTGGCTTCACTGAGCATTGTGCAAGTTGTGTGGCACGGTTGCCTATTCCTGCATAACACAAGCAGAACATATACAAAAAGTATTTCACCAATATTTATTCACAGCCAGCCCTAAGGTTTATAAGAATTATCTAAGAATTCTTTATTAAGACTGTTTGTATGTGACATGCAGTGATGGAATTAAGGACCCTGATGTAAAAAATATTTTTTGGGCTCCTCTCTAGTGTACTTTTGTGTGTAGGTAGTGTTGGTGTAATGTTGGTTTGAGTGAAATGGTGTGTTTGTATAGAATTTTTGTGTTAGTGTTTCATTGCAGATAGTGTTTGTATGAATGGTGATGTACACTGCATGTAGTAGGGGGTAACAATACAGTAGCACAGGGAAATATAGCATTTGCAGGGAATTCTGAGCATAATACAAACATACACATTTTCTACATGGTATAAAATATAGGCCCAATGTTAGATGTCATTGCGTGATGCAAAAATGGACCGGTTTGTCTAAATGTAAATAAAAAGGGATGCCCTCTGTTTTTGTTAAGGGTACATAACACATGGCCAAACTGCATTATAGTGACTATTCACATTACACTTCTCTGTGACCACTAAAACTCTTCTATAGCAGACTCTCATTAGTCAAATTTCGATTCAGAAGCTTCTAATGTAACAATTCATGCTTCAGGTTTTCATGGATCTGTCAGTATAATGTATAACCCAGGTAAACAGAAACCAGTTCACCTTAACTATCTAGCAAGATGGAAGGTAGATAATAGGATAATTTCATTTTACCAGCCGTTACGGTGACCAGGCTTTACGCATTTCCTATAAAAAGGTGAAACACACCTGCAAACTGGTGGAGAATAGTCAATCAAGAGTCAAGGTCAAGGAATCCAGAACTAAAACATAGTCAAGGCCAAGAGTTACAAACATTGGCATAGTAAATCAATAAAAAAAAGTTATACAAATGACACTAAGGATGTACTCTTGGGAAAAGAAAACCATGACAGGACATAGAACAGATAAGATGTACGTTTTTTTAGGGACTAGAAGGAACCTTTTGTAAATATTGTATTGCCAGAAGGTGCCACATATTTTGGCCTAAGTGACCCTGTAATACTTATCTTACTGTTATCATGCACAGCCTGAGGATTATGAGAGCATGACCAGGGTAGAATTCACAATTATTGCCAAAATGGTACATATTGGCAAATTGCAATGCCCAACGAAGCAGATTGGACCAAGGTAACATGACAGGAAGGAGACTGAAGGTCGATTGGTGATCACACCATTATGATTCCTCTACTTGTGCTTCAAGCATGAATATCTTAAGATCCTATATTAGATCTGATGTTGAGTATGACAAACATGCTGCTTTCCTTTTGTAGCTTCACCGAATAAAGCACAGACAATAATGAATGATGGCCCCACTGGATCTGACGCTATCACCTATATTATAAATAAATGAGGCTGTATTGTTGTGTCTTACCATTGTTTCTGGTTCTCTGCATTTCTTGTGACATCAGAAAAAATGCCATTCATTGTAAAAAGGTATAGGAAAGGATGGAACACCTTATAAACTGTTCGACAGCATGTGTGGTGAAGGCATTGTTTAATGAAGGTTTAAATGGCCTTTCATTCCTTCCCTTGGCACACTTGTCATCTTATAGCCAGCCTGGTGAGCTGGCATTCATCTATAACTGCACGCAGTTCATCAACTCTTAATGATATTTCTATTACTGGAATCCTGCTGCAGAGCTGGCCGCAGTAAAACCTATTTTTCACACAACGATATGAGTTGTCAAATATACATTAACTTTTCTATACTAACATTGCCGTATATCACAGGAAATATAACATTAAGGAAATGCATCTTGTATATAGTGCTGTCAAGAGCATTTGGCATGTAAAAAGTACGTTCAAGAAGCTTAAATCTACAGCAGTAAAACAGAGCATTGGGTAATAAAACAGCTCCCTATGCGTCAAGGACACAATGTTGGCTATTATAGAGCTTCATCTTTATAAAAATGTATTAATGTAAAAAAGTACAATAGTAAGTTTTAGTGTTCGTGATATACAGGTTTAAAAATAAGCCATTTACAGGAAGATATTTAAGTCATGGGTTGAAACATTTCTTTAGAATTCAGGAGCCTAACATTATTTAGCTATATTAATGAGCTGGGAATTAGTCAATTCTACAGTTCTTTATATACAAATTGTATGCCAGCAGTAACAGCGAGAACAACAGAGCATATATTGACATTACAAAAATATAGTGCCTGTTGCTTCTAGGTTCTGTAGATAGGCCCTGCAGCATTGTATATGTCAATATATGCTCTGTTGTTCACTCTGTTACTACTGCTGCTAGCTATATATATATATATATATATATATATATATATAGAAAATTCAAAGGAATGGTTGCACTCACGTAATTAAAAGTCCAAAGTTTAATGGAAAGATTTAAAAAAATCCAAGATCAACGTTTCAGTCACTACTGACTTTCATCAGGATCATGAAGTTAATGAGACATACAGACATCTTATATACCCTATATAATTATACCAATTAAGCAGATGATGGCAATAAACATTAATATAAATAAATGCATTAAATCAATAAATTGGCTTACCCCCAGTGAAACCGCTGTGTTGCCGGCGTTCCCCTGTGCCCAGTGCACATGCGCTTACAGGCCATGTGCACTGGGCACAGGGGAACGCCGGCAACACAGCGGTTTCACTGGGGGTAAGCCAATTTATTGATTTAATGCATTTATTTATATTAATGTTTATTGCCATCATCTGCTTAATTGGTATAATTATATAGGGTATATAAGATGTCTGTATGTCTCATTAACTTCATGATCCTGATGAAAGTCAGTAGTGACTGAAACGTTGATCTTGGATTTTTTTAAATCTTTCCATTAAACTTTGGACTTTTAATTACGTGAGTGCAACCATTCCTTTGAATTTTCTGGATATTGAAGCTGTCTTTGGTTGGCACCCGGTTCTCAAGGGGATTCTTTCAAGCGTGAGTGCAGGAGCAATATCGTTTTGTTTTTTTATATATATATATATATATATATATATATACACACACAGTATCTCACAAAAGTGAGTACACCCCTCACATTTTTCTAAATATTTTATTATATCTTTTCGTGTGACAACACTGAAGAAATGACACTCTGCTACAATGTAAAGTAGTAAGTGTACAGCCTGTATAACAGTGTAAATTTGCTGTCCCCTCAAAATAACTCCACACACAGCCATTAATGTCTAAACCGTTGGCAACAAAAGTGATTACACCCCTAAGTGGAAATGTCCAAATTGTCAATATTTTGTGTGGCCACCATTATTTTCCAGCATTACCTTTACCCTCATGGGCATGGAGTTCACCAGAGCTCCACTGGAGTCCTCTTCCACTTCTCCATGACGACATCACAGAGCTGGTGGATGTTAGAGACCTTGCACTCCCCCACCTTCCATTTGAGGATGCCCCACAGATGTTCAATAGGGTTTAGGTCTGGAGACATGCTTGGCCAGTCCATCACCTTTACCTTCAGCTTCTTTAGCAAGGCAGTGGTGCTCTTGGAGGTGTGTTTGGGATCGTTATTATGTTGGAATACTGCCCTGTGGCCCGGTCTCCGAGTCTGCTTCAGTATGTCACAGTACAAAGTGGCATTCATGGTTCCCATAATTAACTGTAGCTCCTCAGTCCCAGCAGCACTCATGCAGGCCCAGACCATGGCACTACCACCACCATGCTTGACTGTAGGCAAAACACACACTTGTCTTTGTACTCCTCACCTGGTTGCCGCCACACATGGCTGACACCATCTGAACCAAATAAGTTTATATTGGTCTCATCGGACAACAGGACATGGTTCCAGTAATCCATGTCCTTAGTCTGCTTGTCTTCAGCAAACTGTTTGCGGGCTTTCTTGTGCATCATCTCCTTCTGGGACGACAGCCATGCAGACCAATTTGATGCAGTGTGTGGCATATGGTCTGAGCACTGACAGGCTGACCCCCCACCCCTTCAACCTCTGCAGCAATACATCTATTTCCCTAAGACAACCTCTGGATATGACACTGAGCATGTGCACTCAACTTCTTTGGTCGACCATGGCGAGGCCTGGTCTGAGTGGAGCCTGTCCTGTGAAACCACTGTATGGTCTTGCCCACCGTGCTGCAGCTCAGTTTCAGGGTTTTGGCAATATTCTTATTGCCTAGGACATCTTTATGTAGAGCAACAATTCTTTTTTTTAGATCCTCAGAGAGTTCTTTGACATGGGGTGCCATGTTGAACTTCCAGTGACCAGTATGAGAGAGTGTGAGAGCGATAAAGCCAAATTTAACACACCTGCTCCCCATTCACACCTGAGACATGACACTGGGAAGGGAAAATGGCTAATTGGGCCAATTTGGACATTTCCACTTAGGGGTGTACTCACTTTTGTTGCCAACGGTTTAGACATTAATGGCTGTGTGTGTTATTTTGAGGGCACAGCAAATTTACACTGTTATACAGGCTGTACACTTACTACTTTACATTGCACCAGAGTGTCATTTCTTTAGTGTTGTCACATGAAAAGATATAATAAAATAATTACAAAAATGTGAGGGGTGTACTCACTTTCGTGAGATACTATGTATATATATATAAATATATATGATGCAGAGATAATGTATATGAAAATAATGAATATAAAATTGTTCCATCTTTCTTTCTCATCTCTGTCTAGCTACTGTTCTCTCACTTTCTTTCACGTTAAAGCTATAGCTCTTTTTTCCATATCTAGCTAAAGCCACGCTGATCGGTGGAACACTTCAAATCTGTGCAGATCAAAAAAGATCTCTGCAAATGCTCCAAAATAAAGAAGTACTTCTCTTGCAAAAGCCAACTTTCTTTTAACAGTTTTTGCTCAAAAGTAAAACATGGCATTTTTTATATGGGAGTTGTGTCAAGGCAAAATGTACAGATATTCCCAGCCTTGTTACTGACATTGAGATTTGCATTAAGATTTTTATGACACTAAATATATAAACAATATATAAATAACTGCCCCTGAATTATTAGTGATAGGGTTATTCACCAAACACTGGATTTTGTCAGAATGGGCAAAATTTGGTGAAAACTACTAAATTCTGACCATCATGGCCATATTTACAAAAGCCAATTCCAATCAGAATTTGGTTGAAGAAAAGAGGATTTAAGAAGAAAGAGGATATTTAATGGTAAGTATATATTTTTTTACAGTTTATATTTATAGGGGCACCCTCACTATTATTAGGGTGAGGGGTAGTCAGGGCATAGGCATTTTTTAATTGTTGGGGTGGCTATGGGGAGGCAGGATAAGGTTATATTCACCACCCCTTTTATGTTTTTTTCTTATAAGCCCTGTCTACCATGCATGGGTGTGTCCTGCAGGGGACATATTAAATTAATAGCCACCCACTGCCCATCAGTAGGGGCTAGGGGACAATAGGTTTTCCCATTTATTTTAATTATAGCCCTTACTCATTACCTGCTGACCAACAGTGGGGACACAAGGTACACTAGACTCCCACCCACACTTTTTTCCTTTTTAGTGAGGGACAGTGTACAGTATTCTGTTTACCCCATTATTTAATTTAAAATCCCCACCTGATGCCCATGCGTGGGGGTACTAAATTGGGGACCTATGCCAGATTTTTCCACCCCATTATTTTACAGGCGGACTTTTCTAGTGACTGGTTACCCAGTTGTTAGCTTATAGTTTCCATGAGCAACCACTGGCTGCTCAATTTATAGCAGATTTCAGCCATCTGGCAGCTTTTGGTCCAGCTGATATCTGGCAAAAATCCAGGCTTATTGTTAAATATTGTAATCAATGTCTAGATTTTGCAGTTCGAATAGCCCCATACAACAACAAATGGTTTTGCCTCATTTGGTATGGAGCCACTAGGACTTGATTAATAACTCTGAATAAGTTTGTGGGGAGAACAATATTTGGCTGCAATTATAGTAAAATATTTTTTTCACTATTATTCATGTGTTCATTCTGGAGGAGATCCATACAAATGTTGCAGCTTCTTAGAGACCTACCTCTGTGGTCTCTTTAAAAAATATATACATATACAACACAAATATGGGAACACAGGAATTCATGTATGCAATATTAACTTAATAGAGGACGTTCCTTATAAAAAGTAATACATTTAATTAAAACATGTATTTTTCAAAGATAATTTTTTATGATCAATTTTTATGGATATTTTTTTATATATATAACATTTTTAAATATACTTTTTACACATTTGTTATATATATATATATATATATATATATATATATACATACATATACAATTTTCAAATATTTTAGGTTTTTTTAATATATTGTTTTCTCATGTATGATATTTTTCTTATATTCATTCCAGATTTTTCAAGTCAGATACATGTAAACTTCTTATTTATGTCTTTGATTTACTATTCCTGCACCTATGCACCTCTTTCTTTCATTACATATTGTTGTGTAGAGACACCGTTCTTAAGATGAATGTCTGATGCAAGCATTTTAGAAATAGACACATTGTCGCTATAGATACATGAAGTGGAATGCATTACCTGACAATGAATGTTAACGCAAGTCTGGACAGAAGCCTATAGGACAGGCCCCTTACAGAATGATTGGGAGGTGGGGAAGAGGAGCAAACACCCCCAGGACACTAGAGAAGGGATATTTAAACAGCGATATACTGAGAGGCTTTCATGCTGCATTTCGTATGTATCAGATTTTTTGTATTATTTTATTAATTTATCATTTTATGGGTCCCTGAGGAAGTCTGCATGGTGAGAGGATAAAACGCGACCTGGAGTTGTTACTTGATTTTAATTTTTGATGCTGGAATAAACAATTTTTTAAAAGTTAAAAGTGCACTGAAACCTTCTTGACATCACCTTTTAACATTGTGTGAGTGCATCTGTGGTTTATCTATCTAATGGTGTTACACAGTAAGATGTTCTTTTTTTTTAGCTTCAGAGAAGTTTTCCAATATTTGTGTAGTATATGTCAATGAGATTGTTGTAGATTTATAAAAAGTGTCATTATTAGAAACGTGGGGTACATTTCTAAAAGTGGAAAAATCACTATATAACTCAATTGTGCATTCTCAATGATTACACTAATTTCCAAAGTGATTTCTCTATATTTAAGAACAAAGTCCCACTTTGCTATCACTGACACTTTAATAATACTCTTGGTTAAAAATATATATATATATATTATATTATATTAAAAAATACTCAATACCTACACGACATATACCCATTCGATCTCACACTCACCCATATAAAATACCTGGGCATATCCATCCCGGCAGACCTTTCCCTCTGCTACGACCTGAACTACACACCTACGATCCAAAATATCACCCGCGACATAGACAGATGGCAAAACATGCCGATATCATGGCTAGGACGGCTGGCATCTGTCAAGATGAACGCCTTACCGCAACTTTTATACCTGTTCCAAACCCTCCCGATCCCGATATGCAGTACAGATTTTAAACAACTACAAACCAAAATTGATAAATTTATATGGGCCAACAGACGCGCCAGAATAAAAAGACAAACCCTATACGTGCCCAACAAACAAGGTGGTCTAGGCCTACCACACCTCACCCACTATTATCAGGCTGCACAACGAACGCAAGCACAGAACTGGCACGTTACACCAGGGGCAAAGAGATGGGTCGACCTAGAGCATGACATTTTTGGCAGGGACTTCCCCTCCATGTAAATATGGCTACCTGGACCAGCAAGACCCCCCCTGCCCCGAACATCCCCCGCAATCCTAAACAACATCAAGGTATGGGATAAACTAACGCACAAAAGTGGGCTTACATCTCAACCATCACCACTAACCCCCATACTCAAGAACACACAATTTCCCCCGGGCACGACGCTCAAAGACTTCACCCGCTTTGAGGACAACGACCTCACTAGGCTATACCACTTCTACAAAGATGACCAACTGATCCCATTTACTGAACTCCCACAAACCACCCCCTTTCACACCTTTGACATGTTCCGCCACTTACAAATAAAAAGCTTTCTAGAAACACCGACAATAACACAGGGGGGACCAGAGCGAAGATGCTTTTTGAAAAACAATGCCTACAAACACCAGCACGCAAAGGCCAAATATCAGAGATATACTCACACATAATACAACACATTAAAGACGGAGCACTCACATATGTGTTGGCTTGGGAGAGGGACATAGGTCCTGCGGAGAACCCTTCAGACTGGGCCGATATATGGGAAGCCACAGCCACCATCTCAATATGCGTTAACCATAAAGAGCAAGCTTACAAGACGCTCATGAGGTGGTACATCACCCCCCTAAAACTCAAACAGATGGGCAGGTCAGACACTGATTCATGCTGGAAGGGCTGCGGACAGAGGGGAGCGTACCTCCACATGTGGTGGGAGTGTCCCCACACAGTGCAGTTATGGCACCAAATAGCATCTATGGTATCACAGATTCTACATACAAACATACCACTTGACCCATGAATATGGCTCTTGTCCAAACCCCTGGCAGGCACTCCAAGGGCGCAAAACAAACTTATTGCCAAAATTGCTCTGGCCACGAGAAGAGCAATTGCAGAAAAATGGGGAAGCCCGGACACGCCAGCAATAGACACAATCAAGCGGAAAATCAAAGACACAATCAAAATGGACGAAATGTCCGCACTAATTCACGACACGACTAAACACTTCAATAAAATTTGGGACCCTTGGTTCTACGAATTACCGAACCTCCCTTAATCAACAAAGGGGGGACAAACCTCACACGATGGCGCAACATTCATATCCCACCTACAAACACCTCACAGACCCCATGCCCTCAACCACCACCCACCCCCGAGCCCAGTCGGCCCCTCCACCCCAACCTAACTGACACACATAATGCACCACAACCTTCAGACCCAGAACCCACCATAACAGAAACCGCACGACAAGGGCCCTCTCATAACACATCCCTCAAAGAACAACCTAACCCACCAACCATACAGCACACAAATCACCCCCTCAGAGGGAGATCAACTAATCACAAACGACACCTGAAAACACCCAGAAAATAACAAAGGGCAAACTCACTTCAGGACCACGATAACAAAAGGGTGAAAAGATGAACTCATGGAAAAGATCACACAGTGAACACAGAAAACAGCCACCCACCAACCAAAAGGGATCAGAGCAACACAGCCTACTCCACAGGAAACACAAAGAAATAATACAAAACCAAAACAAACTACCCATGAACACTCAACCACAACACACTCCAGATCGAAACTCCAATACCAGCTGACACCCACACACACGCCTAGACAACACCACAGACGACAACACACGCACCGACCAAAATGCTACACAAGCTCACAAGCTACGAAGAGACCAACAAACACCATACACACACCCCCAACCCACCCCCCACACCCAAAGACTCCAAAGAGAAGTGATGCAAGCCAACAACCCAACTAGCCAACCCACATAATCACACAACCGAAAGGTACACAACAAACCTGACCCAAAGCCTAGTAAGAGGATACTACACCAGAATAACCACAAAAGGTCAATTCAAAAGGGCACCCTTCCCCTTCCCCTTTTCTTTCTGTACCCCACCCCAACCAGTAGACTACTGAACTACCAAGCAGAATAAAAAAGTAAGCATTTGGTAAACAAACAAATAATGCAAACACTTAGAAAGAACGATGTAACCAAATGTATTGAAGAATGGTACGACAGGATAAGCAAATGCAAATGCTGTATGAACTAAATCGCAACTGTCTACCCCCTGTTTCTCTTCTGTATCCTCACCCCAAAAATCAAAATCTTTATAAATAAAGAATTTATAAAAAAAAAAAAAAAACAACCGACACCTTGAACATTGCACAGTATAGGAAAGTATAAGACATTTCTAAAGTTCAAAGAAGCATATCTTAAAAGTGACTTGTTCTTTGAGAACTGGGCATTCTGACCTGTCAGTTTTTTTTTTTAAACCGTTACTTATTATCTCAATCATTTATACTATTGTTATATTAAACCATATTTTTATTCTTTTTGGATTTGCTATGCTTAATATTATAAAAGTTATCAAATAATACATATATACAAAACATGGATATAAACATGAATATAAAAAAACTTTATTATAGCAATTTTTATTTTTTCATTAACCCCTTAAGGACCGCTGACGGTTCAGGACCGTCAGCGGTAAAACGTGCGTTTGGACCGCTGACGGTTCTGAACCGTCATAACGGTTTTGGGCTACTTACCTGATCGCCGTCGGTCCCACGGCGGCGATCAGCTCTCCTCCCGGTCCAGGGGGACTGCCTGTCTGCCCGGGCAGTCCCCCCTCGGCAGATCAGGACCCCACGGCCATGTGATCACTCGATCACATGACCGCAATAGGGGTCTGTGTATCTGCCTGCAGGGGGACTGTCTGTGCTGACAGGCAGTCTCCCTGCAAGTGAAAAATCAAAAATAAAGTGTAAAAAAAAATCTGTGTAAAAAAATAATAATATGTGTATATATATATGCTATATATACATGTATTATATCTATATATACCTATATATAATATATGTATATATATCATATATATAATGTCACACTAAGTGTATTTTTATATTTATATATACGTATATAATTATAAAAATACACTTATATTTAAATTACACACGGATATATACAATATATATAATAACTATATATATGGTATATATATATTATTATAAAATACAAATAATATGTTAATAAAAATAAATAACAAAAAATAAAAATAATTTTTAATAATTAAAAAAAAATTATATATATATATATTCAGTTTTATTCTAACAGTATTTTGATATTGATATATATATATTTATATCAAAATACACTTAGAATGTAATGATATATATATCTATGTATAAATAAATAAATAAAAATAATACGAAATATACATATGTCCACATACATAATTACATAAATAATTTCATAAATATACACGTAGACGTCAAATATATAAATATGTATATATATTAAAATTCTACGTGCATATTTATGTAATATTTTTACCTAATTAAGTAATTTTAATGATTGCAATTTGAGGGACCTGCCTGCCAACCCAGGCCAAAAGTCCAGATAATTTAATTTGCTAGCACTGTGATTAACCCTGTAACTTTCTATGACACCCTAAATCCTGTACATGGGGGTACTGTTTTACTCGGGAGACTTCGCTGAACACAAATATTAGTGTTTCAAAACAGTAAAACATATCACAGCGATGATATTGTCAGTGAAAGTGAAGTTTTTTGCATTTTTTACACACAAACAGCTCTTTCACTGAGGATATTATTGCTGTGATATATTTTACTGTTCTGATACACTAATATTTGTGTTCAGCGAAGTCTCCTGAGTATAACAGTACCCCACATGTAGAGGTTTTATAGTGTTTGTGAAAGTTACAGGGTCAAATATAAGGCTTGATTTTACTTTTTTTTTTTTTATTGAAATTTGTCAGATTGGTTAGGTTGCCTTTGAGAGCGTATGGTAGCCAAGGAATGAGAATTAGCCCCATGATGGCATACCATTTGCAAAAGAAGACAACCCAAGGTATTGCAAATGGGGTATGTTCAGCTTTTTTTAGTAGCCACTTAGTCACAAACACCGGCCAAAGTTAGCGTTTTTTGCATTTTTAACACACAAACAAATATGAATGCTAACTTTGGCCAGTGTTTGTGACTAGGTGGCTACTAAAAAAGACTGGACATACCCCATTTTGAATACCCTGGGTTGTCTACTTTAAAAAATATGTACATGTTAGGTGTTTTTCGGGGATTTATGACAGATAACGGTGTAACAATGTCACTATTGATACATTTAAAATATATATATATTGAAACAGCAATTTCCTACTTGTATTTATAGGCCTATAACTTGCAAAAAAAAGCAATAAAGCATGTAAACACTGGGTGTTTTTAAACTCGGGACAAAATTTTTAATCTATTTAGCAGTTTTTTTCATTAGCTTTTGTAGATAAGTAAAAGATTTTTCAAGTAAAAGTCCAAAAACATGTTTTTTTTTTTTATTTTTCACCATATTTTATTATTTTTTTTAAATACAATATATGACATAATATATATACTGGTATGTAAAGAAAGCCCTTCTTGTCGTGAAAAAAACAGTATATAACTTATATGGGAACCGTAAATGAGAGAGTGGAAAATTACAGCTAAACACAAACACCACAAAAGTGTTAAAACTGCTCTGGTCCTTAACGTACAAACATCGCAAAAACAGGCCGGTCCTGAAGGGGTTAATGAGAAAAGTGTTTCCTCCCAATACAATTTTAAAAAGTCTTCTAAAACCGAATGAAAAGACAAAAAAAAATCCAACTGTTAGATATATAATACACAATTCCATAATATACAATTCCAAAGTCATGTACAGAAGGTAACCTAGGTCACCTCAGAATAACCTTGCAGGAAAAACTATTTAACTCATCTTTTACTGGGGTCAACAATTTCAGAGATTGAATCTATATAACAGTTCAAGTGAAAGACCTTAAAATATGGCAGGATCAAAGACACAAAAGCTGTTTCAGTAAGTCATCCTAACTTTGTTTTGAGCGCTATGATCTCAGCGGGCAAGACATTTTCTCAGTGGTTAGCACCCGTAACTACCAAAGTTTGATAGGTACATCATTTCATCCAAATTGCTGAACTATGAAGGAGGGCTTATTAGTGCGGCAGATCCTTTTGTCACTGTTTAATGACATATTGATTGTTCGTAGCTGGCTGGTACTCATTGCTGACCTTCACCTGTTTACAAATGTGTTTGGTTAAAGGAAATGAAAGAAATTCTATAAACCCAGCAGATTTGCCTTTATGAAGGAGGTAACTCGCTGAAAGTCCTATCCTAATCCACTCTGAAAAGTTTGATTCTTCTCTATTGTAATTCAGAACATGTATGATAAAAAGGTGAATATACAGCAGTTGTATAAAAATATAGAACCTTACAAAAATTTTTTTTTGAGATCTGCACATCACATAAAATAAAAAACTTTTTGTGATACCAAATTGTCTACTTGGAATAATGGAATGAAGTCTATGACAGTAGATTAAATCATACTATATAATGGTAATTTTTATAAGCACACCCTAGGTTTCCTTGTAGGAAAGATAAGACTTTCTCGTGACATTCATCTTACCTTGAGAAATGTAATAATAATCAAAGCTTTTACCAGAATAGATAGCTTTTTTGATAAGTTGTCAGCTCTTCTTACTTTTCAACTTTAGGTATATTCTCAGTTTTAGCTCTTATTTTACATGCTGACCCTGCAAGCATTTAAACATACAAACTTGAGGTTTTAATACACACACACAAAAATATATTTTAAGTGACAAACATTCAAAGCAACCTCACAAGAATTTAGTTACATTTTTAAAATCACTTGATTGACACAGTATTGCACTATTTTGTTTTCTGTGTTTATTTTACAGTTAAGCAAAGTGTCTTCCCCACATACTTTAGGGGTAAGTTCACTAAACAACAAGGCACTCCACTCAGAGGTTGTTTTGGGCGTTTTCAACCATTGTTCATTTTGTCGACTAAGAATTTTGTCAGATTTCAACACAGATTTTAGTCGACTAACTGTTTTGAGATTTAGTCAACTAAAACTAGACTAAAACAATTCCGATGACTAAAATACGACTAAAACTAAAATGGCTTTTTAGTCAAAAGACTGACTAAAACTCAATAAAAAATTTGCCACCAAAACTAACACTGGTGGGTAAGACACATGGGGGATGGAGACAAAGGAATGAGACACAAGGGAAGCTGAGGGAATGAGACACATGGGGAGCTGGGGGGACACAAAGAGACACAGAAGGGCTGGGGAAGGGGTAAAAGAGACAAATAGAGACTTTAATTAAACTCATTAGATTATAGTTGTGCCAACTAAAACCTACTGGAGATTTAGTCGCCTAAAACTAGACTGAAACTAAAACAGTTCAGATTACTAAAATGGCTTTTTAATCAAAAGACTATGACTAAAACTAGAAAAAGATACTCAAAAAGCTGGAGTGATCCAGACTGGCTGAGTATAATACTGGAAAAGATAGTAATTGAGTGGATAGATAGATAACCATACAATATGGGTACTGAGTAATCCAAATTAAGTAAATAAATAGGTATTCAAATAAACCTAGTGTAATCTTGCCTTAATGGCTCACCTCCAACTAGATCCAGTTATACCTTGGTACCTATTCGCTCCAGAGATCCCCACCGGGTACTGACTTTATTAGACAATTAGGTATGGTCAAGTCCAGTGGCTAGAGCGTGTGGAATAGGTGTCTGTCAGACGGCTGACATAGGTATCTGGAACGGGTCACTGAAACAAGTCTGGATAATAGTTAGTGCCGGATGGTTGCTGATTAACTCTACTATACAACATACCTATTGTAGTATGGTTGTAAGTGACTGGTTAAATCAGATGCCTGTGCCGGCGTCAGGGGTGGCATGCAGCTGCACCACTGTAGATTAGCTATTAGCATCTAGGTATACTTGTAACACTAGAAATAACTGCTGAATAACTGTGACTTTACTCTTTTGGTAAGAGTAAAGTCACAGTTATTCAGCAGTTATTTCTAGTGTTACAAGTATACCTAGATGCTAATAGCTAATCTACAGTGGTGCAGCTGCATGCCACCCCTGACGCCGGCACAGGCATCTGATTTAACCAGTCACTTACAACCATACTACAATAGGTATGTTGTATAGTAGAGTTAATCAGCAACCATCCGGCACTAACTATTATCCAGACTTGTTTCAGTGACCCGTTCCAGATACCTATGTCAGCCGTCTGACAGACACCTATTCCACACGCTCTAGCCACTGGACTTGACCATACCTAATTGTCTAATAAAGTCAGTACCCGGTGGGGATCTCTGGAGCGAATAGGTACCAAGGTATAACTGGATCTAGTTGGAGGTGAGCCATTAAGGCAAGATTACACTAGGTTTATTTGAATACCTATTTATTTACTTAATTTGGATTACTCAGTACCCATATTGTATGGTTATCTATCTATCCACTCAATTACTATCTTTTCCAGTATTATACTCAGCCAGTCTGGATCACTCCAGCTTTTTGAGTATCTTTTTCTATCTTTAATACTAGGGGTTAAGCCCCAGGACACCCCTGGAGTGTCCACCAAGGTGTTGTTCCACCAGTGTAGTGGCTCCAATCCTTTGGACCCACCTTCACAAGTGGAACCTTCTTACTTATTATGACTAAAACTAAACTGAAATTTGCCGTCAAAATGAGCACCGTTTGTCATTTTAAAGCAAATCTTTTTGGTGTGTTCTTTGTAAGGTGTTGGTCTAGGAGGTGTGATACCTGTATATATTTTTTATATATATATATTTTTTGTCCTGGGGTACTGATTAAGAGCAAGTTATCTCAACACTTGCATTGATGTATAAATTTCTATGGCATTTTGAATGATGACAATTTTTTCAAGGTGACACAAATAAACAGTCACATCAACTGATGCTTCCATGATATGCTCAACTTGAGAGATCTTTCCCTTTGACCAATATTAGTTAACAGAGAGCTGTTTTCATTTTCTAAAATATCCCCTGTTAATTAAAAGTTAGGACCACCAAGGCATGTGGCTAGGATGGGAGAAGGGAAATGTAAGATCAAAATAGCTGAATTGGAAAAATTCTCCAAGTCACGTTCCAGTTTGCCTATTTTGGCCTCCAATTTGAAATTCATTTTTAATTCCTTACAATTCCCACTTTGGTAAATAGGCCTGTCACTGTGATACCGGTTTCTGAGTATGAGCAGATAATTACATGATTTTGCTATTACATGACGAAAAGTCATGATTTTATGAAAGACACGAAGGCGAGTATTGCTTAACCCTTTCTTTACTGTCCACTAATAGCAGCAAATAATATAAACAGTAAGAAAAAACAGTAACCATAGTGATAGACCACTCCCATACCAAGTCCCAGTATAATAGTCAGCACCTCCCCACACAATTCTTCTTTCTTTGGAGATGCAAAACCGAACCAGCCAACAGGAACTGGGGAACAGTCCACAACAGCGAAGGGCAAAACGTCCTGAAGTCCAGCCGGATACTGTCAGGAACCATCTGCGAACTGGAACTAAACCAATGATAAGTGACGAAATGTCAACGATAGGGAGTCCATCACAGCACCATCCATAGATCTCCAGCTAACGTGGTGAAGTCTTGGGAAGAAGTGAGGATCTCTGAACAGCGTCAAAAGCGCAAACGTTAAATCGGTACTTAAACCAATTGCGCATGCCAAGACACAATATATTGGAAATCAAAGACAACATAGTGTCCATAATGCCAGACTAAGAACCCCCTAGGCATACATAACATAAGTAGTACAGAGCACAATGCAATACTCACCGACCTGGGATATAAAACAACAGGGGGGGGAGGGGGGAGAACAAAGATAGAAAAACAATGTATAGGGTGGGACAATACTCGCCTCGGTGTCTTTCATAAAATCATGACTTTTCGTCATGTAATAGCAAAATCATGTCATTTTATGTCAAGACATGGAGGCTCATATTGCTAGTTTAAAGGTGAGCAATAACCGAAGAGAAAACATGTGGCGGAGGCTGAAAGTAAAATTCCCTGAAGGTGGATTCTCTGGACCAGTCCCCCATCCTCATCAGGTCTTCCAGGCACGCTCCCGAAGATGCCATAGATGTGGCTGATGCCCCACGCGTGGAGTGAGCGCTAAAGATGGATGTATCCACACCAGCCAGGGACATTATCCATTTCACCCAACGAGCCAAGGTAGTGCTTGATACCGGGGCGAAGGGTCGACGAATCGAGAGAAAGAGCTGAGAGGACGATGCCCACCGATGGGCCTTCGTCCGAAGTTCATATTCTCTCAGACAGGCCAGTTGGAAAACTCGGATACGAGACTGAGCGTATAGCCGTCTTAGTCCGTCTGGAGATGATAAATGTCACCCCGTCCGTAGTCCAGGGCCCGTACGTCCGAGACCAGTTTGCACGAAATGAGGCAGAACAGGGAAACCAATTTGGCCGACAGCTGTCGCAGGGTGAGTTCCGAATTAGGAGCCCAGGAAGTAAACAGTGACAGAACGCAGAAGACGTCCCATGTAGCCGTTTATCGATGTTTGGGGGGACGCGACAGGCGTGAACCCTTAAGTAAGTGGCACACCAAGGGGTGTTGGCCTGCCAGACAGCTGTCGAAACCGTGGTGAGCCGAAGAGATGGCTGATCTATATAGATTAATCGTGCGATATGCCCGACCCGTTCAAAGAGTGAAGTGAGGAACTGGAGAATCGCCGTCAGAGTGTAGCGGTACTTACCTTATCCGGGGGCCGGCTGTGGTCCTCTCTTCAAGCTGCGCGCGGTCCTGCGGCTCATCCAACTCTCCTAACAGGAAGACGGGCAGTGACCGCGAGATGCGGTCACGTGTCCCGCCTGCAGCTAAGAGCGCGCCGCGAGTCTCGGGCGCGCTCTTAAAGAGACAGTGGGAGCCTAAATTGCAAAAAGGCTCCCATTGGCTCCTGTCATGCCAATCACCCCATACACTTACCTGTTGGGGGTGTGGAAGTGACAGGAGCCAATCACATTAGTTTGAAGGCTACTTATACTTACCCTTTTTCCCTTAGTTCCTTGCCCTATCGTGGTTTCTGCTACAGTTCCCTTTAGTGCTTGTTGTGTTCAGTTGTGTTTCTCCGTATTTGACCTTGGCTTTGTATTCTGACTTCGTTTTCGCTTTATCCTTGTCTGTACTGTTTGCCGGCTTGCTGATTCCTGTGTACCAGACCCCGGCTAGTTTTCGTTTACGCTGTCTCTTTGTGCCCTTGACCTCGGATCGTTCCTGACTCTGTCTTCTCCTATTACGTCGAGTCCGGCCACTCTAAGGTCCGGTAGACGTATCTCTCCTCTGTGCTGTCTTCTGTTTGGCTGGATCCTGCGTGTAGGGGTATATACTCGTTACACAGAGGAGATGAAACGGGATCCAAGTCCCGAGCCAGGCACCAGCCAGTCCAAGCTCTCCAAGCGGTCCCATATGATCGTCTAGTGCCGGGAGCCCGAGTTGCATCCGAAACACCTTGGAATATAGCTGAGTGCGTGCCGCCCATGTGGTTGACATAGCGAACTGCTCAGATGTTGTCCATGCGCAGTCTGATGCACACACTGGCGGTCCCATTCACGAAACTCCGGATCGCGAAGGAGCCGGCCAGGAGTTCCAGGGCATTGATGTGGAGCCGGGATTCGGCCTCTGACCAGCGTCCTCTGGTAGTCACACCGTTGCAGTGGGCACCCCAACCGTGGAGACTTGTGTCCGAATCCACCGTGAATTCCGGTTGTGAACCGAAGATGGCCTTGCCATTCCAAGCAGATAGGTTGTGGATCCACCAGGTCAATTCGTCTCGGGTTTCCGAATCCAGGGAAACCAAGTCTGCATATGAAGCCCAATTGCGAAGATGTGCTATCCTCAGGCATTGGAGGGCACGATAACGGAGAGGGGCTGGGAACACCGCCTGGATTGAGGAGGCCAGTAGGCCAATAAGTTGTGCCAGGTGCCGCAGCGACAGCTGGGGGCGTGCAAGGGTGCAGCGTAGTTCCTTGCTGATGGAGCGTATTTTGGCCAGAAGGAGGCTGAGAGATTCCGCTTCTGAGTCCACCATGAACCCGAGGAACTCCATGCATCGGGAAGGGGATAGGCAGGATTTTTCCCAATTGAGGAGGAAACCCAAGCGAGAGAGTAGATCCATCGTCCACTGTAGGTACTTCAGGAGGACCACACGGTCCTGTGCCATGATGTGGATGTCGTCCAAATAGACTATCAGTCGTACTCCTCGAATGGGCAGCCAAGCCATGGCAGGGCGCATCAATTTGGTTGACAAGAGCCCTGACAAGAGCCCGAAGGGGAGGCATGTGAATCGCCAAGTGTCGCCTTTCCAGAGGAAGCGTAGTAAGCCCCTAGATGCTTCAGTCACTGGGACCGTTAAGTAAGCATCTTTAAGGGCTAATTTCGCCATCCAGTCTCCCCGTAGGAGTAAGTCCCGCAGGCGATGAATGCCCTCCATCTTGAAGTGGCAGTAGCGTACTAGGGTGTTTAGTGCCGAAGGTTGATAACTGGGCGCATCTGGCCACCTTTCTTTTCCACAAGGAAGATGTTGCTGAGAACACCTGTGGGGGACATCGGGGCCTGTTCTATCGCTCCCTTCGTGAGGAGGGCCGATAGCTCCTCGTCTATTAAGGCGCGGTCTGCCCTTGAAAGTACAATAGGGTAAGGGGGAGGAATATGACACGGTGTGTCTACCAGTTCTATGTGAAACCCCCTCACTGTGGATAGAACCCAGGCGTCTGAGGTGATGTCTAACCAGGCATGGAAAAAATGACGGAGTCTGCCCCCTACACAGATATTGGAAAAAAGCTGAGGTAGGTGTAAGCTTACCGTAAGGGCGCCTGGAACCGGGGTTCCCTCGGAAGCCTCTGGAGCGCCATGGTCTTCCACAATAGGGGAAGAAAGGGGACTGGTGTCTCGTCTCCTTATAGAGTGGTCTCTGGTTGTAGGAGCCCCGTCCCAATCCATGGGCATGGTAGCTTGACCGGCCGGACAGACGGCCCCTGAATCTGCCGGCCCTGGTAGAGACCCATCCCTGAAATACCCTCTTCATAGAGGATTGGGCCTTGTCCAGGGCTGTGAAAGCACCCACAAAGCGCCCCAGATCCTTAATAAAGGATTATCTGAATAACAGGCCCTGGGCATCTTTGCCCGCCTCAGCTAGCCAATTTGGGCTCAATTTTAAAAAGGATGGCTTTACGCCTCTCTATGGACAGGGATGCATTCACTCTGCCTGCTATGCAGATCGCCCTCTGTACCCAGCCGCGGAGTTCCTCCGGGTCAACCTGCCTGTTTTCAGCTCTGACTAGTTCAGCCAGGTCAAATAATTTAGCCAAAGGACCAAAAATGTCCAGGTGTTTGTCCTGACAGGACTTTAGTGCGGAATCCAATCCCTTGCAGGGATTCCAACCCATTTTGGAAAGAAACTGTGTCATTTTAGGGTCAACAATGGGGGTCTCACAGACTTTACTGGGAATCAGGGTCTAGGACATTCCGCCCTGAGTTTGTTGCGCACCGCCTTACTAAGGGGCGCCGTACCCAGTTCTCAAGGTACTTCGCTACATGGGCGGCTGGGAGCCATTCTGCCGACCTCGGATGATGGAGAGAAACCGGGTTAATCACCCCAGGCTTGCTATACTTTATAGGAGGGTAAAGTAAGGGAGCTCACGAGGGTCCAGACCGGCAGACAGGAAGAGGACACGAGGAATAGCAAAAGACAGTGAAATAGGATGTTAGAAAATGGCCGCCGACAATCTCGCGAGATTCACGGCAAAATTCTAACAATTCGCTGAATAACGGGTTGAACGTTCAGCAGAAAGAAGCGAATTTGAGTGATAAAATAGATGAAAACCATAGAAGGGGAAAAACAGACGAAAATCACCGGCCATTCGCATGAAAAATCGAATGCGGCAATAGGCGAACCAGGTAGTGAATGAGGAAAACAAACAAATAGTAAGGGATTCGTGAGAATAGCCGAACGGCAAGGTACATTCATTAAGAAATAGGCACAAAGGGCGCCAAAGAGACAGGGGAAGGAGTAATGGAGGCAAAAACAGCCTGAGAGATGTAAGTGGAAACGGAGGGGTTTAAGTAATAGGTGATACAGAAAATAATGCCAAAAGGGGTCTGGAACCCTGGGCTCAAAGATAACATACACAATAAAAATCCACATTAGGAAGAAGCATAATATATGGAAAGATAAATAAGTAAACCATGAAGCTACAAGCAATAAGACAATTGAATGGTATAAGAAACCAACTGAGATGATGTCAATAATGCAAAGAAAACAGTATACATAACCATAAGGCAATAGTAATATGGAAGAAAATTAGTCATGTACTTATCTGTTTGGTAGCAGCAAAGAAAGAGGAATTGTGTGGGGAGGTGCTGACTATTATATTGGGACTTGGTATGGGAGTGGTCTATCACTATGGTTACCGTTTTTTCTTACTGTTTATATTCTTTGCTGCTATTGGTGGACAGTAAAGAAAGGGTTAAGCAATATGAGCCTACGTGTATTTTATCCTAATATTTGTGTCTATGAACCTGTTTTACATGTAAATATGGAATCACTTTGTGAATTTAAAAATATAATCGTGTTGTCTTTAACCCCTTAAGGACACATGACATGTGTGACATGTCATGATTCCCTTTTATTCCAGAAGTTTGGTCCTTAAGGGGTTAAAAACAAATATGATATTAGACACATGAAACTGCATGGCTTTATAATGGAACATGACTGGCCTTTTTGAATTGCGTTCATGTGAATGTGTTAAACAAGGCTGCAGTTTTAAACCAGTATTAAAATCCAATTTTCAAAAAGATCATACATTCTGTTTCTTCAATTCAGAGAAAAAACCCGATTTACTGATTTAAATGATTCACCGGATACTAGAAAATTCAATCAGGCTGGCTATTTCTTTCACATCTCTGCTTTTGTCAGGGAATTTAAATTTTGTAATGCATTGTTCAGCTTAGAGCTTAGTATAGAACCCAGGTTAAGTTTGGTGGTAGATAACAGAATCAGACAAGAAGCAGAACGTACTAATTTTTCAGGTTATTGCTTTATCAAACTTGCAGTGAAAGAAGCACTATAAAATTATTCAGAACTTAAGAGCTTTAGAGACAAGATGTATAATAGCAATGTACAGCAACATATCACTCATAATATGGGACAGGGTTCACAAAGCAGTCCTGTAAGCTAGAAGTTCTTCAGTTAAAGCTTTTTGTAACATTACAATCAGATAGCCAAGAGCACTACATATAAAATTATTTACAGGGCAGTGCCTGTTTACTTGGTAAATATTGAGCGAGCGATCAGACATGAAATGCTTGGCATCACAAACCACACTTCTATATCTTTATAAACATTAACACAGAGAGATAGCATTTGTTTTGTAGATAATGGAAAATACATTATTTACAGGAACACTATAGTGTTTCGAATACAAAGATGTATTCCTAACAATATAGAAATCACTGTAGAAACCCTCTGCCCCAATCGCCTCCCCCACCCCCACCCCCAGGCGATATAAAAAAAAAACCTTTAAACACTAACCTTAGTCCAGCGCCAATGCCCCTGGGCACTGGGTCGGGCTCCATCTCTGCTGAGGTTAACCAATCAGGGAAACCTAATGAACATAGGTGGCGAGGCCTACACACACATTAGATCTTCCCCATAGGAAAGCATTCACTCAGTTTGAGGATGTCCAGCATCATTTCCTGGAGTCAAACTCTAGTAGACAGTCACAAGAGGCAGTCTTAACTTTGCAATGTCAACTTTGCAATTTCCGTTTAAAATAACACTCCAAACACCATAAACACTAGAGCACACTTTAGCAGTTATGATGATAGGGGTGCCTTAACACCCTCCACACAGTGTAAGTAGTCAAACTGTTTGCTAATGCATTTAAAACATACCTGTGGTCAGCCTATCACCTCCTGAACTAGAAGCACCTGTGCAGAGCTTCCTTTAGCTCTTTTGAGCTTAACTCTTGAGTGCAGGGCCCGATCATTCCCTGAGAGTGTCAGCTGATCACTCTCAGCCAATGAGCTAAGCCCTTCACAACCAGGTTCATCTCAATACAATGAGCTTTCAGCAATCATGAAGGAGGTGACAGGTGCCAAACCATTAGCAAATGTTTTTACTACTTACATTGACACCATAACCACTACAGTCTACTGTATAAGTTATGGTGCTTGGATTGTTCTTTTAAGGTAAAAAAGTTTGTTAAAGTATTTTATAATTGTGGATATTTACATAGCTATATTAAATATTTTAGGATACTGTTTGTGATTCACAAAAGCTGAACTGTGGCATGTGGGCTTTTGCACAACCATGAGTTTTGCATTTTTAAATGAGCAAATGTGCATTGACCAAATAGTACAGCATGTAAGACATGAATTATACAAGATTTTTTTACCACCAATAACGCAACATTTAAAATTTAACATAAATATGAAACAAACTTTGGAATTTAGTAGTCTATTCTACTGATTGAGAATATGCATTCAGGATTCAACAAAAGAGTCAAATGAAATAAAGGGACTTAGTTATGGGAGTTCTTACTTCCAGTAATTAATTAAATACAGAACGTGGTAATTGATAGAAGCTGCAGCATTGTAAGGATTGTAAGGATAAGCTCACAAGTTTCTCATTTCTGGCATTAGTAGGGGAGGAGCGGAGTGGTGCTCAATGAAACCTAGTTAAGTGGTCAAACTGTTCAAAAGTGAATTGTCTACTTATAAAAGGATATGTGCCAGGACACTCCTGGTGCTTGGAGTGGTCCTTTATTAATGGTATTGGAATGAAGCATGAATTAAATTATTGAGATAAGCAATCTGTAATAGTTACAGTACTTAGAGTATCCTCTTAAAAGTGGGCTAAGGAATTTCCCAAATTCGATGTTATCCACTTTACCTATATGCCATTTAGAGCAGCCATATTTCCTATAAGTCACATTACATTTGGCTCTCTCCATTGACAGTAATCAATTGGTTCTGGGAGTCTTAGGGTGAGAAGTTAAGATATGGAAGGTGATATGAGGACGAGGAAGTAATACTTGAGATCCTGATTTTGAAACCAAGAGGTGATCATCACTAAATCAATGAAACTAATTGGAATTCAAAAGGCTAAAGCTAAAGGTAGTTTAGATAAATACTACATAATGATGCTAAAAGCTGTGCAGCTAACAGACATACGGTAATTAATAAAATCTGGCCATATGGGAAATTTCACAAAAATGATGTTGATATTAACCAGTAGTACTCTGACTGCAACACATGAATTATTTAACAATCCTTATTTACTAATTTGATTGACCCAATTATACATTTTGGCATTTTACAGGTGAGGTTACACTAGTTTATTTTAAGCGCTTATTTTTACTTGTTAAACTCAACTTTAAATATTAAAAATGAAATATTGTTTTACTTGGTAAGTTTTATGCAAAAAAAACATGCTGATCTAGTATACTAAAGTGTAAGAGAAAAATAGTGCTAAAATTATAGCAGGAAGAGTATATGAACAATCAAAACCCATACCTCCTTATAAGGGCTCAAAATTTCCACCCGCCCAGCACTCACGGTACGTGTATCACTTTTTAAAACCCGGTAAATACATACAGCAAGTGGAATCATTCAATTCATTATAATTCTTAATACAACTAAGGTGAAGTGTAGGAAAAACGTCATTAAGCACCTTCTATAAAATACTATATATGAAATAAAATGCCCACTATATCGGATGTTCATGTTTTATAATTGTGTACTGCACCAAAGGTATTACCATCCGTAATGAACAAGGAATGATGCATAGATCATCCCTGTGCACTCGTGGGGCCCTAATTTCATGCAGTAATGGAACATAAGACTCTGCAGCATCTGTCAACATTTTAACAACGGCAGCTGAAATAGCTGCTGTCTGGGACTGAAACTCCTACTAAAGTTTGGAGTTTATCACTGTGAGCTGCATGTTCCATTTCTTTCCTTGTAGTAAAATGCCCTCTTTAACCCAAGCAGCACCCTAACACACCAAAACTAAACTCAACATCTACACTGTCACTAATCATTATTCCATCATGGAATTTATATATATATATATATATATATATATATATATATATATATATATATATATATATATATATATATATATATATATATATATATATATATATATATATATATATATATATATATATACTGTTTTCACTCAAATCTAATGTGCCATTGAATCTAATGTGCATCTCAATTTTTGAAACCTGGAAGATGGAAAATGTTTCTGCTGGCGAATGTAATTTACACAAGAAGATATTACTATACATCATTGTGCTCCAATTAAAATGTTTATTGCCACATACCATAATATCATTGATGGTATTTCAATTTTAGTGTTACATGTTAAGTGTATTCTTTCTTAAGCCCTCTGTGAATTCGCCAGAATGAAATTTGCCTTTGTGAATTCACCTGTGTGAGTTCACTAGAATGACATTCGACGTAACATTTTGAAGTTTGCCCCAAATGTAATGTGCCATAAATCTATGAGCTTACACAATTTGGAAACTTTATTTTCCAAAAGAGGTGTGCATTAGATTTGAGTAAATAAGGTATATACATGTATACACACACATATGATGTAAATCTAATATTACATCATTCAAATTATAATAATTTATTCTACCAATCATTTTGCAATATACTTGTACTTTCACATTCATTAAATGACATAATTTTAGTGACATATGTCATTTTCCAAGCACATTTAGTAAAAAAAGAATAAATATGGCTTACTAGCACTAAATAATAACTATACATTTCATGCTTATTATAATAGTTACTGTCTATTTAGTTGGCTCACAGTGTCAGATTCAATAAACAGAAACTGCTGCAGTAAACAAAGGTACCTCCTGCTCTATCGCCATTGGTGGGGCATGTCCACATCCTCCGAGATTATAATATTAAAGTCAGAAAAACAGAAAACAGGTAGCGAAGGACAGACCGAATAACTAGACCCAACCGGGACAGTCACAGTCTGACCACGCTCTCCTGTATACCGCACGGAGACTCCAGGGGTCTCCTGGGGCTTAACCCCTAAATCGAATAATAACAAAACAAAAGCAAAAAGGTACTAGAGGGCCTCCAACTAAAACCAGTTAAGAGACCCCAAGTATCCCCTGGAAATAAGTATAGCCTACTGGAAAAATAAACAGTATATAGTGCTAGTTGGCTCCAGCGCCCAAAACAGAGAGTAAAGTGCTTTCGCACAGAAATATACACATATATAGGAGATCTTATCCCTACTGAATGGCAAACAACGGGGTACGGTACGAATGCACTAAAATTAAAGTGCAGAGGTATATATGGGATACAAAAATAATAAAAATAATAAATCCTTTAATGAAACAAAGTTAAAAGAAAGTATCCAGACCCCTAATAGCCCCACAGCCATATAATCCTTAATTGCATAAATATAGCTGGAACTTCGACCTGGAACTCAATAGTATAATATAGGTCCCCAGCCCCCCTTCCTCCGGTACATAGGAGTCCAAAATAGAAAGACTCAGAGAGTACACCTGTACACCAGGGGTCCTAATAATGCAAGCGGGAATCAGGCAATGCAGGGAGAGAGAAATATAGTACAGAAGTCGGGCGTTTTTCTACTATTATTTTGCTGTTCTCACATGGGCACTTTACTCTCTGTTTTGGGCGCTGGAGCCAACTAGCACTATATACTGTTTATTTTTCCAGTAGGCTATACTTATTTCCAGGGGATACTTGGGGTCTCTTAACTGGTTTTAGTTGGAGGCCCTCTAGTACCTAATATTAAAGTCAGATCAATAAACTGCAAGTTGTGATACAGATTAAATATTAAAAAACGGAAAGAAAAATAGTATTCAACTGGCTAGCAATGAGATTAGCTCACACTTGGCTATATTAGCCGACACATTAAAAGCCAATTCTCAATTCAACTCTATGGAAAAGACCACTTTATCATGATCATGAAGTGTGGTAGCATAGAATTAATATATTTTACATTTGTTGATAAAAGCGTTAATAAAGCAGTTTTGGTGTATAGATCATGCCCTGCATTCTCATTTAGCAATTCTCAGCTGTTTAAATTACTTCCTTAGGAAGTCTTAGTCACACCTTCACAGGACCTCACACTCACTCTATGAAAAAAAAAGTAAAAATTTTAATCAGATCTTACAGTACAGTATGTTCACATTATACAAGCTTGTTTTCTGCTCTTTATTTACAACCAGATGCCACTGCAAGCTCTAGCAGGC
Organism: Pelobates fuscus; assembly: GCF_036172605.1. Taxonomy (NCBI): domain Eukaryota; kingdom Metazoa; phylum Chordata; class Amphibia; order Anura; family Pelobatidae; genus Pelobates; species Pelobates fuscus. The sequence continues at coordinate 227,180,182 of NC_086317.1, forward strand.
AATTAACAGAGGAGAGCAGGACACAAGAAATTCTAAGCTAAACATATTGTACAGTAAGGGAAGCTAAACAATTTAGACTTTTTTTTCAGGAAGTTTGTATGCCTGTGACAGCTTCTATTTAACTCCTAAATGTCAGAGAGTTGAGAAGTTAGACTACACTTTATACACTTTATACACCAAAACCACGTAATTAACCTAACTTGTCTTGATGGTTAGAGTGTCCTTTTTAAGGCAGGAAAATTTGACTCCTTTTATGAGAAACATTATAGTAAGTCTGTAAGGATTCATGGTTTTAACATGTCATGACCTTTAGAACAATAAATCATTTTTAGACTTTTGCACAATGAAAAACTGGTCTGGAAGAATTTTTGGTTTGCATAAACTAAATTTCTCTCACATGGCATTTCAGTTTATGCAAATTTTATCCATGAGATCGTTTCGGAGAGAACGATTCCGATGAACCAAAAGACCTCCACAGCACTACACGACAACTTAATATGTTAAAAATGAATAATCTCATATCTACAGTAAGCAGCCAGCAGCCTGTATAATACATATGGGCTCCAAATCGGGATTACAAGTAAATAATCAGAGATGGACGGGTCACTGTCAAAACCCCCTGCCACTACCCATTAACAGTGGATGAGGGGCTATTATTTAATAAAACATCTAGGGACATACTAGTGTTCCACTGAGGCCCCACCCATTGGCAGCGGGTGGAGGCTCTAAAAATCATCTGTGTGGACAGTAGCATGTCCAACCCCTTTTTTAACACCACCTCTCACTGGAAGCGTAATAGGATCAGGGTGATGGATAGTACCATGTCAACTCCCCTCCCTGGAAAGTTTTAAAAATAACCACTTACCCAAAGCTCATGGATGAAGGGAAAATAAAATTTCTAAAATGATAACCAAATAATCCTCTGTCAAGGTCTATGGGTGGGTGCTGAGGATGGACACCGGTATATCCTCCCAGGTATAAATAAAGGCCTCTACATGCCACCTATCTGCCCAGCCACTATATTTTTACTACAGTTAGCAGCTGCCAGCTTCTCACATTTTAGTAAACATGACCCCATCTGCGGCATGGTGTGTGGAGGCATAATGGAGGTAGATGGTGGATGTGGATTTTTTATTTCTATTAACTTTTTTATGTTTTGACTGGCTAGCAAGTGCTAGCTGGTCACCACATGATTAACCTTCCTGCCAAAAAGGTTTTTTTTCTACTATCTCCTTGCTGGCTTCTAGTTGGAATTTGCAAAGTCCAAATAACGGAACAAACAAAACAGTTCATCTGTTGGGCATTTCCTTTGTTGTGTGATACATCTACTAGCATGTAAAAGTTTTTTAAATTTGCAAGCTAAAATTATTGAGCATGTAATTTCCCTAAATTAATATGAATTTGACATTGAGGTAATTCAAAGGCTTCTGCTTCGACACACTGTAGTCTGCTTTATCTTCTTCATTTGGTAATAGTTTTGCAGTACAGAGATGTGGCTCAGTAAATAAAAGGACTATTATAGATAAAGTGACATTAGGAAGATAAACACATTGCATCGTCTGGTAATACCAATGAGCATGACAATGCATTTAAAATAAGAATTTCTGCACATTACAAATCACCACGATTTCAGGACACGTTTATTAACAAAGACAAAGGCTGTAGCAAACTGCAAAGGTAAAAAAATATTTATTACACTGTTTCATGGGAAAATCTTTGCAGTTTATATTTACACCTGGCATATGACAATGCTCATCTTTTTCAAACTAATAGGATGATTCACTAAAAATCAGATGATCTACTATAAACCTGTGTAAGGACTCTTGAGCTGAAGAATTAAGCTGACAACCTCTAGTTGGCCTCAAATGGAAACATTCATTAACTGGTGAATGTGGAAATTAATTTATTGTGAGTTGAAAAGCTTCAGTTTTTGCCAAGCAATTACCGAGTTATCACATGAACAATAAAAAAATAAATTTACCATAAACTACATTAATATGAGTATAATATAAATATTAAAATTCCGTTCCTCAGAACCCCCAATAAATTAAAAGGAGCTGGTGACAAATTCGTCCTTGTCATCAATCCTATTTGTGGGCTTTGGGAGGTAATGCTAAATAAATGGGTTAAAATATCACCAATCGCTAAATCAACACCTTAAAATATCACCAATCGCTAAATCAACACCTTCTATTAAAATAATAGAAGACGACTAATTAAAAGGAAAGTCTATGTAAAAGAAAATGCATATTTTTAATGCACTTGATCAAGGCATGTGCTGTCCATGGCAAGTTACTGGTGGCTGGTTATTTTGGATTAAAGAAAAAAAGAAGCTGTGTTTAAAACAAAATCAATAGCTAGGGTTACCTATAGAAATGCAGGATGAAGTCTGAAAGATGATGCTTGGCTGTGCTCGCTTGCATATGATGCTAAGAATTCTGGTCTAGTTGTGGAAACACAATTTCAGTTCCCTTTCCACTTGACTTCACAATGTACAGATTGAGATATTCAAGTGTGGGGGTTTTGTTGTGTTTAAACTAATTATAATTTTTTTTTGTAGGGCTACAAAAATAAACTGGTTTAACTCACAAAAGGCAAAACATTGAGTCAGGAGATATCAGGGACATGATTTATGTACCAAAACCACTTTAATAATTGGACACTCTAGGCACCAAATCAACCTCATCTAAATGAAGTTGTTATGGTGCAAGGAGGCCCCCGGAGGCACTCTTTTCTCCACGGGGTTAAACCATTCACAAACCCAAAGTTAACTCCAGTGGTGATGTCCCCCCCGGTGGCATCCGGCTTCTCAACCAATTAGTTACTCCCCATTCACTAAGCTGACTGGGAAAGAAACTTACCTTTTCTAAACTAGTTTAGTGAATTTAGGGTCACTGATTGGCTAAGAGAATCCACTAACCGCTCTCAGCCAATCAGCAACAGCCTGGCCCGACGGCACTCTGCGCTTCCTAAATCTGTAAATTCAGAAGCTGGAAGCCGTCTGTGGGAAGTTCAGATCACCACTTGAGGCTGTTTAACACCTTGAGGTACGAGTGCCTCCAGGGGCCACCTAAAAATAAAAACTTAGTTAAGATGAAGTTGTTTTGGTGCCTGGAGTGTCCCTTTAAGTTAAAGTTGTATCAGTGCTTGCAGTATCCCTTAAAGACTTCAAAAAAAGGAGAAAAAGGTCTGTCCCTGTGTAGTGTATAGAAAAAAAATCAGTAAAATACTTTATTGAATAAAACTAAAACAACACACACTTACAATTGCTAGATCGCTAGTCACTTCTGCCCCAATAATGGATATCTGAGGCAGAAAAGTTGACTAGAACTAAAAATACTAAGTGAGGGATATATACATATGGGAAGTGAGTGAAAACATAAATGGACAAATACAGGGCAAAAACCACAGTAAAGGGTACAGTAGATGCGTCCCCACAGTGGTAGCTGTACAATGCACCCGATACACTTGCACGGAATTAACTGAATTGCAAGATCGTAAAGTATCAGTGCAGTGTAACAAAAAAATATCAAGGTACAAAAATAGATACAATATATACAGCACACCAAAAGTTACCCTGATATATATAGGGCTACTATAACATCCTTTTTTGCATTCATCAACCTAGGGTTATCCCCTTATCTGTCCCTATTAATTCTCTATCTTATATTGATATAGGGCCCACCCTCTATTAAATTTCCCTTAAAGACTTGTCCACCCTTTCAATAATGCAAAAGACTGTGCTAACTTCTTCAAATCGACCCATCCCAATGTATGTAATGCCCCTTTACTGAATCCAAATTAGAATGTTCCCACACAAATAAATATTTGTTTTCCCCAATTAATTCGGAAATGTTCGGTCAATCGTTTCTAGTCTGTAGACCTGTAATCCTCATTTATTTTTTATGAGATTATGGCTTCTTTGTTTAAGCTACAAAGTATACAAAATACAAAGTATATCAGGAGCTAGGGACAAGTTCCCAATCCTTTGAACTCAAAGCTCATAGTTCAAATAACATTTTAAACGTATCTTTCTTATAACGCCACCCATTGTGCTTCAGTCCCCAAAAATATGCCTCAAAGCAACATAAAACAAGAATGGTGCCTTGAATGCCAGCTAACACATGACCTGATATTATTGAAAAGGATGAAAAAAACATGAAGAAAGTCATCCATAGCTCCTCACCAAGCCCAGGACTACATTTTTAAAATGGAAGCAGCCATATGTCTAACTCCAAATCACTCTGGGCAATTCCTGTTCAAGTGAGAATTTGCCTGTACTTGGTAGGTCATTGCATGTTCCTCCACTCTATATTGATGATTGAGGACAATCTTGTGCCTGTTGGTGCAACTCCCAATAATATTTTCTAACAAGTAAATAATCAAATAAGATGAAGTAAGAGTTGTCTTGTAGCCTCACTGACCATTGCTGCTGATTGACTTGGGGGCAATTGATTAGAATTGACGCTTCATTGACTATAAAATGAAATAAACCTGCAAACATATAAACTATGGTCATACTTTTTGCACAGGATCTTTTTTTTAAATGTATTTTTTTTTTTTTTTTTTGCTGTGCATAAGAGTGTTACAGACAAGCTTGAGGAATCTCAATAGCAATCCTCAGGCATTACTTCATGCATTACAAGTGAGGGACTTGAAAGGCATGCACAATTTTATAATATAAACAGGCATAGGTAGACATGTCAGTGGAGTAATATCAGAAAGGAGGTATGCAAACTAACATCATGCTGCAATACAATAATATAATCAAGCCTAAGGTAAGCAAAGACATCCTATCAGGATAGTGGTGTGCATCTAGTGGGTAGTGTATCCTGTGAAAGGTAGTGCAGGACATGGTAAAAGGGATCAGTATATCAAGCCTAGTGTACGGTATACATAGTGTGTTAAAGTCTCTAGACAAGCTGCTTAAATATTCCATCCGATCCGGCGTCATCATCAGTATAGCTTGGTAACAGAGTCCTGCATAGACAAGGTGGTCTGGGGGCGAGGGAAACCGAGCCAGCCCCTCTTGGTAATACTTCAGACAGTCATCTGATTCCCCTACGGGGGTCATTGCTTAGGTGAGGGTTCAGTCCACATTGGGAAGCTTTGTAGCGATGTGGAGTCGGAGCCACCCCCGGGGTTGTGGGAGAGCCGGTACCTTTTTGCCAAGAACCTGGAGTTATTTGGGGTCCAGGGTCTTCTTGTTCGGGATGATACGATGGGCGCTGCCTGTTGTATGTATGGGTCTGTGCATCTCGTAGCTGTCCATGAGTGTGGCCAGTACTTTCAGGTCAAAACCCTCTTTGCTCTCAGCCCAGGTGGGCAGCGTGTGTTGGTTGTGGAAACTGGGGACAAGTTTGTGCCCTTGAGAGGTTTCCCAGTCCTCCCCCTGCTGCTATCTTGTGCTCCCTTAGTCGGCAATTTTTGAGCTGTTGCATGTTTTGTGCGGTCTGATAGCTTAGCCCAGAATGTTGCAAATATATCTTCAAGAGTATCCGTCGCTTTTATCCTGGGACCTGCCGTGTCAGGCTGTAGCAGTTTCAGGCCGCGTGTGCGTCCGCCATCTTAATTCCCTCCGCTCCCGTTCAGACCTTATGCGTCCACCATCTTAATTCCCTCCGCTCCCGTTCAGAGGGTCCTCTGAGACATGTTAGCCTATGGCAGCTCAGATCGGCGGGGACCAGGGTCTGCGGGAGGAAAGCGGCCGTTTTTCCCCCATGCTGTCTCTGGAAGGCTGCAACTTGCTGCCGCTGTTACCGGGCACCCAGAACATCGGCTCCAGTATCAAAAATGTCGGGTTGGAGACCCCGGTGTGCAGGACTCCATGCTTCCCAGTGTCCAGTGCCTCAGCCCGAGAAATCATTTAGTTTATCGGTTCGCTGCAGGAGCTCAAGCGAGACACATCTAGCTGGCACGCCGGTCAGGCTCGGCCCCCCTGCACAGGATCTTTTTTAACGTTTACTTCTATTATCTATTATATATTATCTATATAAGAACCAAATTAAAAATTATTTATTGGGCTATTTTTGTGTGGTCGGGCAATTCTCTCACACTTGTCAGTTGCTAACTACGCCAGATTGGGGATTTCTATGTTTAACAGATAATTAACTAGTCTCCACCAGTGAGTTTAATGTTTATGTGTGCATTCCCCTGAAAACTTAACTTGTCAAAGCCTTTGAGAGCACAAACCTTACAGCACTGGCCCAACAGAATGTTTATCATTACACAGCACTTTAAGTATGTGATCTTTGTTAAAATAATGTCTTGTGCTCCCACTAAGATAACTGCTGCTTCAAAATTTTTACTGTCTGCTCCTTACAGAGAAGGGGATATATTTATTTAGATTTGCATTTGCTCAGGGCTGTGGTAAACTCCACAGGAATAAGATAAAATATCAGAAATCATCGGACCTGACAGAAAATATATGACTTGAAGCTGACTGACAAGACTTGTTCTGTTCCTTAAGTACGTTCAGACCAATCTGGCATCTCTGTGTGCTGTCATGTCACATTAACTGCTACCCGCTGGGGCCTAGGTACACACCATTTCATTCTACCTCAAGATGGCAGAGCTGACATCTGAAGCTTGACAACATTTAAACAAGAGCATAAAAAACAATCTTTATTTAAAAAAAGAAGATGGCACCCTAGTTGCAATGTTGTGAGATGGAAAAACAGCATGACAAGGACCTAAATCAGTGAGGGAACTAATGCAGTTGTGTGTTTGTATGTAGTGTTGCCATTTGAAGGCAGTGGTGTATTTGTATGTAGTGTTGCCATTTGAAGGCAGTGGTGTATTTGTGTGTAGTATTAGCATTTGAAGGCAGTGGTGTATTTATGTATATTCAATATATCATTTTTTATTGGACTGGAGGGCATACCAACAGGGAAACACTGGGACCACTGTCTAACAGAACACAAAAGAAAATATATTATTTATGAGGGTAACTCATAGAAAAAGCCCTGGTACTGATGTTTAAATGCAATGTTTGTAAAAGCCAAAGAGGGTTATTCATTAAAGGGAGAATTCAAAGTGAATTTCAAATGTAATTTAAATTCAAAATAACCAAATGGGAAAAGTTCTCTAATTTAGCTGTACCTCAGTTTGATTACTTGTCTAGTCTTTATTTTCAAATTCTCTTTAAATTCACTTTGAATTTTTACTTAAAAAAATACCCTGGAAATATGGTTCTAGCACACCTGGTGAACCAACCTACCAACGAATGGGTTTAGACAGAATGTTCGATTTTCTACCTCTTATGGTTTATTTCTTTATGAGTTTAAGTATTCATTGATTTGCTTGTTAATTATTTATTCTTTTTGTTTTTGTCTCTGGATTTGTTTTTTTTTGGTTTGTTTTTTTTTGTCGTCTGATACATGTGCTTACTTTTAATTCAGCTATGCAGTCTTCATCTCAAGCCAAACTTAATCATAGTCAAGTGCAGGGAATTGCTAAGTGGTGATAAAGGGCTTTTAATGTTATTGCTCATCCAACATATATTGACTGAATCTCCTCCTAAAACCACCCCTATACCGCACTCTAAGTTCAACCTTAATCCCCTATATATTGTATACATCCTCTACCTGCTGTACTAACCCAAGCCATGCTTTATTAATCCTTCACCCATTGTATTAAAACCCTGTCCACATGTATAATTAAGCCTAATTATGGTGCATTAAAGTGGCACTGTCCCAAAATATGTAATTGGAGGTGTTATTTATCACTTAATATTGCATGGGACTCTGAGATAACAATGCCACAATTTGACCTAGTGCTCTTCAAGACTCCAGTTGGGGCTTCAGTTTCTGTCAGTTCCCCACCACTGCAATGCCCCAGTCATTTGTGTGCCCAAAAGTGTTCTAAGGTATTATAAAAAGGGGCAGCTGTCATAGATACAAAAGGATCCAGCTGGCACATTGTATTGGTGACTCCATCCATTCTCTATTTTTACACCACCACCACCACCACAACAGATACATTTCATACATAACCTCCATTGTTGTTAGGCAGGGGAGAGTATAATGTGGCTTCACATCTCACACCACTTTAAACAAAAAACAATGACATCTTATATGTGGAAACGACTATTCTATTTGACCCAGTATTGTCCATGCTTATTCCTTACAGGTGGCAGTTGTACCTGTCAGATTTTCAATGTTAGAAATACATCCATGTAGCTTGCCACAATATGGGATGCAGGCATATCTATAATTCATAGCATTTTAAGTTTTAACATACAAAATAGTTTTGGTCTGAGATCCACAGTATGGGCTATATACTTTTGCATTGGGCTCCGGCATAAAATGTTAAATTTGCTTCAAATGCACTGTCTACTCACAAACAATTCCCACTATAGTAAATAACACTATAACAGTTTTTAGTTTGAACATTTTGAGGTTGAGGCCAACCAGTTTGACTGAGTTTGAGAGATCTTTGGATTATTATTATGTTTGGCTGTGTCAGATTGTCATGTGCTGGTCCTGATATTATGCAGTCACATGGTGGTATTTAGAGTGTGAAACACTGCCTACAGAAGTCAGTCTGTCTCCACTTTAGCCTAATTGTATCCTAATTGTATTTTAACATCAAATATATTCACTGTAGGACTGCCAACAAGCAGCTCTGGGAATCAAGCTACGCCAGTTAATAACTTTCAGAATTTTTAGAGAGGGTCTTCTGTTAAGCAGATAAATAACCTTGGTCCTTCAATATCCGTTATAAGAACATTATAGTTCTGTAGGCCTGCAAACTTATAGATACCTGCTTCATTGCCATCACTTACACTACTGTAATCAAAATTGACACTATGAATTGCGATCCCACCCTCTTCTTCAGTGTGATAAAAACCTTGCCTGGCTTCTCACACTCCAATTCTTGTTTCGTAATAGATTTTGTAGGTCAATGTCATTTTGCCCTTGAGGAAATGATGAAAAGATATAAAGCAGACCTTCACCCTACAGATTCCATTACCCAGAATGCCTTGGAGGCTGATTACACAGGTGCTCCATTTTACTGCCTAAATTTACTGAGCCTAATAAACTTGGGACAGATTAGTTGCGCTCATTCGTCAGTTCTGCTAAATCTATAGTGACTGTCTGCACATGTTCTGATATGTAATGTATCTTTTGGTTATGTGAACAAATGTAAGTCCTACAAGCATTGCACACATTCATATCAAAATAGAAATACTTCTCATACTCATACATACTGGTGAAAGTATTTTTTTCTATTTGTGTTTTATAGGCTCCTTAAAATGGGTATCAAATGTTAATTACTGATTAGGATCTCAAAAGTGTTGGAACTACATAATCAATAGAAATTGTGTTTATCTTTTTTGTATAGTAAACTGTTGCACTATCACTTTACTGCTGTAATTCTACACTAAATAACTTTAATATTTAAATTCTTCATTGAAATGTAGTCTAAAATCAATTCCTGCTTAATATCAGTTTGTAAGCCCATCTCAGCTGTTTTTTTTTTAAATTAATATTAGTATAATAGCACTATTATATAACAGTATAGTAGATGGGTAAACAACATGAATTGCCAATTAATACTTTTTTTTTGTTTGTTTGCTTTTACAAATTCAATCCTTTCTGAAACAATGTAGATATTTAGACATTATGCATTTAACATCAACCAACTTTAAAAAAACAAGTTCATGATTTTTTTTTTTAGGAATTAAATATGCCTAAATTATTTGTTAAACATTTACTACTGGGAGGTGTAGATACATATTTCTCTATTCCAACAAACAGTAGGCATCATCATAAAATGTGTCACGAAGAAACCTATATGAAAATGTAATACTGAGGGTATTTAATTCCTTTCAGAATCACACATTATGGGTGCCCAGTTAATTTATGGAGAGGACATTACAAGAACAATTGCTCTTACTTGGTAACAATGCCAATGGAGGCAAAATCTGTGTTTAGACATTAAACATGTAATAGTCATCCTGCCAGAGGGTCCATCCTTTTGTATGTCAAAGGAAATGTTATTATAGATTTTTTTCTACCATCTGACTGAACAAAAACAAATGTGTTACCCACATTTTGAAAGAAACCACAATCCTGACTAAAGGGTTAGTAGAAAACAACAATTTTGAACTAATTAAGTATTTTAAAATATAATGCATTAATCCACTCAATAAAATCTGGTTGCTTTAGTCGACTGACGAATAAGCAGAGTATTCCATGTAATTAAGAACAATTGCCTGGGTAAGGATAGAAAAATATAGCTGTCCAATTAACCAATGAATAATTATTAAACTAATTCTTCCCAGGGGCATCGCGGGCAGGGAGAGCAGAGCAACCTGGCAGCTGTGGAGACTGGGAACCAACAAAGCTCATTGTTGGTGGCTGCTTGAGTGTTCACTGCTTCCCTTAAAGATGTCTAGCGGCCAGAGGTGAGTTTTTAAGAAAGGGTCACAAAACTATTTTTGGACTCAAGCCCAGGTTTCTTTTAACACTAACAATGTTATTGGTCCTGCTGCATTTAGAGCTAGTGATCCTTAGCCCTTAGACAGGGTAGTCTCTTAACCTGAAGACCTGACAAACTTGGGTCAAACTGGTTTACTGGGAAGAATATGAAACCAAGACAATTAATTTCAGAGAAATGCTGATTATCCAGAAGAACAGACCATGTATTGGAAATCTCTGCTGTTTCCTGTGTTGCAATAGGATTCCAACAAATTAATTTCTGATTCCATGGAATGCATTTGCCAAGTCTCTTTTCCAGTTTGAAATTCAGCTTGCTTCCAAGGTTCTCATTCCAAGTAAATTATATTTAATGAAATAATGGGCACTTTTGTGAGACCTGAATATTAGTTGCTATTATGTGATTAACAAGAGCTGTAGTAAAGGTGCAATAGAAGTCTATTTATCACATTTACCATGAATTCTAGAGCAGGTGTTCTCTACTACACTATGAACAGGGTCACAAAAGTCCATGCTATCTCATTGACCTGTTGGGGACATCCTCAGTAACTAAATACACAGTTGGAGAAATAAGTGAATTAGAAACAGACCTTCCCACAGTTTTACTCTGCACATGTGCAGGCCATTGTCTGCATTAATCTCTAGATTCTGTAGGATAGCTATTTACTTTATATGTCTTAAAATCAAACAGTTAGAAAGGCAAACTAAGTTAGTGAACCAAATTTATATAGACATCTTTTCTATAAAGGTGCCCACAATAAAGTTTGCATTGAGCCCCTAGGTAACTTAGCTAATAGCATTTCAAGGGCAGAGTAAGTTAAAGGTACCAAAGATAATTCTTGTTAGCAGTTAAACATGACATCCTCTTGGGAAAGGAGAAGCATATGTCTAGGTTTGTGTTTTTTATACTGTTACTGCACAGTATCCCTTTTTTTGTGGGGGGAAAAAAACCTGCTAAAATGTATTAAGAAAATCTTTCTTAATTTGAGTTTTCATGGAAAAAAAGAAAAAGTCTCAAAAATATATAAATATATATATATTTTCAAATTAACACTGCAAATACAAATATGAATTTTTTTGAAGTTTTTCCCAGTAGTTGTAAACATGAAGACATTGAATGTTCTATTCAATCTGTACATGTAGAAGTGAATCACCTGTTGGGATGGAATGCTTGTGGAGGTCTGCGATATCAAATGCGAAGAGCACGACTGCGGTTTATTCACAATATTCTGAATTATTGTGATTTGTAATCTATATGGCAACATTGAGGAAAAACTAGCTGATCTAGAAATATATTTATCCAGTTTGCGATTTTATCCAGATTTTCTTTTCTGATTTTATTTTGGAATTTAGTGATTACACTGAGAGACTTTACGGCACAATCATCTCTAGTTGTAAAGCATTACTTGTGAAGCTGGTGTCTTTCATGGAGTCAGTAACTTTATCAACTGCTCAGCCATAACCAAGATTTTTTTTTGCATTTTTCTTGCTACATGACCTCTCATAGTCTTAACATCTGAGCAGTTTTCTTTGTAGTAATTGAGTGGTTGTCAACTTGTTCTTCAAATAACCATTCACTGACAATAGGGGGTTTGTTCCCATGGCTTTCAACTCTGAGCTACTCAGGATAAAAAAACAAACAAACAATTTTTGAAAAGCTTTTTTAATCAAATAATTCATATTTATTGTGTTGGGCTAATAAGAGCACTACACGGTCAATTATCTGAAAATAAAAATTTATTTATTAGGTATTATTTATTAGATATTTTAAGTAGAATTAAGGAAGATGAGTTTAACTTTATTTAAATGCATTTATATCCTTGATATATATATATTACTGTTCTAAATAGTCACTGGAGAACATCCTGTAGTCTATATATAAATATATATTATTATTATTATTTATAAAGCGCCAACAAGGTCCATAGCGTAGTTCCGTATATAAAATGTCTCATCGTATATAATCCTCTTAAGCTCTTCTTTCCAGTTATACAATGAAAGCTGCAATTAGAACAGAAAGGTAATTTAATTTTAAATAGCAAAATTGGTAATTCTTGATTAGTTTTGGTTTTGATGACTAAGGCCTCCAAGGATATTATTCTACAGTGTAATGATTTGTCTAATTGACAGGATATTTTTCAATTAATAATGTGCATTACTGAGCACTATTCATAAGAATTACCCTTTCAGTTTAGTGTAGTGTGCTTTTGACTTTGATTCCCTTTACAGCTAGCCTTATTTCCTTACGTTACCACTCCTTTCTATACTAGGCCACCCTCTTTTTCTCCCTAAAAGAAGAATATCTCACAGAATATAACAGTTCTTGATCTAGCAGACAATGTGAATAAAGGACCTCTGTAATATATCTCTGGTATTTACACTGAAGTCCTGGTGAATAGAGAGCCCCCAAAATGCAAACCACAAGGGAAGCTGTAAATGAGCTCCCTGCTGCAGCGGCAGAACTACCGCAGTGGTATCTCTGTGTGTCAATGTTTGTATCTGTGTGTCTGTGTGGAAGAGTATTTGTATACTCAGCGTTCAAATGCCATCACTACATACAACCCCCCCCCTTATATTAAAACACCAACTTATATATAAACACAAAATAAAGCACCACACTTACAGCATCAGTGAAAGTTACCTGCACTCTGGCCCAAATCCCAATGTACATTTGAACAAGATGGAGGCTCTTTAGTTTTATTCCAATGCCATTGGAACATAAGAGTACCTGCCACGTCAAGGAAAAAGGTAAGTCCTACACTAGCCATTAGATTTGCTGATATCAGCCAGGAATCTAGAATGAGACAGGAAGGGGTATTTTATAAACCCTTTCACATTTAACCCTTTATAGGGCTTCTACACATACAATAAACTTTGCTGGTATCAGACAAAGTGTAAACATCTCTAAGGATACAAGAAGGGGTATTTTATAAACCCCTACATACTTATTAACCCTAAATAGGACTATAAAACAAACAAATCACCTTGCTGGTATCAGCTAAAAGGCAAATGTATCTGTGTAGACAGGAAGAGGTGCTTCGCCTACATACTTATAAACTCTTAATAGAGCAAAAATGGGGTGGCTGGCAGCAATGTAACATAGTTGTGTGATACAAAAATCATATACAAACACAAAATAAAGCACCGCGCTTACAGCAGCAGTGGCTTAGTATCTAACAGCTCAAAATAGTAAAAACAAAGAGAAAGTTACCTGCGCTCTGGCCCAAATCCCTTTGTACATTTAAACAAAATGGTGGCTCTTTAGTTTTAGTTTTATATACAAAAACACCTCTTAATTAAAAAAAACAGCACTGCACACAAATATATGCCTGCATTGAAACGCCAACACTACATACAAACACACCTCTACATTCAAAAACAAATACTACACACAAGTACACCACTGCTTTTAACACTGCTCAATGCTAAAAAAAAAACTGCAAGGATGGGCATGTGCTAGATCCCAAGCTGGCAAAGTATTATGGGACTTGTATAACAGATAGGGATGGGGTGGCAAAACAATGCTTGCACCAGGGCCTTCTCTATGTCAGTTCCGCCACTGCACTGCTGCACAATGCCATCAGAGCAGGAATGTCAGAGATACAGCCCCCGGGGCATATATATCCAGTCTATGGCATGCAGGAATAGGAGAGAAGCTCCCTGCTAGAGAAAGATATTGTTTTACTTCTTTTCGCACTGTATTTTCATGGTATTTATTGCATGCTGTTCAACTTCATGAGCACTGCAAAGTAGCAGCGGAATGTTATGATGTTTTCCCTCTTTGCTCTGTGTGGGTCAGTGCACAACAGGTGTGATGACTGCTGCAGGTAGAGTGCTATTTTGTACCGCAAAATCAACTAAACCAGACTAGTAGGAAGAAAACATATGTATGTTAAGCACACAAAAGCCCTGGAATTCTGGGACACCAGAGGGGAGTATGTAAATATTTCTGTGTGTTATGTTTACAATGAGTATAGGGTCAGAGTTTTATGATATAGGAAATGAGGAAACAGTTGATATATATGAAATTCGGAAGAATATGAAAAGGGGATGAATGACTAGATAAAAAAGAATGGAGCAGACATATCTGAAACGGGAATTTTGGAGAATATGTATGAAATGGTGATGAAAATGTATATAACATACTGGCCTACTGTTCACATATCTGAGTTCACATATATTTCTAATGTAATGCTTGGCTTTCGTTCGTGTTTTCATATATTATTTTGCCTTGTATTGCATATGAGTTTGACACCCCTGCATTACAGGCAATTTCTACCAATGTGAGTCTGCAATCTTGCAGAATAGCAGCCATGGGCAGCTGGCGGGAAGTGAATGTTGTACTGTTACTCTACATACAAAGATCATAAAAATACAAATAGATAAGCATTCATTAACTTTGAATATTTACCTACATAAACAAATATTCGGTGAGACATATTTTCACCAACATTCATCCATTCCTCATACAACGACTCTGTCACTCCCCTCACCCCATTAAAAAAATAAAAAATATATAAAATACTAATATAGACTGTGTTGCTATTTCTGAAATTCCACAGCAGTCAAAAGAAATATTAACACATAGTAGGGACTACGTTGTCCTATATATATTCCTTACCACTGATAAAACTTGACAAAAGGCGGAGTTACTGCTGTCAACCTTTGTCATTTCCCTTAGGCCATTACTAGTGACGGCTGTGGGAAAACAAGCATAGCATATGTAGGTTCCAACAGTTTTGTGGGATCCTCCATAGACCTGAGTAGAGCACCGACGAGGGCAGCTGAAGCTCCTGGAGTTGAAGAGGACTCACTGGATGAATGTAAGAGCCTGATGCAAGGGACAGCTTCAGATAAGTAAATATTACCTTCCACTAACCCCCGGGCCACTGCACTGCAAGCAGTGATGTCACCATCGGGGGTCTTTGCAAAATTAGGATCAAGATGGTGACAGAGCTTCTTTATCCATTTCATTACTCAGTTTAGAAAGATGTCTTTATCAGTAGACACATGCGCAAAGTTGGTTTTCAATATATACTTATTTTGTGTTTTAATTACAGGTTTTTTTTTAAATGGCTTTTCATGGAAGTTGTAATGCAATACTATGTACACATTGACACATTAATAAAGTAAAAGTGAATAAAAAGTTAACAATATAACCGCTCCATTCATATACTGAAGAAGCAATCTGAGAAATAAAATAAAGGACGCTGCTAAAGTAAAGCTCAGACTTTATGATTATTATAATGAAATGCTAAATATCAGTATTTGTGACATGCTTACAAAGGATACCTTTCTTGTGCTTGATCGCACTTCCAATTTCTCTCTTAAATACTTCGATCTTTAAATGACCCCCATTATAATTTTTTTTCTATTCTAAATGGTAATTAAATTCCTCATGCTCTTCCTACCTCCGTAAGCACTATGTTGTGGTTTTATGACCCATTTCTAAATGATCGGGAAGTAACAGACCATTATTGTATTATTTAATAGCAGGCTGCAGTCCTTGAGGATAATTTCTTCTTTGTAAGGTCAATGGTAAAGGTCATCCCATGCACATAGATATTGGTTGACAAACCTCATCATGTACTGCTAAGATTTAAATAAAGGTTCGCTGGTGGGTAATGCATGCGTTCCAATAGAAATTGTATCTTTACATGCTAATAACTGGGACATCATTTCTTTTCATGGTCACATAAGAGTAGAAATGGTCATGTCATTTTAAATATAGCAGGTCTGAATGTGTTACAAGCTAATGAAAAGGCATAACTTATTTTAAGCCACCTCGTTGGCTTTGCCCTTAAAAACCAATCCAGAGATATTAACTGCTGCCAAGCCTCCAAAAGATGTTTTGTCTGTAGCTACCAAAATATAAATATGACTCATCACAAGGTCAAGTTGTGCAGGGTTGTCTAGCTACCTCTCTACCTTAAGTGGTATTGACATACATCTACCGTATGTGAATTGTACGAATTGTAGTGAACAGCAGGGGTGGAACATAGATTGACACACCTGGTCTGGCCTACCTTACTAGAGATACATACCTAAATGGTTTAGCTATTGCATGTTAGGAACTTGATAAAGAGATGGAAACACAATTGGATGGAAACACAATTAGATTAAATATTAAATAATGTAATGTAATATAAAATAATGTATGTTTTAAACTGAGACATGTTACAACTATCCTTTTCAGGATGAATTTAATGAGATGTTTTTTCTGAAACCCTGCTAATATGAAGTGTTAGATGTTTTCTGAAAGATTTCCTGTTGGCATTCTGCCAATGATTACTGTAGATGCATCATCAGTTCTTTTCTCAGAGTAATAGATTCTAGTGCATCTGAAATAGCAATAATCAGTATCTAGAGTATAGGGTATAGGGGCCAGCTGTCGTAATGTCTCCCAAGTAAGGGTTACCTTTGCCTCATATTATTTACTCAATGAGATCATAGCATTACTTTTGTCTAATCGTTAATTAGTTTGAGATTATTTTACTCAGCAATGCCTATTTAAACATTGATCTCTGGTTTCCCCATTGCTTGATTATTGAGTCTCCCGGGCCTATTTTAGTATATGTGTAGCCACCTTCCTTTGCATCCTCAGTTCGTGTGTGCTCAAAGTAAGCTTTCTGGTTACTCTCCCTTTCCGTTGGCTGCTGACATTGGTTCTCATTTCCAGACTAAGTTTACGGATAATCCTTTCAATTTAGGTGCTTCTGACCTCGGCTCCTGTTTCCTGATTGTGCATACTGATGACCATTTATTTCAAAGTTCAAGTTTACTCCTTTCATCACCAAATCTCCATTCTGGAACATCAGAAATACTCTGTTCCACCTCCATGTGACCTCATGTTCTCTATGTCTAAATCTGGTTCACACTACACCTCTGTTCACTTCAACTAAACAGTGATTCTGCCAATATTATGCACGGTTTCTAACCAATAATATTATGAGCACATAAGGAGGGTATATCTCTTTATACTGTGTATATATATATATATTTTTTTTTTTTAAATTTTTTTTTTTGCTTCATATAATATTGTCTTCATACGCAGTTATTCAAGTGCCTTAGTTAGGTATAATTTTGATAAAACAGTCTATGTCTAATATTATAAAGTGAAGTATTGTCATTTACTATTCATGTTATTGTGTCCTTCAATCATTGCATTCATATTTATGCAAGGAAAATGTATATACTGTAAGTGGTGTGTTGCAGACAAATCACAATCCATGCTATTATTTTGATGAACATGTATAATTCATGGTTTATACACACTTACTAGTTAAGTAAGACCTTGGACCATAGATCAGAAAAACAAAAACACTTACCGGTAATTCTTTAGTTGCAGTTGTGACTATACACACAGTAGCACTTTTGTACCATCATCTATATTTAGAGTCACCATATTGTTTATATTGACATAAACTACTTTAAGAATTAATTTTCAGTTTTTAATAGCTTTCAATAAATATTTGAACGTTGTATCAATCATGTCCAGATGGGGACATTGAACTCACAAATATAAGGGATTTCAAAATATCTCTTGCACCAGCATTCATTTTCCTATTTCCCTTTTGGCAGTTCTACTTTGGCAATCCCTGCAGCCATTAAATAACTATGGCATTCCAGTCGCATAATATAATCTTTATAGGCAAATTTCTTTAATGGTCCTTTTCAAGGTTAATTTTTTATGAGGCATAAGGTTGTATTACCCCTTTGTTGATTTACTTTGTTGATTACTCCAAATTACAGTGTGCCAGAAGCTGTGAGGCATGTCAAGGTGTTGTCGGGCATATTGTGACTGGCTTTTTTGTGGCATTGGCACAGTAAAGGTTTCTTTCAGGCAACTCGACCATGCAGCTCATTTTTGTTCAAGTATTGTGTTCCTTGAAACAGCCATCTTTTTCCAGACCAGCCTGTATTTCTCCTGAGGTTATCTCTGGGTTTTTCTTTGTATCCCGAACAATTCTTCTGGCAGTTGTGGCTGAAATCTTTCTTGGTCTACCTGACCTTGGCTTGGTATAAAGATATCCTTGAATTTTCCACTTCTTAATAAGTGATTGAACAGTATTGACTGGCACTTTCAAGGCTTTGGATATCTTTTTATGTCCTTTTCAATTTTTATAAGGTTCTATTACCTTGTTACGCAGGTCTTTTGACAGTTATTTTCTGCCCCCCCATGGCTCAGTATCTAGTCTGCTGAGTGCATCCATGTGAGAGCTAACAGACTCATTGACTATTTATACACAGACACTAATTGCAATTTAAAAAGCCACATTTGTGGGAAATTAACCTTTAATTGCCATTTTAACCTGTGTGTGTGTGACCTTGTGTGTGTGTGTAACAAGGCCAAACATTCAAGGGTATGTAAACTTTTCATCAGGGCCATTTGGGTGATTTGGGTGATCAATATGATTTAAAAAGGAGCCAGCCAACTATGTGATAATAAATGGCTTCACATGATCACTATGATTCAATAAAATACATGTTTTTGCATGATCATTCATATTTTCAAAAACAATGCCAAAATGTCACAATTTCTTCCAGGGTATGCAAACGTTTGAGCATAACTGTATATAGCAGAGGTCCACATGATTGGATGCCTAGACCATGCTTAATGTCTGACCATCTGACATTTGTGTGTCAATATAAAAAACAAGGCATGAAAGCTCAATACCTCTGCTTTGTCTGTAAGTTACACAGTGCAAATTACTTTGCAATTTGACTGTCCATTGACTCTCACCTGTCACAAACAAAGACCATGTATTTGTCTCATCGTACCTCTCCAGATCTTTTGTTACATATTTTCATTTTGATATGTATACACAGATTGCTATTTTATTTGACACAATTAGTTTAGACTACTCAAAATAAACCGGTGTCTACAGGACAGTAAAAGAAATATAGTGTCGACTGTATTATAATTCTTTTGCATGGACATTGAACATTTGCTTATTGTTTTCTGTTGGAAAACAATGGGCTAATCATATTGCAATCTATATCGTTTTAGCTAGAATTATACAGGAGTGTGAAATGAGACTGCTGCACTATGCAAGTCAGAGCTGGAAGCCTTCATGTCCATGTATCAATACCCCGTAGAGCAAATTGTGACATTACTAATACTTATGTGGCTCTTAATGTCCGTTGTGAAGGCATTTGGCATCGATTTTGTTATGGTTGCAAGAGCGATCACCATGATTGGGATTAGTTCTAGAAAGCAATAGGATTACTTTATAGGAATATAATAATGGGACTCATTCATTTTTAGGAATTCTGATGTTACTCTGAGCATTAATAAGACAGAGAAAAATGTATATTGTATAATTGTATATTGTATAAATGTATCATTATACTGATAATAATACTGTTCATGCACAGGTACATTTTAAACACGGTATTCAGTACAATTGATGCATTTATAAATATGTTTTTATTTTTATATTCTCTAATAAAGTATGCAATTAAAAAGCCTTGGACATATTCTTGGTTTCTTGATAGAAACGGGGGAATCTATTTAGTTTTGCAAATCCTAAAGGTTCTAAACTACGTCATCTACAGTGTTTCAATTGACATTTTTTGAAGTTGTTAATGTAAAGATAGTCACAATGAACTCTGCTTGCACTTTGCTGAGAATGAGGCGAGAAACAATGCTTGCACTAACAAAGAATTGCACAACACAACAATGTGAACTACTCTGAAAATCTTTTCATGATTTTACAGGATTAGTATAAGAGGATTGAAATATTTATGTGATGTAATGTTTGTTAAATAGTACAAGACTTTTTATAACTTAAAGCATCACTCTAAGAACCATACAGATTATCCATCATTACAAAGTTCATGTTGCAGAACACTTACCCAACACTAACTTTCAGTTCTGAGAGCATGTCCTGAGTGCAGGAATTTATAAAAAAAATTGTGCTCAAGTCAATGCATAAGGAAAGGTCATGCTCTACTATGGCTTAGAGAAATGTGAGTTTGACTTGGTTCTGACAGTAGAATAGGCTGTAGTGGCTATAATGTAGATAGCCACTGGATGCAAATTTAACCCTGCAATGTAAGCAATGTGACGTCATATTCCAGCACCCGGCATCACTAAACTGCGTGCAGGGGAGCAGTGAAGAGCAGGAAGGAGATCTCCAGATAGAAGATCTCCACTGGACCCCAGGGAGAGGCCCCACATCAGCTCCCAAAGGTAGGGAGCAATAAAGAAAATGATGTGTGTGCAAGAATGTGTGTCTGTCAGTGTGTGTGTGTGTGTGTGTGTGTCTGTCAGTGTGTGTGTGTGTGTGTGTGTGTGTGTCTTTCAGTAAGTGTGTGTCTGTATGTGTGTGTGTGTGTGTGTCAGTGAGTGTGTCTGTGTCAGTGAGTATGTATGTGCCAGTGAGTGTGTGTGATGGTGAGTGTTGCATTGGTTGCGACTGGACAGCAGAGTACCTGGAGGTGCATGGAGGCACGCAATGCCACGTCACATTCTAACGTGACACAAATGTGCTCCACCTTCACAAGGTTTCAAGAAGTAGCGGGAGGATCAGATTTGGCCCAGGGTGCGGACGGCGCCATTTGGGGTATACCAGAGGCCGGACTCCGGAGTCGCATACTGGCAGCGGCAATGTGAGTGGAGTTTGCTTGTGAGCTAGAGGGGGGTGCTGGGATTTAGTGGTCGGGGGCTGGGATTAAGTAGAGGGGGGTGCTGTGGTTTAGTAAGGGGGATGTAGTTTTTTTTTTAATACTGTACTTTTTAAAACAAACCTACGTATCTTTGAAAATGTAAGGTTGTTGTTTTTGCTGCACACATAAACTTAAAACTTGTTTATGTGGCCCGTGCTAGACTTTGAGTTTGACATGCTTGCTTTACATTGAAGGGTTAAAACTAAAGGATCACCTCAAGAAGATAAAGTTATCTGGTAGACATGTGCAATTCATCTTGTTCCATGCACATCCCTGTTATCTGGGTGCCTTTAGTGGTTCTTTAACAGATCCCATTCAAAGAGATACAAGTCATTGTGACATAATGAAGCTTGACCCAATTTCTGGGTGACAAACTGAAATAATGCTTCCTTTCATTATCAGGAACTTTTACTTAATCACGTTAACACTGATTTGTACATACCTTAGTACCTATTTTCTTCACTGCTCCACTGACAACTGCCCACCACTCTTCTCTATGTATGTTTAGATCTGGTTAATGGATTACAGGATCAAACTTAACAGGGAAGGTTAAAGAATCTTAACATGTATAGCTTGGAGGAAAGATAAATCGGGGGGATATGATAGAAACTAGATATGTGCATTCGTTATCGGACAAATGTGATTTTGCCCGAATGTTTTGATTTTTTCGTATTTGTTTACTATAACATAAATGAATGTCCTACATACGAATTATATACAAAATGAAAGGGCATATGCCGAATGCATTACCTTTTCGTTTCAGTTCTTTTGTTTAATAGACTCTGTACTACAGGATAATTAACCCCCACAGCACTAAGGAGAAACAAAAAAACTGGATCTCCCTGCAACAGGAGATTTAAAGCAGCACTGTCATGCCGAACTTACCTTTCCCCAATCGCTTCAAGCTATCTATTAAAAGGCTGAAAGAGCTAAATTGGTCTTTCAGCCAAATTTACTAAGTAAAGATAACTTAGTATTAGTAATTAAGGGAGATACAAATTTCCCTTCTGTCCCTACTCGTTATACCGCCAGTAGGGGCATGTTTACTAAACAGTGATCAGTCAGTGGTATAAGCCAACCAATAAGAGTGATCTGATAGGTAATTCTTGAGCATTGCAAGTAACCAATCAGGCAAGGCTCAAGAGTTACCTATCAGAGCACTCTTATTGGTTGGCTTAAACCAACCAATCAGAGCACTCTGAGTCAAATTGCAGGGTGTGGGAAGGCTTTATAAGCCTTTCCCCACCCTGCGAAGCTCAGTCTGCACAGTGCCCTCCCTGGGTGAAGTTGGAGTAAATTTTTAGTGTCAGGATTTATTTTTTTCGACAGGTTTTTTTTTGCGCTCTGGATTTTTACATTTATTTTACAAGTTCGATGAGAATTATTAATTTTTATTTGACTTCTTTGGGGCTAAAAAAATAAAGTTTTAGAAAAAAGAAGGCATTTAATGGTAAGTATGATTTTTTATTTTATTTTATGAATTTTCTTAGTCTCCCTTAATTACTAATACTAAGTAATCTTTAGGTCTTTCAGCCTTTTAGTAGATATCTCCCTAATACCATGGGAATTAGGAAGTTATCTACTCACGGCACAAATAGGATCGGAGTTTCATTCATTCAAATTAAATTCTGATCCGAACAAAAACTCCCGAATTGCGACCTAACATGAATGGACAACTGTTCTCATTCTGTTAGAATAAAATTTGGTCGTTTCGCTGGCGTTCGAACGCCGAATGAAGCAGCAGGAGCGCAAGTAGAGGCGTGCAGGAGAATTTAACCTCCCTTTTATTCATAGTGACCCCCATAGGATTTAATGCGGGTGGGGCGGGACGGGGCAGGAATTGGTCATATTTATTACAAGGAGGGAGCTGGTATCGCTGCTGGCTCCCTCCTGCTTTTTTATTATTGCACATGCGCAGTGTTATTTTCATCCTAATGAACAAAAGCAAATAATTTTTTTACCAAATTTCATTAAAAAAAATGAATGTTTTATGGACGAAATTCGGAATGGACGAGTGAAATTTTTATTTAGTATGAATGCATTTTTAAAGGGTAGTGGATATGTGTGGAATAAACATAAGGCTATCCTAGATATAAGATAAGGCCAGGGACTAATGAAAGTATTTAGAAAATTGGGCAGACTAGATGGGCCGAATGGTTCTTATCTGCCGTCACATTCTATGTTTCTTTTTCTACACCAAAACATGTCACCCATGATTGTCTGAGAGTAACGAGTGTACCTCCATTGTGAAGGTAACAAGTGTACACGTGTTACAGTAAAGAGTGCTATTTCATGAAACATACAATTATCCAAAATCTGGTAAAAGATGTATTTACTTTAATAGCATTCCAATTTTCCATAAGTACTGTTGAGTTTGAGGAATAATGTGAAATTTCACAAAGTATCTCTTCAAATTTCTCATAATCTGAAAAATATAACCTTTAACACTGAGGTCAACAACGAGAAGGTGCCTGTCCATCAATCTTGTCCACATTACTTAAATGTGGGTAGAACACTTTCGCAGAGGTACAGTGAGAGAAATTAGCCGGAGCTGTATGGGATAATAGAGCTCTACAGTTCAAGGATAGAATTATTTATTTTTATAGCATAATACTGACATTAGAGTTAGGGAATTCGGTAAAGTACAGGTGCATACTCCCAGCCTGCATCAGATTTCAGGAGTGCTACAATGCAATGTTCAGCACAGGCCCCAACTCATCCGTGTCACGGATGGGTCCTGTTTTTTAAGTTAACACAAATTCCTTTAGAACTTAATAGATTGTGATGCATTTAATGATTGTTTTAATCAGCAACTGTCCAAACAGTTATACCACCCATTCCATTAAAATACTGGGCAGCACTTACAGATCTTATTTGTGGTAGCTTCTGTGCCTGTTCCTTCAAGGCTATATTTTACTAATACAAGGTAACAAATCAGCCAGATAAAGAGCTTACTGTGTTTTCAACAGCTGCTCTTTCCCTTTCATTTCATATGTACAAGGGATGTAAACCTGCCATTCTTTGAAATAAAACTTGACCTGCAATATGTTGCAGCAGCTGTTGAATTTTAGGAATTAATTTATCATAAATATTATTTTATTTCCAAAAAAATCTAACAGACAATGGCCATGTCAAAATAAGATATGATATTGAAAAGGGAAAAAGAACAGAGAGAGAAGCTGTTAGTGTTTTTATGTTTCCACCCAAAGGGCCAATAATAAAGTCTTTTTGTTCTCAAACAATAAAAGGCAGTAAGTAAATGGAATATATCCCTTAAATAAAAAAACAAAAGAAAAGACTGAGCTGGCTAATCTTTTTCAAAGTATTTTTTTTTAAATACCTTAAGGGCTCCGATTGTTGCTTGTGTAATGGACTGGGACAAGGAGTGCAAAAATTGAAAGAAAATACGATTTGCTGATTTAAAGGAATCAAGGCAGACTTTTGAGGCTATTTAATAAACTGCAACTACAGCAAATAGGGTAGGATCTGACCTTAACTTTGACCTCAGCCATTTTTAAATCTCAAAGAGCCAACGGCCCTGTTTTGTTGATGTGATTTCAAAGGGAAAAGACCACAATATTTCTATTTTATAAATACCCTGTAACAGTACAGTTTCAATTACATTATAATCATACGTTTCTTATGCTTACAATATGTAATATATGTACAAGACAATTACAGGTCACAATACTCTATAATGATCTAAGTGCTTAACTGGTAAAATATTTAGCAACCATCTTGTATGGGGGTGATGCTGGTCTTAATTTCCCAGCACTCCCCATGCATTGACAGCATTGTACAATCTTGCTCTGCTTCAGCAGTGCAGAGAATTTAACCTAGAGAATTAAAAAGACATTCTAACATTCATCATTATTACAGTAATATGAAGCTTGTGAGACATCTCTTTTTAATCAGGTTTGATTGAGTACTTTTTAATATACATAGTTCTAAGAGATTGGATTTTCTTTCACTGTGAATGGAGAAATATCCAGAAAACAGAGAACATCAATCATCAATATAAATGGGGTTTGAATTATCAAACTTTAATAACCTTGGGAAAAAAACAAACATTTGGCAGCAGTTATGAATTACTTACTGGGTTATTCAATAAACCAAGAATTAATGGTGCAAATTCACCATGGATTTGTACATTTTACAAATCATTTAAACACTTTAATCACCATAACCACAATAGTTATGATGCCAGGAGTGACCTTTCACCCCCACCGCATTGTAACGAATGAAACTGGTTTAACTTCTTAGCTAGGGTCCACTAGACGCCACACCCCAGCTACTCTCAGGCTCTGAAGATCTGGAAAATACTGCGTAGGGCTACTGTTAGCTCTCCTACGCTAAGTCATGCAGTGCAGGGCTATTTCAAGGTATCATCTGATGTTTTTTCAGCCAATGAGCCTTGGACTGCTTAGCTTGGCTCAGAACTGAGTGCTTCCGGCTGCAGTGGAGACTCCAGGTAAGAAGTCATTTTAAAACAATTGACTTACTTACCAGGGTTGGGTGACCATGAGGGCACTCCTGCTAACATAATCACTACAGCACAGTTTAGTTGTTATAGTGTTTGGAGTGTCACTCTAATCTAAAATAGTCCAAGTGAAAAGGCAACATTTTCTTAAGTCAAAATTAATTCATTTGTTTATTTATTCATTCATCCATCCATCCATCCATTATGGCTGCCAGGAAAGGTGCTGGGAGTGCATAGAACCTACAAAAGGGAATCTTTACAGGTTACAACATCTTCTGTTGTAGAGTTTCTCCGTGCGTATTAGCATTATACTAACACACCAACATTACTTTGTATTTTATTATATTTAACTTTTTTCAGCATTCACAAAAAAAGTTATTAGGTTCTTTACCAATCATGAGGGCATGTCACATACCTCCCAACGTTCCAAACAGAAAAGGAGGGACACTTTAATTTTAGTGGGTGTGGCCAGGGGAGGGTTTGTTTTAGGTGTCTTATTAAGATTTTTTTGTAGGTTAAATGTAATTTAGAACAAGAATAAGTTATCATATTTACACAAACTGATTTATAAACAGTTTAATGAAACATCACTGTGAGTATTATTGCTGTGGAGCTACACTCAGATACACCAAAATATAGAGCTTCTAGGGGTTTGGGGCCAAAATAGGGATTGACCCTCTTAACGAGGGACAGTTGTCATCATTATATTTAAGGATTTTTGCCATACCAAATCTATCTAAAAAATAAACAGAATTGCTGCTTTTGTGCATATACAAAGAAAAAAAGGAAAATCCAAAGAGTGAAGGGGTTAAAACTCCCCCCACCCTTCTAATGGATAGACCTATCAAGGAAACCCCGTCCTAGATGTAATGCTTTAAAACTTAACCTTTAATACTGGTATAATTAAAAAATAGTAAATACACAAAAATTATATATATAAAATATAAATCAAAAAAGAAGAAAAAATGGAAAATAGGTGTGCTACCACCAAAATAAAAGTGGAAATGGACAGTGAAAATAGTAGCAGAATATGCAAATACACTGTCCAATGAGACCACAATTTAAGAGAGATCAAGCGTCAGTCTTGGTCTCTAGCTGGGTAGGGGAAAAGGGAAAAACAGCCTGAATGACTGAGAGTCCCTAAGGATAAATCCTGTGTTAACAAACTAGAGGTAGCAAAATATCTGGTGCATAGGATAATCAAATGGGATAAATCACCAAATACAGTTCCATATTAGAGTGGTATATCAAATGATCCCCCAATGACAGGAATAGAGGAGATCGCCCACATGGAATGGAAACTGTATTAAACAAGCTACCGTTAATCCCTTGCCCAGACTGATAACAAAGTGATTGGAGTAGAGGTTAACAAAGTAGCATTAATGGCTAAATGTAGTTCACTGCTGAAAAAGTTAGAGTAGGCAGAACCCCTATTGAATTACAATGAGGAGACCACCCGCCTAGATAAACAACTCAATAGAACCGGCCGCCACCAAGAAAACCTCTTCCCAGATAAATCACTAAAAATAATATGAGTTAAGTCCCAGAATCAGGCTGATCCCTATTGAAGAAAAATCCCCAGAGTCCCAGACCAATAAGCAAGACTAGACTGACTAAAGATCAATACTTGTGGAGCTGCACCTAACTAGACTCCTAACGCGCGTTTCAGCGCTAGAATGCGCCTTCGTCAGAGGTAAGTTTCGTGTCTATCCCCTAGCCGGCTCTTTTATATGTGACGAGCCGGCTGAGATGAATGGGAGGAGCGGACCAATTCGCGCCGAAACCGGCGTTGACTCTAGTCCCTCCTCCCTGGATGAGTCACTAGAGTGATTGACAGGGTATGTAGAGTAGGTCCCACGTGGTACGGCATATAGATGCTCGGATGGATCCGAGCTAGATGTCAGTCAAACGAAAGAAGTTCAAAGCTTTAATTAAGCTTGTGAGAGAAAGTGAGAATAAACAGATGGACAGAAGTCCATAACTAGCTCTCTCTCAAAAATGGCTCAGTGAACTAAAGCCCTACTTGTAAATCCATGATTAAACTGACAAAATTATAAACATAATAACCGAGGATCAAAAAAGGGACAAATATAGGTAAGTCATTTATAGAACTTAAGGTGACAGTATAGTAATATGCATACATATAGCCATTTGCAGACCTTGAATTGACAGCAAATATATACCCTCATTATTTAAAGAACTTAAAGTGACAGTATCATCAAATAGATTCTCCAAAAAAGGAGAAGAGGGGGTTAGAACTGAAAACATCCATATAATCAAATGAAATAGTGATAGATAAGGTATTTACAAAAAGGAAACAACAAATTAAGAAATAGTGCATTACTTATGGTGTAAAATAAATAACTCCGTGTAACTCATTTATCAATGAAGGGAGTGAATGTGAAACCTTCATTTAATCCATTGGGGGCCAGTGTATTAAAATTATAAATTATAAATCCAAAAGGATTCTCTTCTGAGGAGAGTGCGATCCAAATCACCTCCTCTGCGACCCAGTTGTACTTTTTCGACTCCTGCAAATTTTATGCCTCTCGTGTCCCCCTGGTGGTAGTTTCTCATGTGTCGAGCCACCGGGGTGTCCCTGAGGTTTTTGACTGAGTGTATGTGTTCCATTATTCGCCTCTTAAAAGGTCGAATAGTTTTCCCCACATACCTCAGCCCACAGGTGCATGTTAGTAAGTAAATGATGCCTTTGGTGTTACAGTTGAAAAAGTGTGTGACCTGACGTACTGAGTTGTTGATCAGATTAGGGAGGACTTTTGAATCCTTCATTATATACTGGCAGGCTACACACCTACCACATTGGTAGGTGCCCTGTACTGACAGCCAGTTTTTTGTGACAGTTTTAGAAGACAAGTGGCTTGAAACGAGAACCTCTTTTAGATTTTTACCTCTTCTTGCGGTTAGAGAGACGAAGGGAGTCACTGTTCCCTTTAGTTGAGGATCCTGAGAGATCAGAGGCCAGAACCTGCCTAATATTCGTTTGGACTGATCCCAACCTGCGTCAAACGTTGCTATGCAGCGTATAGGTTCCTGTTTGGTGGGTATCACTTTGTCTTTAAGGAGGTCCTGTCTGTCGCTCAAAAGGGCCCTCTGGTACGCCTTCTTGAGGCAGCGATTGGGATATCCCCTCTCTTTAAACCTTGTTTTAAGAATTTTTGCCTGGTTGATGTACTCTTCCGTAGTGGAGCAATTTCTCCTCAAACGGAGGTATTGTCCCATTGGAATCCCTTTTTTAAGGGGAATAGGGTGATAACTGTCCCATTTCAACATAGTGTTTGTTGAAGTGGGTTTCCTAAATAAGGTAGTCTCAATCTCCAAGTCTTTGGAGATATTGAAAGTACAGTCTAGGAAATTGAGTGTAGAGCCCCCAATCTCAAACGTAAATCTTAAATTAAGATCATTGGTATTCAAAATATTCACGAAGGACTTGAAGGAGTCCCCCGTGCCTGTCCAGACAACGAGGACATCATCGATAAATCTTTTCCATAGAAATATATACTTCGTGTACTCAGCATTACAGTCTGAGAAAACCACATTCTCCTCCCACCACCCCAGGTGCAGGTTAGCGTATGATGGGGCACAAGATGTACCCATAGCTGTACCCTGCACCTGGTGGTAGAAATGACCATCAAAGAGGAAAAAATTGTGGGTTAATACAAATCTTAACAACTCAATCACAAAATGTGTGTGACCCTCGTGCCTCACCCCCCGTGTTTCAAGATAGTATTTAGAGTGCATTAAGCCTAGAGTATGGGGAATTGATGAGTACAAAGCCTCAACATCCAAGCTGCATAAAAGTGCATTGCTTGGGAGACTGAGAGATGCTAGGCATTTTAGTGTGTCCTTTGTGTCTCTCAGATAGGAGGGTAACCTTTCAACGAAGGGTCTAATTATTTTGTCTACATATAGACTAGCCCTGCTTGTTAAATTGTTAACCCCCGACACTATGGGTCTAGCTGTGAGTTGAGGGGACTTTTTGTGCACCTTGGGTAGGCAGTAAAACGTAGATACCACTGGATTTTTAGTGTAGATATACGTATGTTCATCTCTACCCAAGATGCCTTTGTCAAAAGCTGAGTCCAAGATGACCTTAAGATCAGACAAGAATTTGGTGGAGGGGTCAGAGCTTAGGGTACGATAAGTCTTGTCGTCCCTCAGTATATCAGTTGCCAACTGAATATAGTGTGCTCTATTGAGAACCACGATGTTCCCCCCCTTGTCTGCCGGTTTGATGATGATGTCCTCGTTGTCGCGCAGGGCACGAAGGGCTCGCCACTCATCCCCAGAGAGATTACTGTGAGGCCGGGGTTCCAATGAGTCAACATTTAGTTTTTGTATCATTGTGCATACAGAATCTATAAACATCTCAACATTTTTGTAGTCCCTAATGTTGGGCGTAAATTTACTTTTGGGACATAAATCCGTATACGGTTGTGGAGAGGTGACGTCACTATCCTCAAGGAGGGACACTAGTTCGTTGAGGCACTGATACTCTCTGATACTGAAGCCAAGATTTTTTGCCCTCTTTTCATTGATAGTATAGAAGAATTTATGTAGAGCCAGGCGTCTACCGAACAAATGGATATCTTTTATCCAGTCGAATTTATTGAAGGGAGGTACTGGAACAAACGATAAACCCTTCATTAGAATTTGGGATTGTAGTTCAGTAAGTGTAGTGTCAGAGAGGTTAAGGACCTTTATATTGCTGCCTAGTATCTTTTGCGTGCCCTCCCCCTGTACCGTGTCTGTCTGTATTGTTGTGGTAACTCCCCCTCCCGGGGGTTGTGCCCTAAAAAAGTCACCCCCTTTTTTAGGATGCTTTTTGAATGCTCGCTGGTCTGAGACACAGAGGATGAGCTACTCCCCTCATTATCAGTGTCCGATGTCTCGTATTCTGATGTAGTATTTTGATCTGATTCCATATGTGTGCTTTTTCTGAACTTTCTATATACTCGTTCGTTTTTATAGTCATGATGGTCCCTTAGGAATTTCCTATGTTTACGTTTTTTAATGGAGTCCCTATACTTATTCAGATTTTGTTGAAGGTTCCCTTCTTGGGTGGCAAAATTTGGATCCTCTTTGAAATTTTGGGTTGCTTCCACTGCCTCATTTACTTTCTCATTAACTGCCAAAAGTCTATTATTTTCAAATCTACATATTATATCCATAAAGGTTCGGGAACAGAGATTAGCTGCCTCTTCCCATTCCTTGAGGAGGGTAGCATCATCCATGTTGATATTTGGCATGATCTGTACCCTGAGACCCCTGGGTATCATAGATTTGTTGAGATAGTTCTGTAATGATGATAGTTCCCACCCAATTCTGATCTGTTGTTTACATATATTGGACAGATGTCTAAATTTAGACTCAATATTCATGTCAGTGGATAGGAACGCACATTCTTTGTCTGAAAATACTTTTTCGGCATCTACACACCATTGATTGGGGTCTTTTAATTGGTTCAAAAAACTGGCCATGGTCGTGAGTTACACGGGAGTAAGGAGCTAGACACACTAAAAGGTACTAAAACCTGTAGAAAACGTTGTATGGTGGAAGAAAAAGCTAGTGGCCCTGGGGGCAACCTGCTTGTAGTGTGTCGGGGGAGTCCTATAAAGGGGGTAACCCTTACATACGTATGGAGGAACAAAGAAAAAAAGGAAAATCCAAAGAGTGAAGGGGTTAAAACTCCCCCCACCCTTCTAATGGATAGACCTATCAAGGAAACCCCGTCCTAGATGTAATGCTTTAAAACTTAACCTTTAATACTGGTATAATTAAAAAATAGTAAATACTTTTTTTTGGGGCCAAAATAGGGATTGACCCTCTTAACGAGGGACAGTTGTCATCATTATATTTAAGGATTTTTGCCATACCAAATCTATCTAAAAAATAAACAGAATTGCTGCTTTTGTGCATATACCTCTGATCCTGTCTACTAGAAACCCACCCCCATATTTTTGTAAACACTAAATAATGACATTTCTATGTGTGAATTTATGTAATAATATTTTTTAGGTGGTCATGACCAGCACTCTGTACCGAGGACTGCAGTTATTCCTATGTTGTTTTTAGTTTATTTTAAAATGTTTTTCTTAAGCAACTGATACTCAGTGAACGGATTAATAAAACCGAAGGTTAAAATAGTGTCCCTTTTACATGGATGACCCATCACATACGTTCCAAAATATGGTTGTTCAGAGAGCTAACCAAATGGCAAGTGAATCAAACTTTATTTGTTCCAAATTCAATTAATTTTGTTTCTGATTTTCAGCTGAGGATGTAGAATACAAATTATAGCTGTCACTGAATGGGTCCTGTCAGTGCTGCATATTACTAACCGTTGGTGTGTTATGAATGCAAAATACTCCCAACTGCTATGACAATCTGTCTGGCATGCTGCAGGTTGGAGATGGAGATTATAATTATCATATCTCTAGCTAAATACATCAGATGACAATTGTGTTGTTTCCTATGAATAAACTAGCCCACAAAACACAGTTTTATAATAGAATTTAAAAAGGTTGAGTGATGTGTTTAAAATAAATTTAAAGGGACACTATAGTCACAAGAACCACTACAGCTTAAATAGAAAAGGCAGTGTTTACATTGCTACCTAGGAACACCTCTGGTGACAGTCACTCAAACGGCCACTAGAGGTGCTTCCTGTGTCAGTAGTGTGCAGTATGGTTGTTCAGAGTCTCCATGAACTGTACGTTCCCTATAGAGATGCATTGCTTCAATGCATCTCTATGAGGAGATGCTGATAGGTCCAGAGCTGCATTTTGCCATGCATGCGCAATAGCCTCCCAATGCTTTACTATGATAAAGCACTGGTTTGGCTAAGATCATCAAGTGTGTAAATAATATGGCTTTCTTCTGATACCATGTATACATACATAACACAACATAAAGTATTAATAATATAGATTTTTTTGTAAAATTATAAAAAATATATAATTATCAGTTTTTTTTAATAACTTCTGCACAGCAACTGCACGTAAAGAAAAATAACTTTTTTCACTTATTAGTGCTTACTGAAAAAATGCCAAGAATTACAATTCATTTTTTGGAAATTACAGGGCAGATACTGCAAGAAACAAATTAATGTGTTAAAATTGCGTCCATTTAAAGTTGTAAGTTGTGAAATTAGCACTTTTATATATTAACCCTGTTAATAATAGCTTGGAACACACCACACTAGCAGAATGAACCCTTTCGAACTAGAGGTCCCTGCAGTGGCTTCCAGTTACAGGCAAATGATCACTGGGCTTGACTGTCCCTGCAATTGTTTGTTTGGAGGGATTGTTAGTCTGCTATTTCTATGATGTCTTATTAGTGAAACATGCTATTAATGAGAATAGAAGGCCAAGCCAATCACATTAAGACTGGATATTTAATAGCACTTCTGACAGAGATCATATAGTGCACATTGTCTGTCACTAAGTTAATAAGTAAAACTTTTGTTTAAAAAGGGGGATACAAAGATATAGCATGATGGAAAGGTAACGTGCGTAGATTCCGTCTCTCCATACTCGCAGCGTAATTGCCACAGGAAGAGGCGTCCTGGCTTACTATCGGGGGAGGCACCCTTCTGCGATTTATTTGACTACATCTTGTGAGTGCAATTTGTGTTTGTACAATTTTATTTTTCATATAACAGTGTTACACTATATATGTTCCTTTTGTGTTTCCCCAATTTTGTTTGTAGATCTGCAGCCACACTCTCCAATATATTTGCTGTTTTTCGTACTATATAGAAGGAATATAGTCTGGGATATTCCTGGAAAAGGCTACCACTATCTATTAATATACGTGTTTTCCCATCACATTATTTATTTGTCTAAAATGTTGGATGTATATTTTGTTTGCGTAACAAACAATAACATATAGTGCACATTGTCTGTCACTAAGTTAATAAGTAAAACTTTTGTTTGAAAAGGGGGATACAAAGCTATAGCGTGTTGGATAGGTAACGTGCATAGATTGCTCTTGAAGTATACCTAAAAACCAGTCTGAAAATACTGTATAGTCTTTACAGGAGCTTTGTTTTAATATATCACTGCAAAATAATGACACATAAATAAGTAGGGGTTATTGAGAAGTATTTGTCCTGCAAAAGATACTAGCTATATAAATAAAATTTTAACAGAAAATTATCTGAATTATCTGTTTATGGGGATTTGTTAAGAAATTGTTTATATATTTGTGAATGAAGATTATCAAACTAACAGAGGGATGACGTGTCAATGTGTCTAGTTAAACTTAATAATTCAAGTCTGATTTTTATTTTTGTTCTTCAGTGAAACATCTCGAGTGCAGCAAATGTGTGTCTATGTGTAACACTAGTACAACCTGAGGCCATTATATATTGTAGAAGAAGACCATCTATATACAATGACCATGATACATCAAATTATCTTAATCCTATAAAAGGTACAAAAGCAGGGCTTCATAGGTTGGAAAGAAATCTGTATTTTTTTATGTAATAAGCAAGATAATCAACTAGCCTAGAAATATTTGTACTTGTGCTGCATATGTTGAGAATTGTTCAAAATAAAAGAATCACAAAATGAGTTGCCTGATCAAGAGACAAACGTAGTATGGTCTCTTGAGTATCATCTGATTTTCTATGTCCAGATGGGTTACGTTAAGAAGAAGCTGGCCTTGCTTTCTCAGTCACCAGATACCCATCAGGAGAATTTCTGGACAGATCAAGTACATAAAGTGAATCATGTTAAAATCTGTCCAGCCGGGTAGACCCTTACACATGGCATTCTGGAAGCACAGCGGTACTCATTGCCCAGAAGTATAGTGGAGGTAAGTTCTTCACCACACTGGTTCGATATGACTTACAAGTATGGAGTAATAGAAACTGTGTTCCCACCAGAAAGGTAAGCGTTCTTCTTTCAGTCTTAGCTAAAAGCTTTCTAACTTCTCTGCTTAAAGAGTTAGAAAAAAAAGCTATGGAAAGTTCTTGTAAAACTTCAAACTAATAGGAAATTGTGAATGAAATTAATTTGTCTTTTTCTACCTGCAGCTCAGGAAGCCAATGTGTGGGTTATACATTTGCATTGACCAGCAGGAGTGCAAGCAAGTAATTTAGCGAGAACTATTTTAATCCTTTAGAACAGAATTTATGCTGTACAGAACCTACTTAGAACAAAGACTGTGAATCCCACTTGAAGTAAAACTTTCCTTGCTTTTTTTATTACAGTTCTCTAAAATGATGAATTAATGTATGTATTATGCTATAAATTTTACTGGCCCAGCTTTATCATTTACCATGAGAATTTCACCAGTTGGCGTACTGTTTGGTAGAGTGAAAATATTTCATATCAGTATATTCTATATGAGCCCATAAGGTCAAAGAACAGATGATAAAGCAATCAAGTTGCTGAAGAGTGCAGTCTCAATTCCCCCAGATCATTGTCTTAAATCATCTCAGTCTACTCTCTGTTCACTAACTGACTTGATTTTGGCAGGAGCACTAGAAACGAGACCGAGCTCACATATGGAATGAGCTATTGAGCCATGAAGCTATGAGACATGCTGGTAGTCAGACTAATAAAGGACAGATATTGCTGATGCCCAGCACTTCCTACTGCATGTTATTCTTAAAATCTAAATTGTAGCCGGGTTCTAACATTTGTGATCGAGACAGCAGGTAAAAAATGCTAACCAAAATTGTGCACCTCCATTTAGTTCACCAAAGACAAACAAAATCAGGAGGAACATCTAAAAATGTGAACTTTTTAAAATTATTTAAGGTTTTTATTAATTTAACCAGTATTTTTCAAACTTGGTCAACCAGGGCAGGGGTTTGAGCTAATTCCAAATATTTACACACCCAGCCATGAGATGGACTCATATCATTGTGTTAGTGGCATCTTGCCCCTTGTAATTTTGTTCTTAAAGGAGGACAGTAACCTCAACACTATAATTTAATATAATTAATGACCATTTCATCAGGTTTTGAAAGAAAATATATTCTTTGCTAAATGAAGGATATGTTAAAAAAAAAAGAAAGAAAAAAAAAAAAAGAAAAGCCAGGGCCACATTGGGGAATAAAAGCATTCCTGGAAACAAATTCTATACCAGCATAATAATGCATCCCGGCAGCATAGCAGCATAGTGTGCTTATATAGAGGTGAAAAAAATAACTTTACATTTAAAACTTACAAAAGGAGAGAAAAGTACAGTACAGTACTTTTAACACTGACTATCCCTAGGAATAATTCTGCTGCCTGCCTTGTCATTTTTGAGATTGCTGAGACTATTAGATTTATTACCATTATTTCACTATATTAGATTACCACCTCTAAGAATACTTCTAAGGCAACCAGTTGTGCTGCACCTCGTTCAGTTATACATTGGATAGTTTACAATAATCTCCTCCCCTCGTTGCCGGTTGAAGCTCTGTCCGACTGAAAATATCTCTAATCGTCATACGAATCATCCTTATTGTAACATTGAGCTCATCAAGCGATACATAACAATAGTTACTATTTCCACAACGATACTAGAATTAATACTTTACAGCACAACAGACACTTTTTGACTTCTAGACCTTAACAATCATTATATAAAGTAAGTCAAAGATTTACTAGGTGATTTTCTACCGGTATTCGAATATTGGTGAATAGATTGGCCATACTTTCTGGACTCCGGGGATTTTTGACGAACTCTCTCACCCCGGATAGTCCAGAATACATTCACTGTAACTGACAAATTCAGTGAATGATCAGACTATTTCTGTTTATTCACTCTAACTGACTAATTCAGTGAATTATTAAACTATTTTTGGTTACATCCTATGTCTCTTTGCCCCCCCCCTCCTTTTTTCCCCTCCTTACCCCCTATGTACACGCCTCCAAGTCCTTGTATCAGCTACTCTGGCTGCTAGCCAATAGTTAGCCAGGACACACTGTATTCAAGAACTGGTGACAGTTTACTTTAGGAACGTTTTTTGTGACTCATTAAAGCATTGTTTTTTAAACTTTTATTTCTAGAGCATACCACACTTTGACGATTGTGACACTCCACTTTAGGAACGTCTTTTTTGATACCAATATTTAAGTATTGTGTTTCATTCTTTAGGACAGTTTTCTCTCCTTTTGTACTTTCTACTTTTGAGGGTTACCCCCTCCCTGTCCAGTTACATTAGACAAATTGTATGGGCCAACCCATCTCTTCATTAAATTTAAAACTTTACAGGTGTTTCTCTTAACCACCCTTTTGAAAGCCTTGCCCCTATTTGTATGTCCTAACCCATCTTTAGTGAATCTTATCCCCCATTTTCCCTCTTTATGTGTCTTACACCCCTCTTGTGTCTCTTACAACCCCCCTTGTGTGTCTCTTACAACCTGCTGTTGTGTATCTCTTACAGCCTCCCTATTTTTTACTTTCTCCCAACCCCTTTGTGTGTGTCTTTTTACCCTTCTCCAGTTCTTCTGAATGTTTTCTTTCCCTGAGCCACATTAGTTGCCTCATACCCCAGTCCTTTTAAAATTTTCTCCCCTTCCCCAGCATTTATGTGTGTCTCAGCCCTCTAGTCCCTCTGTGTTTCTCTTTTTCACCTTCCCCAGCCCTTTTGTGTGTCTCTTACTTCCCCTAGCCCCTCTGTGTGTCTGTCTCTCCCTTTTCTGTGTCTTCCCTACCCCCAGTATATCTCTTTCTTCCCCCAGATCTTCTGTGTGTCTCTTTCTCCCCTCTTTGTGTCTTTTTCTCCCCCCCAAGATCCTTTGTGTGTCTTCCCGATCCCTCTGTGTGTCCATTTCTCTCACTCAGCCCCTCTGTGTGTGTCTCTTTCTTCCCAGTCCCTTTGTGTGCCTCTTACTTCCCCCAGCCCCTTTGTCTGTCTATTTCCTTCCCAAGACCCTTTGTGGGTATTTCTCCCCCTAGCTCCTCTGTGTGTTTCATTCTCTCCCCAGCTCATTTGTTTGTCTGCCCATTACCCCTATGTGTGTATCTTTACCACAAGTCCATCTGTATGTCTTTCTCTCCCACCAAACCACTTCATGTGTCTCATTCTCTCTCAGCCCCTCCATGTCTCATTCTGCTCCATCCCCTCCATGTGTCCCATTCCCTTCCAGCCTTCTTAATGTGTCTCATTACCCAGCTCTTCCATCTATCTTGTTTTCACTTCTCCCAGGCCCCAGCCCCCAGCCCCTCAATATGTCTCATTTCTCCCTAGCCCCTTCCATATGTCTTCCTCCCAGCCCATCCATGTGTCTCATTCCCCCCCAGCCCCTCCATTTGTCCTATTCCCCACCCCAGCACCTCCATGTTTCTCATCTCCACCCAGCACCTCCATCCATGTGTCTCATTTCCCCATGTGTTTTATGCCCCCCAGCCCATCCATGTGTCCCATTTCCCCCCAGCTCTTCCATGTGTCTCATTTCTCCTCAGCCCCTCCATTTGTGTAATTTTGCCCAGCCCCTCTATGTGTCTCATCCCCCCCTCCCCCAAGCCCTTCCATGTGTCTCATTTCCTCTCCCCTTCCCCGTCTGTGCTTGCTGAACTTCATGTAGCGGAGCTGAGCAAACCATGGGTACAGGTTTTTCCTCTACCCGTCTGACAGGAAATGCTCACTAAGAGCACTTTCTGTCAGATCGTGTTCTGTGCGTCAACAATACATGCTGTGACTGTCAACAGGGGAGCACTGTGCTATGCACTTCTCTCCTGCCAGCTGGTGCGTCATAGGAGGTCATGCGCTGGAAAATTCCCTGGTAAACACTGAGAAAAACTTTGCTCTACCTTTCGTATATGACAGGATCATTCAGACATATACATGCACCTTGGGATGGACATTGTTTGAAAACCTCTGTATAGTCTCTATGGTCTTCCCTGATTCACTACCTGCACAGTGCAGTGACATTATCAGACCTACTAAGTGTTAGCTTTCAAATAATGTCTGACCCAAGGTGCTTGTATATGGCTGAAGTATCCTGTTATATACTAAAGGTAGGGATGAGTTTTTCTATTTTTTTTGCATATGCTTAATTTAACACAATCTATTTTTAATCAAAATGTAAAAAAAAAAAATGTATTACATTAAATAGTGTTGAGGTGACTTTTGTCCTTTAATGGACCACTATAGGCACCCAGACCACTTCAGCTCAATGAAGTGGTCTGGGTGCCAAGTCCATCTAGGATTAACCCTGCAGCTGTAAACATAGCAGTAACACTAGAGTTAATCCAGCCACCAGGGCCGCTTGAAGGAATTTGGGGGCCCCAAGCAAAATGGACATGGAGTCCCCCCCCCACACACTTTATATAAATACAAAAGGTTTACAGTGCAAATTCTGCTGTTGCATATACTGTGCATAAATAAAAAATGTTTACAGTGCAAATACTGCTGTTGCATATAATGTGCATAAAATTTGAACATTTTCAACAATTGAACATTTGCAAAAAACACTACTGTACCATAAAATCAAATATACATTAAAAAAGTGCACAATAACTTAATTCAACATACTTAAAACACACACACACATTCACATTTGTCAGTTCTCACAAACGTGCAAATGATCAAAAACTGCTGTGCGCGTAGTGTGAAAGAGCTCCCTGTCCTGCCCCCTGTCCTATAGAGCTCTCTCTTCCGTCCCTTAGAGCTCTGCCCTGCCTCTTAGTGGTCTTTCCTCTCCCCCCACACTCCCCTGCCGGACTCTTCTCACTCCCCCCCCGTATTCTCCTCACCCCCCCTCCCTGTGTACTCCTCACCCCCCTTCCCTGTGTTCTCCTCATCTCTGCTTCTCCTCACCCCCTCCCTGTGTTCTCCTCATCTCCACTTCTCCTCACCTCCCCCTTCCCTGTGTTCTCCTCATCTCCTCACCCCCCTCTCCCTGTGTTCTTCTTACTCCTCTCCCCTCCCTGTGTTCTTCTTACTCCTACCCCCTCCCTATGTTCTTCTTACTGCCCCCATGTTCTTCTTACTCCCCCCCCCATGTTCTTCTTACTACTCTCCCTCCTCCCCCTCCCCTATGTTCTTCTTACTCTCCTCCCTGTGTCCTTCTTACTTCCCTCCCCGTGTCCTTCTTACTTCCCCCTCACCCTCCCTGTATCCTTCTTACTCCCCTCCCCCCTCCCTATGTTCTTTTTACTCCCCCCTCCTCATGTTTTTTTACTCCCCCCTCCCCTTTCCTATGTTTTTTTTACTCCCCTCCTATGTTATTTTTACTCCCCCCTCCCTCCCTATGTTCTTTTTTCTCTCCCCTCCCTCCCTATGTTCTTTTTACTCCCCTCCCCCTCCCTATGTTCTTCTCACCTCCCCTTCCCTGTAGCGTGGCTGGGTACCACGTGGTAACAGGAGATTCAGTTTCATGTTCCCGGCCGGGACTCAGTGTACACTTCCTGTCAGTCCGGCCGAGAACAGGAAACTGAATCTCCTGTACCGAGTGGTACCCAGCCGGACTGACAGGAGGACGAGAATCTCGGCCCCGCTACAGGGAAGGGGAGGTGACGAGAGAGGCAGTGCTGCAGCCACCTGAGGTTCTCTATAGAGCGCTCAGGCGGCTGCAGCCTTATAGGAAGCGCCGGCCCTGCTTGGGGTACCAGGCCAGCTCGGGGCCCCAAGCAATTACTTGGTTTGCTTCCCTGGTTGTGACAGGCCTGCCAGCCACTAGTGGCTGTCTCATTGACAGCCGCTAGCGGCGCTTCCACTCTGAAAATCACAGTGAGAAGACGCTGACGTCCATAGGAAAGCATTGAGAAATGCTTTCCTATGGACTGTCTGAATCCGCGTGTGGCTCTTGCCACGCATGTACATTCGGCGCTGACGTCGGAAGAGGGAGGAGAGTTCCTCAGCGCTGAGGGAGCCCAGCACTGGAGAAAGGTAAGAGTTTAACCCCTTCAGCCCCCTTCAGCCTGGGGAGAGTGGGACCCTGAGGGTGGGGGGAAACTAAAGACCCTATAGTGCCAGGAAAACAAGTTTGTTTTCCTAGAACTATAGTGGTCCTTTAAGGGCTCATATATAACTTCTTCTCCTCCATTTTATCCCAATAGTCGCTTATGAGTCTTCTCTTGAATGAATAAGGAAATTCTTGTTCAATTCAGTGAACGCTACTTCTTGTTTCATTACATTTGTTTATTTTTAATTAAATATATTCAACACACAGCTACATTGTGCATGTAAGTGACATTTTAGCATTCGTAATGAGAAAGCATCTGTAATAATTGTCTAATGCATAAAAGATTATCTGAGAAATGTTCTTTTTTACTTTGTTGGATTGTAACTTTTAATGAAATAAAAAAGTGAAAATAATTCAAATAAATCACTCCTGGTAGTTTTTTGTTGTTTGTTTTTTGCTGACCATGTCTGGATTATTACTCAACTCTACCAGTCAACTCAACTCTGCCAGTCATTTATGAACAGATTGGAAGAGTTCATAGATTTCTAAAAAAGTTACTGAGCAGACATGACTGTGACTTTTGTGATAGTACTCATTATTTTTTTCTAAGTGATAGAGAATCTGCTTGCACGTCTATTGTATTCATAGAGTTGTGAAAACCTGATCGTGATAAAGTAGCCATCTGCAAGTAACCTAGGTGGCCTACAGATAAACCTCCTAGTTTCTAAGCTCCACAGGGCACGTAGGACAGTTCAAATTACCCTATGAATTAAGTTATTGCAACGGGTATCAGTCAGTCTAAAATGAAAGTCCCATAAGCTATGATTTTTGAAATCATAGAAAGTCAGAAGACTGGTTTATTTCCCACTCACAACACTACGTATGTTGAAATCTTTCCAAGAAGTTCGGCAATCCAGCTTTCTTTTTTTATTGCAAGTAGGAGAATCATTAAAGGGACACTATAGTCATCAGAAAAACTATAGCTTAATGTAGTTGTGCTGGTATCTACTGCCTGTCCCTGCAGGCGTTTTAATGTAAGTGTTTACATTACTGCCTAGGATCACCTCTAGTGGCCATCAATCAGATGTTTTGCCGGGCATGGGCAATAGCCTCCCAATGCTTTCCTATCGGATTGGATTGACTGAGATCAAGTTTGATGATATCAGTCTCAGCAAAGGAGGCGGATACACCAAAATATCTCCATTAAGCTGAACTTATTTTGGTACTTATATTGTCCCTATCCATAACATAATCTAACAAGCATATTGCAAAAAACGTCCCCTATACATTTTTCAGACTGTGCTAATAATGATTGGTATAATAAATAGTGGGACACCTTCCAATACATTCCTGCATATTTATGCACAAAAAGATGATATTAACTGTATACATATTAACTGTATCAATACTTTGGTAATGGAATTTCTGATGGCAGTGACCTTATCATGCATTTGTTAGTTTAAGTGGGATGTGACTGTGAGAGTAGGGGATCCAATAAAAAGTGACCCATTTAATAATAATACAAATATATTAAACTTGGAAAGGCACATTTAGTTGTTGGATGTTTCAATATTTGTCCTATGTTCTAGATGTTATTAGAACCTGACTTCAAAGTACTAATTTTATTGACCTTGGAAGGGTGGAAAACTGAGTTTGTCCTGCTGGGAATAGAACCTGTAATACTGCAGCTTAATCCCTATCTACTAAGCTATCTCACAATTGACCATATATCATTAATTCACTGCTAACAAGAATCTACACCTTATAATTTAAATATAAAACATTGTTGGCTATCGGAAGAATAAATATTACTATTTTCATACTTGTTCAGTATAAGATATACACATCGCAACTGCCCAGATGTCCATCCCTATACTTTATGTCTCAGATGGCAGTGCATGTGCCTGAATAAGAATTGTCTACCAGCTGTTGTAGGTAAATTTGA
Organism: Pelobates fuscus; assembly: GCF_036172605.1. NCBI lineage: Eukaryota > Metazoa > Chordata > Amphibia > Anura > Pelobatidae > Pelobates > Pelobates fuscus. The sequence continues at coordinate 227,222,593 of NC_086317.1, forward strand.
CTGCTGACCTACCATCTGTATTTGTAGTGTGCTTGGCCTCTTTCTGCAGCTGATGACGTTTTTGCTATCCTCAGCATACCTTTCTTTATTTTATAGCTGTCTAAAGCTCTTGCCAAGATTCTTTTTTTTTTGAGTGGATAATGATTTGTAAGAAACAGTAAAAGAAAAATGTGTCTAACTTTTCAAGAACATCCATTTTAAATGTTCCTGCAATGTGAAATTGTGTCTCTTGCTATCTTGCCCTGTTTAGAAGCAGCAATATCACTCACACAGATTAACAGATATCGTTGGAATATTCCTTTATTCCATCTAATATCTGTGGCTTCCTTATTGTCTAATTGATCCACAACCAAGTACTTACTCTAGGGGACAAATGTCAACCAGCCCAACAGATGTGATCACAAGGGGGGTTGCAAGACTAAAGGGAGGACAACTCCAGAAATCACTCACAGTGGTGCTTTTTGCTACATATGTAATGTGAGTGTATTAAATCATATGTAGATGTGTTGACAATTACATACTACAACATATCTAAACATAATCTCTCTATCATCTATGAGGATTGGACCTGGGTTTTCCTCTCTGATGTCCTGCTTTTTGGACTGTCTAGAAAAATGCTCATATTAATGCTCATATTAATGCTAGTTACTCACAAATCTTTACTGAAAATTAAGTAATATTTGTAATATTAGAACTTCTTTGCTTGCAGTAATGCTACTAATCAAACAGCAGACTATATAATAATTTAGCTTTAAAATTAATGGCTTGATGCAGTGCTTTCACTAAGTACATAAAACCCCCCAAAAAATAGCATTTATGATTTCGGCAATAAAGTTAACATTTTCTATCTTGTTATCTAGAGGTAACATTTTACAAAGCAAGAAAGAGCACTTCAGCAAATTGAAATTGTAGTAAAAAATACATATTAGATGTTATCAGGAAATATTGCATCAGAAAACACATTTTCCAACTGTAGTTTCGTACAAATTATTGTTACGAAATGAGATTTACATCACCTCGTTTGCTCTGCATAGTTTAAAAGTTAATAGCATTGTTATAAATAGGGCATTATCTTAAACAGAGAAACTGCACCTTTTCACTTAGTGTTATGACATTGTGAAGATAAGTAAATTAGGAGAGGAGATCGTTAGCAAGTCATTATGGTTCCATTTAATATCAGAACAGCAGGCTGAAAGGTAATCTTAGAAAATTGTAGAAAACATTGAAAGCAATGTATTGAGGAATCATTGTTCTGCTCTGCTTTATTTTAGACCAGTAGAGATAAGCATTTACTTAAAGTGTGACATGCTGTGGAGGATGGTCCATAGGGCTGGGTGAGGTAACAACCGCCCCAGTTTTTGTTGCAATAAAAAATCATTTGTGCTAGAAAGCACACATCTCTCTTGATTAGTTCTAAGTTTTTACCCTGTTTATTGGCAGCTGTAAATACTGCTGTGAGGCAAAGCAACTAAACATCAGGATTTTCAGGCATTTTTGAATAAATTTACCCTTTTCTATATATAGACCTCTTAGATATGCTTTGTCTGCTCAAATATTTCTGATGTCACCATTTGGCTTTGCATTGAACTATTTAATCATGGATGCCCTGTCAGACCTGCCTGCATATTGTCATGCCTTTTAGAGTTATCAATGGTTAACAGCATAGGGGAACGAATCAGGCTTCTTTAACCCCTTAAGGACCGTTTTTTGCGATGTTGTACATTTGCGACCAGGCATCTTTTTACACTTTTGTGGTGTTTGTGTTTAGCTGTAATTTTCCGCTCTCTCATTTACTGTTCCCATACAAATTATATATTGTTTTTTTCAGGACAAAAGGGGCTTTCTTTACATACCATTATTTATATAATCTCATGTAATTAAATTTTAAAAATGTGAAAAAATATGATGAAAAATTTAAAAAAATACATGTTTTTTGACTTTTATATGAAAAATCTTTTACTCATCTAGAAAAGCGAATGAAAAAAAACTGCTAAATAGATTCACAATTTTGTCCTGAGTTTAAAAATACCCAGTGTTTACATGCTTTTTGCTATTTTTTTGCATGTTATAGGGCTATAAGTACAGGTAGGATATTGCGGTTTCAAAACATACATTTTTAAAATGTATCAATAGTGACATTGTAACACTATTATCTGTCATAAATCGCTGAATAACACCCCACATGTACATATTTTTTTTTAAAGTATACAACCCAGGGTATTCAATATGGGGTATGTCCAGACTTTTTTAGTAGCCACTTAGTCGCAAACACTGGCCAAAGTTAGCGTTCATATTTGTTTGTGTGTGAAAAAAGTAAAAAATTAAATTGAACGCTAATTTTGGCCAGTGTTTGTGACTAAGTGGTTACTAAAAAAGACTGGACATACCCCATTTGCAATACCTTGGGTTGTCTTCTTTTGCAAATGGTATGCCATCATGGGGGTAATTCTCATTCCTGGGCTACCATACTCTCTCAAAGGCAACGTAACCAACCTGGCAATTTTCAATGTAAAAATATTTGACCCATATATTTGACCCTGTAACTTTCAAAAACGCTATAAAACCTGTACATGGGGGGTACTGTTATACTCAGGAGACTTTGCTGAACACAAATATTATGATACATATTATGGAAAATGTATCACAACAATTATATCATCAGTAAAAGTGCTGTTTGTGTGTGAAAAATGCAAAAAAAGTCACTTTCACTGACAATATCATCGCTGTGATATGTTTTACTGTTTTGAATCACTAATATTTGTGTTCAGCGAAGTCTCCCGAGTAAAACAGTACCCCCCATGTACAGGTTTTAGGGTGTCGTAGAACGTTACAGGGTAAAATACAGTGATAGCAAATTAAATTCTCTGGACTTTCGGCCTGGGTTGGCAGGCAGGTCCCTTAAATTGCAATCAATAAAATAACTTAATTATGTAAAAATATTACATAAATACGCACGTAGAATTTAAATATATATGCATATTTATATATTTGAAGTCTACGTGTATATTTATATAATTATTTATGTAATTTTGTATATGGACATATGAATAGTTCGTATTCTTTTTATTTATTTATATATACATAGATATATATACAATTTCAGTCTAAGTGTATTTTGATATAAATATATATATATATATATTAATATCAAAATACAGTTAGAATACAATTTCGTATAGATATATAATTTTTTTTTAAATTTGTATTATTATTTTTACATGTTTAATTTAATTTAAATTACTTATTATTTGTATTTTATAATAATATATATACAATATATATAGTTATTATATATATTATATATATATGTGTGTAATTTAATTATAAGTGTATTTTTTATTAATATATATACATATTAATATAAAAATACACTTAGTATGACATTATATATATATGATATATAGACATATATTATATAGGTATAATATATGTCTATATATCATATATATATACACATATATAGTTTTTTTTTTTTTTTACTAACTTTAACTTTAATTTTTTTTTTTTACACTGGCAGTGAGACTGCCTGTCAGCACAGACTGTCCCCCTGCAGGCAGACACATGGACACCTATTGTGACAATGTGGTCGCCCTGTTGAGCGATCACATGGCCACAGGGGTCCTAATCTGCCATGGGGAGACTGTCTGGGCAGCAGGCAGTCTCCCCACAACGGGAGCACCGCCGATCGCCGCCGGGGGAACGACGGCGATCGGGTAAGTAAATCTTGAAGTTAGGACGGTTCAGGACCGTCAGCAGTCGGCAATGGGAAAATGACGATGACGGTCCTGAACCGTCCTGCGTCCTTCAGGGGTTAAAACAGGCATTGTTTCCAAAATATGGGTATCCATAGGTTTATGGTGATTTTTTGATCCCTAACCATCATTTCTACATGTATGACATCTTTCTGGCGACACTACAAATTTGTCAATCTTTCTGACTTAAAGGGACACTATAGTCACCTGAACAACTTCAGCTTAATGAGGTTGTTTAGGTGAGTGCTACAGCTACCCGGAGCCTTTTTCTTGTAAGCACTGTATTTTCTGAGAAAAGTGTTTACATTGGAAGCTTGGAACACCTCTTGTTGCAGTCAATCAGACGGCCACCAGAGGGACTTCCGAGTTCAGAGGCCCTAAAAAGGCCTATCGTCCGATGCATTCTGGGTGAATATATCAGACGGGTTATCAGCACACAAAGCACTGTGAACGCGCTTTGTGTGCTGATAGCCTGTCAGCACTGCTGTGGGCGTGGCTTCAGCAGTCAGCTGAAGCCCGAACCCACAGGGACGCTATCTGGCCACAATAGTGGTTGAAGGGGGGGGAGACCTACTCTCCTTCCCCCCCCACGGCCCCCACCCCTGAGCGGCGGGTGGGGGCCCTAAAATTCACAATAGGGGGGGGACCTACTGTCCCCCCCCCCGGCCCCCACCCCTGAGCGGCGGGTGGGGGCCCTAAAATTCACAATAGGGGGGGACCTACTGTCCCCTCCCGGCCCTCACCCCTGAGCGGTGGGTGGGGGCCCTAAAATTCACAATAAGGGGGGGACCATCCAATCAGAGTGTTCTTAGCCTAATTGCAGGGCGTGGCAAGGCTTTATAGGCCTTCCCCCACCCTGCAAAGCTCAGTCTGCGCGGAGCCCTCCATGGGTGAAGATGGATTATTTTTTTGCGCTCGTTTTTTTTTTTGTTTTTTTTTTAATTGTGTCGGTTATTATGGCTTTTTATTTGGCCTTTTTTGGGGCTGAAGAAAGAAGATTTTAGAAGAAAGAAAACATCGAATGGTAAGTTGTTTTTATCTCATATTTTTTTTTTTTACAGGTTTTTATTTAAAGGTTCCCCCCTCATTATTTTTAGGGTGAGGGGGTAGGTAGGGAGATAATTTTTTTTTTGGGGGGGAAGGGTTAACTAGGGTCCCCCCCTTTGTATTTAGTGCCCCCACCCACCGCTCAGGGGTGGGCGCCGGGGGGGACAATAAGTCCCCCCCTTATTGAGAATTTTAGAGCCCCCACCCGCCGCTCAGGGGTGGGGGCCGGGGGGGACAGTAGCCCCCCCCCCCTTATTGTTAGTTTTAGAAAGCGAGCTGAGCTGTCAGTCAGACAGCTCAGCTCGCGAACGCGCATTCCGCGCACATGCGCGGTAAAGCGCTCAAGTTCTTCATAGGGCGGCTGTCAATGCCGCTCTATGAAGAACGCGATTGGTGCAGTGCAAAGCTGCGCATGCGCACCACATCGCGATGACGCTTCTCTCTGAGAAGCGTCCTATTGGGCCCCGCGATTTCGTCATTTTGACGAAAAATGGGGCGCAGCATGGCTGGGAGCTCGGCGCTGGAACGGAGGTAAGTTTTTAATATAAAAAAAACTCAAAAATAATTTTTAATCCATGAAAGTTCATATAAAAGCAAGAAGGAAGGCTGGGGGACCTGTCTTTCTTGCTTTTATATGTTGACTATAGAGTCCTTTAATTTTTTCAAAATGTATAATTCGGTGTATTTGGGTATAGAAAATACAATGTTTAGAACACTTTAATGAATACAAATAGTTTAGACAAACAACAAAGCACTATTTTAAAACAATACTTTGATACATCTCTTCCATTGTGTCTCTGAATTCTGGTGGGTATACATTTATATATACACAAGCATTATGTCCGCTTTTTTAAGAGGAACTAACCTTTCCCAGAAAAATATACGACTGAATACAACACTGAAATTCACCCATAACAGTTTTTTCATGAGATTATCTGTTTTCTTTTCATTTCAAATCAAAGACTTAGCATAAATATTATATTAAAAATTATAGGACTACGCTACTGAGCGGTCGTGCTTCTGCTGAGCTCCCGCTCCATAGAGAAAAAAAAGACTTTCAGCCCTAAAATACACGACCCAAGACGACTTCACCTACCCTGCAACCTTGCCCGAGAAGAGATGGGGCGAAAAAACAGAAAAATCGCCCATGCAGAAGGTGCAGGCCACTCCGATATTCGCCTGTCCTTTCAAAGGCCGTCCTCACAGGCCAGAGCAAACATGGCGCTCGGAGACCCACGCGGCTCCAGCGACTCTGAGCCGTCACAAGACGAGGAAAGAACTCAAGCGCCCCAGGCCTATGGCAGCGTGTACCAGAGGACGGACTCGGACTCGGACAAATCCCCCTCCACTAAAGGGGATATCAAAAACCTTCTCCGAGATCTGAGGGAGTTATGGAAAGCGGACCTCGCAGGAGTACAGGAGGAGATTGGCGGCCTGAGACACCGCATGGGAGCCATAGAGGCCAAGGATAAGGAAAGAGGGGAAACATTAGAGGACACGAAGACCCGTTTAGACACACTCACCCAGCAGGTGCAGCGCCTATCCCGCACGGTGACATCCCTAGAAATCCGACACCGGAGGAGGAATGTCAGAATCCGTGGGGCACCAGAAACGGTGGGACAAGACGCCTTAATAGGTTTCACCCGCGAGGTACTTGCTGCACTAGGCCTCAAGGATGAAGGCGGATCACCAACCCTGGTCACGGCTTTTAGAGTCCGTAAAGCCCCTACAGCACCCGCAGACGCACCGCGAGACATCATAGCGGTGACAAGGGACATCAGCGCGAAATCCTCCATCATGGCCCGGGCCAGGCAACGACCAAACCTGCAGATAGCCAATTGCAGGATCTCCATATATGAAGACCTGCCCTTTGCGGTCCTCCTAGACCGGCGCAGATTCGCACCCGTAACCCGGATCCTGAGAGACAGAGGAATCAGGTACCGGTGGGGGCTGTCGGGAACCCTAGTGGTGACGCTAGGGGACTCCATACACACGCTGACTGCCTCTGAAAACCATACGGAATTTCTACAGAGCCTCCCGCTGCTGGACCCGCACACCACAGCACAACAAGCGACAACGTCCCTGAGGACTGCAAACCATGACCCTAAACAGAAACGCGGCCTTAGTCAACCCGGAGTGACACCTGACCAGGGGCGACGAGACCCCCCAAAGGACTCAGTGGACAGAAGGAGAACACTGGCTGGTACCCTGACTGGGCCACCTGATGCTTACTGATGGTCACACAGCTCATAAGCACCTACTCCATACCGAGTACCAAGACTGACTTGCTCTCATTCCCACTATACCAGAGACTCTGCTACTGAAATAGGGTTTCGTTATATCAGGGTTTTGTTTTCTCACACTTATTGTTATTACTTTTATTATTATTTTTCTTTGTTCAGTTATTTATACTGTTATCAGACTGGATTCATCGTCTAGGCCTACACTAACAGAGACTGAGCGTCCCCTACCAAGAGACACTCAAGCAGTGAGTAACCCCCAGACACACCCCCCATATAGGCTTACCACCATGGGACACAGGGCGTCACAAAATGATCCAGTGGGAGACAGCACAGAGATGACCCTCCTGGAATCCCACACAGAGCCTGACTTCTCCTACACCACCCCCCTCCTAGACACCCACACCCATATAACAAGACACGCAAGTTGGAGCGACAGACAACACCACGACGAAACAAGGGCGCACATAGACAACCCAACCCGACAGTCACATTCTCCACTGGAGAACTGAAAAGGCACCATACACCCAAAGCCCACTAAAGACCCAGACTGAGTGCCGCAACAAACTAGGAACCGACCACATACGAAAGACACACACTGCAGGATACACATTGCACGATGTTTCCATTGCTCTTTCTTTTCCAATTTTATTCATTTTTATTTTTTATTAAATGTATTTTTTTTTCTCCTCCTCTTAACGTTTTACCATGTTAATGATACTTTAATTTAATTTAAACATAACCTGTCTAATCCATATGACTGTAAGGTATCCCTTATGCATACCCAAATAAGGACAAGACACGTATTACTTAACCACTCACTTCATAAAACTGTGATCCTAAATGTCATTACGCTGTATATTATGACACACCCGCTACTGCTGTCGTGGCACAGCGGGAATGTTTGTTAATTCTTATTGCACAACCAAAATAAAGAATTAAAAAAAAAAAAAAAAAAAAAATTATAAAGTAAAAATCAATAAAGTTAACATTTAATATATTCCGAGTACTATATAATGTAATGGTCTAGATATACACACACGGGTATCATATTATTATATATTTCTTTAACAATTGCATAATTTCATTACAAAACATATAAACAGAAATATTTTTTTTTTCCCCAGTTTCTGAAAAGTGGCCAGCCTTTCAAGGTAGCATTTAACTAATTAACAGACCAGCTGGCAACTAATTTACAGCTAATTAAAGAAAGTGGGAGATATTGGCCTGTATGTGACCTTTCAGGATTAACCCATGAATGACAGATATAACTAGGTGTTTCCAATAATTTGTAAACGAGTTGAAAGAGGCGCAACAAATTAAATCTGACAAAATTCACGTGTGAGCGAGATTTACTACAATGTGAATAAGGTAAAGAGTTAATTAAATTGCTCCGTAAATCCTCAGTAAAATAGTGAATTTCACAGCCCCTGTCCCTCGTAATAGGTTACACCATGGTTTGTATTTGCATACTTTCTAGTGTCTCCAGACTATTAGGAGGAGGCGTATCAATGTTTTGCTATCAGGCAAGTGGGTCAAAGTTCTAAACCAGCAATCACAATGAAAACCAGTGAAATATTGCTTCTAATCCCAATTAGTTTTGACCCGCTTTTCTGTTGATCTTTTGAAGACAATGCAGTATGAGCTGGCACACACACAGAAAGTATTCTCATCTAAATATGCACATTATTGTTCATGTATGTATTATAATAAAGCTAATAAGACAAAATATGTAGCAAGACTATTTATTAAAGAAGAACTGTAGACCACTTGTCAATATTCTAATTGTAATCTTCGCTCTTTGAAATAAATTTCCACCTAGGCTGGAATACATTGTACTTCTATTGTAGTACCATGTGCTGTAGCTGTAGTAGTCCCCAGGCACCTTCCATGGGTAATTTGCCAAAAATTTACAAATCATGTGACACCTTGTTATATTGAACAGCCATGGTCCTTCTGGTTAGATTTAGCCTAATAAAGCAGAAGTTTATACTATCATGCAAGGGAGAGGGGCAGCCAGCACACAAAGAGATCCCAGCAGCTCATTAGACACCAACTCTGCAGTCTCCAAACTCACATTTAGACATCTGCCTGCTCTGATGAAAGAGAGATGCTCGGTGCTGCTTGTCCTCCAACGTGAACCACCCCATGATTTTCTGTTAGTAGTCCACTGCAGTACATAATATTTCATCCTGAGTATACTAGGTAAACATGTGCAGGGTAATGCAAATTTTAAACCTATTAAGTATGCCAGTGAGGATTAAAAGTACTCCTTAATGGTTAACATGATATTATTATTAGTATCGTTATTATAGACTCTTCCTTTAAAAAAAAAAAAAAAAAATGTTTGGACCATCTGTCTATTTTTTCTCTAAAACTGCTGCCATCCTGTACATTGACATGTTTATCAACATTTCTGTCAAGCATCCTGGCACCTATACAACTCAACATAGGCGAACTGTAAGTTCCACCCATCCAGCACATTGATGAGGACATAGTGACAGTATTAGGATACACCAGGGCTGCCATTCTTCCATACAGTACAACTACTGTGATGTTCCGCTAGTAGATTTAAGATCCATTTATTTGAAGAGTAATTTAATTTTCTGCTTAAACACTCGTAAATGAACTCCAAAGAGTTAAATCAGCGTCTTTCTTACAAATTGCTTTTTAACAAGGTTTTTCTGATTAAACGGTATTTTCTTTAAAATGGGAAAATTGACAAAACCTCCAATTAAGTTTTCCCTCATACATCATTTAGTTGGAGGTGGGATTGTTACTGGAACATTGCCCTTTAAATCCATTAGTGGTTTTACAGAATAATCCATGATACCATAACAGCAGGGCTATAACATAAATTACCAATATAGACTTAGCCATTATGAAATACTTTGTTTGCATCAAAAGTATCGCTAGAGTCGTTTTAATTCTTTAATTATGTTTAACTGAAGTCAGGGGGTATTGTAATATGTACCAAACAAATTCTAATCAGGCAGCCAATCAAACCTGGTAAGTAATGCTCTGATTAGTTCTTTCATTGAAGAGTGACTTTTTAGCAACAAAACATAAATTTACTGAAAATTACTTTTGTACTACTTTTCAATGCTTGTGATATGTCTCTAGAGATATATGCACCCAAGTGTATTTTTTTTAACTAAAGGGACATGGTAAACATTACATCTTATTGAATTGGTTATAGTGCCTGGAGCCCCTTGGGGTTGTTTCTCCATTCAGTGTTAAACCATTTTTGAGCAGTTTAACACTGATTGATGGTCCCACGACCTGGCAACTACTGCTGCTATGGTTAAGATATTAGAGAATTACACTCTTCCTTAGACATACCAGTTCATATCAGCAATGGGTGATTGTGACAGGCTGAGAGTGGTCAGCCAACATGCTCAGCCAATCACTGCTTCCCCATCAGTCTGAGCTGATGGGCTGCTGAGGACTCTAGTTTAGCATTAAAACATTTTTAAAAGTTTTAACACTGAACTAGAAGATGGTGTCTGGGGACTCCATACACCACAACCACTTCAATGAGATAATTTGGTTACAGGTGGTTAGAATGAGCTACAAGAATGAGGTAGACCTCTAGTTTGTACTTTCATGCATATGTTAGTAAATTTGTTTAAATGGCACTTTATGTACCATGAACACATCTGTGTATTCTATTCATTCATAGGCTTGGAGCACTCAGCTCATTGGCTTAGAGCACTGTAGTTGACCATTGGAACCCAGATAAGAGGCAATAATTTGCAAAATGTTTTGCCCTCTTATCAAGGAATGATTCTAATGTACTCATGGCATTTTAACCACTGCAGTGCTCATGACACTGATCAGCCACAACATTAAAACCACCTGCCTAATATTGTGTAGGTCATGCTGCCAAAACAGCCCTAATGTATTGAGGAATGGACGCCACAAGACCTTTGAATGTGTACTGTGGTATCTGGCACCAAGACATTAGCAGCAGATCTTAAGTCTTGCAAGTTGCAAGGTGGGGCCTCCATGGATCGGATCTGTTGTTCCAGAACATCCCAAAGATGCTTAATTGGATTGATATCTGGTGAACTTGGAAGCAAAGGCAACACCTCGAAGTCTTTGTAATGTTCCTCACACCATTCCTAAACAATTTTTGTAATGCAGGGTGCATTATCCTGTCACTGCCATCAGGTAAACACCACAACAAGACTTGCCTTTTTAGAGAGGCTCTGACCAAGTTGTTTAGCCATAACTATTTGTCCCTTGTCAACGTAAAGCAGATCATTTCACTTACCCATTTCTCCTTCTTCTGACACATAAAATTCAAGAACAGACTGTATACTTGCTCCCTATTATATTTTACTCCTTGACAAGTGCCATTGTAACCATATAATCAATGTTATTAATTTCACCAATCAGTGGTTTTAATGATGTGCTGATAAGTGTACCTCTTTAAGACCTACCATATTAAATTATGAGCATTAGTTTAATTTTTTTGTGATAAATAAAACCATGCATACAAAAAAAAACTTCATAGAGCTATTAGGTGATTTTTGAAAAACATTACTTGTTTACAGATAGATTATTTAATTATTTAATATTGAGAGATTTTAATGGCATTTTAAGCTTAATTAACAGCCTTCAGTGATATGCTGTAATTTGCACAATTTTCAAGACATATTGTATTATAATTTGGCTTTAAAGTGTATTTTCAACTGTCTCTATAAGTTTTCTATTAAATTACAAAGCTAAATTTCTATTTGAAGAATGGGCCAACAAGCTAATTTTAGGTACCTAATCTGGATCCCTGTCAAAAAAGTGAACCATGGACAGTTATTTCCCTGGATTTCTAATATTATGTTCATTGATCTCCTAATTTTAGCAAATATATGTTTGTGAGGTCTGAAAAATAAAATTATATGTAGAAATCTACGCATTTGTCCTGGAACTGGGTACTTTCATCTTGGTTCCCTGTTAATTATCCATATAAATATTACCCTTTTCTGAAAATGAACATAATTACTAGAAGAGGATTAAAATAAACAATATTTCCGTTTCCCTATTCATTTGCAATGTGGCTATGCCGGGAAAAAACTGGATTCGAATGTCATTTGTAAAATTTGCAGTACACATTTAAACAAAATGGAGCATTTCATGAAAAATGTTCCAGCATTATGTGGGTGATTTTCATTGTTTTATTCAATGTTGTTCTTTTCGGATTGGTTCTCATTTAAGATCTGCTGCCTTATAGTATGGAAGGAAGAGAAACTTTGATCATATACATGATAGCCCTAGAAATTTTCCTCATTATTCTTTAATTTCACCTCGGTTTCTAGATATTAGAAGAAAAAGAAAACCTGTTAGTTTAATTGCTAAATTGTTGATATATATATTCCCAGTAATATAACCAGTGCCAATGGAATTGCTAACATCTAGGACATATGTGTTATAAATTGGCGTAATTGTGACATTTATTCATATATTAATTAATTTGTATTTGTACAAGATTGCACTTTTTATTTGATGAAGATAACTATTTCATTCCGAGTTATAGGAAAAATATAATTATCACAGCTATGAAATATTGTAAGATGAAGCAGACCCTTCACACACCAATTTAGTACACATATGTTCTAGATGTTGATACATCCATACAGTGCATTGTGATTCATTAGGACTTCTTTTTTTTACTGCAGAATAGCATTATTAATGCAGGCTGCAACTGCTGGGGCATTAATCATATAGCATTAACAAGCTTTTATGACATCTGTATGATGTCATTTTTATTAACACACTGGAGAAGTGTTTTATAAAACTTCAACTGTGGGGATAATAAATACATGTGTGCATACGGGACAGCTTCTTCAAATGATTAAACAAAGTGATTGGGTATTGGGCATATCTTAAAATGTAAAAAAATAAAATAAAATATGAAAATCCTATATGTATAAGATATATGAAAATACATTAGACAATTATGCATCTAGATGAACCTTTCTGTTACTTATTCTTCATTTGGTACCATATTTATCACACCCCATGCATATATATCTTTAAGTCTTCTAAAATAATACTGAATATTGATAATACTGAATTGTACAACAATTCATCTCTTCTTTTTAACTGGTTCTCTTGAGTTGCTTTTCCATTAAGATGGCCCAAGATTTAAACTCAAATGAAATGTTAAACAGAATTTGTTGGGTTTTAAATGAGGCCAGGGTAAATTTTAGACATGATATTGTCTAAAGAATTAATGGTTCTAGGAGCCACATAGACTAACTAAAGCAGATAAACCACAACAATGTTGTACAATAAATGACAATTATTTGAGGACAAAACCAAACTCATTGGGAATTATTAATTGAAACGTAAATATAGGGTTATGTTAATGCCATGCTCCTTTTCCCACACTTTATCTGTCAACCAAACAGTGGGAAAATGCTTATATCAGTGTACTGCAAAATATATATAGATCATAATATGATGTATATGTTTTGCAGTACACTGATTGACCCATTTTAAACATTTTTGGGGCTGAAATTCTGCCGAGCCAAAAAGACATATGTCCATAATTCATGCCCCCAAATAGCATTCCCTGTTTTCTGGAAAAATGGCTAGGCAGAGCCAAAGTCTATAGTTCATTTTCTGGAGTACAAACTAAAAAAAATACAAAACTATAAAACTCTATTGTCTTATAACAAAGAAAACATCAGTGGGTAATTTAAACACTCTCTGGGTATATGTTACTATACCAGGGGTAGGCAAGCATTGTCACTTTAGATGTCATGGACTAAGTTTTTTCCATCTCCCCTGATGCTTCGCCAGCATTAAAGCTGTAATCATATTAGGGAGATGCAGTCTACACCATCTGGAGTGGCAGAAGTTGCCTACCTATGTACTATATGATACCATCACAGAGCAATCTAACTGACCATATATGTTGTTTCAAAACTACACACTTTGGGGACACAGAGTTTTGCTCTACTTTAAGAACACACATCTGAGTTAAAAAAAAACCTTGTCCCTTTGTCATTTGGATAATGTAGCCTTGACTGTATCCTGGATGCTTACTCTGTGACTGTACTTTTCCTTTTACTAAATCTGTACAATTGTTTGTTTAAGCCCAGCTATGAAAATGTTTTACATGTATCTTAAAGAGTTTGCACCATAACCACTACAGCAACTTTGTGCTTAGAAATATGCACACATTTTACATCAGCCAGCGCTGAAATCTTGTTCTAGGATGGCTAATGACAAGGCAATGAAGCTGTTAGAGAAGGAGTTGCACCACTAAAAACTAAAACTAAATTTCATTCTGAAAGAACCATGACCACTTCAAATGACAAGTGACCATGGCTCTTGGAGAATCCTTTCATTATGATACCACCTAATATTCACTTCAATTATTTATGTTTCTTTAAGTCTTTTATTCTATTACAAACTCGCACAATTATTGTGTAGTTATTTACATGGCTTATTAGACATTTCATTCAACATTATAATTAAAGAGATACTCCAGATCCCTAAGGCTCTTCAGCTTGCTAAAGTGCTTTTTGTGTGAAGAGTGTGTTTTTTTTTTAAATTTTAAAAACACCCTCTTTTACAAAAAGTGCAGTTTTTATTATAGAAATACCTCTCCCTGGCTGTCAATCAGACAAACTGATTAATTTCTGGTTATTTATCTTAGTGTAGTTAAACTCAAGAGGTAAGCAATTGCTCAGAGCACCTACCTTGCAAAGACATCTCATTAAGCTGCATTCGGAAGTCTGTGATTGGACAGCCACAAAAAGTATTGCCTGGGTTAGAAAGGTAGGGCTTTTAAATGCTTCATATAGGAAATGCATGTTTTCATTTGGGGTATATATTCTCAACAGTGATTTTCATTTTGTTTTTAATTGTAATTGGGCAGTGGAGTGCCCCAATTTTTTTTTGTAGTGCATAGATGTAACACAAGCAGGCAAGAGGTACCCCAAAGGCATTCCTCCAGCTTTTCCCACACGAAACAAGCGGGGCACAAGAGTAACATGCACAATTTTATATTTTTAAACAGGTTTAAGCATACTTAAAATTATGATCTAAGAGTACAGGTAGTTGTAGCATTGTAGTTTTGGCTGTATACTTATACTTTATACATGTTTGGTCAGAGCTTTAGTTAAGTTAGTTTCTCACTAAATTAATTGACGTTATTATCAAAAGATGCATATATCAGAACATTGCTTATAAACTGACAGGTATCTGATATGCATGAATGTGATATACTTTTGTTGCTAGTCGATGCATGCTTGGTTAGGTACATGCAAATATCTCGCTCTATGACAATAGCATATAGATTTAGACACGCTAAGCTATACAAGCCTAAGAATGGTCTAGTGTAGTTGCGTTTAAGAGTATATTAAATGTTACGTCATGTCTATGGCATTGCAGTTCTAAGGGTGGTTAACGGTAACATTTATACCTTGTTAGCTACTGTGCGAGTCTGCAGTTTGATAAGGAATCAAGATAAGCCTGACAAGTAAGAAAAATCAGAGGAGGGACACGGATGGAGAGCACGGCATTGTTGAACATGCTAGTATTGGGTTACTAAAGTTGACAAGTGGTTTACAGTATGCAATTATATGACATTACTAAACAGGCATGGCACTGAATAGGCTTGGTCTCGTCAGGCCTAGCGTTTCTGAGACTGTCGAGGATATGTTACTCGTTTCTAGGTTAACTATACATTGTAGGCTGTCCTTAGTACCCAGCCTATTCAGAAAATACAAATTGGTCAAATGCATATACCAAAAGCTTTGTACGAATCAAAATAAAATAAAACAGACTTTAACTTTCTAGGTGTAGCATATTAACTGTACGTTGCATTAAAAGCCAAATTGGACAAGTATATCGAGTTATTTATAAACGGTTGGGTGTTGCACTAGGCTTTTAGTCCTGCATTGCACGGCTAGCGGCCGTAGTGGTGGGCCTGCATACCGTCATCCGATGCCACTATTGTGTTTCAGTAGGTAGTCCTTAGTGCTTGCCAACCTAGTGTCTCCTCTCATCCTGGTGCTGGTCCAATACAAGTGTTGGTTCTTAATCAGGGCCAGTGCTGTCAGGTACGGTGTGGGAAGATCCTGATACCTCTGCTGGTTAAGACCTTGCTGACGGTCGTCTGTACTGGCATGGTATGCTAGGGATCTCTCTTCCGTAGCGTGTGCCGGGATTCGGACTCTGTTGCTGCGGGCCTTGTGAGTGCCGGTCGTCCGTTGTCTCCCTGGTGTGGATCGCACGTCTGGGTGCTGTCTCGGCTGTGTGGTGTCGCGATGCATCGGGGGCAGGAGTCCCCTTCTGCCCCGGGGTTGCATGAGGGCTGGTGCATGCAGGCCACGAGCCTGGAGACCGTTGTGGTCCAGGTTCGACCCTTTCGGGGTGGTGCGAGGAATCTTGGCTGGTCGTTTGGGTCTTCGCTTTGCTTTTCCTCGCTTGTGTGGCCGGCACCTCTGGGGCTTGCCCCTTGTTGCTCTCAGCCCGGGAAGGCTTGTAACGTGAGTGTCGGAAGCTTGGGTTTTTGCGCTGCCCTGAAGCGGACCCTCACTCACCCTTCCGCCATCGGCTCTGGTCGTAGTATGGGAGATTCGGTGTGGCTTTCCCGCCCGCAGGCGCGCTTCCAGCATGACCCAGAAGCGGTCAAAGATAATAGTAATGGGGTCTTTTGCTTGTTCACCGGTGTGTGTGGCACCAGGTTGTTTTTGGTGCTTGTCAGGTGGCATTGGCTGATAGTGCTCCGCCATCTTGGGTGTTCCCGTCACCGCGTGTCTTCGAGAGGTCTTTGTGTCTGTCGCTTGGTGCTGGGTTCGGGACACTCCCTTTGGCGGGGACCGGGATATCCCCCACCGGTCCATGGGGGGGGGCGTGTTTTACGCTCTTGTGTTGCTTTCAGCATCTGGCGGGAAGGCGGCCGTCCTTCCCCCGTGCTTTTGCTAGGCCTCATTCCGTTGCCTCGGTTCCCGGTCGAGACTGGTGTCGAATTTGGTATCAGCACGTACAGAAGTGCTTCCTCTAGCCGATAGGCTGATTTGTGGAAAAATTTCAGCGGGTTTTCTCGGGTTTTCCGTCGAGTTTGTGTCAGCTCGGCGGGAGCTCCTGTAAAGTGCGTCTGGTCAGGATGCCTGTCCGGCTCCGCCCCCCGAGTGCCCCAATTTTGAATCATCCATACACTCTAGTGTATCCAAAGGAGATACCTTAAATGCAAGAGAGAATAGGGTCTTGCCTGAGAGTGTTCAATATATACATCATCTACTGTATTTCTTATTAGTAGAAATAATAACAAAGTAAAGTTCCATTTTTACAGTGTCCTTTCAGAACATTGTTCTGTATTATTGTATTATTATTAGATAATTATCGGTTCCATTATTAGCTAATATAATTTATGTTCCTTTAATTAGGCTGGTTCAGGAGACCACAGGACCTCCCATCTCTGCTAAGTAGAAATGTAAGCAGCACTATGTTGTTGGGAAGCCACATATCGCACAATAAAAGGACCATACAAATTCTGGGACACAGCCTAGCAAGTGCAGCAATGAGTCAGGGTTGTCATATATATCTCCAATAGTATTGGATCTGGTAAGACCATCCTGATTTCATAATTAGACATGTTCATACTATGTTGAATAGTGTCAGGGCACTAGACCCATACACAAAGAGCATTGACTGTCTTGAGTGTAGCTGGCTGAATGCCCTTGTCATGAGACTGTCGTTTCTACTTATTATTATTATTATTATTATTATTATTATTATTATTATTATTGCCATTTATATAGCGCCAACAGATTCCGTAGCGATTTACAATATTTTGAGAGGGGGGGATGTAACAATAAATAAGACAATTACAAGAAAACTTACAGGAATAATAGGTTGAAGAGGACCCTGCTCAAATGAGCTTACAGTCTATAGGAGGTGGGGTATTAGAAACATTATGATAGGAAATATCAAGTAGGAGTGAAGCAGAGCTGGAGGAGAGAGCAAAGCACTATCCCATAGGAGAGCAAGAGACAGGTATGTAAGAGAGAGATTACTCTGGGAGGTCATACGCTTTCCTGAAGAGATGGGATTTAAGGCCCTTCTTAAATGATTGAAGACTAGGGGAGAGTCTGATGGCAGTAGGCAAGTTATTCCATAGGAGAGGAGCCGCCCGTGAGAGGTCCTGCAAGCGTGAGTTGGCCGTACGGGTGCGAGCAGCGGTCAGGAGGTGGTCGCGGGCAGAGCGGAGGGTACGAGGAGGGGCATACCTCTGGATCAGTGAAGAGATATAAGAGGGGCTGGAATTGTTCAGTGCTTTAAATGTATGGGTTAGCACTTTGAATTGACTCCTATAGGATACAGGGAGCCAATGTAAGGACTGGCAGAGGGGCGAGGTGTGAGAGGACCGACTGGATAGGAAAATCAGTCTAGCTGCAGCATTCATTACAGACTGTAGCGGGGCAGTACGGCTTTTGGGGAGACCAATCAGGAGAGGGTTACAGTAATCCATGCGGGAAATTACTAGAGCATGGACAAGCTCCTTGGTAGCATCTTGCGTAAGAAAGGGGCGGATGCGGGCTATGTTTTTGAGTTGGAACCTACAGGACTTGGCAACAAACTGGATGTGAGACTCAAAGGTGAGACCAGAGTCAAGTATGACGCCAAGACAGCGCGCTTGTAGGGATGGACTTATGTGGATATCACTGACTTGAAGGGAGAGTGAGAGAGGAGGATCAGTATTAGGAGGAGGAAAGACAAGGAGTTCAGTTTTAGAGAGGTTAAGTTTGAGAAAGCGTGACGACATCCAGTCAGAGATGGAAGAGAGGCAAGCAGTGACACGTTGCAGGATGGCCGGGGAGAGGTCCGGTGAGGAGAGGTATATCTGAGTGTCATCAGCGTACAGGTGGTAGTTGAATCCAAAAGAGGCAATAAGTTTTCCAAGAGAGGCAGTATAAAGAGAAAATAGAAGGGGACCAAGGACAGAGCCTTGGGGAACTCCAACCGAGACAGGGCGAGGAGGTATCCTTGGAAAAGGAGACACTAAATGAGCGTTGGGAGAGATAGGAGGAAAACCAAGAGAGGACAGACTTACTTCTCCTGGAGTTGCCGTATGATAATTTTCTTGTTCTTCCTCACTCACCATCTCTCCTGGTGAGAATCCTCATCTGTTAGTTTTACAGAATTTGCTGTCCCTGGTTGTCTGGATTGTTTCAGTAGATTGTGGAATGTATCAGGCCTATCATCAATGGCTCAGGATATGTTCTAATACTCATGGCCTCTGGTGATAAATAATGGTGGTAATTACATCTAATTCTTCTTCAGTATCTTAACCATATTTTCCAGATAGACCTCAACTTTGTGTAGCTCGCTGCCTTTGGTGTTACATTTCGGTGACTTTGTCTTTGTGGTCTTCTCCATGCGGTCAACTTTTGATCTCGTAAGTACACATTTTTAAACCGGTTTTGTCTCATAGGGTAACTCAATGAGTCAACTTCATAGGTGTGGAAGAATCTTTTGGTGCCCACATGGTCAGAGGTGCCGCGATGTTGGCTGCCATGGACTTGGGCGGTTATCCAAGATTTTGACTGTGCTGGATTGGTCACGTGAATGTACTTGACGGACGTTTTATTTCCATCCTCACTCATACTTCTTGGCAATGGAATGGTACTCATAGAAAATAAAATTAAATTTGAGGCAGGGAATAATTTAATTGCAGCCTGGCTTATATTGCCATGACATTTATACAGGTAGCAAGGAAATAAAACAAGGTGAAAGCTGACTGCAAAAAAAAAAAAACTACAAGAAAAAGAAAAACTAACAAGGGGTTCAGATAAAAGACAAGCAAACCAAGAAAACAGTTCATAGTTTGAAAGATTCCCCAAGAATATAGTATTATAAAAAAAAGGCTGAAAATTGCTATACAGCTAGGGCTATTCTGCACTATACACTATATTGTACACTATACAAAGCTCAATGTCTGCATACCTGTAATTACTATTCTGTGTTTTAAGTTGATATATTTAGTATATTAAAATTTTTGGTTAAATATATTTTTAGTGCTAACATTTTACTTTAAAAAAAAAATATTTTTATTTCAAAGCCCCATAATGTTATTATTGCTTAGACTGTAATCTGTTTAGCTGAAGTGATTTAACACATTTTTAAATTTGAATTGAGTGGCATTGGTGTGGTAATGCCAAAGCATCTTATATTAACCTCTATGGAGGCAAAGTTTTAAGAGATCTTCATACTACATTATATGGCTTTACTGATTCTTGTTTAGGGATTTGTTCAACAGCCCAACTGCTTCTCTAAATACACTGCTGCAAACATGTCCCTTTGTAAAAGTTCAGTCTTTATAAAGGCAAAGATAGTTTGCTAATAATATTGCATAGCGCTTTACAGGAAGTCAATGCATTATGTGCCAGAGCATTAATGAATAAATGCCAAGGGCATTATCTATCAGGGGATTTTGTTATAAAGTGACAAGACATCCATACAGGTTAACAAAAATACAAATACTAAAACTGATAATAGATGTAGTTGAAAATGTGTTTTGTATTTATTTATAGATGGTATATGTTTGTATATTTTAATTAGATCAGTGTGTTTTTTTGACAAATATACAAACATCTTTGTGACCCATTCAGCAGTTTAAAATTAGTTCAGTAACCCATAATTTAACTGCATGATATTTCATATACACAATTTATTCTACAAACACATTATTTGGACTTTTCCCAGCACACTTAAATAGGTAACACTACTAATATAAATAGCATATGGAGGCCAGTTGGCTGTGCTCTGATCAGTGTCTATTATCACCCAATGAAATAGCAATTTTCTTTAAGGGTTAAATTCAAGGTTTAAACAATTCAGTTAGAGTCTAATTTAACAAGTTTGATAAAAAAAATAAAAAAAAGTTTCTGTATCAAAACATATTTAATGCTACCTTTTTTTACGGGTCTGTTTATGAATCTGAACAACTTGGTATTAACCCTGCATGTAGCCTATTATCCCAGCAAACTCAATTTATTCTATCATTTCTCATCAAAGCTAAAAATTGCACAGTAGGCAAAGGAGTGCCCCAAAGCTCCTATTTATATTGATTTCAGCTTCCATAACAATCAATAACAAATTACAAAGAAAAAACACTGCCACGGATCTGCACCACCTGTATTCCAATCTATCTTAATATCGATGTCTTTATAAGAGATATTGCATGCATCTTCCCGGGAGCATGCCCAAAAGTGGTGACGATTTATAGATAAACGAGTCTTGGCAGTCACTAGCTTGCTGTGGCGTTAAATGGTTAACTAGCTTTTCAAGACCAAAAGAAAAAAAAATCTCCCTAAGCTGTACTCTAGGGTGGTAAGACACATTATCTGTAGAAATTCAGCACACAAAGGCCTGCTTAGTGGATACTGCTGTTTCATTAGTTCAGATGTCAAGTAATGCAGCCAAACAGTTGGGAAAGTCAGCAGGACATAGAGTGAAGAAAGAGTGATATAATCATCAACGATACCACTTTGCAGACCATTGTTAAGGCATAAATAAATTAGAGATCAAGTAAACAAGCTTAAATTTAGCTGTGCATGATTAACACTATTGTGAGTAATACGTTTGCATGCTGTCTGGGATATTATTTTCAGTATACAGATATATATATATATATATATATATATATATATATATATATATATATATATATATATACAAGATCCAATGCACTCACTCATGTATTAAACAATTTCAAAGCTCACAGAATGTAATAGTCTTTCTAAAAACAACTAATTTAGATAAAATAAGGATTTAGTTACAGTATATGATCAAACATTGCATAAGCCTGCCGCAACGTCATTCTTGGCAGTTCCTATCCTAGCAACCTAATGCCTGCTCTTATGAGTTTAGCACACTGACTTGAGAAATCCTTTCTCCTGGGGCTCTCTGCAGTGCAAGGTTAAGTAGGGCACCTGTGACAGGGAAGGATGCCAGGACACATGAGTTAAGCTGGACTCCCAAATATATTTACACATGAAACCAAGAGGACCGCACATTTTTGTGTAATATTTTTAGCTGTACTACCAATATAAAAATTATTAGTAGCATTTGTTTAATTCATTTATTTAAAAAAAATATTTAAAGTATGTTTTTCAAAGGAAGCCATAAATCTCCTTAAAAGGGTTACTACAGTAGTACTCTGATCCGGTAGCGTTTAGCAACAGTTTGCCCCCTTACCTAGGTACCCACTGAGCTTCGATGCTCTATGGTGGTCCAGTGACATGCTTCTGGCGACATTGATTGACTGGAAGCGTCACTTGACAGTTCTCAACTAATGACTGACATTCTGTGCAATGAAAGTTGCACAGAATTGACATCAGCCAACTCACAACTCCAGTTGTGGACAGGCTGATGGCATGGCTATAATGCAGGTGGTGTTATACATCTAGGACCTAAGGAGTTAATCTCTGTATGAGCAGCTTTTCAAAATGCAGCACGTATAGACCACAGGCAGCATGAACACTTCATATCACTGAAGTGGTGATGATGATTGGAGTAAAACTTTAAAGGGACACTATAGTCATTAAAACAATGTTAGCTTAATAAAGCAGTTTTGGTGTATAGATCATGCCTTTGTAGTCTCACTGCTCACTTATCTGCAATTTAGGTGTTAAAAAAACTTTGTTTATGCAGCCCTAGTCACTCCTCCTTACATGTGACTTACACAGCCTTCCTAAACACTTCCTGTAACGTAAGATCTAATATTTACACTTACATTATTGTAAATTCTGATTAAAGTAGCACCCCACACCCCAAAAGCACTTCAGCTTTTGTGTGAGGAGTAGCCTAGTTTAAGCCCAGTTTATAAAAGTGCTGATTTCTATGAGAAATCAGCACTTTTATAAATTTGCAAGGGAACACCTGTGGTAAATCAAACAGCCTGGGAGGATTCCTTCCTACTTCTGTCAGCTCCCCTGAGCTAACAGAAGTGAAAGGCACGCTCTACTTGAGCATGCCTGCCTCCCTACTCACCAGTTCCTCTGCTCCAGACCTCAGTACAGAAGTATATGTGCATGCACGAGCTGACTTGCGCACACGTATCTGCGCGCGCGTTTGCACGAGCCTGTACACATGCATGCAGCTGTGTGTGCGTGTGCATGAGCCCGTGCGCGCACGTGCACATGTGCACCAATTCTCAATGAGAAGCCTCTGAGTTAGTTTCCTGTGAAGAGGCTGCAAGTCTCTTCCGGGAAAAAGGGGGAGGGCTTGCTAAGGCTGCTGTTTATAATATCTGCAGCCTTTGCAAGCTCTTTTAGCATATACCCCGAATGAATACATGCATGAAAATTCGTGCATCTATTCATTGGGGGTATATCTACTAAACAGTGATTTATTGTTTTCCCTCATGTGGGAAGTGGAATGGTCCTTTAAGTTAAGATTTCTTATCTTCTGCTCTGTTAATAGCTTGCTTGATCTTGCAGGAGCCTCCTTTGTGCGACTAAAGTTCAATTTACGGAGCAGGAGATGAAAACATTTGAAAAATGCCAGGGCTGCATAAACAGGAACAAAAGTGATTTAACTCCGAAATGGCAGAGAATTGAGCAGTGAAACTCCAAAGGCATGATCTATACACTAAAACAGCTTAATTTATCTAAAGTTGTTTTGGTGACTATATTGTGCCTTTAAAATAACCTGCATAGACTTTGTGATGAAGCAAGCAAACAACAATGTAGTTGAAGATAGAAAATCTAAAGCTTAGTGACTATGTACCTCACAATTTTTATCTAAAGCTTAGTGACTATGTACCTCACAATTTTTAACGACATCAATTTTCAAACGTTTACTGTCACTCTTAAAATGTTCTTCCTACACTCTCTGCTGTAGTTGTTATGGTGCCTGGAATAGTTGAACCATTTGTGAATGGTCTAAAAAATTATCCAGAGTTTCCTGGGCCCCCACAGTGCAGTCCTTAACTAATTGGCAGAAAGTGCCCAGCTTATGCTCTCAATCAATGAGTCAGCCTTGCATAGCAGGATGGAGCTCAGTGGAGATAATGAAAGCTCCTTGTAGGACCTTACAGCTCCTCTGGAGACTGTGGCATTCACCCAGAAGACCCCAGATAAGATATCAAACTGTTCACAAACATTATAACTGCTTACCCTGGAAGGTTACCGGGGTACTACAGACAGTATTACCACTACTGTAGAGATTATGGTGCTTGGAGTGTTTTCTTTATCCTGTTTTAGATGTTTAGCAAATCATCAAATCCACTCCAAAAGTGAAGTAAACCCAAAATATGCAAATTCTGCAGTAAAATGTTTATTTTCAAACCATTAAGACTTATGTAATAGGTTCACTGCCTTACTAATCTAAAAACCAGTATGTCCATAGAATTTCCATATACACTAATAATAAAGTAGTACCTCCTACAATGTTATCAATGCATACATTGTTGAGATGCAGCATTGCTCCTATCCATCAGAGTGCTGAAATCTGTAAACACATTGAGAGACTTGCTCTGTCCAATATACATGATCACAGTAACTATTGATTGTCAGCAGTTGATTCTTGTCCAGTGTTTCAGAAAGAAAGTGTGCTGTTTCCTGGCTCATTCTCGCAGTAGGGACTTTGTAGCAGCATCTCTCGCAGCCTGCCACTTATTGATTATAGTTTTTGCAATCAGACAAGCAGTAAACTGAGAAACAGCATGTGCTGGAACACGGCAGATTCTCTAATTTCAATAGCTCTTCACTCTAACACAGAATCCTACAGCTTGCAAACAAGGGTATTTCAAGTACCCAGAATAGTTTGGCTGTAAAATTGCTAGTCTTACGAAACACTAAAACCAACTCTACTCTGATGACCGCAGGGGTTATTACGTTTTCGGAGTCTTAAGAAAACGGAGCAAATGTATATATGCTTACTCAGGAACATCACTCTGCTACGACATTTTTGTAGGCCACATATTCATGCTGAGAACCTCCTGTCCCACTTCATCTCAACTCTACAGGCCACAATAGTACACTAAAATAACTGACATGTTCATGGAACAAGCTTTGTGACATGGTACATTATCAATCTAGAAAAATTTAACTGAAAATGAGAAAACTGTGGTCAAAGAGCTTTTTAAGGCCTCCAATAATGTGTAGTTCTAGTTACACTGTCTTTCCAATGATGCACTTTGCTTATTTAGCATTAAAGGGATTGATCTCTTTTAAGAAAATATGCCCCTTCCCCTCCCCCACTATGTCCTGTGTCTCCAACAACAGTCAGTCCCATTGACTACCACAATTGTAGTTATTGTATCTGCAGCATGTTGAAGCAATAAAGGAGTACTCCTAGCACCATAACCACTACACTATAGTGCTTGTCTCTCCCTCTCCTAGTATGGTATTGAGAGCTGGAAAATTCTGTTAGGAAATTCTGTTAGCTAATGGAGCAGGAGTGGTGCCCTCCTCCCCCGCTCCCACCCTCCCTCCGCAGTCTCTGTTGCAAACCATTAGCAAATAGTTTGACTACTTACATGGAAGGGGAAGGACATAATTGTTGTGGCGATGATTTCTGCAGTGTTCCTTTAATTGTGATTCATAGGACCCGTACTGTTATTGATCAAGGTGTTTTAACTAACAAGATTGAAGTTCAGAGTATTGTGCATTCAGAGGGGTTTTCTGTTCATTGCTATTGTAAAGAAGAGTTCAATCATTATTTATGGACCTTGTGTTGCTGTGAGAGGTCTGACTATTCTTTTCTGAACCCTGTCATTAATAAATAGTTAATCAAATGTTATTTGATTATTGCACCATTCTCTAAAAATGTAAAGGCTGAGATCAGTTGTTTGTCAAACATGTTAATACCATCATCTCATTTTGACTTAGCTCACACATTTTATCCATGACTGCCAACCCAAAATCCCACAAACCGTTGCCCATAAATACACACAACACTAAAGTAGTGGAAAGTGCAATTTACTTTATTAAGTAATATATATTCCAATACACCAGCCACCATAGCCTAAAATCACGTGTCGGCTGTTGGGAGATAACCAACTGATAGTTTTCCCATAATGTCTCCATTTGCCCTCAGCAGTCTGCACTTGCCATCAGCCTAACATGCAGACTGTGGTTCTTCAAGTCCCGATCCATCTCCAATCCTATCTGTAAACCAAGGTTAAATATGTCCAAATCTATGTGTTTGAGATGCACACCAGGGCCGGCCTTAGGGGTGTGCGAGCTGTGCGGTCGCACAGGGCGCCATGGAGCAGGGGGTGCCCTGTGGCCGACACAGCTTGCACATGGCCGGCTGACAGGGTAGCTTAAGCAGGGTCTATTTAAAAAAAAGAAAATCACGGCAGAGGGGGCGGGGCTTACCGAATGGTGGGGGTGGAGCTTATCGCAAGGCAGAGGCGGGGCTCATACCTCCCCTGCTGCACAGGAAGAGGGAAGGAGTCCCTGCTTCCCCATCAGCCAACTGCATCCACTGGAAAGAGGTAAGTGTGTGTGTGTGTGACTGTCTGTGTGTGTGACTGTCTGTCTGTGTGTGTGTGTGTGACTGTCTGACTGCCTGTTTGTGTCTGTCTGTGTGTAACGGTCTGTCTGTGTGTGACTGTCTGTGTGTGTGACTGTCTGTGTGTGTGACACCATCAAATACAGACATATTCAGCTTGTGCAAAAACTTCTCTAGGGACCTACTGTGAATAAGAGGCTGCCCAGCTGAGCGGGAAAAACCTCAGAGCAAATTATTATCAAGTCCTGAAAGAAAGCATGACAACGAGCTAAATCATGTTTAATAACCTAAATTAATCAAACTTTCTCAGAAACCTCAATTAATTACCACCAGCATGTATTACCAAAATCTAGGATACACTAGGATAAACTTGCCCAAACCAAACCTCTCAAACCACCTCATCTGATCCATGCCTAGTAATAAGGGATTCCCAGGTTCCAGTCATATTTCATCTCCTGAGCCCACTAACCTGCCTAATATATAAAAGAGTGATCCCGGATTCAGATGTTGCGAGGCTGAAGACCTAAAAGAAACAATTAATTCAAATGAGGACTAACATAGAGCCAAAACTGAGAAGACTTTGATTAATCAAATCAGTGAAGTGCTTTCTTTAAGAAACCCGATAAATTTGTCTGAATTGCTGCCCCCAGAAACTCCATAGCAAGCCAAAACACCCTAGAAATGTGAAAGCTAGAGAAGAGAAGTCACTATGCAGTAGAAATGAACTTGGTGATGCAATGCAAACTTGCAGAATTTGACAAAATACCACAATAGGGCAGAATGGCCCCCCATGTGGTGCAAAACCTAACGATGAAACGAAAACCCATTTGATCCATCTTAGAAAAGCTGCATTAGTAAACAGATCCAAATGCTCAGGCGATGCCAACAGATGTAGCCATTGAATGACTACAGAAAGCAAAACATCCAAATCTGACCAGAGCTTTTTTGTGATTTTAATGAAGTGATAAGGCTGCAACACACCCACCATGGACAGGGAAACCCGATGACAGAACACAAGACCCATGGACATAACCCTAAAAGCTAAATGCCCCAACAATGACTGCATAATGCAAATTTGAACGTTATCCACCAAAGACACCAAATCAGCCAACTTCTCGGAAGGTAATCTGAAAACCATTGCCTTGAAGTTGATTTTAATACACAAAAACTGAATAACTGTGCAGGGACCTAATTTATTGTCCTCCACTATGAGAACACCAAAACCTCCTGACACGGAACAGAAAGTTGCTAATAACTCTGCACAATTCGGATTCATCAATCCTTCTGATTCATCAATTCTTTATTCAAAATCATCCAGTTAGTGCAGTAATGAGGACAACCCACATTAAAATGACAAAACCACTACACCCAGAAGACTTCATTACAGGTCAATATCTTTTGGATTTGCAGCTACATCAGAGATCCTCCGCAAAGCAATAAGTAGTCAAAGTAGTCTCAACCAGTGTTGACCCTTTTTACCCACTATCATCATTCACAATAAAGAAAGCAAAGAGGATCATTTACAGGGTTATTATCTAAAGTGAAAATTCAAAATGAAATTAAAGTGAATTTCAAATTTGACGTCAAAATAGCTGAACTCCAAGTTAGCTATAATTGCAGTTTGACAATTTTGACCTTACAGTTTAAATTTACCTTGAATTATCTCATTAGTTAGTGATCCTGTTAATATGATAACACATATCCCTATTCAAGTTGGGGTCTTACTATGAAATATAAGACTGTAAGGAGTCTCACCTATCATGAAATGTATATCATATATAGAAACTCCCAGAAGTGTTACATTGAGAACCAAATGAATTTATATGAATTTCACTAGTAGTCTCATTACAACAGGTTATATTTGAATCATATAAAAAAGATGTATACTTGTATATTGTAATATTATACCAGTGGGCAGCCCAGTGGTGTGTCTAAAAGCACTCCCAAGATTATCAAATACCTTACAAATGAAATTAAGTTAACAGTCTTGCTGTTGAGGTCTTCAATTGGCTTTCTGGTATGTTTTACCTAATGAGATTCTGATGTCTAATCATAATCAATGATACCAGAAACGCACATATTTGATTTCCAGGTTTGCAGTTGAATGTTGAGTAAAGCAAAATAAAGAATATAACAAAGCCATAATAATATATGGATTGTATATAATTAATCATCAGTAAAAAAATATAGACCAACAAGACTGTTGGTTGTACAGGTAAAGTATATAAAATGTCCACAGCCATTACAATCCATATGACAAATACATGCATTATCTCACAAAACGATGCAAATTAGACTTTGCTACTCTTTATTTATCGTTATTGTACCAGTATATAAAATTAGTGTTCAGTCTACACTGGATGTAGACTGGATATAGGATGTATGTCTAACCACCAGAATCATTAGAGGGCACTGTAGTGAATATAGTGCTCCACTCTAAACAAAAAATGGTGCACTCCTAGCATGTAATGTCCGACATCTTTACTGCAGCTTGACTTATATGGAAGTGAACTGCCACATTTTATAAAATAGCTTATTCAAAATGTACATCATGAGGCATAATTAAAATAATTCACAGGATGAACATTTTTTGTGATATTAATCGTCTTCACAATCTCCTTCAAACCATTACTTTTCATAGAGAATTTTTTTTGACAACCCACTCACCCCTTCCACTTTGAGAAGAACAACTCTTTCCCACACATCCAGTCTGCAGCTTCAGTGGCCGTCCTTCAGTGTGGAAAAAAAATTGTGCCCTAGCAGCAGCAGGATCGTGTGAGCGCTTCATCATCAATTTCCTTCTATTTTGCAAAAAAAAAAAGTGCCCATCAGCTTCTCTCAGCTGCAACTGTGTAGGTAGCAAGTTTGCCAACATCAGAAGGCTCAGCCAGGCAAGGCAAAACCACTACAATGAAAGACATTTGAAAAAGAGTGGTAGACGCAGCAGAGGGAGTAATTTAATTTTTAATTAATTAATATTAATACATTTGTATTCACTGCCAAATGAAAATGAAATTTATATTTTTATTCACTGCCAAATTTTAGATTACTGTTACAAATTTTGAAACAACTTTGAAATGGTCAGTTGGATCTCAGCTAAAACATGATGACATGCAACTCGGGGAGATTTAACTTTAGGAAGGCTAATTGCTCCATCAGTTGCAGGGACATTTTTGTGCATTGGGGATTCAGATTGGTCCCTATACCAGAAATACTCACTTACTTTGGCTGTGGGCATTACAATAGCGACTAGGCAAACAGATAGAGAGTAGGTCACACACTCATCAGTAGGAGCCGATGCATGTTTTAGACTATTTCAGAGGCCCTACTCTCTTTTTGGCTGCTTGCTGATTCACTTGGTCCTACCAAACTGGAAAGTGCCCCAGCCCAAACCACAGATGCTGAGGTGAGGTTACACTGCCACTGCTCCTGGGAGTAGCAGACAATGGCAATATGGTAGGCTTAATTTGCAAATCTTTCTTAACCAACATGCCTCTCTTTAGCTGCAAATAACAGAGTCTGTCAAATCACAGAGTCTGCAAATTACTAAGTCTGTCATTCCAGTATTTCATGCTGTACTGCAGGGCAATTACCAACTCATTCATGAAAACAAGCTTTCTGACCACTGCTGCTACATCAGCTTCTGCCACCAGGAACAACTTCCTTGTTTTCCAGGAAGGTACTCAACGTGTTTATAAGGTGGGTGAACAACGGAATGACCTGTCCTAAACTGGAATTACTTTTGCTCAAAGTCAGTCAGTCTTCTGTTACATGCCTAAATGGATTAAGAACTGCCAATAGCTTCCCTATAAAAATCTAATCCTCTCTCCCCATTGGGGAGTTAACACCAATAAAACCAGCAGAAGATACACCATGTACAACCACTATTGTTATAACATTATTTCCAGCATATCTAAAGAGGTGTTCCATCACATGTTGACAAACTGTTATAGATGGTGTGAGAAAATCGCTGTTTTCTCTAGTTCCTGACTTGTTGGCTAGCCTTACAATACAGTGGAAATTCGCAGTAATTTTCCTGAAACAATAAGTTATGGATTACACCTTTGTGTTGCTTTTTTGGGTAACATCGTTTACTACAAGATATAACGTGTGCAGAATAGCACCCCTACAAAGGAACCAAGTTGCAAAGACTGTGTTAGATGCTGGATTGGCTGAGATAATCTGTAATGATTATATAAGCCAGAAGAGGAGAGGATGCTGTAGCAAAGAGGGTGCAACAGGCCTCTACAGGTAAGAAAAACAAAACAAATTATTTACGGGGAGGGTGGCATACATCTAAATAGTAAGGAAAATACTCTAACACTAGAAATATATATTTTGGATTCCTAATGTTAGAGTACTGCTTTAAGTACAACAATGCCCCGCGTTTGATTTATTTTCTGTGGTTCAATTAAAAATAAATCAGGCGAAAAATATGTTACATTTGTAAGCATGGGTGCCATTTTCATATTTTACTCATTTAGCAAGTGCTGAACATAATGTAACGTAATAATATTCTGTAGGAAAACACTAATAAATACAAGTCAGAAATCAAATCTTTTTGGTATCTGATACATTTATAATGCAAAGCCTATGGATTATGAATCAGCTTTGTCTTTTTTTATACCAATGAAGATTTAACAGTGTACAGAGAAAGTAGCTGTTTTACTGTGATGTTTTTCTTCAAAAACATTAAAGGCATTTATTATTCTATCTGCCTATCTACTTGTCCTTCTGGGATATAGTACAGTAAATATATTTTATTTATTGTTCTATCATTTAATTTACAATTCAAGCTTATGATGGTAACAACATCTTATATGATAAAATCAGATAATTGTGATGATAAATAGACAAACAGATCGACAGATGAGAACTTTCTAATTAAAAAGCCCATGTAAATTCAGAAAATATTAAAGTTATAGTTGAAAAATATTGTTAGCTAATGTCTTTATTCAGACAAGGATTTTTTTGTTTTTATGTAGTAGTAAGAAAGTATCAATATGAAAGTTCAGCCCTCATCAAGCGTAGAGTAGAATTAAACAGTTTGTACTAAATAAAAATATAATTAGTCAATACCAAATTTGTCCGTAAACCATTCGTTTTTGAAATTCGGTAAAACAAAAATCGTTTTCGTTCATTAGGACAAAAATAGCACTGCGCATGCGCAAAACCCCCCAAAAAACTAAGGAGGGAGTGCAAACAGCTCCCTCCTTGTAATAGAAACCATTCCTACCCCCCCACATTAAAACCCAAGGGGGTCACTATGACGCCCATACTAATGAAAGGGAGGTTAAATCCTCCTGCATGCCGCGAGTAGGGGCATTTCGCCTAAACAAATGTAAAACTACTAGTGACTGCCCAGTAGCTAGTGCAATAAGGGGGGACCTGGCACAGGTTAAATCTTCCCGCATGTCCCTACCTGTGCCAGGTCCCCCTGTGTAATAGGGGCATGTCGCCTAAACAGTGAGCAGCCAGAGGCTGCTCGCTGTCATTTAAAACTGGATATAAAAATCAGTATCTTATATAGAAGTGATAGAGAGCTACGGTAAGAGTACGTGTAACCAAAAGTTATAGCAAAAGCAATAACAATGTTGCAATATAAAAAGTAGCCATTTAGGTCAGTAACACAATAAGGCTGTGCTACTGATCTAAATAGCTACTTTTTACACATACTCTTACCGTAGCTCTATCACTTCTATATAAGATACATTTATATCCAGTTTTAAATAACAGCAAGTGGGTGGGGAACCCAAATAATTAAAATGGAGGTGACATAGTGCCACCCCCCCCCGCAGCCCCACCCGTGACCTGCGGGTGGGAGCTATTAATATAAACGGGGGGACCTAGTATCCCGCCCAGGCCTCCCCCCATGACCGTCGGCTGGGGACCTTGATAAAATAAATAATGGGGGGACCTAATGTCCCCCCCGGGTCCCCACCCATGACTGGCAAGTGGGGACCTTAATTAAATAAATAATGGGGGTGGGGGGGGGCATACCCGCTATGTGTCATAAGTCAAATTACACAGCATGGGAAAATTCCAATGGGGAAAGCATTGGATTGACTAAATCGGCAATAGGG
Source organism: Pelobates fuscus (assembly GCF_036172605.1). NCBI lineage: Eukaryota > Metazoa > Chordata > Amphibia > Anura > Pelobatidae > Pelobates > Pelobates fuscus. Next base: position 227,255,200 of record NC_086317.1, read on the forward strand.
GCGGGGCCAAACACAGTTTTGGCCAATCAACCATTTTGAATCAATGCATCTCTATGAGAAAGAAATTCAGCGTCTCCATGCAGAGCGTGGGGGCGCTGAACGGCAGGGCTGCTTACTGTGCAGCCCTGAGCCAGGAAACCCCTCCAGTGGCCATCTGAGGAGTGGCCACTTGGAGGTGTCCCTAGGGGCAATGTAAACACTGCCTTTTCTCTGAAAAGACAGTGTTTGCATAAAAATGCCTGGTGGCAATGATTATACTCATCAGAAAAACTACATTAAGCTGTAGTTGTTCTGGTGACTATAGTGTCCCTTTAATAAATAAACTCTAATACAGTTTTATTTACTGACCTAAACTTACAAAACATACAAATGTTCTGTCCATGGCTCAGATTTAGTTAGCTGAAACAGTACCTATAGAACAGAAAGCTGCATTTTGCTAATTCTTTCTCTGCAAGATAACATATGTCAACTCTAATTTGAAAGTACTATCATAGTTGTATAGCCATCTCACTTTTCCATTAAATTGTAAACTGTCGTGGGAGCCAGCAATGCATTGTAAAGAGATGGATCTATATCTGCATGTCGAATAATGCCATTTCTGAATCTCCTGCTGTGAAGGAATTAATTTTTCTTTCTCTGACAAATTTCCTTATGCAGTATAGTAGACATTTGGGTCATTGGACTGCTTCAGGGCATATCAAACGAGGAATTATTATGGGGTGAGCAGTAAAGGTCATTATTCTAAGGTCATTGATAATGATTTCAAATTCATAACCAGATAAAAAAAAATTAAACTGAACAGACCTTATTTCAGTTATTATTCGATGCACATATAGTTAGAGAATTACGTAAAGGTGACCAATGACATTCTGAGATTTAAGAATCTTGGATCTCCAAAATTCTTATGTTTTTCAAATTACATGGTATAAACAAATGCAAAGTAAAATATATCATTGAGGTTTATGTGTAAAAAAACTATAATTGTACTTTACCGGCTCTTTCACCAATGCTTCTCTATGAGAAGTCTCAAATCTGCTTTGAGACAAGGCTCTAAGGTTGTGAGAAAAATCACCCTTCTTGCCGTTTGAATGACAGCCTGGAGAGTGCAAACTCACCTGGGTGCTTTATAAAAGTACTGTTTCTAGGTGAGTGTGATTCTGAGTGTGCAGCAAGTATAACGTGCATTGAATGGATTTACTAATAAAACTTGCACAAACATTTCCTAAATCCTGTAAACTTAGCTGTATAATTAACCTCTGCAGCTAATGACGATCTACCCACTTTTTGCCCAGTACTTACCGTATTTTTCGCTCCATAAGATGCACCACACCATAAGACGCACCTAGTTTTTAGAGGAGGAAACCCAGAAAAAAAAATATTGAGTGCGCACTTCCTTTCAGTCCCGCCGGAAACCGGAACCTGAAATTGAAGTTCCTGTACCGCGGTGCGCGCTGTGCTGCCCCCACGCTACAAGACAGGTAAGTAAAGCTTCACATTCGCTCCATAAGATGCACAGACATTTCCCCTCACTTTTTTTTTTTTTTTTTTTATATTTAATATTTTTATTGTGCATATTTGATTGTATCACATAAGCTTGTGGTGCCCCAACAGCAGTCCTCAAGCACATTTTTGTACAGCATTGGGAGCATAGATATAACTTGCACATTTTTCTTTTAAATGAGTGAGTACAGACATGAAGCTTAAACGTTATGATGTCTAAGTGGTCAGGCTATAGTTGTATGAGTGTGTAATCGCTTTATGGATGTCTGTGTGTCGGCTTTTGTCTGAAGGCTAAAATTGCCACGGGTTCCAGGACCTAATGTGTTCTAGGATTTGGTGCGGTTTCCCGAGTCTGATGGCGTGCGTGCTTGTGTGCAGTCGGAGCCGTGTGGGTTGCTGTGCCAGGGGTTTGTGGAGTATGTATCTGCCTTATGGTGCGTCGTGCTGGATGTGCCTGCGAGTGGGGTTGCCATGTTGTCAGGTGTGTGTGTAGTCGCTTGCGGGGCTGTGTGTGCTAACGGGTGCATGAACAGTCCAGCATATCAGGTTGGTGTGGGAGTCCCTGAACCACTTGCCTCGGTTCGACAGTAGGGCTGGAGGGCAGAGTGTGATCGGAAGGCAGGGCTCGGGCTAGCTCTCCCCAACGCCCTGGGCCGTCTTGAAAGCCTGCATCGTCTGGCCACGGACCGGGTATCTCCTATGGGAGGCCGGGTCTTGTCCTTGCAGAAGGCTGCAGTGTGTCCCGGTGTGAAGCCGCCGTTCTTGGCGTGGGGTCCACCGCGCCGGTGGGCGATGCTTCGGGAGTATGTCCCTGGTGGCCTTCAGCCCTGGTGGGCCCGTCGTGTGGGTATAAGTGCTGTAGTGTAGATGGTGCCCAGGGGAGATCCGCTCTCCGCCCGCCACCCACCCGCTCTCATCCACTGTCTTGTCCTGAGGGGAGCTCAGGGACCTGTTCTGGGTCTATGGCGTGGGCTCCCGATTGTTCTTGGTCGTCTCGCCTTGTACTTGCACACGTGGCTGCGCGTTATCGGCCATCTTGTCTTGTGCTGCTTTGTTTGCCTTGCACTGCTGGGTTGGAAGTTGGGCTTTATGGCAGTTCAGGCTGTCACCCGTGGGGACCGGGATATCCCCCCCGGTCCAGAGAGGGGGGGTAACAGGACCAGATCCGCCCGATCTAGAGTGTCTGTCGGGCCACGTTAGGCGGGATAGTGGGGCAGCGGCCGTCCGCCCCACTCACCGCCGGAGAAGGACCCACCGGAGTCAGCAGTGATCTCTCCTCCGAGGGACTTAAACTCCGGGAGCAAGCCTCACCTCGGATCCGGCAGCCCCTGTTCATTGAGGGTCGCAGCTACAGGTAGGTAAATTTGTCCGAAGGCATGGAGTATTAGCTTCATAGTTGATGATTTGCAGGAGCTGATCGTTCCTGCGACCGTCCATCTTGGCGGTCCAGCCCCGCCCCCCCATTTCCCCTCACTTTTGAGGGGAAAAAAGTGAGTCTTATGGAGCGAAAAATACGGTACTTCCTTGCATGATTGGCACTGTACAATTAAACAATTCTCATAAAGAAGCATTGAGGACAAATTTCCAGAGAAGCATGACTTAGAGATTTGTATAAAAGATTGAGACATAGGGATTTGTATAAAAACATACTTTAGGGCTGTAGAAAGATCAAGTTTAGTTTTAATTATTTATTTTTTGTATCTACTGAAATGACGATTTGCTATTAAGCTATTATGAATTAAATTCTTAGCATTCTCAGTCAGCCACCAAGTTTTGTTCCACATATACTATTTAGCAAGTGGCTGCGTCAATATCCCATTTCATTAGCTGTGTATTTTAATTCTCATCAGCTTTAGTCAGAATCTCATAGATCATAATACAAGTTGTAGTCTAGCAGGGAAGGTAACTTTTTGCACCCATTTTAACAGAACACTATAGCTTTAGGAATACAAACATGTATTCCTAATGCTATAATGTTCTAGTACCTATTTAGATTTCCCATTGAGCAGTTTCGTGAACGAGAAGCACATGTGCACTCCTTCATACAAATGCTTCTCACAGAGAAGCATTGAATCAAATGCTTCTCAACAAGAAACATTAGTGGATGTTTGACACCTTCTAGGAGAGAAAGCACCTTCTAGCTGCTGCCATTAAAACAACAAGTAGAGTTGTGTATAGCCCTGCAATGTAAATATCTACAACATGTAAATGTTTCACAGAGCAAAAACACAACGGCAGGGTTACTGCACCCAGTCTAGATATCGAGAGTGGTACATAAATAGGGCATGAATTACCAAACAGAGAGGCTTATATTTTTTTACCCTGTGACCCTACTAAAGACAGATTTCAAAACAAGGGCCTATTTTTATTTTTTTCTTCATCAAGGACTAAGAGAGCTAAATTGGCAGGCACCAGGATCTTTGATACTGTGTTCGTAACCCAGCCAGATTTTCTGGGGTTAACATGCTGTTTATGCTCACAATGGATGCAAAGGTTGCACAAAATCTATTTTGCTAATCAGGAAGGTAGTATTCCAGCAGACTGATTGACAATAACATGATGTGGTTATGGTGCCTTTAAAAGCAATAGCTAGAGACCGCAACCAAGGTTCCCTAAGCACAAAGCAAAAATGTGCATGTTATACAGCTAATACAAAATTATAGTATTTAGTGAATAGACCTAAAAAATGTATTCTTCCTTCAGACTGCTGTTCCAATTGACTGTTAGGGTAGTGTGCACAGAAGTGGGAAAACTCAGCTAATTTATTTTTTAAGTTGTTCTGTAGATCATAATACTTTACTGGCCACTGGCCTTAGCACGATTTTGCAAATGAGAAAATGCAGCTGATTAATACAAAGGCTTTACTATCTAAACAGTTAAATTCCCCTTCTAGCCACTGTAAAACATACCCATCAAAACTATGTAAAATGGGAATGTTTCCAGAGCCCCTGCTTTAAATCTCACTGATAAACATTTAAATATTGAATAACAGTATAATTTGTCTTATGATTCCTGTTCAAGAACAGTCTGATTCAATACTACAGGCAGTGGCAAAAAAACCTGCGCTCACATCAACAGGATTTCTTCTGCAGTTGGCAGCCTCAGAAAATATTGATTCAGACCCAAACTGTTCGGTATTTTTAGCAAAGCACTTACTGAAATGTGAAAGAACACATTTGCATTTGTTTGTGCACAGACAGAGCCATCCTTAGGATCGCATCCCAGAATCTTCCGAATAAGAGAATCAGTGACATTTTCATGAGCATATGCTCTAGCTCTTATATAATACTGTGCTGGAGACGTATGCACATGTGCAATACAAAAATTCGATATTTTGAAGCAATGACAACATACGACCAGCTTTTGTAAATATATCCCGAATATTTGAACCTAACTAGAGCATTTTATAAATCAAAACTTTAAAGATAGCTTAACCCCTTAAGACCGCAGCCAAATGTACAAGTTGTGATCCAAAAAAACGTAAACAAAACCTGGCATTTGCGCTATATGTCTGTCCAACCATAATTCACCTCTTTCATATTAAATGCACCCCCCATTATTATATATCATTTTATTCAGGGGAAACGGGGCTTTCGTTTAACATCAAATATTTAGGTATGGAACATAATTTAATATGAAAATAATATTTAAAAAATGGGAGAAAATAAGAATTTTTAAAAAAATTTTAGTTCTACGTGACATTCTAACTGTGAATGTCATAATACTGTTTGCTTTTACTGCAATACAATACAGATATTTGTATTCAGCGATGTCTCGCGTGTAAAACAGTACCCCCTATGTACAGGTTTTATGGTGTTTTGGGAAGTTACAGGGTCAAATATAGCGTGTTACATATTTCAGTTTTTTTAAATTGAAATTCGCCAGATTGGTTACGTTGCCTTTGAGACCATATGGTAGCCCAGAAATAAGAATTACCCCCATGATGGCATACCATTTGCAAAAGTAGACAACCTAAGGTATTGCAAATTGAGTATGTCCAGTCTTTTTTAGTAGCCACTTGGTCACAAACACTGGCCAAAGTTAGTGTTAATATTTGAAAATGCAAAAAACTAATTTGAACGCAAATTTTGGCCAGTGTTTGTGACTAAGTGGCTACTAAAAAAACTGAACATACCCTATTTGCAATACCCTGGGTTGTCTACTATTGCAAATGGTATGCCATCATGGGGATAATTTTCATTCCTGGGCTACCATACGGTCTCAAAGGCAACCTGGCGAATTTTAATGTGAAAAAACTGAAACGCAAACCTTATATTTGACACTGTAACTTTTGAAAACACCATAAAACCTGTACATGAGGGGTACTGTTATACTCAGGAGACTTCGCTGAACACAAATATTAGTGTTTCAAAACAGTAAAACGTATCACAACAATTATATCGTCAGTGTAAGTGCCATTTGTGTGTGAAAAATGCAAAAAATGTCACTGTCACTGACGATATCGTCGTTGTAATATATTTTACTGTTTTGAAACACTAATATTTGTGTTCAGCGAAGTCTTCCGAGTAAAACAGTACCCCCCATGTACAGGTTTCATGGTGTCTTGGAAAGTTACAGAGTTAAATATAGTGCTAGACAATGTAATTCCCTGAACTTTTGGCCTGGGTTGGCAGGCAGGTCCTGCAAATTGTAATTAATAAAATGACCTAATTATGTAAAATTATTACATAAATATATGGGTAGAATTATTATATATATATATGTGTGTATATATATATGTGTGTATATATATGTATATAATTTTTTTTAATTATTTTTATTTATATATAGGTATATACATAGTGATATATACGTATATACTTATGTATATAGATATATATATTATTTCGTTCTACATGTATTTTGATATCAATATATATATATTAATTTTAAAATACAGTTAGAACGAAATTACGCATGTTTATATATTTTTTATCTATTTTTTTTCATTATTTTTTTATTATTTTTTTATTTATTTTTTTAACGTATTTATATATTTATTTATTTTTTATTATATATAAATATATATATAATGAAAATTATATATATATTTAATCAATATCATTGTACGTGTATTTTGATATTAATATATATATATAATTATGTATATATTAATATTAAAATACACGTAGACAGTGTATGCATATTTATGTGTATGTGTGTATATGTGTGTATATATATACTTAGATCATATATATAATAAATATATATATGATCTAAGTATATATAATTTATTTTTACACTGTTTTAACATTTTTTTTTTTTTTTCAGACAGCAGGGGGAGTACCTGTCATTACAGGCACTCCCCCTGCTGGCAATGCCTTGGACGGCTATGCCGTCCATGTGATCGCGGGGTCCTCGCAAGGACCTCGCGATCACATGGCCCTGGGCGGCTGAAGAGGACGCAGGGGGACTCCCTGGGCTCCCAGGTAAGTCCCCCATACCGCGATCGCCGGCGTGGGATCGCCGGCGACCGGGTAAGTACATAAGATCGCAGGACGTACTATGCCGTCCTGCGGCTTTTAGAGCCACCAAAATAAGGACGGCATAGTACGTCCTGCGGTCTTAAGGGGTTAAAATACAGTGTGCTGAAAGTACATTATATCAATTGGTCCAATTAGCACTTTTATATTGTGTGCATTTTTAAGTAGATGCTTTCTCTCTGTCTGCATATTACATTATTACAGTTCAGGTATTATTAACTTTAGGGAGGGGGACTCCTTCCCTGGTGGTCCAGCATTGGCAGTTCAGTGGGGGGGAGTGGGGGCTGGCAGAGATCTTACTTACCCGTCCTGTAGCTCCTGTCAGCTCCCTTCTCCTCTGCGCCGTCCGTTCAGCACCTCGGTCAGCTCCCACTGTAAGTCTCGCGAGAGCCGCGGCTCTCGCGAGACTTACAGTGTGAGCTGACAGAAGAGATGAACGGACGGCGCGGAGGAGGAGAGAGCTGACAGGAGCTGCAGGACGGGTAAGTAAGATCTCTGCCAGCCCCCTCTCCCCCCCCCACTGAACTGCCAATGCTGGACCACCAGGGAAGGAGCCCCCCTCCCTGCCATGTATCAAGCAGGGAGGGGGGACGAAAATAAAAATAATAATTTAATAAAAAATAATAAGAAATAAATATATTAAAATAATAATAAATAAAATAATAAAATTGCCCACCCCCCCACCACTGCAACACACACACACACACACACACACACTGCACACACACACACACTGCACACATACACACACACTGCACTCATACACACACACTGCACTCATACACACATACACACACACTGCACTCATACACACACACACACACTGCACTCATATACACACACACACAATGCACTCATATACACACACACACACACACACTGCACTCATATACACACACACACACACACACTGCACTCATATACACACACACACACTGCACTCATATACACACACACACACACACTGCACTCATATACACACACACACACTGCACTCATATACACACACACACACACTGCACTCATACACACGCTGCACTCATACACACGCTGCACTCATACACACACGCTGCACTCATACACACGCTGCACTCATACACACACGCTGCACTCATACACACACGCTGCATTCATTATACACACACTGCATTCATTATACACACACTGTAAATAAATATTCAATTAATATATTTTTTTTTAGGATCTAATTTTATTTAGAAATTTACCAGTAGCTGCTGCATTTCCCACCCTAGTCTTATACTCGAGTCAATAAGTTTTCCCAGTTTTTTGGGGTAAAATTAGGGGCCTCGGCTTATATTCGGGTCGGCTTATACTCGAGTATATACGGTACTTCAAGTCATTGCAGCTAAAGTTGGCTCTACATGCTATTGAATCATAGGGTGTACTTAGTTTGTCACACATGGCTTCTCCATATTGGCTTTATTTTTGTTAAATAAATCATGACAATGTGCACTTTCTTTTTCCCATGACTGTATATACCCACTTGCCACATGTATTTTCTACATTTTTCCCATTTATATTTGGGAGTCTAGCCAGCTCCTTGGTTTTGCACCGCCCCCTGTCACAGGTGTCTCATCTTAGGACCCTATTTAAGCCTTGTACTGCAGAGAACTCGAGATGGAAGGATTTCCCCAAGTGAGTAGCTCATTTAGTAGACAGTTGGCAGTGAGAGTAGGACCTGCCAAAGATGGGGTACATTGACGTTTGTGGCAGGCTTATGCAATGTATGATCATATAGTGTAACTAAACCCCCATTATTTTTTGCCTAGATTAGGTGTTTTTAATAAAACTAGTCAAATCTGTCAGCATCAAAGTAGCTGTTTAGTTGATACGTGAGTGCGCTGGATTTCTATTTTTACTGCATTTATTGGCCCCCAGCAGCACCCCATTTAAGCATGTTTAGGTGAGTGCAGCCAGCCCCTTGTTTTCCTGTATATACCCACTTGCCACATTTATTTTCTACATTTTGCAGTCACAACCTGGAATTAAAATTAATTTGGAATTTTTACCATTTGATTTAACCCCTTAAGGACACATGACAAGTGTGACATGGCATGATTCCCTTTTATTCCAGAAGTTTGGTCCTTAAGGGGTTAAACAACAAAAATAACACTTTGAAGGTGCAAAATATGTTTTATTGTGAAAGAAAACACACATCAGACCTATGCCAGTTGTATAAAGCATTTACAAACACCTTTGGCTGCAGTTACAATTGTAAGGCTTTTAGTGTAAGACAGGAGCTGGGGAGATTGAAATAGGGTGACTGTCGTTTTAGCTCCTCTCCTGGCATTTCATTATTGTAAGGGGAACTGAATCAATATCAGTGATTGCAGCTGTTACCCTAGAATAGGACCTGCATATCTAACTGTTTCTCTTGGATTTATAACTTTAAGCCTACCTTTAATGTAAAGGGATACTATAGGCATCAACAGAACTATAGCTTACTGAAGCAGTTTTAGTGTATAGATCATGTCCTTTCAGTCTTACTGCTCAATTCTCTGCCATTTAAGAGATCAATTTTGTTTCTGCTTCTACAGTCATAGGCAAACATTCATTGGCTGTGACTCACATAGCCTGCATGATGAAATAGGGTTCATTTCAAATCAGAGGTTAACTTGCTTTAAAGGTTTTTAACTCTTGCTCTGTAAATTAAACTTTAATCACACACAGGATGCTCCTGCGTGGTCTAGAAAACTATTAACAGAGCAGGAGATTAAAAATTCTAAATGAAACACACTGTACAATAAAGAAAGTTTAAACTTTAGATCTCTCTTTACAGGAAGTGCTTATGAAGGTTCTGCAAGTCACTTGAAGGGAGGTGTGACTAGGGCTTTATAAACATGCCAAAGTGATTTAACTCCGTAATGGCAGAGAATTGAGCAGTCAGACTGGAGGGGCATAATCCATACACCATAAGTTTCAGTTCTTTTGGTGTCTATAGTGTCCCTTTAAACACTAGTCACAACCCTACCTTTAGCCCTAATCCTAAAAAAATTGTGGGGCAGGACTGTTCTGCTTGATCCAGGACTGTAGAAGAGTATGATTTTGCTCTAAATTTAATTTTTAAGTCATGACCGTCTGACATTTACTGAACTGACGCTCGGGGGAGATCAGTCCACTAATTCTTATTGTTGCTCAGGCTGTTTTTCTTTTCCCATCATTCTTATTTTAGATGATCTTTCATTATATGCTGTGTATGTGGCTCTTGAAATCTTCTTATCTTGGTAGTATTTTAGGCAGCGGCTAAATTATTAACATGATTGTTCTGAACCTCAGTGTTTTCAGTAGCATCTGATTAAATATATGACTTTGCTCACAAAGGGTTTCAAGTTCTATGTATCTATAAAACCCCTTTGTGAAGATAATCCTGAATAATTGAAGCACAATGTTGTTTAGTGACTTCAATGCTAACATTAGTAAACAGGAATTCAACATTAAACTTTAAAGGCCACGGAGAGGTTTTTTTTTTTTTCCTCCGCGGATCATTTAGCAGCAGATAGGAAAAGATAAGCAAACAGTGGTTTTAGACTTTTGGAAACAGACATGTTCAGCAACACAGCACAGATTTAACAAACACAAAAAGAAAACAGGCTGATGTTTTGTTGCTAATGAGTGTCTATTACTGAAGGTAAAAGCAAGGTCGCTCACGAGCTTGCATTCCGAGCTATATCTGTTTTGGCTCCAACAGTATTTTATTTTCCTAAAAGAAAAATAGCTTTTGATGTTTAAGATTAATGATGGATGTTTCTTTTAATATATGAAGAACCTTGTTTTCCAAGGCCAAGTATAAAAATTTAAAATGAACAAACATTTTTTACAAGCTTGTTGCGTAGGTGCCTGGGTTTAAATCATATGGTCATCTTGATTAACGCCATATCCATCTTTCAGAGATATTTGTTGACTTGGAACTAACAGTAGCGTTACGTGTTAATCATGTACATGTTTTTTAATTTACGTGGGACCATTCCCAGATAGAGGCATCTGTCTGATTTTATGTTTAGTTCCTGGCAATGTCCCCTAAATTATTCTTATGCTTAAAGGGACATTGAAACTATTTTTACCACTTGTTACATGGGATGTTAGCCTGTTCATATTATGACCAGTTAATTCGGTAAATCACTAATCTCAGAGGAAACAAAATGGTAAATGCAAAGCCATTTTTGTGAAATTCAAAATCTTAGAATTCAAAATCTCTGGGTAATTAAGCTAAGTATGTTTTTGAAGCACAATGCACATCATTGATACCATTTTGATAACATACCTGTATGTATATATACAAACTCAGCCCAGCAAGAATCCAACGGGAATTTTAGTTCATTTTGCCAATGTAGCCAAATTGGAAAAATTATCAGCTTTGATTCAATTTCAGCCACTTTGGCCTTTAAGTTAAAGTAAATTCATTTTATACTAAATTTGCTGGTTATATCCTTATTTTATATCACATTGACAGGATTATTTTCTAAAGTGAGAATTCAAAATAAATTCAAAGTGAATTTCAGATTTAAGGCCAGAGTAGCTGAGCTGAAAGTAAAGTTGGCTTATAGAGTTTTTCTTGTTCATCTATTTTGACGTTAAATTTTAAATTCACTTTGAATTCACCTAGAATCCTCACATTAGTGAATAACCCTGTGAATCTTTTAGCGTGATATTCAGGGTATATCACAAACTAAGGCCTTGTCAATGTTTATTTAATGTAAGAGTTATTGCATGCTGTTTGTAACCTTGTATGTACTATAATAGTTGTATGGTGCCTTGTGGCAACACCGTCCATAATTCGGCTGAGATGCCTGGAGCTCAGAGGAGCAACATCAAGCAGGAGGCAAGCAGGCCCTGTCAGGGCGCACCGACTACGATAAAATGTAACTGTCTGGCTGTTCTCCCTCCTGGGCTGAGAGTCACACAAGGCCGTATCCCTCCGCAAAATGTCCCAATCGTCTGTCAGCGCTCAAGTAAGGGTGGCCTTCGCACCTGTGCTACAAACCGGTGGACTATGGACACAGGCTCCCAGACAGGAGTGGGACAGAAGGGGGGTCCTGTCATGGCGCTGCAGCAGGTCTATTCACCAGCTTCAACAACTCCTCCAGTGGAATAATCTATGTATGTGGCTCCAAAGGGCGGACAAGCTACTATCAGTGGGCATAGGCTGAGCCGCAATGTGTCACATACACTCACCTCTAGCCCAGTGATGTAGTTTAGGCATCCTATCCTGCTATACCACTCCTGCACAAGCTGGGCATTGGATGAAACTGCCATACCATCAAAGCATGGGCCCTCGACCATTAGGCTCAAGCTGGTCAGATAACTGGCATATAACCCTACCATTATTTCTTAACCACTCATACAAATGGACGTTCTGCTGTGGTTCATTTTTATTTGGTTAATGTTTATTCTATTTTGTTTTATTGTTTACATATCCTTGACTTTCAGCAGCAATATCTGTGCCATTTCTCCTGTCAGCTACACTGCCAGGTGATATAAATGTAGAAAAAGGGTGGAAGGAGACCGCGCCCCAAACAGTATAATTCAAAATATGTATACGTACATAAATCGTTTACAGTTGCATATACAGTAGACTTCAAAGACAAAAAGAGACAGAGGGAAAACAATAGTGCAATTTTGTATGTCCAGGAATAGTGCTTATAATAATCTTATGAAATGTCACTCACATTTGTTAGAGCTATCATAGAGCTCTGCTGTAATACGTATGGACGGAATAATCCCCATCTAAGGATATATTTAGCTCTAGTCGACTCTTGTGTCTCCAGTAAAATGCAGTATGTAGATCATATATATATATATATATATATAAAGACAAAAGGATATTCCAATAGTTAAGTAAGTACTTATAAGTGCTTAAAAAAGAATAAAGTAGTGTACTCACATTTCCTAGAGCAGAACTTGCTCGAGTATAACCAGCATGGGTGGTATAGTCCCCACCGAGGAGTTTGATGGCAGTAAAAATATCTTCAAAGGGTCCCACTTTACGTGTTTTGCCTATAGAGGCTTCTTCAGAAGTGTGCAATATAAATGTGCCATATATTTCTAGATGTAATGCACCTGGATAGCTATTATTAGCCTGAATCTTACACCTAACATGCTAAAGCTTGCTTACTTTCCGTTAACTCCTACAATTATTAACTATCCATTCTCTTAGTGCATATGACCTTTCTCACTCCTAATACAGCGCATACTTAAATCTGCCCTATTCTTATCTTATGCTATCTATTTTGTGAATATTGTGCAACCTTTGTCATTAACATGCACAACAAAATAAAGAATTATAAAAAAATATATATATCACTAAAAACAGTTGAAACAATAACAAATAGCTTGCAAAATTTATACCAAAATATCTTGTTGGATAATTTTTCTAACTTAATTATTTTGACCAGAATCATGATCAAGGCAGTTGTCAAACGTATTCCAATAAATCCATGTTTTCTGCAACCATTAAAAACTATTTATTGATCCTATATTGGTTGCTGGCCACTGATTTAATAAAGTTTTAACTTGATTTACTTACTATTACATATTATGGGGCTATGTGCAGAAAAAAAAGAATTACTGTCAACACAATCACTGTCCATTAAAGAAACTCATTAGAGTAAATGAGATCATATTTTTAAAAACATTTTGTTAAACCCATGCTGTATTATTCATTCTCAAGACCTTATCTTATTGGGATAAGGAATGATAATACGTACATGATGATGTTCGTTTCAAAACCTTAAACCAAATGCCTTGGATTGGCAGATGGGTATGGCACACATTCAAAACTACAGTCCCTTTATGCCCTCTACAGTAAAGAGACTTGAAATTTCCATTTGATGGGCAAAGTTGAGATTTATATTTAAATTATATTAGAATTCTTAGCTTTAAATTGTCTTTGAGGCTTATGAATATCTGGGCATCAATCTCCCAACCACATTAATTTGCTGTTAAAAAGGTACGGTGAGTGTTAGGTATAATATGCATGGCTCTGCGCCAACAAATCAATACAATTTCAATCAGCTTTGGAGAAAAGAATCAAGTAAACCACAAATTCTAATACTGCATAAAACTGACCTATGAGATTTATCATACGTATGGATTTATCACTGGAGCTGTTGTCATACATTTTATGAAATACGAGGGTTTATTTTATAGATGTAATCGCGTTTACAGCGCTGCTGTAACTCTTTTATTATAAATGACGGAGGTACTTGTGAGGTTTTAAAAGCTATTTTACGCTATTAAGAAACTCATTATTTCATCTGTTAGCAGCCATTGAAATTTGTGATAAACCGTCTCAACAAGAATAATGTTGCAGGTTTGCACTACATCAAAATTACCGTGCCTTTCTAAGCAACACAATGTTTTCCTTTTGCATGTACATGCTTAAAGGGGAACTCCAAGGTAGAATAGACCCATTTTTTCATGTTTTTAGAAAGGGTATATTTTCTCCAATAACAAAGATTATTCCTTTATGTTTTTAAAGATCTGCATTTGTGTGGGTGTCTTTAATGGCTTTGGGGGTAGTTTGTATGTTCCTTTAAAATTTTCTGCACCTTCCATTAGTAGCCCACATTTATTATCTTATAAATTGCTTATTGACATTTCTGTGCACATTAGTGAACTATAATATTGAATTTGTAATATGTACTATTATATGAGTAGTATTGTCTGATCTGTTTTGTGTTTGTCTGTTTTTTCCCATTCACTATTCTTTTCTTTTTTTTTATCTCAATTGACATTATATTACCATTCTAATTACATCTCAATTTACTTTTAATTAAATTCTAAATTCATTGCTGCAGTTGGGTATATAAACCACTGATTTAGGTAACGACACCTAAGCCTTGAAAGTCATATTGAATAAAACAAGCTCAACACACAACAATTCCAGACATCAAGTCATTTCCAGTTTTAAGCAGTGACAAAATCTTCTTGCGGAATTGTGTAGCTCTAACTATACGCATGAATATGCTGTGCAAACATAGAAAAGGTTCCTAGATGGGGAAACTATTAGATTGCAGCCACCAATAGGAGAATCAGAAAAATCCCGGCTTATTTGGATGCTAATTTGAACTTCAAACTGGTGTAATGTTTCTACAGGTCTAATGAGCACTGGTTGACCACCATCTATCACTTGGCCCTGAGCAATTACCAAGTAATTTATTGCTACATAATGCTCATTATATCCCTTTATTTAGTCCCATTTCTCTTTTTGGTTAGAAAATAATTGTGGTATTTGACAATGGACTCTGAGGACAATATGGCAGTATCTATGCTACCCTTCAAAAAGTCTTTCTACTCAAGAACAAAGTGAATGACAACTGGCACAATGATATCAATTGTACCCGTCGACAGACCAATCCATGTGATCAAGCAATACCATATCAGAAAATGCTAGTTAGTCAATGTGTGCTTACAGCACAAAAGCTAGGGTTGCTGCTAAGAACATTTACTTAGCAACCTTTGCACTGATTTACAATACGTTATGCTGGGGCATCAATGGCCCTTGTTGTAGTTGGTATTATGACGTGTCTAGACTGAATTTGAGCCCAGAATTGGATAAACTGATACAGGCAAAAAAAAAACGATTTAAGGTGGCTAGTAAGTTTAACACGGTTACATCTCTATATCAAAACATAAAGATGATTATTTTGTATTGCTTATTTAACACACTTCAAGTTGATGTTCTTAAAACAATGCCACTATTAAATTGCAATGAAATAAATATTCACAAAACAGTGTTTTTGAATTTCTGATCTTTATGCGCCTTATGTCACACTAGCCAGACACCTTTCCGCAAATCTAAAGTAATTGGCACTCAGTTTAAGAATTCAATAATTGTGTAGCAGAGTGCTGCCTCCTATGTCTCAATTTTCATAACCAATATCACCTTGACATATAGTTCATAACCTTGACAGCTCCAAAACTGGAAGAAGAATTAATCCATTTAGATTGTTTCCATCACAGGAATTGTGGTAATCATAAATGCTGTGTATATACTTAAAGCATTGTTGCACATAATAAACCTGAGTATGGTAGCTGCATTTTTAATGCTAATTTCAAGTAACTGCACATTTACATCAGAATGCTAAAATCCAACATTAGCTCAATGCGTCCTGACTCACCGACTTAGAATATGTTTTAAATCCTGAGGGTGTACATGTATCTAATTTTCTAATAAAATGTATCTGTGTTCTGAATATTGTTTGAAATAACACAGTTCTCTTCCCATGTGCATGCATGGCTTGTTCAGTTTAGGAACCCTGAATCTTATTTGCCTCCACTCTGCTAAAGCCAGGCGCAAACTTCTCTTTTTACACACATTTCTGATCAATTATAATTCCAAGCCCGCAGTTAGCAGCAATTATAGAGAGTATCTTCTCCAGAAAATGCAAAGGATTAAGTCATGTATAAAAGGTTTCACATTTCTATTTAGGATTTTTTTTCTGGTCCTTTGCCTATTATTTGGGCTGTTATTCATTAATTGTGGCAAAACTTTCGTTACTGCACTTCTTCGTTATTTTATTTCCCTGTTCCATTTTGGTTCTATTTTTTCAGTAGTAGAACATGTTTCTACCAATGTAAAAAATGGTGAAGAAGAATTTTTTTCCCCAACCTCGATTGGTAGGTGCTCTGTTACAGGTAAGCGCTTTCGAGGTCTTCCTTTTTGTTGAAGTAATAAAAAATCATTCATATTGTGACTGTGTCTTATTTTGTCCTAGTAATATTAATCATTTGTCTTACTTTGTGAATATAACCTATGGTAAAATCATCAGGAAAAAAGCAAAATATAAAAAAATCCTAATAAACAGTTGCTTATTTTGGTGCATTCCAGAAATGGCTGATTTTTTTTATTCCCAAATGTTTAAAGATGGAGCAATAGTTTTATACATACGAAAATAGCACATTAGTACAAAACTGTCGCAAACACGAAAGCAAACATGATAAAATATTATACATAACCCCAATTAGTTCATGGTTCCTAAAGAAACTGACAGATTTTTTTTCTGGAATCAGGATGCTCAGTCAGTATATGACTTGATGGAGTGCTGCTTTAGAATGTCAGATCTCTTTATTTTTGTTGGGCTGTGGTTTAGTCTAGTTTACACCCTGGGCAAGACCAGTTACTTGCATCCTAACCCCCACTCCCTCCCCTCTCAAAAAAAAAATGTCAACTTATTATTATTATTATTATTTTTTACAATCTTTATTTGAAAGATTTTCACAAAATACAATCTTTATAACAGTATTACAGAGTCAGATACTAAAAATAATATAGACAGGCTCTTCGAGCACAGAGAAGTCAACAGAGAGCATGAAGAGAATAGCCAGGTAACGACTTTGCTCCGGGAAGACTTTTCACCCACCAAATGGGCTAGTGTAAACACAAAAATCTGTATATTCAAAAGCAGTGTTACTCTGTTTTTCCTTATTATTTTCCCTCCGTATCAGTTGTAGCAGTAGCCTCTGCAGCCTATGGAGATCCATGTGTGTTTTCTCACTTTTCCCTCACCTCCCCTCCCCTTCCTGCCCCGCTTGACCTTCTCCTTATTTTGGTTTTCAACTATTGTACAATACATCACTTAGACCGGTGTTTACAATATCGTGAGTGTGGTAATGGTACAGGATTCTTGCATAAGCAAGGGTACACTGTCATTGTTCGTGTTTGTCGATCTGCACAATTTTTCCATCGTAGTGTATTGATATTGTTGGGTTTTGTGATCTTGCTGCAATCAGCAGGTGTCTTGTTAGTGATTAGCATGTTGGCGGGGTCAAATTCTATGTCTGTTCCTGTGACTTCGAGTAGCGCTTTGTGTATTTGCTTCCAGAAAGGTTGAATTGTTCTGCATTCCTACCAGATATGGATCATTGTTCCCCTCACCTATTTGCACCTCCAGCACAGTTCTGAGCTGCTGGGGGTAATCCCATGCAGTCGGTCTGGCGTCAGATACCATCTAGTTAGGATTTTGTAGTTTGTTACACTTAGTCTGGAGCTGAGGGAGCTGTGGTGTGTCAGAATCATTATTTTTGAGCATTGAGCTTCTGTTAAGGTCACTCCCAGTTCTTCTTCCCATTTAGAAATGTATGAGGGTGGATGTGGGCTTGTTGCTAAAAGTAGTAGTTGGTATAACGTAGAGATACTTCCTGCATAAGCAGAGATACTTCCTGCATAAGCATAGATCCTCGAAATGTGTTGGGGTTCTGCAGAGACTACAAAATGCTGTAGTTGGTGGTATCTAAAGTTTTCTAGGAACGATAATGTTCTGTCTCCCACCAGTTCCAGCAGTGTTTTTAGCTGTCCTGCGTTAGCCACCTCTGTGATTAGGATTGGATGCTTGTTGTGTAAGAAGCTGTAGAGTCTGCTATCTAATCCCTCAGGGAAGGCCGTGTTCAAAGTTAGCGGATATAGTGGCCCCTTTGGTGTGGTTAGTGAGAGACGGAACCTCAGTCCGTACCAAACGTTCAGTGTGGGTTCGATCATAGGATGTTGGCAGGTCGATGGTGTTGCTTCCAGTCTGTCCAGCCGTACTGCTCCTGGGATCTCATTTCGTGAATTTCCAGTTTCCATGTGTGCCCATATTTTAGTATGTCCATGCCATTTGACAATTCTCACCAGGTGTGCCGCTTGATAGTATTTGAGCAGACTAGGTAGCCCCACGCCCCCCATAGCCTTTGGTCTTATCAGGTGTTGCAGTGCTACTCTGGGTTTTGTCATTTCCATATGAAGTGCACAGTCGCCCAGGTCAGTGTTTTGAAGAATGCTGTTGGGACCGTAATGGGGACAGTCTGGAATAGGTACAATGCTTTTGGTAGCAAGGTCATCTTTACTGCGTTGCAGCAACTGAACCATGATATGTGTTGGACGGAGCATGTTTTTAGCTCAATTGTCAGGAACTGTAACAGTGGAGTGAAATTCAATGAATACAGAAGGGTCAGGTCCTGTGGTATCATGATTCCGAGATACTTAATATGTGTTGGGCACCAACGGAAAGGGAAGTTCTGCAGTTCTCAGTAGCGCGGTCCCTCCGCACTTCCTCTCCTATAGGTGGGTTGAGGTTGTAAAGGGACTTGTAATAGGCGTGAAATTCTTTTGCTATTTCCAGGGGGAACTGAGTGCTTCTGTCCCCATTGTGTTCTAATCTTGGGAATGTGGAAGCGTTGTTTCCTCAGCATTCTAGCTAGGAGCCTGCCACACTTGTTTGCATGTTCATAGAAAAATTGTTTGGATTTTTGTAAAAGTAGGTCGTTTGTCTGAGTGAGATGAGTGCAGAGTTGGCGTCATGCTTCGATTAGGTCCTTGTGTTCTGTTGCGGTCTGGTCCTGCTTGTGTTGGCCAGTTAGGTCTTCTATCCTGTTAAGTAAGTCCCTCACTTGTCTAGCTTTGTCACGTTTATGCTGTGTGCACAATGATATGAATGTGCCCCTAATGCTGCTTTTGTGGGCTTCCCAAATCATAGGTTGCGCAACTTCTGTTGTTTCATTGTCACTGAAGTAATGGTTCAAAGCGTCTCTGATTTGTGTGGTCATTTCGGCAGCCATCAGCATTGCCTCGTTCAGCCTCCAGTGTCGCTGTTTAGGTCTTTGAAGTGGGGTCGTCTAATATATATCGACTGGGGAGTGATCAGACCAAACAGTTGTGCCTATCGCAGCGGTTCGCATGTGCGTTAGGTATTCTTTTGCCACAAACACGTAGTCCAGCCTAGGATAGGTATTAAATGCTGGGGAGTAGTACGAGAAGTCCCGGCCCTCAGGGTGCAGAAGGGTGTGTGCTAAACGTTATCGTTCTTTTCCTCCCCCCAGTCCATCAGGTTTAATGCAGCTCCCGCTGTGTGCCCTCCCTGCTCCCCTCCCCAGCTTCCCCTCCTGATGTTTGACCTGTTTATCTTGCCATCCGTGTTTTCAGTCAGGGTCTGTCTCCCAGGGCCCCCTTTTCATCTTGTCCTTTTCCTCTACTTTTTCACCCTTCCTCCCTCCCTCCCCCCACATCCCCTGTTTTACCCTCTCGGGCATCAGGTGGCTTCATGACCCTACTATGTTTCTGAAGGCATATTGAGCATAGTCTCATCCCTAACCTGCCCTCCCATGCTCGATTCTCACCAGCTTCTACTTCCCCAGACATCATGTTTCCCAGAGGCTCAGTGTAAGCAGCACAAGTCATATTATAATAGTTTCATAAATCAGATAAACATTTCAACATATGTTTTGTGAGAGCAGAAAGTAGTATAAAACTGTTTCATATATCAAATAATATTGCTACATAACTAAGAGAGCAGCAGGGGCTGATTGAACCCAGGACCCTTGTTCCTGGGTCTAGTGCACCAATTTTCATTAGTAAGTGGGCGGTGGAATCCCAGGATCTTGTACTGCCTGTTATGCGCCCGTTCCCCTCCCAAAAGAGTCCAGGATGTCCATGGACTTGTGGGTGAGCATTCACCAGGCTGAGACCCCCTGCAGTCCCTCCCCCCTCAAATGAACATATGCTGTCTTGAGCATAGATGAATCTCTTACCAATTCCCTACTCCTTTTTTTTGTGTGTGTTTGTGTGTTTCCCCCCCACCCTTTTTTTTTTGTTTGTTTGCATGATCTGCTCTTTTAGATTAAACAATAGTAGGCTGCAGATCACGACTCTAGGAGAGCTGTCACTGCATGGTGGCATAAGCACCCAGTGGGCCCTTTTCATGGTTATGTCCTCTGGTGCTCTATCACTTAGTATTTGCCAGAATAGGGTCTTTGGAGTGGTTTGGAGGTTTTCCCCTTCAACTTCTGGTAGGCCGCGGATTCTAATATTATTCCACCTTCTGCGATTATCAAGGTCCTCTACCTGCCTTCTTAGTTCTAAGAGGATGTCTCCTTGTCACTTTGTAGCTGTATTCACTGCCTGCAGGTGCTGAGCAGTGTGCTGTGCTTCTGCCTCCATTTCCTCCACTCTGGCTTCCAGTTTGTGCAGGTCTTCTCTGACCGCGGAAACCTCCTCCCTGTTTGCCGTTCTGAGTTCCGATACTATTATCTTCTGGTCAGCCTTGGTCAGCATGTTAGCTGATATCCTGTTGAGTTCTACCAACATCTGTTGCAGCGTGCCATCTGTAGTAGAGCCGGGCATGGATTCCGCGTTGCTCTCGGTCTCAGGAGAGGTCGGAACCATATTGGTGGCGAGGCACGTGTCTCGCAGACCCTCCGGGAGTGTGATAAAATCATCCATCGGACCGGTGTGTATGCGCAGAGATGCTGCCCGTGAAGGTGCTAGGGCAGATGGGCACTTGTTTTTTCCCATTTTCGCTGGTTGTTAGGCTTGTGTTTAGGTTCTTTTCGTGCAGAGCCTTGGAGACTTGCGACCTACTCCATCTGCCATCAGGTCACGCCTCCCTTATTATTCTTTATATTATTATTATTATTAAAAACAGATTTGTAGAAAAATTAAAAAGCATAAAACTTGAAACTACTAAATTTTACGACAATAAGAACACTTCCTCCCAGCACTGCCACAGAGGAAAAATGAGGGAACACTGACAGACACTCATACTCACTGACAGACACACACTCCCACTGATTTGACACACACTGACAGACAGACACACTTACTGACAGACAGACAGATACACTCACTAACAGGTAGACACACTCACTCACTCATTCGACACACAGTGACAGACACACACTCACTAATATAATATAGTACAGAAAATATGGGATACAGCTGAATACCTAAAAATACCAAATAATAGTGTAACACTGTATATCTATATATGAACAGTGCCCCCACTTAATATGGAACTCACAGACTCCAAATGTAAATAGTGCCTTGCTATTGCCTTCCCTTATGAGGAAGGTCAGGATTCTCCATCTCCATCTAATCACACTCCGGATCAGAATCAGGAACCAGGTAGGTAGGTATAAACAGGTTTATTTGAAACAACAAATCGATAAAAATATAAAAATAATATAAAAACAAATAACATATGACCGGTCCTACACGTTTCGTTTCCGTAGAAACTTCCTCAGTGACCAATATTTGTGCAATTACAATGATAAAAACATTGTCAATAACAATAAGTCGTCCTACCCACTCCATGTAACCATTCCCTTAAATAGGGTTCTTCCTGATATCCTCCAGTGTATGTGGTGGAGTTCATATCCCCTCTGCCAATCAATTTTCTCCAATATTATTTTCGGCATCTGTTAGTATTGATTCAGTTGGCGCTGTGTAATTTTGTATTCACATTAATTTCCACTTGCGTTCCACCACTTATTTCTGTGCGTTCCACATTTTGATTGAAGATTTATTATTCATGATGTCCCGAATAACAAAAGAAAAAAAACTACGGATTTGTATATATTACCCTTTGTCTAATGAAAACAAAAGTGTTTTAGTTATGGAATAAGACTTAGTATAAGCATAAACTCATATCGTTATGTGGATTGCCCCACATGACAGACTAAAATTTACTGGTTGTCTAATCCATCGTCAACTGACAAAAATTATATGCAGACATAAAAATTATGCAAGAATTATATGGATGTCGCACCTCTTTTTCTAGAGATGTGAATCTCAGAGAACCCTTATAGTAAACTTATAAAACTTATGATAAAGAAAAACTCACTTATAGTATGTACTTCTAGGAAATGTCGCACTCTTCCTGTATATTATAGGTGCAGGCTTCCAAGGCTACTCCCCAATCACCTTCACAAAGCAAAAAAGAATGATAAAGCCATAACACCAAGTAAATCAAATGAAGATTTATTCAACCATAAAGTGGACCTAGCAATGTTTCAACAAACACAGTGTCCTTGTCAAGTGACACACTCACTTGCTTACTTTCTAATGTATGAGTATGTCTGTACTGTTTAGAGAGGAGGAAAATTATGGCAGAGGAGTCTGGGGTCCCACCATCTTATGATTTTAACAGCCACAACTGCAGACTCACTCACAGACACACACTCATTAACAGACACACACATGCTCACTGACAGACACACACTCTCACTGACAGACATACTCACTGACAAATACACACCCACTGACAGATATACACATTCTCACTGACAGATACACTCATTGATAGACACACAATCTCACTGACAAACACACACACTCACTGACAGACACACACACACACACACTCTCAATGACAAACTCACTGACAAACACACACTCACTGATTACCTTTCAGGTAAGCAGGTGCCTACTCTGCCTTAGCAAACAGCCAGCCGCCTCCGGTGGGCTCTAAGGTCTCCAGCCAGACAGCTCATGGCAAGTGACAGGTGGAACACAAGGGTTCCAGTCTACTTGCAACCCCTGTAGTTCCACCACTGCCTGCATTCTAGATGGCTGTGTGCCCTAGGCGACTGCCTAGTTTGCCTAGCGGTAGCACTGGCCCTGCACTTATGTGACTTGCTAAAATAAAATCTGATGCCCCAGAAGATAAAAGCTGAAGTAAAAAATATGCTGGCAGTATCCAGTTCAGGCTGTTTTGAAATAAGTCCCAACAGTCCCAAATTTGCCAGGACAATACTGTGCTTTGGAGAACTGTCCCAGCAAAAACAGTTCCTGAGGATGCAGGATTGGATTGGCCACCTGGACTATGCACATAGTGCTTCAGCAGCAAATGGCATGGACTACCTTGAGGTAGCAGGCTGTCAGTCAGTGTGGTTACCTTCTTTAGATATGCACCTTCTCCTTTGATTGATGTGCACCCTGACAGACCTGACCTCTTAATGTGCCCACATGACAGGCAGGACCACCTCCTTCACGGTATTATGTGCAGCATGCTCTATTAGCAGTTATGTAATGGATATAAAGACAGAGTCTAGTGTTGAAAATATCTGAGAGAAAGGACTTGTGATAACAGTCAGTACCTTCCACAATAACACAGATTAAGTCAAAACTAAGGACTGTGAAAAGAAATCTGGGACACATGTCAGCCTTAGATACATAGATGCCAGTGATAAAAACAATACATGTGGTCATTCTATCTACAAAAACTCTTGTCCGCTCAAAAAACACCATGACCTATTACATCAAAGCAGACTATTGAACATGTGCACTTGGTATAATCAAACAGTTTCCCACAAGAGCTGGTCTATTTGATTGGAGCTGCATACTTGCGACAAGACCATTCTTTTTAATGCAGCATTAACAATACGGTCCAAACATTGATCTGGCTGCACTTTATAAGCATGGAAATTCAAAGTCACCGTTTAAAAAGAAAATCAATTAAACTATCTACTTAAACTGAAATGTCTAACTCGTTTTAATCAGTGACACATTGTTGCACTGAGTGTCCAATGTTTTGAGTTTAACAGGAACATTGCTGGAGGGAATTGTCTGACCGTAGACAAATGAATGTTGGATCTATCTGCAGCTAGTGATTCTACTCCAGTAAACAGAGTTATTTTTCACCTAAACATGTTCATTCCGTCGCTTCTATTTTTTTTTTTTTCTTTTTAATCCCTTCTCTATATTTTTATGTAGGTTGTTCTCTAGAAAAATATGTATAGCCATCATTTTACTAGCATATGTATAGATATTTAACCCCATAAGGACAAATGATAATATATGCCATCATCACAATTCCATCCTAAAGGACCTTAAGTCAGCATGAAATATAGTATATATTTAGCAGCTCCATAGAAGTAAAGGGAGGATAAATGAATATGACATTCCATGCCAGCGTAGCATGTCTAATGACCAGATAGTTATGATGACATATACCATTATTAGCCTGTAAGGGGTTAGGCTTCGGAATACAGGTTTGTGTATTTGTTCATGAATTTTATTTTATAGGGATATTTATATAGTCTATATTTTAATGGTTGAGCATAAAGAAGTAAAATATTATGTAGTATGTTAACATGTTAAGACAAAAGGTTATAATAATAATATATATATATATATATATATATATATATATATATATAAATAAAAATAAATATAGATATACATCCCTCAGTCAGCCTGCACATCTATTTCTGGAAATGTCATTATATAAGAGCAAGATCCAACAACTACTCCCCCAAAGGTATATGTGCAAGTGATGAAAACCACCTCTCATGTATTCTACTGAAACAAATTATAGAGAAACAAAGATATTTGTGCTCAATTATATAAAAATTCTTCATCATAAATAAAGTATAACGGCTATATTGAATAACCAAACACCGCATTTCTGCTTTAAATAAACATGTCAGCATACATAAAAATTCAAAAAGTCAATATCTATCAAATACTTTTTCCCATCCATTTTATAAATGCAAAGGTTATTAAATGTTCTGAAATCAGATGATTTGTGTTAAATCTCTATAATGTTTAGTTGCAGTAATATTTTTTTTAAATACTGCTTCCACACCATCTAGGCTTAGGCTGCACCAATTTTCTAACATTTCTCCCTTTTCTCATTTCTTTTTTGATGTTGCTGTCTACCCCTCCACTTCACGGGTTGACTGTTTGCCACTTAGTTTGTGTCTGTGGGAGTGGATTTAGCCAATCACAGCAGAGCGTTCCCACATAAGGCGATAAGCTGTTCTTAATTCACTCTGCACTTTTGGCTGTTTCATTCTGCAATAATAAATCATATAGATAGCTTTTTAAACTATGATCAGCATTCAACTTGGTTTCTGTTTTATAATATTGTTTGTTCGATTTGCATAAAGACAGATCAAATTTTAATACCTCTTTTGTGGTTTCCAATAGCGACATATTTTAGTTTCCTTTTTTAAGTAAGAAACCTGTATTTGACAGCATGGACTAAATGACAGGCCTGCAACGTCTTTTCAAAGCAAATTGTGCTAAGTTAAAAAAAAAAAGACACTGTTGGACCTCCTACACCTCACCACTTGCATTAATATATACAAAATAGATTTGATTGAAGAATCAGAGAGGAAGAAACTTGTTCTAAATATTTTTTTTCACTCTCTACAAATATGTTTCAAATGACCTAAAATTTAACGTTTTTTGTTTCTCATATTCCACTAAGTGACATAATTGGGTTTACTTCCTAAAAATCACCATGAAACCAAACAAACATCATTGCTGATTGCTCCACTTTTAGACCATGCCATAGAATTAGTCTTTACAAAGCCATCAATCTTTCCCCATTTATAATATATTCTAATAAGTAATACAACTACAAAGCATCTGCACTATAACGACTTTCCTTCCACTGACATCCGGACAGTATCAAAAAGGTAAATGAAAAACAAACTCATCTTGGGTAGAAGAGCAACACCTAAAACCCAAAGCTGGCCTTCTGTTTATATGATGCTCTTAATTACTCAATCAACATCTCACCTTATTAAAGGGATACTATAGACACCCAGACCACTACAGCTCATCGTTGCATTTATAAGCTGCAATAATTACCTTTATGGCCTAACTCCTCCTCTAGTGGCTGTCTAACTGACCTCCTTGACTTTTGGTCGTCTAACTGATTCTGGGAGTCCTCACGCTATGCATGAGGACTTCCAGCGTCACTGGACTCCCCATAGGAAAGCATTGAATAATGCTTTCTTTTTGGGAAATCCTAATGCGAGCATGTCCATTGCATTAAGTCACCCCTGTCAGCTGACATCAGCGGGGGGGTGGAGAGAAGAAGGACCCAAGCCAGCGCCGTTGCTGAACCCAGGTAAGTGACAGAAGGGGTTATTAACCCCTTCTGCACCACGGGGGGCTTAGACAGTTGGGAAAGCTATAGTGCCAGGAAAACGAGTTTGTTTTCCTGACACTATAGTTTCCCTTTACTAAATAGAAAACATTGTCATGCTATTCCCAATGATGGTGTTCACTTTAAAAAGCGTATGCAACAGGTTTACTGAAAGCAGAGTAACACTTGCAGTTTAAGAGTAATATGTGCAAATCCATTTATACACTATGTGTATAAACTTATTTGGTTTCAATTTTAATTAGGTTAGTTTGAGAAAGAAAAGGTCTGATAGCACACAAGGGCAGTACAACCCAAAGAAGAATATTCCAATTAAATAAAATAATAAGACATTAACTGCTTATCTAGTATGAGATACAGAGGCTTACTGGAAGAACTCCCTACACCTGACTGATAGAAACACAGGGAAAAAAAACAACTTAATGAATTGAGTTTAATAACTATGCAGAAAGTCTGTCCTTGGACATGATGGAAAGCAGATAAGAAATTATCTAATCAAAGGCATAGAGAAAGAATTCTAAACACAGAGCACTGAGAATCACTACTTGCTTTGAAGCAATTGTCTTGAAAATGACCGTAATGGAATTGCAGTGTAAATGTTTTATGTGTATATATAATCTATCTATCTATCTATCTATCTATCTATCTATCTATCTATCTATCTATATATATATATATATATATATATATATATATATATATGTCTGTATAATCTAAAATGGTTTATATGAGGTGTGGCGAAACCAACCTCGCCACTGGGCCCTGGAGAAGCCTGTTTGCTAGCCTCCTACCTACTGACTATGGCCCCTGGGTTATTTGGGGCATATTGTACTGTATATTGCTGCTACTGGCCCTTTTAACAGCATCTATGGACATATTGGGACTTTTGGGACTACTGTCCCTTTAAGACTGTGCTACATATTCTAGTGTACTGCCTGTAATATTATATGTGTATTTGTGTGTTAAGCTTAACCTGGGATATGTATGCAGCATTCAGCTGATTGTTCGGTAGAATCACTCCATTCATTATATTGAGTGAAACTACCGAACAACCAGACCACCCAGGAATAAGTGTGCCTCCAATTACAGTTTGCAACAATGTTGCAAACGGGTAATTGGCAATCAGTGTAATGTATTCTTTGTCCTCTGGGTGGCCGCCATTCGGGAAACAAACACGTGGCGGCGGCCATCTTAAACTACCGAACAGCGGTGTTTTGCCGTCGAGTGTCTGGAACTAAAATCGGACACTTGACTAGGCAAACACCGCTGAGACCTCCATACTTCCAGAAATTCGTATAAAAACTACCGAATGGCCCGCCGTTCGGTAGAAAGAACCCCTCAAACAAGGGAATTCATTCAAACCCTCTCCAGGCTCTATAACACAGGCAATTCGCCTGTTTTCATTCCCTTGTTTGTGACCGACCGCAGGGCCAAAATGCATGGAACTGTTTTCGGATACTTTACCCATGCGGTCGGTCAAATCTTTGGAACCCCATATCTCCCGAACTGTTCATCCGAATGACTTGAATTTTGGATATGTTTCCCCCCTGAATAAGGGCTATCCAGCGATGCTGGATTTAAAGGTGTACCCCCTGTTTTTGGGGTACATCCAGAACTTGGCTGAAAAGGTGTACCGGATAATTGGGTTTAATGTTATCTGAGGGGAGGGGATGTGTGGGCTGAACCATGTATGTGATTGGTTATTTTATGCCTCCCCCTGGGTGTGGCCTGTATGTGTATTATTGTAATAAAAGCCAGGCTGGATGAGACAGTCCAGAGTTCCTGTTTTAACCTCAAAGTGATGTGTCGTCTCATTATTGGGGGAAGGATTTATTGTATGCTGTTCCAGTTGACTGCTAGGGGTACGAGCCTATTCGTATGGTTCCTATTCAATGGTCTACAGCATTCATACGCTTGGGAGAATTTAAAGGTTTCTTGGATTCGGTGATTATGGTGTCTGCCAGAGTGCTTGGAGTCCTCAGGAAGCACTAGGAGCATCCTTTAACGGAGGTACCAAGTCGGGGTGCCAGGCAATCCGTTACATTGGTGGCAAGCGGTGGGATGGCGTCCTAGTGCGAGGTAAAGCAGCTCGGAGACACAGTACGTTTGGATTTACAAATTG
This sequence comes from Pelobates fuscus, assembly GCF_036172605.1. Lineage (NCBI taxonomy): Eukaryota > Metazoa > Chordata > Amphibia > Anura > Pelobatidae > Pelobates > Pelobates fuscus. Next base: position 227,283,975 of record NC_086317.1, read on the forward strand.
AGGGCAACGCTAGCAGTCGTGCAGCGCCCCTGGGAGCAGACTAGTATGGAAGGTTCTGGCTCTGGAGATGATTGGCTGGCCGAGGTGAGGCAGCGAGTGGCCGAGTATGGGGATGATATACCCATGGAGACACGCCGGGTGATCTGGAACCAGGTCATGGCCGAGCGAAACACAAGGCTGGACCGAGAATTCCGGTTGGCGAAAGAGAGGAAGTATGCTCAGCAGCAGGAGCGTTACAGCAGCCGAGTAGAGGCTGCATCCGAGGAGGTTAGCCGTCTTTCCCTGAGGCGGCGGGAGGAACCCGAAGTGGGGGTCCTCATAGACTGGTCCTGTGAGGAACCACAACAGGCAGGTAGAGATGGGACCAAGGTCTCTCCACCGGGCCCACCGGGATGCTGGGCAGCCGGCCCAGATCCCCAGCAGCAGCCAGAGTTGCCAGGTGGGGAAGCAGGTGGCCCTTACTCACAAATGTTGAGGGGCCTCACGGATTGGTCCTGGGAAGACCCACAGATGGCAGGTGGAGATGGGACTGCGGTCTCTCTACCGGCCCTACAGGGATGCTGGGCAGTCGGCCCAGATCCCCAGCGGCAGTGTGCGTTACAGGGAGCTGAAAGTGCCGTTCTTGCTCCCCAGCGGCAGTCTACGGTGCAGGGAGAGGAGCCTGTTATCCCCTCTCCCCAGCGGTTGAAGGTGTGTAAGGGAGAGGAGTTTGTTACCCCCTCTCCCCACCGACAACCTAACCCACCAAGGGGAGACAGTAAACCCCTCACCAGCGCAAATGGGACCGTGGTCTCTGCGCCCAAGTTACAGGGAGCTGAAGGGGCCGTCCTCCCTCCCCAGCGGCAGTGTGATTTGTTGGGAATTGGGAGCCCAGTCTCCATTCCCCAGCGGCAGTGTGAATTGCAGGGAATTGGGAGCCCAGTCTCCATTCCCCAGCGGCAGGCTGAGTTACAGGGGACAGAGGTAGTTGGTCCTACCCCCCAGCAGCAGAGTGATATGCCGGGAAGGCAGTGTGAAGTGCACGGAGAGGAGAGCAGCGTCCTCCCTCCCCAGCGGCAGGCTGAGTTACAGGGGGCAGAGGTAGTTGGTCCTACCCCCCAGCAGCAGCGTGATTTTTTGGGAATAGAGAGCCCAGTCTCCGTTCCCCAGCAGCAGGACACTGAATTGGGAGGAGAGACAGTCGGTCTCCCTCCACAAAGACTGAAAGTAGGCATGGGAGAGGAGATTGTTACCTCCTCTCCCCAGCGGCAGATCATCAATGGGCAGAGTGTTCTAATGGGAGAGGAGATTGTTACCACCTCTCCCCAGCGGCGGATCATCAATGGGCAGAGTGTTCTAATGGGAGAGGAGCTGGTTACCACCTCTCCCCAGCGGCAGCTTAATGTACCAGGGGGAGACTGTAAGCCCCACACCTGTGCAGATGGGACCGTGGTCTCTGCACTTCCAGCACAGGGGGTAGGGACGGTCGGTCCTGCCCCCCCACAACAGGGCTGTTTAGCCAAAGGGGAGACAGTCTGTCTCCAGCAGCAGAGCTGTGTAACTAAAGGGGAGACAGTCGGTCTCCAGCAGCAGAGCTGAGCAGCTAAAGGGGAGACAGTCGGTCTCCAGCAACCAGGCTCCAACCAGACTACTCCTGTAGTAGTGCTGGCACCAGGGCAGAGTACCGCTGGTCTCTGCCCACTCAGCAACCCACCAAAACAGCCTACCAGTCCCCCACACAGCCGGGGTGAGGCACCTGGACAAGTTTTTCCATTACTCAGGTGTAGTAACCATTCATTGTGGGTGGACTGTACTGCTGTTTCTGTTTTGTGGGTGGGCTGCTGGACTAACAAGGGCACTGACCGGCAAGAGGTCAGGTACCCTGTTAGTATGTTTGGAAAAGGGGAGAAATGTGGCGAAACCAACCTCGCCACTGGGCCCTGGAGAAGCCTGTTTGCTAGCCTCCTACCTACTGACTATGGCCCCTGGGTTATTTGGGGCATATTGTACTGTATATTGCTGCTACTGGCCCTTTTAACAGCATCTATGGACATATTGGGACTTTTGGGACTACTGTCCCTTTAAGACTGTGCTACATATTCTAGTGTACTGCCTGTAATATTATATGTGTATTTGTGTGTTAAGCTTAACCTGGGATATGTATGCAGCATTCAGCTGATTGTTCGGTAGAATCACTCCATTCATTATATTGAGTGAAACTACCGAACAACCAGACCACCCAGGAATAAGTGTGCCTCCAATTACAGTTTGCAACAATGTTGCAAACGGGTAATTGGCAATCAGTGTAATGTATTCTTTGTCCTCTGGGTGGCCGCCATTCGGGAAACAAACACGTGGCGGCGGCCAACTTAAACTACCGAACAGCGGTGTTTTGCCGTCGAGTGTCTGGAACTAAAATCGGACACTTGACTAGGCAAACACCGCTGAGACCTCCATACTTCCAGAAATTCGTATAAAAACTACCGAATGGCCCGCCGTTCGGTAGAAAGAACCCCTCAAACAAGGGAATTCATTCAAACCCTCTCCAGGCTCTATAACACAGGCAATTCGCCTGTTTTCATTCCCTTGTTTGTGACCGACCGCAGGGCCAAAATGCATGGAACTGTTTTCGGATACTTTACCCATGCGGTCGGTCAAATCTTTGGAACCCCATATCTCCCGAACTGTTCATCCGAATGACTTGAATTTTGGATATGTTTCCCCCCTGAATAAGGGCTATCCAGCGATGCTGGATTTAAAGGTGTACCCCCTGTTTTTGGGGTACATCCAGAACTTGGCTGAAAAGGTGTACCGGATAATTGGGTTTAATGTTATCTGAGGGGAGGGGATGTGTGGGCTGAACCATGTATGTGATTGGTTATTTTATGCCTCCCCCTGGGTGTGGCCTGTATGTGTATTATTGTAATAAAAGCCAGGCTGGATGAGACAGTCCAGAGTTCCTGTTTTAACCTCAAAGTGATGTGTCGTCTCATTATTGGGGGAAGGATTTATTGTATGCTGTTCCAGTTGACTGCTAGGGGTACGAGCCTATTCGTATGGTTCCTATTCAATGGTCTACAGCATTCATACGCTTGGGAGAATTTAAAGGTTTCTTGGATTCGGTGATTATGGTGTCTGCCAGAGTGCTTGGAGTCCTCAGGAAGCACTAGGAGCATCCTTTAACGGAGGTACCAAGTCGGGGTGCCAGGCGATCCGTTACATGAGGCAATTACAGTATGACTGTCAAAACAATCTATTAGTTAGCACATATTAGTACAATATTATTTATATAGGATATAAGCAAGCATAACAATGCATTGATAAGAAGGAGACTATCATGAACCTTTATGGATGATATGACAAATGGGGACATTCTGGGCCAAGCATGACATTGTTATGGACTTCTTCCATATGCAGAGATCAATAAGCATTTACTCACAGGCACTGTCTGACACAGAAATAAATATTTTGTTTTTCTGATTTTTACTCAGGTCACCTAGTACTTCCCACCTTTAAATTTGGGTAATATGGTTACCATGTTTATTCACCACCACAGGACAGCTTTTTTCCATTTATTAGTTTGACTTGCATGTGCTTTGCCTTTAGAAGCTCTGAATGCTCAAAAATAATACCAAACTTTTCCTGTAGGAAAAGCTAGATGCCTCTTTGTAGCTAATCAGTCAGATATAGGGCAATGCTTATAGGCTGAGAGCTGATGCCTAGAAGGAAACAGATATGTTGTAAAAGCAATTTTATAACAGTTTAACGAATAACGAATAACTACTCCAGCGGGCTTTGGTGCTTTGAGTGTTCCTTTAACCCCTTAAGGACCAAACTTATGGAATAAAAGAGAATCATGACATGTCACACATGTCATGTGTCCTTAAGGGGTTAAGAATCCAGCCATTTGCTGTCCTGTATTCAATATCAGGCAGCTACCCCATATTATCCCATGTCTACCATGAATGGAGCATGTCTCCAGAATGCCAACTTGAAGTGACTTTTCATTCTTCTTGCACCAGCTAGACTATTAACAAATAACAGAGATACAAAAACAAAAGAAGAGTATTGAATATCCAGGCTGTGATTAGGCTTTAGGACCTCTCTTTTGCACACTTAGAAACACTATAGGCACCAAAACAACTTTAGCTTAATTAAGCAGTTTTGATGTATAGATTATGCCCCTGCAGTCTCACTGCTCAATTCTCTGCCATTATACAGTCCTAGTCACACTTCTCTGCATGTGACTCATACAGCCTTCTTAAATACTTCCTGTAAAGTGAGATCTAGTGTTTACATTTCCTTTAGTGCAAATGCTGTTTAATTTAGCATTTCTTACCTCCTGCACTGTTAATAGCTTGCTAGCTCATGCAGGAACCTTCTGTCGATGATTAAAGTTCAATTTATAGAGCAGGAGATTAAAACATCTAAAGTAAGTTAACATCTGACTCAAAATGAAACAATTTTTGCATCATGCAGGCAGTGTCAGTCACAACCAGGTGAGGGTAAACAGAAGCAAATATTGATTTAACTTCTTAATGGCAAATAATTGAGTAGTGAGACTTCAGAGACATGATCTATACACAAAAACTGCTTCATTAAGCTAAAGTTATTTTGGTGAATATAATGTCTCTTTAAATGTTTACATATATTCTAGCCTAGATCCACTCCCCAGTAATTTTATAGATTAGTCTAACCTACAATCCCTCACCACGGATGTGCCTCTTGTCACCAATGCTTCACTATAAGAAGCATTGTATTCGTTGAGAAGGAAGTGACGCCCCCAGGAGGAAGTTGTAGGAAGAGAAACAGGCAGCTGCAAGGAGTGAGTCGCAGTGAGTAAAAACCTTTTTTTCCATTTATTTTAATTGAATTAAGTGAGTTCTGAATCTAACTATTGAGGAGAACACTATATGCTTGTGTTCCTAACTCCATAGTGTCCATTTAATCTGCTGTCACAGTCCAGCAGTCATTTACTCTATCACCAATTGGTTTAAGGGCTTTCTTTGTAAGCAAGCCTCACATTGTCATCCTATGTTGTCGAATACAAAGTGATAGTCACACGTTTCTCGTTTAGCAAATTAACCTCAAGGTATAACTCTTTGGAATCACAGATGTTCCTTTAGTAATTAGCCTCTACACTTAAAAGTTCCATACTGATATATCCCATTTATTTTAGAAATGGAAAAGGTAACATTTAATATATAGTACTCCAGAAAAATATTCTCCTCCAGCTGCTTGTAACTCCAAGGAAATGAAATATAAATAGTACATCCTCCGCATGGGAAAAGTTAAAAAAAAATAAAAATAAACGAAAAACAACATACTAAATCTATTTATCACTTTGTTTTTCCTGCAACCATTCGATTCTATAACACCAGTGTATTCCTGGGGGTAAAGCATAAAAATCACTAGCTCTGTCTTTTAAATGAAATCCAGAAAGCAAAGATGGGGGAGCCAGATTGAATAAAGCTAATATATCTGATATGGCTGATACATGATTCATACAGCAGAGTTTTTATTTTTATTTTATTTTTTTTCCTTTCATTTTCCATATACCTGTAGTGTTGCAGTTCTCCTCCCATGGCATTGTGGCAAAAGGACATCATTTTATTCTGCATCCCATACTGTTTACTGCATAATTACCAAGCCAATTAGCAACTAACAAGTCACTTAGACACCCAGTTAGTACAGCTATAATTCAGGATTTCTAATATGTTTATAATTGTTTCCAACATCCTCATTGAAAGCAATGCTGATTTAAGTGAGGCGAAATGTATGCAAATGATAGTCTAATAAGTTTTAGCTATGGGCAGTCTGCTTGTCAGACCTCTCTCTGTTTCCCGACCACCCTTTGTGTAAGCAGATGCCAGAGTCTCAATTCTCTACAGCTTCATAATGTCATTGTCTACAAATCTCATATTCAGTTCACTGGTGGGAAATTACAAAGCTGGCACATGCTACTTGGTCAGTGATAGCAGCTTTATTCATCTCCCCTGACTGCTGCCTGTATTGAAAAGGTCTTTACAATCCGCAGACTAAAAAAAAAAAAAAAAGAAATGATCAGCCTCTGGCTGAGATTCCTATAGTACCCATCTCTTGCAATTCACTGGGATCAAGCTATAGCCAAGGGTGAATTTATTATCAGCTTTGTGTGAATCCATTGGGACATTGAAGATTAGCGCATGATAAATTCTATTTCTCTAAGGCTGTTCCTTTTTTTTTTTTTACCAGTGCAGGATTCCGTAGATCCTGTAGCGAGTTGATGTTGATGTTGATGTAGAGAGCACTGAATAGATTGAACAACCACTGCTCTGAAACTGGTAATAGCAAAGAAAATAAACTAACAGGGTTATTTACTAAAGAATTGAAAAGTGAATTAATTGGTGCTGACAATTTGTAATATATCTACTTATCACAATATTTAACAAATATATATTTGTTTAGTGTTAAAATAGTTAATTGATATTCCAATTCAATTATTGCATGGATTGAGAACCCAACAAGTTACTTAAAGATAAAAAATCACCCAACTATTGCACCTTCACTATTAATTTGGAATATGAGTATTAAGGTAGGGAAAACAAATTCCCAAGCCTCCTGTTTCCGAAACCACCTCAGCTGAAATAGTATTAGTGATGAAGATAAATATGATGTTGAACAATATTATAGATATAGACGTTGGTAGATTACTAACAATAGAGTCTGTTCTTGCAAGTCGGGACTAGCGAAAAAAATTTTTATTTTACTTATAAATTCATCATTTCTACCAGATGCTTAGGGGAAAATATGGTATTTTGAAGAATCTTAATAGGTTAGAATTAATATGTGACGAGAAGGAATGGATACCATATTCATTATCAAAAATATACAAAATACTTGGTGATTAGTCTGGGGTAGATTTTCCAAACTTTACAAAATTATGGGAGAGGGACTTTGGGGTTACTCTTTCACAGCCAGATTGGAATAGATGTTTTACGTTGAAAAAAAACTACTCTATAGCAAGTATATACCAAGAGCTTGGTTATAAGATTATATCAAGGCGGTATAGAGTCCCTGCAGATATGCCTATGTATTTCCCTATAATGTAAAAAAAAAATATGGGAGGTGCTTAAACCTGTAGGGATCTTTTGCAGCCCTTTTGGAAAAAAGTTAAAACTATATTAAAGTTAATGGTTGATTACCCTTTTTTGTTAATCCTGGAGTTTACACTGCTGTGGCATACGAACCTAGATGTTTATAGCTCTAGGTTATATCTTGGAATCCGCTTAATACATCCAGCTAAAGAATTTATCCAAATATACTGGAAACAGATAAAAAGCCCTACTTTGAGTGAATGGTTTAGTAGAGTTAATGATATAAAAAAAGATAAAATATTTGATCTAGAATATGTAATCTTTTTTATCACAGGGATGGACTAAGGCAGGGGTTCCCAACCCAGTCCTCAAGCAGTCTTCAAGCATTAGAGATTACCCTGTTGTGTCTAACATGTTTTTTTTATTTTTTCTAAAAACACCTTAGACACATCTGGGTAATCCCTAAATCCTGGACTGGTAGGGAGTACTTGAGGACTGGGTTGGGAACCACTGCACTAAGGGAAGAAAAACGCTGGAAGAGATGGAGGCCTTGGGAAAGGTTATATAATAGCACTTACAAAATGAAGTATATTGGTACTGTAAATCAGACATGGGGAGGGGGTAATATAAAAATATAACCCAATAGAAATATAAGTATCACAGGTTGTGATATGGAGGATTAGAACATTATCATGAATAGTGGCAATGACAGTTGATATATGTAATACACTCGATTTAACAATCAAAAACCTTTCCATGGAAAGGGTAAAGGGAAAGAAAAGTATTCTATCCCAAACAAACCTCAACTGGAAAAAGAGGCCCCTATTTAGAGCGTAAAATCAGATAAATGTAAAGCAAGCAGCCAGAATTACTCATGAGGGGATGAGGGGAAATGGTGAAGGCAGGGTGTAATATAAATCAAAACATAAAAAATTATAATAATTAATAAAGAATAAAAATAATAAAATAGAATGAAACAGGAAAAGTATGGGAAAAATCAATGAATAAATAGCTAACTAAAACAGCATGAAGGTGCCTAAAACAGTGACAATATGGATGTATGTAATCACATTGGTTATAGTTCTTGCGTAGAGTTCAAAAAGAGTCTTAAAGATGCAAATATCTGCATAAAATATCCCACAAAGTAACAACTAAAAACTAAAAGTATGTAACAATAAAGAAACTTTCACTATTGGAAACAAAATGTAACAGCTGGTGCCACTCTGAACAATGCGGTGTCAGTATAGTGTGCCCACCAAAATCACAAAACGATAAGGGGGTGATACACATGGTATGTCCAGAACGTGATAAAATCAGACCACCAAAATGTGATCTTATCAAGCTACCAGACTGCTACAACAAACAAAAAAACTTTAATGGTAAAATGGACACAATGGGGATAAAAACAACCTCACAGTGTATCTGGCATGCCAAAGTAGTAGCAAATATGACAATCAGTTGTCCGTAGTGTGTGTTTCGTCCTACAGCCCCAGCCGGCTTGGGGGAGCAATTCGAGGGATACCGCTGCTCACATGTGTTCCACAGACTGCTGCTTTGAGTTCCACTGTGTGCCATGCCTCTCTCCAATCTGTTAGTGTGAATACAGCTTTACTTCTTCAGAGCCCCTTCAGAGCCTTCTTCAGAGCCTCTGAAGAAGTTATGCTGTCATCACAAAACACTTAAGGAAGTGCATAACTGAATATGCCTTTCTAGCTCATTAGAGTATCTAACACTCCCTAATTTCATATCAACACCTATTTGCACATAGACACCAATACCCAATAATCTCAGCCCCACCAGTGTCAAAATCCCTTTTGAAATTAAATTCAAATTAAGTGTTAATTTGAACAACTATTCTAGGAACACACAAACCCCATGACATGATTTTTACAATTTTGGAATTTTCACAGTTTTTGAGTGTCACCCCTTGCCTCTTAATCAAGTTGTCGTGCAATTTTTAAAATACTTAACGGTATTTCAGTTTTGTCACAGAGATTTCAGATTAAACACATCCATTTGTGACATGGATCTTATGATGAAATATAAAGATGGTAACAGCACAAAACTCTAAAGATGGTGGTAGCCCATTATGGCGCTAAACACAGAGCAACAACTACTTTACAGTAGCAGAAAAATAAGAACTTTACTTTTATATCTTTGAAAGGCCCATTCCGATCACAGACTCCTGTCTGAGGTAAATTCCAGAAAATAAGAATTATCAGAGAGTACAGAATCCAAATGAACAAACCCAAACGATTTACAGCAGTAGTTGCTGCCGAAGTGGGCTTCATGAAGTATTTATATCAGTAAATGTTGATAGGTCAGTTTGCCTCATCATTCCCCCCTTGCCACAGGTATAGAAAGTGGATGTCCCAAGTGAAGCATTATGGAGTTTGACATGAAAAATAGTGATCTGTGAGCCAAAATGAAGAGATTAAGAATGAGCTGGTGGCGTAATGAGATATCAAGCCTGCAAATTTGAGCTAAAACAGTCAGAGAAATCAAGTTACCAGGTGTCAGAGTCTGAGAAAAATATTTATGGAAATCGCAACAGATGTCTACATTATTTTGTATGATTAACTTTTGTGCACAAATATATTTTACACCTAGAAAGTGTTAATTATGATATGCAAATCAATAAATCCCAATTAAATAAAACATATGCAATGGTTGAATGGGATGAATATTTATGCAAGCGACAATATAAATGCATTTTTATGTAGTTTATACTGTTAAAAAAAAAATGGCCAGACTAAAAGTACTAACAATATTTTATTTTAATTGAAAATGAGTTTATATTCTTTAAAACCTAATTACTTTCATTAGTGAGTAAAAACCATTGTCTTAAAAATCTGACGCAGAAGTAAATAATGTAACTGCCCCTCTCTCAATTTACCACAAAACCACCACAAAACACAATCTGTAAACATGTCTAACAAGCATCATACCTTAAAGAAATCCAAGAAAGGATGGCCACTAAGTTGCTCCATTTTAACCAGTACGAAACAAAACTAATAATAAACATCTATATTCTCATCTTAGCGACTAGTCATTGACAACCTTTGATATTATTACAAAATACTACAATACAATATAAAGGACAAGACACATTACCTGTTCTTCTGACTACAGGTTATCCAGAACACTGCAGCTAGCACCATCAACGGGACTACATTTGAACAATGGGTAAATCTGACCATGCATCTATGAAACTGAGAAAAGCATGTGTACTGCCAAAGCTATTACTCTGCTTAAATTCTAAAAGGTAGCAGAAAGAGCGCTATATTAGAGAGACCCACTAGGTCTACAATAGAAGCTTATATTTTGTGCCTCCCCCAGGGATCTCAGCTACCTTTGAGATGAGGAAGCCATGATTAAAATAAAAATGGCAAGCTAATTAGTTTCACCCCATCCCTCAATATCCATTTGTGAACAGCTTCACAACTTTAACCCTGTATACATAAAAATAACATACAATCAAGCTAATTTTGTACATAACAAAAACCATGGATAATCGATGAAGTAGCTCCTATCATTACCCACATTTTCTTTTTATCTCTCCAACACAGGCTAGTTTTAGATGAATAAAAGGTGAATAGGCTCTCCCTATTTATGAGACATAAGCTGGTAAATTGAAAAATAATTACAGTGATAGACGGATGGATGGATAATAGATGGATGGATAGACAGATACACCGATCTATAGCCTATGACATTAAAGGATCTTATTTGCTCACAAACATTGAATGCTGATAGTATGGACACCAAAACCAACATGTACGTATAAACATGAGGATCCAAACTGTATAAAATACAAAGGGGATCAGACTATATGTGCTCAGTTGTTACAAAGCTAAACCTTGAGTAATTCCCAGTGTTTTTCTATCACTCATTACATTATAGCTTGTTTGATGTTTCTGGAATCTTGGAAGCCTTTAAATGCCTGAGGTATACCCATACTTTTGGAACTGTCATGACTACATTTTTTTTAAATGTTTTTATTTTTTTGGTTATCTATAAATGATGATGAGGGATGCACATATGTTTTAATGGTTTGAGAAAGACATCTACAGGGAATAGAGTTATTGACAAACGTGAATTCTAAGTCAATTTCATAATAAACATCAAAATAGTTGGACTGAAAACATTTTCTAAGTCAGCTATGTTTTCAATTTTGGCTTAAATTTAAAAAATTAACTTTAAATCCTGACTTTAGTAAATAACTCTGCAACTGTGTCAAAACATTACCTTTTTGTTTGATTGCTTAATAATCCACCATTATATCGTATTGCTGCATGTTGAGGACCCATTCTATTTGGACAAGTTTTACAGCCAGCCCTGAATTGTTATAACGAATTGAATATTATGATATTGTTTTTTCCATTGGTACTGCTTTTAGGACAGCCACTATGCTCTTACTGACTCAAAAACAGTGTTTGTTTGTAAAGGTAAGAATTCCCTGATCCTGAGCTCCAGCAACAAAGTACCTAACAGAAACAGCTTGGTAATAAATAGTGCAATAACGAGCATGATAATCGATTATGAACTCTCACTAATGAATTCAGTGTGTCTTTGATAATACCTCCCTTGGCTAACCATCACCCTATGTTACCTTTTGTCCTTGATTACCCATCGTGGTATTTACTCATGTGTTGATTGCTAACTCCAAAACCTTTTAAACCATAATTACTAACTTTAAAAATATAGATAATCTCGATATATATATATATATATATATATATATATATATATACCTGACTGATCACAACAGATAATGCTAAACCAGCAGCTGTCCTATTTATTTAAATGGCAAGCTGAACAGGTCCCCTTAGTCCCCTCAAACACCTTCCACTACTCTCTGACCTCCTACCTCAATGCCATCCCAACCGCCCTTATTTTCAAGTCCTGTCCCACTGTCCCTACTTTGTTCCCGGGTGTCCCACTTTTGGGAACACCAGGGAACTGTCCCCAAAAAGTGTAAGCCGAGTGTCATTAGATGCACTTGCGATGCACGCAGGGTACTAGGACCCTGCAGAGAGTACTGAAGCAGTGCTCCCTGCATGGTTGCCATCAGTGGACTGGCCTTACATGATTGGCAGGAAGCCTGGAGTGTATTCACCACAGACTGACCTGACAGTATTTTGGTTAGACCTGCCCCTTTCTGGGCTGGCTGGCCAACTTTTGACGACCCAGTGACATGCTCGTGCCATTGGCTTGTCCTATAACCCTCTTCCACCAATGCCCCACTTCACAGGATGCCAATGTTTGGGGGTATATAACTCTGCCTCATCAGTTTTCTTCTACAGGGCAGCAATGGGAACAGAGACAAAGTAGAAAGAAATACAATGCTAACTGCATTTAATTGTTTCTATACTTGTGCATGTTAATATCATTTTAATGGGTCTTTTGTCATTTTATGACTGCCTCTCCCTGACTGTCCATGTCCTCTTAATCTGTCACTATCTTGTCTCTAGTGTCCCTATGTAGGAGCGATAGTCCCTGTTTTGGGTCCTAATCACTCTGTCCCTCTTTTTTATCCCAATGTCGCTTTTTTCATGGAGTCCCATATTGTTGGTGTATAAGTATAAAACAGAGCTCCACAGAAGTAATACTTACTGTAATGTGCACAGGTAACAGAAAATAGTATAAAAGTGGCGCTAAAGGATCAAATCGGTGGATGGTGCAGCCAAAACCAAGTATATCACCACTATGTATACTTAAAGAAACATGTACAGCCAAAGAAAGTTAAAGCGCACACACACACCAAACAGGAGTGATTACCTGAAGTATAGCAAATAGGTATCTCCTCCTTAGTACACAATGATTAGATTTGACAAATGGAAAATCCCTATACAAAAAATATAAATACAAAGAAGGACATAGTGCAACCTGTATAATATATATACTGTAAAGGGAAATTTTGAGATGGAATCACTCACACTTTTTTGAGCCGTTTAGAAGTAGGCTCAGGACTTATACAGCTTTCATGTCACTTAAATGGGACATGCACATTTCCTTAAATCCTCAGGCCGGTTCCCCTTAGGTCTCAATGATCATCAAGTTTGGAGTCAGGAGTCAGGAGTCAGGAGCCAGGAGCCAGGAGCCAGGAGTATCAGGATAAGTAGTTTACTTTAACAAATAGTTAAAAGATAAGTAATAAAAAGCAATATTACACACACAACGCGTTTCAACCAACTGTTTGTGGTCTTCCTCAGGTGCTCTTCTAAATTACAATGGATATACCACAGTTTATATAGGGGGAAGCATTACATACTTAATTATTGAATTAACAACACTTGTATAGATAATTACCCTTATATGGTCCGGACCGGATGTGGTCTGCCACCTCCAGTATGGCTCCACATCCGGTTCGGAAGGGCACATTAGTGAATCCAATACTCAATATACATCAGCAGAAACACAAAATAAACAATAAATATATCCTCCCCCCATCATAGTCAGCTTCCATGATATGGTAAAATCATGTGTGACTACGAAAATAGGTGTATCTAAAATCCTCTCGATGTTCCGTTTCGTCACTTCCGGTGACGTATCCGAAAATGGAGTCCGTCCGTCGCGTCACTTCCGGTGGCGCATCTAACAGCCGAAACCGTCCGTATCACTTCCGGTTTCATGATAAGGAGGCGGAAACACTCTCTTCACTCTCCTAGGGGTATAGGGATATCCATTTTCGATTTGAGGGCAAGGTGGCCATCTTAAGAGTGGGCAAACAGTCCTCTTTTGAATACATTCATTCGCAGGGCACATATTGCATACAAATAAGAAAAAACACAAAAATGAAAGAATATATATGTATTAATTACATCATCCAATATAAAAATAAATATAAATATAAATGCAACTCATTATGTAGCTCATTAATACAGATAATAAGTGAACTGCATTATTTTAGAGTGCATAGACGTAAAAAATGCTAAATAAACCCAATATAGAATTCCTATACAAGGATAACTAAAATATGAAAAAACAGCTGTCCAGTAATAACTTGATCCCAACCGACAAGACCAGAAAAAAATATAGAAAAAAATAGTTATTTATAGTAAAATTTTCAAAAATAGATAAAATCTATAAAAAATACTAAAAAGGACCTTAAATAAATATGTATAAAAATAAAAATAAAATAAAATATATATTAAAGGAATAGTATTCTCGTGAATGAACTATCTCAAGTAACATCAATTATAGCAGCTTATTGATCTCAAAATCAATGTTGAGACCTTTTGGGGCCAGGGAGCGTAATTCAAAAATCCACTTGGATTCTTTTAAACTAAGGGCTTTAGATATGTCCCCACCTCTCCAGTGCCCTACTACTTTTTCAATAGCAAAAAAACTCAGAAACTTAGGATCCGAGCCATGGTGTTGTAAAAAGTGTCTCGATACACTGTGGTTCGGAAACCCTTTTTGGATATTTCTCAGATGTTCACTAAGCCTTATTTTAAGTTGGCGGGACGTTTTCCCCACATATTGATATCCGCAACTACATTGTAAGAGATAGATTACATAGGTAGAATGACAAGTAATTAAGGTTTTAATATGATATTCTTTTTTAGTCACTGTAGAATGGAATTTTTCTACTTTCTTGTTATTCAATCTTAGGGTGTTGCAGCAGGCTCTGCACGACCCACAGTAGAAAAAACCTTTTTGTTCTTGTGTCCAGTCACTCAAAAAGTTTCTCGGTACTTCAGTTTTAATAAAACTGGAAGTTACCATTTGTTTGAGGTTTCTTGCACCCCTAAATATAAATTTAGGCTTATTGCCTACATATTGTTTAATATCCTCCTCGTGTTGTAAAATGTGCCAGTTTTTATTAATAGTTTTCTTAATGGCACCTATATTGCTAGAAAAATTAAAAATAAAGGGGATCTGTTTTTGTGCACCTAAATCATTTTTTCTTTTATACTGCAACAGGGGAGACCTGTCCATATCCCCGACTTGATCTATTTTTTCTTGTAAGTCATCACTTTCATACCCTTTTTGTATTAATTGATTTTTAAGGGACATAGCCTGACTAGTGTAGTCCTCTTTTTTGGTACAGTTCCTTCGTATCCGAAGGAACTGTCCTGTGGGTATATTGTTTAACCAAGGACGATGGTGGCAACTATCCAATTCGATAAAACTGTTAACGTCTACCTTTTTAAGAAAAGTTTTAGTCATTAAAACTTGGTCCTGGATAAAAACATTCAGATCCAAAAAGTCAACACTATTATTACTCACATTCTGTGTGAGGGAGATTCCCCACTCATTATCATTAAGGTAAGTGAAAAACTCTAAAAGGGTCTTTTCCGGCCCCTTCCAAATGATAAAAATATCGTCAATATATCTCTTATAGAGGACCAAGTTTGCGCCAAAGTTATGTCCCCCAAAGACGAAAGTACGTTCCCAAAAGGACATGAATAAATTCGCGTAACTTGGCGCAAACTTGGTCCCCATTGCCGTACCTATAATTTGCATAAAGAACTCCTCCTCAAACCAAAAATAGTTGTTCTGCAAAATCATGCGTATTCCCTCTAAAATAAACAATTTTTGGGGGTCTCCATATGCCTCAGTAGCCTCAAGATAAAATTCGACGGCTTTACATCCTATGTCGTGTTGGATGATTGTATAGAGGCTAGATACATCGCACGTTGCAAGTAAATAATCATCCTGCCAACTAAAATCTTTTAAGATATTCAGTAGACTCATAGAGTCTTGTAGAAATGCTGGAGTCTTTTTAACCAGAGGTTGTAGGTGGTAATCGATATATTGGGATAATGCAGATAAAACTGAGTCTATTCCAGAGACAATGGGGCGCCCTGGGGGGTTGGTTACGTCCTTGTGAATTTTGGGCAATATATATATAACAGGAACTCTCAGATATTCAGGGAGTAGGAAGGAAAATTCTTTCTTATCTAAAATATTATCCTCCAAACCTTTCTCCAAGAATATTTATAGATTATTTCTAATTCCTTCTAAAGGGTCTTTCTTAAGTTTTACATATGTGGTTATATCATTTAATTGTCTATATATTTCCCGTATATACCAACTTTTATCAAGGACGACTACTCCTCCCCCCTTATCTGCTGGTTTGACAACTATAGATATATCCTTTTTAATTGAATCTATAGCTTTTCTCTCTTGGAAAGAGATGTTCTGTTCAAACTTAGTAAGGGGCTTTATATTATGTATGTCTGCCAGACAAGAGTTTTCAAAAGCCTTAATATTGTCCGTTTTAAGAAAGGTGGGAAAAAAATCTGACTTTTTCTTTAAATCAGTGTGGATAATTCCCAAATTTCCACTTACTGAAGCTGAATTAACCATTGATTCTGGTATTATAGGATCTTGTCTATTAAAAAAAAATTTTAAACACAATTTCCTGGTATAACGGTTGAGGTCAAGAAATACTTCAAATTTATTAGCTGGACAGCTGGGTACAAACTTAAAACTCTTCGATAGAATCCCTTCTTCTACTTTGGAAAGGACTCTATTGGATAGATTAAAAATTCTTATCTCACATCCCTCTGCCTCCTTTTTCTCGGCATAATCTCTCCCTCCTCTCCCTCCTCTCTTTCCTCTTCTGATTTTCTGGTCCTTTTCCTTGGGGTTTCTTTTATTGGGGTTTTTCTCCCCATTCTGTTCCCTAAAAAAACATCCTCCCTAGGTTCTGTTCTAAGGGCCTCAAACCGATTCTTAAGGGGTATATATGGAGAGTTACCCCTAAATGGACTTCTCCTCCTACACTAGTCAGGCTATGTCCCTTAAAAATCAAATAATACAAAAAGGGTATGAAAGTGATGACTTACAAGAAAAAATAGATCAAGTCGGGGATATGGACAGGTCTCCCCTGTTGCAGTATAAAAGAAAAAATGATTTAGGTGCACAAAAACAGATCCCCTTTATTTTTAATTTTTCTAGCAACATAGGTGCCATTAAGAAAATTATTAATAAAAACTGGCACATTTTACAACACGAGGAGGATATTAAACAATATGTAGGCAATAAGCCTAAATTTATATTTAGGGGTGCAAGAAACCTTAAACAAATGGTAACTTCCAGTTTTATTAAAACTGAAGTACCGAGAAACTTTTTGAATGACTGGACACAAGAACAAAAAGGTTTTTTCTACTGTGGGTCGTGCAGAGCCTGCTGCAACACCCTAAGATTGAATAACAAGAAAGTAGAAAAATTCCATTCTACAGTGACTAAAAAAGAATATCATATTAAAACCTTAATTACTTGTCATTCTACCTATGTAATCTATCTCTTACAATGTAGTTGCGGATATCAATATGTGGGGAAAACGTCCCGCCAACTTAAAATAAGGCTTAGTGAACATCTGAGAAATATCCAAAAAGGGTTTCCGAACCACAGTGTATCGAGACACTTTTTACAACACCATGGCTCGGATCCTAAGTTTCTGAGTTTTTTTGCTATTGAAAAAGTAGTAGGGCACTGGAGAGGTGGGGACATATCTAAAGCCCTTAGTTTAAAAGAATCCAAGTGGATTTTTGAATTACGCTCCCTGGCCCCAAAAGGTCTCAACATTGATTTTGAGATCAATAAGCTGCTATAATTGATGTTACTTGAGATAGTTCATTCACGAGAATACTATTCCTTTAATATATATTTTATTTTATTTTTATACATATTTATTTAAGGTCCTTTTTAGTATTTTTTATAGATTTTATCTATTTTTGAAAATTTTACTATTAATAACTATTTTTTTCTATATTTTTTTCTGGTCTTGTCGGTTGGGATCAAGTTATTACTGGACAGCTGTTTTTTCATATTTTAGTTATCCTTGTATAGGAATTCTATATTGGGTTTATTTAGCATTTTTTACGTCTATGCACTCTAAAATAATGCAGTTCACTTATTATCTGTATTAATGAGCTACATAATGAGTTGCATTTATATTTATATTTATTTTTATATTGGATGATGTAATTAATACATATATATTCTTTCATTTTTGTGTTTTTTCTTATTTGTATGCAATATGTGCCCTGCGAATGAATGTATTCAAAAGAGGACTGTTTGCCCACTCTTAAGATGGCCACCTTGCCCTCAAATCGAAAATGGATATCCCTATACCCCTAGGAGAGTGAAGAGAGTGTTTCCGCCTCCTTATCATGAAATCGGAAGTGATACGGATGGTTTCGGCTGTTAGATGCGCCACCGGAAGTGACGCGACAGACGGACTCCATTTTCGGATACGTCACCGGAAGTGACGAAACGGAACATCGAGAGGATTTTAGATACACCTATTTTCGTAGTCACACATGATTTTACCATATCATGGAAGCTGACTATGATGGGGGGAGGATATATTTATTGTTTATTTTGTGTTTCTGCTGATGTATATTGAGTATTGGATTCACTAATGTGCCCTTCCGAACCGGATGTGGAGCCATATTGGAGGTGGCAGACCACATCCGGTCCGGACCATATAAGGGTAATTATCTATACAAGTGTTGTTAATTCAATAATTAAGTATGTAATGCTTCCCCCTATATAAACTGTGGTATATCCATTGTAATTTAGAAGAGCACCTGAGGAAGACCACAAACAGTTGGTTGAAACGCGTTGTGTGTGTAATATTGCTTTTTATTACTTATCTTTTAACTATTTGTTAAAATAAACTACTTATCCTGATACTCCTGGCTCCTGGCTCCTGGCTCCTGACTCCTGACTCCTGACTCCAAACTTGATGATCATTGAGACCT
The DNA here is from genome assembly GCF_036172605.1 of Pelobates fuscus. Taxonomy (NCBI): domain Eukaryota; kingdom Metazoa; phylum Chordata; class Amphibia; order Anura; family Pelobatidae; genus Pelobates; species Pelobates fuscus. The sequence goes on from NC_086317.1 coordinate 227,302,753, forward strand.
AAGGGGAACCGGCCTGAGGATTTAAGGAAATGTGCATGTCCCATTTAAGTGACATGAAAGCTGTATAAGTCCTGAGCCTACTTCTAAACGGCTCAAAAAAGTGTGAGTGATTCCATCTCAAAATTTCCCTTTACAGTATATATATTATACAGGTTGCACTATGTCCTTCTTTGTATTTATATTTTTTGTATAGGGATTTTCCATTTGTCAAATCTAATCATTGTGTACTAAGGAGGAGATACATATTTGCTATACTTCAGGTAATCACTCCTGTTTGGTGTGTGTGTGCGCTTTAACTTTTTTTGGCTGTACTTACTGTAATGTGTTTAGAAAGCAGTCTGTGTAAATAAGATACATTGACCCTGTTCGAAATTATATTTTGTATTGCAGAAATTGTTATCAGTAACACAACCACCTATAACACAAGTCACACCACGTATACATCCCTAAAATTAAAATACCCCTCTTTGTCCATTTGAAATGTTGGGAAGGTATGTTTCCTGTATTCAAGAAATTAAAAACACACAGGGGTGTTATTCACAACTAATTTTGGTGAGATGTATATGCATGCCTAATTTCTATTTTTACTGAATAAAACCCCACTGCTTTGAACTCATGTCCCCCCACACTGTGCTGTATAATTAACTACAAGTAAGGAGCATAAAAGTGGCACTTTCACAAATAATATAATATTATCTCAGTATTACAAGGGTCTTGGTGCTAACAATCAAATGGTGTTGAAATTAGAGCAAAGGACTTTTAAAGACCACACTCTGGGCTTCCGATACCATCAAGCACTCCCAACCTCCAAATCTCCCACTGCCCTCTCACAACTCCCCTACTTTAAGTATTACATTTTCAATTGCAAAGCAAAATCCAAGACTAAACTTTTCCTGTAAACTTGTTCCATTTTTATGCTGCCTGCCACGCTGCATAGACTTAAAGCAGATACTTAAATATCATCCACTACAGTATGATTTATGTCTCTGATTTAAAATTAATATCTCAGAAAGCCTTTTCTGTCCCCTTGAGCCCTGCAGTAAAAACTGAGTATTGCTTTGATTACATATGTAGAGAAAAAAAATAGTCTAATTTTGTATTAAATTATAAATCTGGTTTATTTAAAGGAACACCCCGGGCACCATAACAACTTCATCAAAATTACATTGTTAGTAGTGCCAGTAGGTCCCTGACGCTGGCTCATCTTTCTATGAGATAGTTATGGTGCCTGGAGTGTTCCTTTAAGCATAGATTGAACACAATAAACAAAATCAACAAAATTAACCTGCAAATCCCTTTCTTCTGAAAAATACACTTTTAAAACCATTCAAAATCTTTTAAACCTGGAATCATGCACATCTCTCTATCTCAATCGAGCCACTAAGCACAGCATCCCACCTTTAAAGATCTTAGCATCAATTCTAAAAGATGGTTATAAGGAGTCAGGGAGCATGATCAGACAATTTATGCTGTGAGTTCTAGCAGCCAATTATAGTCATTAATAACACACTGTAAGCTAATTAAATTCAATGTAATGTCTTTGCTGGGAGTTACAAAACAAATTCTGTAATGTATCGAAAATATGCCTCTAATTACCCTTAATCAAAACACGTTAATGTGGTTTTCAAGAAAACAGAGCATGTAGTTGAAAATGCTTTAAGGACATTAAAACTGTGTCTGCCACCTCAAAACGCCGTGACACTGAAGTAATAAAAGCTTAAATTCACTTACACTTGTCTGTGTGAAAACATACACTTTTAATGAAGTGTTTTGATCTGCAGCAAGAAAAGTATTCTTTCTCGGTGTGAAGAAAACTTAACAAGTAAAGTTAAATCGTTTATTCAAAGCCTATTCACAACAGCCTGCTTTAGTGGCAACGGTGGCAGGGATATCCCTGGCACCCTCCCAGAGTAATTAGTCAAAACGTACAAGAGTATCCACCTACCATATCCACTGCTGCTGGAAACTCTTACCACTGAGCTAGGCCTGGCTGTGCAGGACCATGTTTATTCACATAAGGGAAAAATAAATATGCCCGTATAAGTTGATTGTTTTAAACATTTGGATAGATCACAAGGATAGTGGTATTAGAAAAAGGGTATGGACGATGTACTTAACATGTAATTGCACCAGTACTATTAATTAACGACACTTAAAGGCTTTTCTCTGTTTTTGTTGGGGAAAGTTACATGAAAACAGAAATCTGTTATTGTATTGGAGAGCACTTGTAGGGTCGGTATAATTGGGTCTGTTTGAGGATCTGTCTTATATCTCTCCTTTCCTCTTTAAGCACTAAGGGAAGGGATAATGCAGCATACACCATATTGGCTTTAAACATAAGGGGGTGTGGAATCACTTATTTACAAGGATCATGGCAATTTCATAAAGCACAATACTGAAAAGGTATGGAAAAGGTACTTAACATGTAATCGTATCAACACTAGTTATCTATGGCCCTTAGGAGAAAGAGGGAAAAGGAAATAAAGGAATGGGGAAAGGGAAAGGAGAAGGGGAAACATCTTATTTAAAAAATAATAATAATAGGGGTAGTAAAAATGTACATATAAGTCTTATAGGATCTTATAGGATCGGTATAATTCATATGCTTGAGGATTTATACGTTAAGCTTCTATCCCTCTTTTTTTTTGTCAGTACTAAAACAAGGGTTACTGAATTCGCATTGTAATATACACTATTCTGGTACTAATGTAGGGATGCTGTTTTACTTAATCGTTAGGATCACAGTATTTCTAAGAGAGTACTTAACATGTAATTGTACCAATAATATTCAGCAATAACATAAAAAAAAAAAAAAAATGAAGGAAGGAAGGCATTTTTTCTCTCTCTCTCTCTCTCTCTCTTTCTTTCTTTCTCTTTCTTTCTTTCTTTCTTTCTTCTATAATTCCTCTTTGAGCAAAGATGTAATTGAAAGCATTTTAAGAGACACCTTTGGGTGTATTGCTGTTAATCTATATTTGTGGTTTAGGTTTGCAGCTTTAGGGAAAGGTGTAATTTGGGTTTACACCATATCTCGCTTTTAGAGATGCTAGAGTCAGAAATGCATTTTAATGGGATTGTTTGGTACATCCTCAGGACATGGAAAGCTGTATATGTCTGTAATGTTTGTCTTATTCCAGATGCTGCTCGTACCGGCCCATATCAGGAAGATTAAGGTCGAAGGCCCAAATGGTGAAATGTATGTCCCTTAACCCCTTCAGGACGGAGTCAATAGTGCACGTTCTGATCAAAACAAAACGTAAACAAAAACTGGAATTTGCGCTATATGTCTGTTCACCTGTAGTTCCCCTCTTTCATATTATATGCACCCACACTTATTATATATCATTTTGTTCAGGAGAAACAGGGCTTTAATTTACCATTAACTATTCATATTTGGAATATAATTTATTATGAATAAAATAAAAAAAACTGTGAGAAATGTATTTATTTTTTAAAAATGTGTAGTTCCGCCTCACATTTTAGCTGTAAATGTCATAATACTGTTAGGTTTTACTGCAACAAAATGCACATATTTGTAATCAGCGATGTCTCACGAGTACAACAGTACCCCCCATTAACAGGTTGTATGTTGTTTTGGAAAGTTACAGGGTCAAATATAGAACGTTCCATTTTCAAATTGAAATTTGCCAGATTAGTAATGTTACCTTTACCCCCATAATGGCATACCATTTGAAAAATTAGACAAGCCAAGGTATTGAAAGTGGGGTATGTTTAGTCTTTGTTAGTAGCCACTTAGTCACAAACACTGGCCAAAGTTAGCGTTCATATTTTTTTTTGTGTGAAAAAAGCAAAAAACGAATATTTGGCCAGTGTTTGTGACTAAGTGGCTACTAAGAAAGACTGGACATACCCCACTTGCAATACCTCGGGTTGTCTACTTTTGCAAATGGTATGCCATCATGGGGGTAATTCTCATTCCTGGGCTACCATACGCTCTCAAAGGCAACATAACCAATCTAGCAAATTTCAATGTGAAAAAAATGAAACGCAAGCCTTATATGTGACTCTCTAACTTTCCAAAACACCATAAAACCTGTACATGGGGGGTACTGTTATTCTCGGGAGACTTCACTAAACACAAATATTAGTGTTTTAAAACAGTAAAACATATTACAACAATAATATAGTCCATAAAAGTGCCGTTTGTTTGTAAAAAATGCAAAAAACTTCACTTTTACTTAAAATATCATCGTTGTAATACAATTTACCAGTTTGAAACACTAATATTTGAGTTCAGCTAAGTCTCCCGAGTAAAACAGTACCCCCTATGTACAGGTTTTATGGTGTCGTGGAGTATTACAGGGTCAAATATAGTGCTTGCAAATTAAATTCTCTGCACTTTCTCCCTGTGTTGTCAGGCATGTCAATCAAATTTTAATTAATCAAATCACATAATTATGTTAAAAGATTATTTAAATATACATGTAGAATTTTAATATATATACATATATATGTATTTAAATTCTACGTGTATACTAATGTAATCTTTTATGTAATTATATGTATTTATCTATATATATATATTTGCGGTTATTTGTATTTTATATATAGATAGATATATATAGAATGTCATTCTAAGTGTATTTTGTTACCAATATATATATATTAATAACAAAATACAGTTAGAATGAAATTACATATGAATATATAATTTATATTAAATTTTGTTTCAATATTTTATTTATTTATTTTATTATTTTATTTATTTATTATTTTAATTATACGTATATATATATATAATATATATATGTACATCTATTATATATATAATATATATACATATTATATATATGTAACATCATTCTAAGTGTATTTTAATGCTAATATATATACTTATATTAGTATTAAAATACACTTTGTATGACGTTACATATATATAATATGTATATATATTATATATATAATATATATACATATTATATATATATAAAAATATTTTCAATTTATTTTTTAACATGTTTAATTTCTTTTTTTATACTTTCTTACCAGCAGGGGGACTGTCTGATATTTTAGACAGTCCCCCTGCAGGCAGATCCATAGCCAGCTATAGGGGGCCATGTGATCGCTCTTTGAGAGCGATCACATGGCCCCCGGGGGCCTCATTTGCCGTGGGAGGGCTGCCTGGGCTGTCAGGCAGCCCCCCAGAAGAGGATCGCGGCGGAGGTAAGTATAACTTACCTCCTGGGGCTCAAAGCCGTTACGGCGTTCCATGCCGCCGCAACGGCTTTAAAGCCCATTATAATGGGGACGGCATGGAACGCCGTAACGGCGTTAACGGGTTAATGTTCAAGGACTTAATAACCAACACAAATGTTCGATGTTAGCTAACTTAATTAAGAAATAATGAAGAGATGTCTGTTTCATACAGGAGACCCACTGGCTTGTCTCTAATAAACTTTTTAGGGAAAAATATTTCACAAGTAATATGGGCCTCAGATTCCAAAGGGAAAGGAAAAGGACTAGCAAATATATTCGCCAAAGACGTGAAGGTGAAGATTTTGTATAAAGAATGTTTCTGAGTCTAGATTTGCTATTGTAGTCTGTAAAATAAGATCATTTACCTAGACTTTGGATGAATATTTACTCACCAAACAACCAAATAGATGTTAATTATGGCAGAAGATTATATCTGTGTTGCTGATGTAAAGATGGATAAGAAAGTGGGGGAAATGAGGGTAAGAGACTGATAAGAACAATTAGAATGTTTACTAAATTTATTGAGATTGCTCAATCCTAATGATATAAATTACACTAATTTCTCTATTCCCCATTGCTGATATGCAAGATTAGATATGGTGTTGGGAGAAAACGGTTGTCTGACCACAATGTGATCATTTTGAGCAGTAAGGACAGGAAATATATACCTGTGAAAGAATGGAAGCTGTATGCTAGTGTCAATTCTAAGGCACTTATTTGATGCTCTTTTAAATTAGGACCACTAAAAAAGCTCAATACTGAGATGAATAAAAAAATAAAAAAAATAGAAGACCAGACACCGCTTCTCCAAATACCAAATTGTTTAATTTAGAAAAATAAAATACATGTTCACCATCTTGACCAAGTTGACCACTCAGAAGATTATACATCTTTAAAAACAGATTAATGAGTTGGACTTTATTACAAGTAATAATTAAATTGAACAGATAAACAACAATAGTACTTTAATAACAAGAGAATAGGGAAATTGCTGACTTGCAAGGTCAAAAACATTCGAGCTAATAATAGAATAATTACATTGATAGATAGTGAAGGCGAGCCCCATATGGTACCAGATGAGATAGGCAATGTGTTTAATAACTATTATTGCAAACTATACACTTTGACATCACAAAGTGACACAAACACTATAAAAGACTGTTTAACCCCTTAAGGACCAAACTTCTAGAATAAAAGGGAATCATGACATGTCACACATGTCATGTGTCCTTAAGGGGTTAAATAATATGAAAATCACAAAAAAGATACATTTATTTGAAGTAGAAGCAGCTATAGACAGACTTAAACAACATAAAAGTTCAGGACTAGATGGCTTCAGTAGCTCTTTTTAGAAGAATTCTTAAAAACAATATTAACAGACAATTAACAGACACTTACAATGAATTCTGTAAAGCAGGTAAATGTCCAAAAGAATTCTTAAGGGCAACTTCCCATACTTAAGGTAAATAAAGATTCAACAAATGTTATAAACTATAGGCCAATTTCACTCATCAATGCTCATGCCAATATTTTTACTTCAGTATGGACTAGGAGACTAAAAAAACATGATACCAGAGATAGTAAAGTTCAAGTTGGTTTTGTGCAAGGAAGAACTTCCTACAATAATATAAAGAGATTAATCAATATAATATATAAGGCTGCAGTTAATAACATCACTTTACTTACACGTAGCAGGAGAAGGTGTTCGACTGCGTTAACTGGTCATTTATAATTCAAACTAGACAGGCATTTAGTATACAGGGACAATATCTTAAAGCAATTGAATCGTTATACAGACATTTAACAGTGACAATAGGACAAATGTAAGATCAGGATTGTTGCATTTGCACAATTGAACCCATCAGGGATGTCCCCTGCCCCTACTGCTCTTTGTATTGACCATGGAATAATTTGCGATAGTGCAGAAATTAAAGAATATTCACTAGGAACAAAGGTGGCTAAAATTAGCTAATGTGCTGATGACACCTTACTTACAATTACTTACCCAGTCAGGTCATTGTCAGCATCAATGTCTATTATTGAAGAATACTCTTCAATAATAGACATTAATATTGCAAACTATAAACTCAACATAGACAAATCCTCAATAATGCCAAATTGTGTTGATTAAACATCTTACAATCAGAATTTACTTTAGAGTGGATTACGACAGAATTCATGTATTTAGGGATTATTATACCATATTTAATGAAATATTTAATGGAAAGAAACTTTTTATATTTCCTTAAAGAAACTTATCATTTATTTACAAATGTTAGCACAGTGAAAACTAATTTACTGGTAAGTAGTGATGTCGCGAACATTACATTTTCTAATCGCGAAAGGCAAACGCGAACTTCTGCAAATGTTCGCGAACGTGCGAACCGGGCGAACCGCCAAATACTTCAATAGGCAGGCGAATTTTAAAACCCACAGGGACTTTTTCTGGCCACAATAGTGATGGAAAAGTTGTTTCAAGGGGACTAACACCTGGACTGTGGCATGCCGGAGGGGGATCCATGGCAAAACTCCCATGGAAAATTACATAGTTGATGCAGAATCTGGTTTTAATCCAAGGGCATAAATCACCTAACATTCCTAAATTGTTTGGAATAATGTGCTTTAAAACATCAGGTACGATGTTGTATCGATCAGGCAGTGTAAGGGTTACGCCCGCTTCACAGTGACAGACCAAACTCCCCGTTTAACGCACCGCAAACAACCGCAAACAGTCCATTGGCACAACCGCAAACTCCCCATTTGCACAAGGTTGGATACCAAGCTAGCCATGTTCCGTTCCTTGTCCTCACTGATGTAATTGAATGTCTCTTCCTCCACCCAGCCACGTACAACACCAAGGGTCCACGAAAGGTGACAACAAGCCCCCTGTATTTTTTTTTTTTAAATGTACACTACTGTTACACCATATATGAGTTGCACTGGTGTGACACTGTGCCCTGGCAGGCCCTAAAAGGCACACGTGTGAAGGAAACTGACTGCTATTATTTCACAGTCAAATTTCTAGTTTTTTTTTTTAATGTACACTACTGTTACACCAGATATGAGTTGCACGGGTGTGACACTGTGCCCTGGCAGGCCCTGAAATGCACACGTGTGAAGGAAACTGACTGCTATTATATTACAGTCAAAAAGTGTTTGTTTTTTTTTAAATGCAAGCTATTGTGACACCAGATATGAGTGGTGGCACTGGGACCACCTTAAAATATTGGATATCGCTAAAAATCATGATCACTATATACTAGACATGTGCAATTCGTTTTGGTCCGAATTAAAATTCGGCCAAATTTCAGATAATTCGGACATTCGGGTGCTTCCGAATGTCCGAATAGTTGAAGTGCCGAATTGCTGAAGTCCCGAAGTGCCGAAATTACCAAATTTCCGAAGTGTAGTAGTGCCGAAGTTTCGAAATTGCCGGAGTTCCCCCCTGGCCCCCACCCCAGAGCGTTGAGTGGGGGCCCTAAACAAAAGTAAGGGGGGAGTACCTAATGTCCTCCCCCTTGGCCCCCACCCCTGAGCGGTGGGTGGGGGCTCTAAACACAAATTGGGGGGACCTAATGTCCTCCCCCTTGGCCACCACCCCTGAGCGGTAGGTGGGGGCCCTAAACAAAAATAAGGGGGGTGGGGACCTAATGTCCTCCCCCCTGGCCCCCACCCCTGAGCGGCAGGTGGGGGCCCTAAATACATATTTAACTCCCTTCCCCCCACGTGACTAGGGGTCCCCAAAACCCCAGTCACCCCCTCCCCCCAAAAAATAAACTCCTACCTACCCCCCTCACCCTAAAAATAATGAGTGGGGACCATTTAACTAAGTACCTTTAAAAATAAAAATACACTTGCCATTCGATGTTTTCTTTCTTCTAAAATCTTATTTTTTCAGCACCAAAAAGGGCCAAATAAAAATCCATGATAACCGACGCAATAAAAAAAAAAAAAAACAGCGCAAAAAATAATAATCCATCTTCACCCGGCGAGGGCTCCGCGCAGACTCTACATTTACCTGTCACAGCACTCTGATTGGTTGGTTTGAAATCCACCAATTAGAGTGCTCTGTGTCATTTTACACAGTGTGGGAAAGTTCTGTTGAATTTTCCCACGCAGTGTAATTTGACTCATAACACTCTGATTGGTGGATTAAGTAACCAATCAGAGAGTTATGAGTCAAATTACACAGCGTGGGAAAATACCAAAGAACTTTCCCACGCTGTGTAAAATGACACAGAGCACTCTGATTGGTTGATTTCAAACCAACCAATCAGAGTGCTGTGACAGGTAAATGTAGAGACTTACCTGTCAGTATCTTCATTTACCTGTCAGAGCATTCTGATTGGATGGCTTAAACCCACCAATCAGAGTGCTCTGAGCCTAATTGCAGGGCGGGGCAAGGCTTTGTAAGCCTTCACCCGCCCTGGAGAGCTCAGTCTGCGCGGAGCCCTCGCCGGGTGAAGATGGATTATTTTTTTTTGTGCTCGTTTTTTTTTTTTTTTATTGCGTCGGTTATTATGGATTTTTATTTGGCTTTTTTGGGGCTGAAAAAAGAAGATTTTAGAAGAAAGAAAACATTGAATGTTAAGTGTATTTTTATTTTTAAAGGTACTTAGTTAAATGGTCCCCCCTCATTATTTTTAGGGTGAGGGGGGTAGGAAGGAGTTTATTTTTTGGGGGGGAGGGGGTGACTACGAGTTTGGGGACCCCTAGTCACCTGGGGGTGTTAAATATTCATTTAGGGCCCCCACCCACCGCTCAGGGGTGGGGGCCAGGGGGGAGGACATTAGGACCCCCCATTTGTATTTAGTGCCCCCACTCACTGCTCAGGGGTGGGGGCCAGCGGGGAGGACAATAGGTCCCCCCTTATTCTTGTTTAGGCCCCCACCCACCGCTCAGGGGTGGGGGCCAGGGGGGAGGACCTTAGGTCCCCCCTTATTCTTGTTTAGGGCCCCCACCCACCGCTCAGGGGTGGGGGCCAGGGGGGAGGACATTAGGTCCCCCCATTTGTATTTAGGCCACCCACCCGTCGCTCAGGGGTGGGGGCCAGGGGGGAGGCCATTAGGTGTTTCCCCCCCTTATTCTTGTTAAGGGCCCCCACCCACCGCTCAGGGGTGGGGGCAAGGGGGGAGGACATTAGGTCCCCCCAATTTTTATTTAGGGCCCCCACCGCCGCTCAGGGGTGGTGGCCGGTGGGGAGGACAATAGGTTCTCCCCCCTTTTTTTACTTTAGGGCCCCCACCCGCTCAGGGAGGGGGGACCCTTTTAATTTTTTTTTTAACAGTGCTCACTGTTTAATAGACATGCCCCTACTTGCGGTATTGCGAGTAGGGGCACAATTTACTAATACTAAGTAATTTTTACTTAGTATTAGTAAATTTGGCTGAAAGACCAATTTAGGTCTTTCAGCCTTTTGGTAGATAACTCCCTAATACCATGGGAATTAGGGAGTTATCTACCAAGCGGCTGCAACAAAAGTCCCGAAAAGTCCGGAAATGCGGGAGGGATAATGTATAATAAACACAGGTTACTGGCTATGGGAGTATAATGTATAATAAACACAGGTTACTGGCTATGGGAGGGATAATGTATAATAAACACAGGTTACTGGCTATGGGGGGATAATGTATAATAAACACAGGTTACTGGCTATGGGGGGGATAATGTATAATAAATACAGGTTACTGGTTGTGGGGGGATAATGTATAATAAGCACAGGTTACTGGCTATGGGGGGATAATGTATAATAAACACAGGTTACTGGCTATGGAGGATAATGTATAATAAACACAGGTTACTGGCTATGGGGGAGATAATGTATAATAAGCACAGGTTACTGGCTATGGGGGGATAATGTATAATAAACACAGGTTACTGGCTATGGAGGATAATGTATAATAAACACAAAAAAAAATAATACAAAAAAAAAATACAAAAATGAATGCAGCTTCAGAATTAATCTAAATTGTATGCTGTCTAGGAGGTGGGAGGGTCTGGGAGGGAGGGTCTGCTGCTGATTGGCTGGAATGTGTCTGCTGACTGTGAGGTACAGGGTCAAAGTTTACTCAATGATGACGAATAGGGGCGGACCGAACATCGCATATGTTCGCCGTCCGTTGCGAACGCGAACACGCTATGTTCGCCAGGAACTATTCGCCAGCGAACCGTTCGGGACATCACTACTGGTAAGATAAATATAACTATTACTTACATTATCTGCATGTGGAACTATATGCTTCTCCATATACCATGTGCAGATCCAGACCAATGGTAAAAGATGGTACAAGGCAGTTTTTCAAAGTATGTATGACGAGGAAAGAAGCTGATAATTAGTAACAAAATACTTGCTCGAAAATTTGTAAAGGGGGGCTAGGCTTTTCAGATTTGATACGCAATGATGAAGAAAATATTATTTTTGAAAGCTATTTGACACAACTTGGTTCAGCTACAGGAGAATTTGGGTAAAACATTTAAAAAACTTTCTACAGATTTATGAATTTTATTTGAATTAATAAAATTAGTAAACACAGATGTATGCGTGTTTCCAAAACCTGTTCTTAAGAGATTTAGATAAGGCATGGGAGAAAATGAAAAGCTTTAAAATTTCAAGACATGTTAAAGACGGGAGGACTACACCTAATATCATTTTTTTCTAAATGATTTAACTCTTAACCATTGAGAGAAGAATGGTATCAATGAGATCCAGCAGCTAATGAATAAGGCATAAAATAAAATCTTTTAGCCAATTACAACAGGAATTCAAACTGCCTAGTAGAGAACTGTTCAGTTATCCGAGAGTGTAACATTTCTTATTAAATGCACTCTATAAAAAGGAGGATCAAATCAAAGAATTAGAAACAATTTATACAGGACATGAAATAAAGAGTGGTACCTAGATGTTATGTAGCTCTTAGTAATATAAGTAAGGCAAATACACAATTAATTAGAGCTAAATGGTCCAGAGACATAGGAAGAGATATTTAGACAAATGGGTGGGATCAAGGAGATAAGAAATTAAAAGGGATAATCCACTGTTTGAATATATGAGAACTTTACGCCTCATAAACTTGTGATTATGCGATGATGTACCAGGACTTTCCTAAGATATAAAAGTCAAATAAGAATCAGCGCTAACACGCCACAGAGATTGTATTAATGAAGAGTTTAGGCAGCACACCTATAAGGATAGGGGTCCTCTTTAATGCCCCCCAATACAAACGTAATATGGAAGATAAAAATACAAAAAAGGTTTCGTCTATGAGGAATACATATATGAATAAAATAAATATAAAATAACTTAACAAAAGTCCAGGTAACTTAACACTAGTCCAAGTAAAGCAGTTCAAAATAGTAGGGAAGGTTCTTTATGGAGCAGTTTTTACTGTATGTTAGTTTCTACTTGAAGAAGCCTGCGAAGACGAAACGCGTTTAGAAACTTTTTCTTATTTCTGTCTAATAAATGAATTTTTTGGCTATATACCACATTTGCCATATTCCTTTTTTTAGTTTTAATTATTTTTGACCTGACATCCCTTTTGTTGTTTCTAAGAAGCATAAAAAATTCCTAGGTGGGGATTATACCATCCACACGTTATACACCGAGCAGTGAGTCTGCTCGGCAAATTGCAAGTACATTTCATATATTTTACTTTGACTCTTATAGATACAGTGAGCACTATATTCTGTCACCTTTTATTTTTTGGGTTGGATTACTTTGCTGCTGCACAAGATTGTAAGCTTGAAGCTTTGAGAACTACATATATCTTTGAGTGGGGATTGTTCCACTTCATGCTTTTTAAACCAGAGCTGGATTTTAGCTCTGGGTATTGTGAGTAGTATCTCATTTATATACCTTTTGTAACACATTGCATATACATGCCATACCATTGGAGTTTCCCTTTTTGTTTCTTCTCCACATGTCCTACTGGATCCCAAGTTTTATTCTGTGACTCCACTACAATCAATTAAGTCTGCTGCTCCGTAAAAAAAAACCTTCCCTACTATTTTGAACTGCCTTACTTGAACTAGTGTTAAGTTATCTGGACTTTTGTTAAGTTATTTTATATTTATTTATTTTATTCATAAAGTTATTCCTCATTGGTGCAACCTTTTTTGTATTTTTATCTTCCGTATTACTTTTCTAAGACATGCTGGAGGTGTAGTGGCAATGTGATATAGTATTTCTGGAGAATTTTGTTAAGTTACTTACAATCTGTACTAGTTAAACCTTTCATAATCACAATGTAAACAGCCCTCTTATATTTCTCCTGACCAAAAAAATGTCTAAAGAAGATACTTTAATCCTGATACACTTCTTGATGGCCACTAAACTATTGGTTGCACATTACTGCAAAGAACAAAAGATGCTTGACTGGAGACTCTTAAAAAGTCAACTAAAAATCCAATTAAATATGGAATATAGTCTCAAAAGACCATGGACCATGGAATATGTTCAAAATAATATGTACTGTAAGAATTGGTTAGAGACACTTGAATTATTAGAGATGTGGTGGCTGACACTTACTATCAATATAAAAACCTAAAAATACAGATGGTTGGCACATTGGACATCCAGTGGGGAGGGGGGATTAAGGGTATGTATAGTTTATATCATGTGGAATTAATGAGATGTGAAATTTGTAACATGGAACTGTCTGTCTTTCCATGTTTTATTACTTCCAGTATAATATTGTGGCCTATATTTAAGTGTTTATGCACTTGGTATTTTTATTCATTTTCATTCTATAAATAAACAATATTATTTTTTAAAAAGTCAGTACTGCTTGGTGATTCACAACCTCTTTCAAACAAAACTATTAGAAAATAAACTATTACCCTTAAAACAAATGCATTTCATGCTCAGTGTCTCTATCATGCATATTTTCCATGCCATGTATTTCATATAGCCCAAGCTGACAATCTGCAGGATTTGGTATAATTTGTACAGTAAAATTACTATAATTGCTACATATTGCTGTTCTCTACATGGTTTGATGTACAGTATTTGCTGCAGACAATGTTTTCAACTATTGCACTTCAATGTATTGTATCAAACGTACATGTCAGCATGTAAGTTTTGCTAATAACATACCTCCCAAGATATGGGACAGAGTGGGTTGGGCCTTCAAGGGATGTTATCAGTGATGTGACCAATCACAAGATGCAGGACACTAGGGAACTAAAGTGGGACTGGTCCCCAAAATAGGGACTGTCCTGCAAAAGGCAGGACAGTTGAGAGGCTTGTAACAACTACTATACTTGAAAAGTGATCAAAATTTGTTAAATATCAGATGGTAATGTCACTTAGAGTGAGTAAAGTCAATGTTTCTAACTTGGTCAAGCCACCTCAACAGTGACACTTAATGATATATATCCGCCTACCTCAAATGCTCATACATTGTGAGCTCATTTAAGCAGGATCTTTTTCACCTCTCATATATCCCCTTTGTATAACTGTAAAGCACTTGGGAATATGTTGGTACTATATAAATAATATCAATGAAAGTCATTACCAATATATGGAATTTAGTGGCTCTGCCTTTCCCAACATCATGGTGTCCAGCATCATTCATGAAGCCCACAAGTGAAGTGTTGTCATTTCTAAAGCAAGCCCTATAAATCCATGCAGAAGCAAACAGTTATTGTTCAGGTCATCTCAAAGTGTCTACTTCATACCCATGTTCCAATTAGTAGTGTCTACTTCTATTGCCTGTTCCAATTACCATACCTTTAGCTTGCAATAATACGTGTGGTTCTCTGTTACCTGATGTAAAATCCAAGAAAATGGTCATGGAGTGGTTAAAATAAACACCACTGGACAATTAGCTTTGATAGTCATTGCCTGCTCTTTATACAATAGAATAGAAGACCAAAATGAATGATTATACAATGTCAAAAACATTGGACTTCATAGGACAACTTTGGGAAGATTTTGGAAGAAATTGTTTATTAAAAAGATTCAATAGTTTCGCTTCTCTAGAAATGTATAAATAAGCAACAATTTGACAACCATAGCCAGATCACACAACAATTCATTAAACAATTGCAAAACACACAATGTTAAACAAATGCTTTAAGCACAGGAATTTCAGGAATCCAGATGTGTAAAAAGGAAAGGTTTCCTTTCTGCCTTCAGTACATTAATCTGAAAATGCTGCTTTATCCTTTGTCTTGTCTCACAAGTATAATAAACCACAAACATATTAGCATTTTTTCAAGTAAAGCAAAGAACACAAGACAAAGCATCACTTCTTGCTGATATGGTGAGTCTTAAAATACTGCCATAAAGATAAGCAAGGCAGCGGATGTCTAAATCGTTAATTATGTTGTTGTCTAATCCTTCCCACAACATGGATTACAAAGCTGTATACATCAAAGAAAGTCGTGCCCATTGCTTTGATGAAAAATTTTCCTGGTAGTTTACCCTTTTATCATTTGAGACGTTGAGAAGTCTAAAGAAGATGTATACATGACAAAAACAATACAGTTGGGACTGCAGGTAGAAAAAAAAGCATGTATAATCCTGAGGGTAAGGAAAATAACTTTATGGTATTTCTAACAGATTTTTTTTTAACCCCTTAAGGACCAAACTTCTGGAATAAAAGGGAATCATGACATGTCAGACATGTCATGTGTCCTTAAGGGGTTAAATATCTTGACTTTTTAAAAAAAAAAAATATGTAATCTTGTAACATCTATCACAATTTTATGTATCATGGTTAGCTATAAGAAGACGTTGGCACTAGTATAGTTTGGCCACCTCCATTTTGCAATAAGTGATGATACCCAGACTTACCCCTCCTCATCTGATCTTTCTCCCAGTCTGCTGGACCATGTCACTGTTCTCTTTCTCTGATTAGATAGCTTTACATATACAAAAAACACAACCTATCTTATAATATCCCTTTAAATGTCTAAATACTTTCTTTTGCTAAAGCAATTTAAAGGACAACTCTGCACTTCCAAAAAATACAAAAACCCACAGTTTAGTAGCTATACTCCCAATGAATACATGCATGCATTTTTTTTATACATGTATTCATTGGGAGTATAGTCTAAAAGAGCTTACAAGAGCTGCAGTTCCTATATCTGCAACCTTTGTAAACCCTCCCCTTTTTCTTTCAGTCTTTTCACAGGGAAATAACCAATCAGAGGCTTCTCACTGAGAAGCAAGCTGAAGTGCTTTTGGGGTTTGGAGTGGTCCTTCAACACTTTATAGTCTTATAAGCCACCGCCATAAAATCCTACATTCATTTATAAAAGATAAATATATCTCATCAAAAAATATGTTTATTAATCAATACCATTGATACAGTGATGTCTTGGCATCTTTTCAATCCTAAACCCTACAGGGTTATTTACCATAATGAGAATTCAAAATGAATCTGAAAACTAAGGCCAGAGAAGCCAAGCTTGAGACATGGCTGACTTAGAGATTGTTTCCAGTAAAACTATTTTAGTTGGAATTTGAAATTCACTTTACTTAGAATTTTCACTTTAGTGAATAACCCTGTACCCTCACCCCAGACTCTAACTTGCAGCAATAACCTAGGCTTGCCCCTCTAGTTTGCTAACAAGAAAAGCATGTTGCCGAACCATTACCAAATGTTTTGACTAATTATTTTAGTGATTAGGGTGCCAGTGCACCATAACCATAACATTGTTCTGTACTACCGTCTTTCCCCGAAAATATATTAATTTTAAAAAATATTTTAAAATTACATTAATTCCCCCCCTGAAAAATGCACTAAGGCTTATTTTTAGGGGATGTCTTATTTCGTGGAAAACAGTAGCAAGCATGGGCTAGAAAGCAGGTCTACGTTCTGGGAAACTTTCCCGAACATAGATTGGCTTACTCGCGAATGGTATCCTGCAAATCTATGTTCAGGTTAAACTCCCCCTATTATAGATTAGCTTACTCGTGTATGGAATCCCACAAATCTATGTTCGGGGAAAATAGCAAACTAGCTACTAGGGCTTATTTTCAGGGTAGGGCTTATATTACGAGCATCCCCTGAAAATAAGCTAGGGCTTATTTTCTGGGGATGTCTTATTTTCGGGGAAACAGGGTCGTTATGGTGCTTTGAATGATTCTTTAAACCTTACTCTTACAAGCAAGTCAATGGGTTTTCAGGTGTTGTGATATAATTTAGGTGTGGCTCTCTGAAGTGTCTCTCATTGTTCATCCCTGGTGGTTTTCATTCACAAGTAGTAAATACAAAAAATCCTACCAAAAATGTTTTTTTGTGTGGAATCAAGTTAACCTCATTTAAATGTATATTATTTCCTCAGTTCTTCTGTCCTCATCAGCAATGAAATGGTAAAATCTGCGAGGCTCTGTATCTTTAAGCCATGTCTGATGAATCCATTTTCTCCTTGAAAGGGGAAATCAGCAGGGAGGTGAAATAGAACTGCTGGTTTCTCTAATGAAATGGGCCCCTTTCCTGCTGGGATATCTGGAAGTCGTACAGTCTTCCGAAGTAGCCTATAAAAGCATTCTCTCAGCTTCCATTATGGTTCCTTCCAGACATGAATGAAACGCTGCTCAGAGTTTACCCTGGAGTTTGGCAGGAGATAAAACTCCATGTGGTGTCAGAATGTCAGAATCACATTAAGAGAAACTTCATTGCTATGCGCAGGCTCTGCTGTATAATGCTCAATGCTATTTATGACAGAAGCAGATGTATGCATAATGACTTGCACTATGGGGGTAAGGGAAGAAAGCACATCATTTGCAAAAGCTGAATGAAAACATACATGATAAAGGCTATTTGGTCCTCCGTTTCCGCTGCTACATCCTTGATTATTCTTACTGGCTGTGATATTGTCCTGAAAAGTGAATTTTTTTAAAACATACTTTGGACATCTCTTCCTATTGTTAAATGCATAACATGTGGAAATGTACAGTGAGCATGTTCTTTTAGTGACAATTTCTTAACACCTACTCATTTCATCTACAGAAAGCTAAAGCTTTCTTGTCTCAAGACTGCAGAGAAACAAATAGAGGAGGCATATTTACAACAATACGTAGGCTGTTAAACCGAATACTTCCTTCAGGGAGATTTTAGCTGTTATTTTTTGGAAGGAGACGAAACGTTTCCCTAATATTACATTTTCAGAGCCAAAATGATGAAGTGATATATTGGCATATAATGACAGCATTGTGTTAAGTTGACAAAAGAAGTTGATCTATTTTGGCAAACCTGGAATAATTTACCACCTCGATTATTTTCCCCAACTATGTCAACTATGTTGCCAAAAATCGTTATACCTTTTTTAAAAGTGTTACACAATTATCTGTCTTGCACATGAACATGTCACATGTATGATTTTTGCATAACCCAACAGGGACAGAATGCACTGTAAAAAACACAGCACGCACATAATTGAAAACAACATTTTTTTTTTTAGGACAGACGTGCCCAAAACTGCGTTGCTTGTAATGCACTGGGCACTTTATAGGAATTTCTGCTTTGGGATAAGAAGTGCTGTGGTATGTGCTTAATATTTAACTCTACTGCACTCCTCATCTCAGTACATGTTTCTACAACCTTTATATGGGAAATAAAAAAATACGCTATGTTGCTCCTTAATGTCACCAGCAGTGCCCTTGAGGTCCACAAGGACCTGATGAAGTGAGAGAATATAGCATCAAGTTACGCTAGATCTCTACTGAATGAGTTAAATATGCAGAGTCAGAAAAAAATGTACCATCTCTCTACCTTCAGTCAATACTGTCTAGCCATGAAATTACTCAAATTAACTTCCCAAGCATTCTTCTGTATTCAGGAGTGATAGGTGTGATGCTCATTAGGAAATAACATAGAACAAGACCTGTAATCAATCCTGCTCTCTGAGTTGGATATATGGGCGCTATTAGACAATTATGTAAGTGGATGAGTGTACCTGTCATGCAAGGACAAATTGTATAAATTGTATCAAAAATCTTTTAGAAAACAAATTGCATTCTGTGCACCATATTAGCCAATTGTTAGCATTTATATCAATAGAGTTCTATTTATATATAATTTTACAGCTTGCATTCCATAGATAAGTCAACCTATTAATTTATGCATCTGCTGGAAACTTTGTTAGCACAATGTTATGTTCGTTTTGAATATTCCTCCTGAATAGTCTTCTTTAATGGATTCAAATAGATGTTCAGCTGACAACTACGCAAAGCAAGATCAAGATTCATTAAATGAAAAATGCTTTTAAAGTAAATAAACCACTTAAACAGAAGCAATTCACAATGCAAAGTTACCTGCAGTCAAGATTTGACCATCATAATGTAATATTTCATGTGTGCAGTTTTGAAAGGGCACTTTAAGCATACTAGCTCATTTTAGTGGTTATGGTGCACAAGCTCTAAGAGTGTCACTGCCTAAGTTTATGTCAAAGCATTTTTTCAAGAAGTATGATACTTTCAAAGTGCCAAAGCCCCTTACTTACTGCACAGGTAATCTGTAAATGAACAACTACATTAGTTGCCCAACTCTGGGCAGCAATGATTGGTTGCGAGAACTTGGCTTACTTCAACATTAGTAGATGGCCAGAGATTAAATACCAGAGGGGACCGGTTTTCTATTTTTTACGTCATCCACTTATTCGTATGTGGGGGTGTAAGACAAAACAGATGCTATTGTGGAGCAAAGTGCTAAATAATGAAGAATATCCCGTTGGTTTCCGTGGCAATTGCTCCTTATTTACCACTTTCTCCCTACACGGCATCCATATTAGTCTTAATATTGCTTAAACTGCACCTTTAAAAAGAGATGCTAAACAAGTCTACATATGAGTCTGCATTACTAAATTCTATGGGTTTGCATTCCATTAAACTGGAATTGACATTATAATTGCAATATTATTTTCCCCCCTCCAGCTAACCTCCTAAAGTAATGATACCAATAGAATTTGTTTATTAAATCTACATGCTTCAATAAGAACTTTGATTGCCACAGCAATCCATATCAAGACATATTTTGTTAATTTAAAGTGTAACAAACTAAATTATTTCAAGCCTGTGAAACAGGAATGACATTAGCCTTAAGGTCTATGCATGCAGCAATGTTTTAAGGCAATTTCTATGATAAGCATTTGATATTACTATAAAATGGAAGATATAGAAAGGTTTGGGGTTTTATTTAATTAAACTTTTGCTTCTATTGTATCATTATATCAAAGTGGCTAGCGAATTTCAATGTCAGCAAAGGAGTTAAAAAAAAAAAAAAGAGAATGCTCCTTAAAATCTCATTCTGTACACCATTGACCTTGATTGACTGGAGATAGATACTAGGCTGGGGGCTTGATAGTTTCCCCGTCAGAGAAGACAATTGTAATTTCCAAAAACAAACCTCAACAGCATTATCTCCTAAGTCTGAAGTTGTCTCATTTGTGACCAATCAGGTCGGAAGACATTAACCTTGAGCCTTGTTGAAATTCTCCTTGTAGAGTAGGATGGACGTGAGATGAGGCGATGGGAGTTTGATAGCGGAGGTTTAGCTGAACAAGGGTAGCATTTACATGAGGGTGTCAATCATGCAGTGGATTTGGGGAATATACAGTATGCGATAAATAAAATGCAAGAAACTAGAAGAAGATAAAGCAGAGTAGGACTGAGTAAAGAAATACAAACCCTGCTACGTTTTCCAAATTAATATATATATATATATAGACACATATACAGATATGTAGAGATATACGGACATATTTAGCAAGTCAAAATTGAATACACTAAGGAACTATGGAATAAGAGAAAAAAAAAATACAAAAAAACTATTTGTTCCTATAAATATTACTCCTAATATAAACCTTAGCACCCAAATTTCTTCACTGTTGCCTTGACATACATGTCAATATAGTTTTATATTTATTTAATTAATTTGTATCATCAGTCTCATTTCATTAAAAATCTGGTTTTCAATACATAGTCTAGCATTATTAAAACAAAATTCAAACATTACAAAATTCGAATTAGGCATGCAAAACATACATTTAAGTAACATTAACTAATTTTATTAATACAGTATTATTAATTAATGCTACCACCATGTCTTAATTGACCACTGTTCTTTTCTTTTGGTAATGACTCATTTACCATATACAAGTTATGTAGTTACATGAACAGAAACATGTGTCTATCAAGTTCAGCCTTTTTCACATTTGTTTTTGCTGTTGATTTAAAAAAAAAAGCCCAGTTTGAAGTGCTTTCCAATTTTGCAACAAACTTGGAAAAACAGACCCCAGAATGGCATTCCGATCTCTCCACATATTAAGAAACTGTTACCCCAATATTATAAGTTATATCCCTGAATATTATGTTTTTGCAAGTATTCATCCAGTTACTGTTTAAATATCTGCATAAACTCTGTTAAAAAAAATTTTCAAGCATGGAATGCCACATCCTCATTGTTCTTACTGTAAAAATAAAAAAAAATCTTTCCTTTGCCTTAGACAAAATCTCCTTTCTTCCAGTCCAAAATGCATGACCTTGTGTCGTATGTATAGTCCTGTTTAAGAATAGATTTCCCTGACAGTGGTTTGTGTAAGCCCCAAATATTTTTGTATAACGTTATCATATTACCTCTGAGGTGCCGTTTTTCTAAGCTTCACAGATTTAAATTTGTTAAACTTTCTTCATAACTACAATCTTCCATTGCTTTTTATTAATTTTGTAGAACGTCTCTGCACTTTTCCTAATGCTATAATATCTTTCTTTAGAACAGGTGCCCAACATAGCACAGCATATTCAAGACGTGGTCTTACTAGTGATTTATCAAGAGGCAAAATTGCATTTTCATCCTGAGAATGATTGCTTGTTTTTATACATGACAATATCTTACTGGTCTCAGCAACTGCTTTTATACATATTTGAATTGATTACATTTTTGTGTGTTAAACAATGCAGTGCTTGTGAGATAAGGCTATAACTTGACATTTTGACAAAACTGTAAACTATGGACTTTTTAAGTGAATACAATGATATGGGTGTAACTGTCCCAGTTTGGACATACAGTATGTTCTGCTGGTTAACTTTTCTTAACAATGCCCCAGTTTTGTTGCCTTAGTGCAGGCATAGGATATAGATGTCACTGGACCCAGTCACTGTTATGCTTTGCAACATATGAATCAACTTGGAGCATTTGCTATGCAGTAATGTGAAAAAATGGAGATTTGAGTCATAAGCAGTTGTACACCATTGTCTAGTTCACTAAACACAAACACAACATTCTTTAACTATTTTTTTTAAAAGATTATTTTTCAAATGTTCCTTTCCCTGTCTTCTAGATTAAAAAACAAACACAACAAATCGTTAAAATGATGCTCCCTGCAATAAAACAGTGTGCCTTGAATGGCACCAGAAACAAGTGTATGTATGTATAAATATATATATTGGCTAATAATAATGATAAAAAAATAATATAAGCATACTCCTAAAACATACATTAGATAATAGCCACAATTACACATAAAAGACCAAGCCAAACGATTACAGTGTTTAAAATTTCACAGCGGGTAGGACGAAAACACAATATTGTAGTCATTCTACAATAACTCTACATTCTATAGCTCAGAAATTCACCAATGTGTAAAATGTTCCCAGTCATTTTTGAAATTTATAAATAGTAGCTCTACGTAGTTGAGGGACACGTTCCTATCCTGTTTTTACTTATTTATTTTTTTCTTTATTGTTTGAAATCCCAATCACAAGACGTCTGTTATAGGTGCATAATCAGATATCAATGAGGACTTTCAATTCTGCAGAATTACTAAAAACCAACTTCTTTTCAGAAGGGTTTCAAATTATGGGGTATTGATTGGCTGTGCTGACCAACTAATGTAAAGATAATTGATGTTTGTTAAAGTGACTCAGAATGGCAGAGATGCTTTGTTTTGCTTGAGTGACAGTGATATAGATTAATGTGCTTGCAAGAAGGGGCTTATTTATTCATCAAGGGCGATTTCTTCGGTATCAAAACGCCGCAATCCTTGAGCTTCCATATAAGCAGCTAAAACCATTGCTCATTGCATGCCTACATGCAAAGACCCATGTTATGGCTATATAGTATATATGTGTTCCTGTATTACAAACATCCCTTTTACAATTTAGTGATCAAAATATCTGTTCTAGGCCCCTTAAAACGTTATACTCCATTGAAGAAAACCATCACAAAATGTTTCACAGTTATCATAAAAGCACAAAATAGGAATGACCCCAGTATAATCTGATCTGCAGATTTTTTTTTCTCTGAATATTTCATTAAAGCTTGAACTTTTACATTCTGTTCATATTTGTATGTGTAATTTAAATTATATTGTTTTAATAATTCAAGCGCTATATGAAAAATTTGTATAGTTATTATATTCCTACAAAGCAGTAGAAAATTCCATAGGGTTGCAAACAAGTTGATGTATTGTAAAACATTATATAAAATATAACATAATTCTAGAAGCAGATATAGAAAGCTTTGCGACCTTTAGTCTTATAAAATATTAATTTAATGAGATGTCGATGGTGGTAGAGACAAAAGATACTTTTTAGGAGTATGTGTAGTGTATAATTTGGTGGGTAAGCACCTCTGGACATTTAGAATTTCAAATAAATGTAAAGTGTCTAAAGGCAATATAGAGGCTGACACTACAAAGTAAGAATTCCAAATTCCTTTCACTCAGGGTTATTCAATAGTCAGAATTCAAAGTGAAATTCAAATTTAAGGTCAAAATAGTCAAACTGGAAAAAATCTCTAAATCAGTCATGCTTTCAGTTCAGCTATTCTGGCCTTAAATTTGAAATTTACTTTAAATTATCTCTTTAGTGAAGAACCCTGTTTGAAACAAAAAGAAGATGGGATTTAGCATTATTCCCGTTTCTACTGGTTTGTAAATCTAGCCCACATTTGCACTGCTTAGTTTTACTTACAAACATATTTTATTCCTTTCTGTGCAATGGAGTGGCTCTGATACCCTCTTCAATTTGCTATGTACAACTGATCAGTGAATTCGATCGACCATAACAGCTGCACTTATTGAAAAATACAAATGAGCCACGAACATATCTTGTCTTTATATATATCCTACTTTTTATTGTTACTTGACCTATGTTGGTACAACAAATGATATCAATAAATTAATTGATCAATAAAGAAAATGAGGGATTTAAAGAAATCTCTGTGTACTGGGGCATTACGGTCGCTGTGTTTCGTAAATATCCCTCTATCAACCGCTAAAATCTCTGAAGATGACGAAAAACAATGCTGGAAATCCACAGACTAAAACAATTTATACCCAGTGTGTTATCGCTTGAAGAATCCCAGCTGCAGGCAGAGTTCTTGGGCTCATTGTTGCCTGCAGACAGCAATCAGACCATCCCCTTTTCAGTGGATTGTAATGTTAATGCACACAGCATCTTCTGTTGAGATAATCACATTAATACAAGCCAGTGTGTGTTGAATAACACAGCTACATCTGTATTACGTTCCCCGGTTTTTATGCATCTGTTATGAAGAGACATTCTGTATATTTTAATTTTCAGCATCTCATGCATCATTTCAACACAGATGATACACAGTGGGTAAATAATATCAAATTTAGAAAGAAGTCATCAGCAGTATTGATAGCACCTTTTTCCTCTGTGAAAGGAATATTTTTTATTATATTCAAAATATGATAGCAGATAGGACTGTTGGAAGCAGTTGGATTTCATTAACTGTGCATTCTGACATCCCCGATTTATATTGAAAAATCGTATAGCTTGAAAATAGCAGGAAATACCCATGTTGGTCGATCGTAACACTCATCTCTAACCAAAACTGTTTCTGAAGAACTATCCACACGAATGAACGTTTGTAACCAATTATCTAATATGGAGAGACAGACAAGTAATATAACTGCCATAACATTGTGTCCAAACCATTCAACATGGATGGATCTATCATGGCAAGAGAGTCATCTCACAATTTGAAATTAGCTTCATAGAATTTACTATCTGCCATAAATTCTCGAAAGTCACATAACTGTGACTTTTTGAAACCAATATATTAAATCACAGTGTTGTTTTGATATTCAGCATTAACTTAAAATGAATATACTCTTTCCAGGCACAATTCTGCTTTTTCATAAAATATGTTCTTCTTAATTAGTAAAAATAAAATACTACCCAAATTCACAAACAAAACACAACTGTGACTTTTTGAAACTAATTCATTAAATATTTTTATTTTTTAAGGGCTGAGCCAATAGAAAATAAATAGTTATTTGGAACAAACAAGAAATAAGTCAATGTGATAGTCCTCACAGTCCTCACAAATAATAGTCTCTTGATAGTAGAAGTTTTAGTCTTTAGTACAGCAAGGGCTTTTCTTTGGGTAGGGCAGTTGTCTTTATTTTCTTGTTGATGTATATAGAAAGACAAAAGCAGAAAGGGCAAAGATAGTGTAATACATCAAATCTAGTTATGTAATAAAAATATGACAGTATCACACTCACATTTTATAGAGCCTTGGCCAGCTCTGGTGTATATAACGTGCAGTGGTAAAATACCCACTCATAAGATGTATTGAAGGTGTCCGTTTGGTTCACGATGACAGGAACCCAGGGAGAAATAGATAAGGTGACATATAGTGCTCTCAATAAAGTAGTAACATCCATTAATGCATTTTCACCAGTATGGCTTTTTTAAATGGAGTGAAAAAGCCATACTGGTGAAAATGTGTTAATAGTTGTTATTACTTTGTATTTTAACTATCAAAGGATTTTGGTCATTACACTTGTGTGCTGTGCCAATTACCTTTTTTTATTTAGTTTTAATACTGTTTTCATACTTCCTTGCATCTTTTATCTCTACCCCAAAGCAATACTAGGTGGGGATCAAACCACCAATGCTGTCATCATAGATCAGTTAGTCTGCTCTATATTTGTGAGTATATTTTAAAATGTTTTATCATATACATCACTTGTTTTATTGAGCGCACTATATGTCGCCTTATCTATTTCTCCCTGGATTCCTGTCATCGTGAACCAAATGGACACCTCTTGTGAGTGGGGATTACACCACCGCACATTATATATGCTAGAGCTGGCTAAGGCTCTATAAAATTTGAGTGTGATACTGTTTTTTTTTTATTACTAGATTTGATGTATTACACTATCTCCATCCTTTCTGTTTTTGACTTTCTATATACATCAACAAGAAAATAAAGACAACTGCCCTACCCAAAGAAAAGCCCTTGCTGTACTAAAGACTAAAATGTCTACTATCAAGAGACTATTATTTGTGAGGACTATCACATTGACTTATTTCTTGTTTGTTCCAAATCTCTATTTTTTTTTTTTTAAATATTTCTGTATATTTCTAAAGGGTTCAGAGGGATTCCCCTTTTATGGTTGCTGCCTTTTTCTGTTGATTAGCGCTGAACCATTTTTTGTATTCTATCAATATATTAAATTACAGTGTTCTTCGCGTATTTATCATTGGCTTAAAACAAGATACTTTTTCTAGGCAGAATTCTAAATTTTCATAAAATATGTTCCATTTAATTGTTAATAATACTAAATACTACCCAAGCACTTTGTACATCATTTACAAAACATGAAGAATAGAAAGTGGTTCAATGTGGGCTCAATCACACTACTTTGTTAAGTCTAAATGACACAAAAACATATATAAGCTGGTGGGACTAGCAAGACCAAACAATATGTCTTGATAAAATAGTCAGTCAATAGAGAAATATATACTCATTTGCTATCTCCTTTATGTAAATATATACAAACTGGCAGATATTGGTATCTGCCATGACACAGGGATATTTCCTTTCTCTCCCTTACCTCCCTATTCTCTATCCTTCCTTATTACTAAACTAACTTTGTTTCTAATAACCAATGTTCAAACTGCATGAAGAAATTATTTTCAATTTCAATGTATCTTTATTGCTTTCAATATAAGCTTATTTGATAAACTAAACATGGGCTGCATAGACTTTCAGACATCCCGGTCCCTGAAGGGGCTGATGCCTCAATTTTGCACTGAAAGGATTAATATGGTGATATATTAACTCTTTCTATCAATTAGATTTATTGCCTAGCCTAATGGTTATGCAATATCAGACATGGTTAGGTTGCTGCTGTCAGTCACTGTAGTAACCTAACCACCTTCTAGTCTCACACGAGGATCAATAATGCAATAACCATCACCCACACAGACACAGTAAAGACAACACAATCAATCACTGCTGGTCTACCTCAATAGATGATAAGAACCCTGTTTGGAAATATATAGATATTTTACTGTTCCGATATTTTTCCATCTATTGGTCACTTCTCACTTGATGTTTGAGTAAATTCAATATTTAGACCATTGATTGTTTTTTTTTCCACCTCTTGATTGGACAGACCTTTTGTCTATCATGGCAAATAGGCTGTCTACTTGTCCTCACCCTCCCACCCTAAAAAACACATAGCTTCTTCTCTACCCTCCCACACTCTTTACCTGGTGTCATGGATGGAACTCTAAATCATGAAACAAATTAAACTGTTCCTCCATTGTCCGTTTCATTTGTTTTGTGATACACTCATATGTTGCTTCCGAGTTGCAGAATTTGGACAAATTGTCTGGCAAAGCTTCAGGGGAGATGTAGTCCACAGCATCTGGAGTGCAGGAGGTTGCCAATATAAAAATGCAGCATTTCTCCTTCTAACACATGCCCAATGGTACTGTACTCCTAAATTCCAGAAACTATAATTAGTCCAACTAAGTCAGTTGGAGAGAGACTCCAAACAGTTTAGTGTTGCCTAACAATTATTGTTGCTAGAATCCATGGACAAGGTTTGTCCAATAGATTTATGTCATTTTTGTTCTGTATGTACTAGTAATTGTTTTCTAACTTTGACTTTGTTTATGCAGCATCTTTCATTTATTATAGAAAACCATATCATAACAGCTTGTAAGTCTAGATAAAGACTAGATAAAGACTATGTTGCAATATACCTTGTGAAATGGATGTAAAATATGTGTTAATTTCCTCCAAAATGTAATCAAAATACTTCTATGCAATTATTTTGTAAGCTTGATACTCATACTAAAGGGACACTCGGGACCCCTAAATCACTTTAAACTGCTGAAAAACTTTATGTGGGAAGAATGTATCCTATTTTTTTAATTTACATTAAGTGTTGATTTCAATAGAAAGTATAACTTTTATAACTTAACCTTGTAACACTGTTAATCAGACAACCGGTCATGTTACTCCCTGAATTGTTTGGCTCAGTGGAGCTAAGCTCAAGAGGCAGGAAATTGCCCAGGGCACCTGCTCTACAAAGCCTTCTCATTGAGCTGCATTTGGGAAGTTTATAATTTATCTACAGAAAGTCTGCGCTAGAAAAGAAGAAGAGGGCGTACAAAGGCAGCAGAAACACTGTGTCTAGATTTAACCCAATGGGAAAAAAAAGGAATAAATAAATGCATACATGTTTTCATTTTGGTTATACATACCTCCCAACTGTCCCTATTTAGGAGGGGCAGTCCCTATTTTGGGCACAAATTGATCTCTCTCTTTTCTATCCTAATATCCCTCTTTTCTTGGAGCTCCATTTTATTGGTTGTCTTTAAATTACAATAAATATGTTTAAAAATTAGTTTGTGTAAATCTGATACATTGTTCCTGTTTTCAATTACATTTTAGATCCATAAATTGTTATTAGTAAATCACCTAAAATTTCTCAGGACAGCCTGGCCACACCATCACTCACACCCCTTAATTTAAAGTTTTATTTTTTGTCTGTTTGAAATGCTGCAAGGTATAGTATATCTATTAAACAGTGATTTTATTTTGTATTTGGGCCTTGTAGCGTCCATTTAAGTAAAACTCGGTTGCTACAAGGCGGCTTTTAGAGAAGTTTTGGATACAATGCTTTCCTATGGGGAATCTTGGATGCGTGCACGGCACTCGCAGTGAATGCGCATCAGATCCCTATGCTGCTCTATGAGAAGCATTGGATTTGACTATTACCAGAGGAGGCCATGCTTCCTGGGTGACATTGGGAAAAGCAGACTGGTAAGCAGCACCAAGGGAGACTCTATGCTTATTAATTTTATTTAAAAAAGCGAGAGAAGGGGCTCTGCAAACCCAGTTATGGTAATGCAGTCTCCACAGAGGGATTTCAACAAATAAGGGAACTGGACGGATGAGAATCAATGCCGAAAAATTCAATGTTATCCATATTGGGATGGGGAATGCACAGGCAACGTATGCTCGAAGTAGGAGGGGGATATAAATGAGAAAAACTTAATAGAGAAATAATTATTAATAGAGAAATTATTACTAAAAACAGAATAGGTATAAATGTTCAAAGTCAGTCAAGAGTTGAAAAGCCCCATAAGTTACTAATATATATATACGGTTATTAATTAATTTGGTCAACATATTATTTTGCCTCTGTAAATCATGACTAATTACCCTGTTGAATGTGTCTTTCAGTTTGGACACTGGTGTTACAAAGATATTAAGAACCTGGAAAAAGTACAGAGGTGGGCTGGGCTGTAACATTATCAAAGGGAAGAACAATTTCACCTATGAAGAAATCATACAAAATCTGAATTTGTTTACTTTATAAAATGGAGTCACAGAAGGAATGTAATACCAGTATACAATACAAGGCTAGTACAAACAACTCTGTAGTAACTTGTTCTTTAACAGGACTGTGACATTCTCAGCGTAAGGATTCTGTTTAATCGGATTCAGTAGAGAGTTTTAAAAAAGTATAGATGCTTTTTTGAATAAACAGAATATTCAAAGATGTAATGGTTTTATACACAGTAACAGATTGCTGATCCATCAAAAAATCTATTTTATTTTTATGTTACATTTTATTTTTATTTATTTTATTTTTTTTACAAATTTGTCCTTTCCAATGTATAAAAAAAAGCGCCTTTTCCTCACTAGATTTTCCGCTACTCTCAGAGAGGCACTATTCAGATAGGCAAGCAGCTTTCATTGTCTTCTTTTGTAAAGAATCAAAAAAATCCCTTAAATTGGAAATGTTTATTTTTTCCTTTGTAATATGGCTTGTTATTTTGTAAATGTAATCAGTGGCAAAATCATTGCGGGAAAAAGGAGAAAAAATCCAAAAGAGGAATAAAGAGTACTGGAAAGACTGCTGATTCTGGCGTATTACAGAAAAGCCTGAACAAGTCTCCAATGTATTAAGGGTAGAGTTATGGTTTTAGACATAAGAATCTGGTACAAAAACCTGCCTCTGCCACTTTCCTTGCATAGCTGTTTATTGTCTTGTAGACACACTAGCATGATCATTGATTAAGAAAAGTGTTGACGTGGCTCTGTCACCATCTAGGGTCTTTGCATATTCTGCAAAGACCCATCAAGGTGACATTGCCGCTTGCAGTGCGGTGACCTTGGAGTGTAGGGGAAGACAAGTTTTACTTAACTGAACTCCCTTATGGTTCTTGCCATCTTTATCTGGTGGATCCTTCTCAGCTCCTGGTTCTTCATCTGGCAGTAGCCTACATCAGTGATATACTCTTGCATTTGGATATTATGGAGGATCCTGCAACATAGCGGGAGCCTCCATGGACGATGCCTTTTCATCCACAGCTGTCACTAGTGATGGCTAAAAGTAATCTAGCCTTTGTAATATGAATCATTAATTAAATTTCTTGACATATGCACACTTTCCATATTTTTAATACGTACATCGTGTGGCTTTCTAAATGTCCCATGATCAAAGATGCATTAATCTGTTGGATACTCGGTGATATCTAAACATCTGACCTTTATGAAGATTTACAATGAATAGCTGGTCGATTATCATCTACTTCAATGCCATGCAGGATTCCTGCAACAGGAGGGGTTAATTGCACTCTTTCAATAATTTTCCTTTATACGCCTTAAGAGAACATCAATTATTCAATCTCAACATAAAGAAAACCTAAAACATTAGTGAAGAACTCTTCAGGGACTCAGAATGTAAATTTGCAGCACCAAACAGATGGTTGTTAATGGCTACGTGCCATTGAGGTAGTGAAGCATAGAACAATGTTAAAACTGCGATATGATTTTAACCATGTCACTTTACTTTATGATTTAGTACATATATACATATTTTCAATAAGTATGGTATACTTCTGCAATATGTACACGCTATGGAAGCAATTGTTAAATCGCAGCGCCTGGATGAAAGTACTTGATGCTGTTTAGATAAAATAAAAGATTTTCACATGGGCCATTAGAGCTTTCAAATTGATGGAGGCAACGTGGTATAACAGGAAGCTCAAAGAAATGAAATGGTTTATAATGGTATAATGGCTTAGATGGCTTTGTTATTCATTTGTATGAAATGCCAACTTGAAATTGTCAAGGAGCTTCTCCTGTTCTGAATACCATTCTTGGAATATTCTCTAAAGAATATCTTCTGAGACTTACTTCCGATGAAAATAAATGGACTAAATTATGATTTTCAATGTGGCATATTTATGGAGTATGCATAGTAACTTCTGACTTCAAAGTGCATGGCGCAATCATATATTTCTTATGTCTCTTGATAGGTAACAGTAGTGTTTGTATTATAATTGTAACGGACTGAATTTGCTTTTAGGAGATTCGGACACTTAACTGAATGCTTGCCTCTCAAATGAAAAAAAATAAATGTTGCTTTCAAGAATGAAATCTAAGCCTCATGAAAATCACATTAATTTTGAGGTGTGTATTTTTTTTATTATTATTATTATTTTTTTTCGCAAAACTAAAGATATTTGAACAGGGAAAAAATACAGCATGAATATGAGGCTAAAACATTTCACACATATAACAAAAACTTATCAAATGTACAAGTTGTGTCTGGAGTGTACCTGTTGTATTGATTTAACAGAAACTGAGATATTAGTGCCCTTCTGTCCCACACCCTCATGCCTTTCGTAGCAGCAAAACCAGGTCAAAGAAAGCTCTATCTGGTGAGGGTTTTGTTAACTTGCTAAAGTAGAGTAGATGGGCCAGGATCACATATAATACAGAAAAGTGAACTTATTATTGTTTTTCTTTTGGGGGGGGGGTTATTTTTACATTTTAACCCTCAAATTTTCATTATTTTTTCCCTATGAATTTTATCTTTTAAAGCTTTTTATTTGCTTGATTACACCAATAAATTGTTAATTTTTATTCCAAATATCTGCAGTTATTCTATTTTCATATATATATATATATATATATATATATATATATATATATATAGATATAGATATATGTATTGCCGTAGGTATATAGTTCATTGATATAAGAATATTTGCCTACATAGGGTATATAAAGATAGCTCTGCCCTCTGTGATTTTATATACATAAATCAGCACCCGTTGCTTTGCTGTGTGTAGAGCTGTGGTTTGGTACAGGGGTGAAGCTCACAAGTAGACTGAAGTCCCATGAAGGAAAAACTAATACAGGATTTAATAGGGTAATCATAACCACCCCATTTACTGGAAAGGAGTCTGGCTGTTTGACCTAAATACAATGTGAATTACTTAACAATGTTTGAGGTTACCTGTCTGCAATACAAGCACCCACACTCACATTTGACAGTGGAAAGCAAACATAGCAGGATAACGACACCCTCACGCACTCCCAATGTACTCACACACTGGTAGACTTCTTCTCCTTCTATAGCTCTAGTAATAGTATGGATTATCCAAGGCAGATTGTGGAATGTAATATGTGGACCTACAATTACACCTTTTTTTTTTAGCTCTATATTACATATCCATTTCATAAGCAACTTAACTGTCTACTTTACACTGGTGTCAACATTTTCCCAGGTGACGTTTGTAATAAAATACATTCACTGATAATCAGTGTGGCATTTTTCTGCTTACTTCTTACAGAGGAATTGAGTGCCAGAGTTCTTACTCTTGTACAAAATTACCTTTTTTCATATCATCTACAATTCTACAGTAATGCGTGTTGGTGGCACAGCTCTAGAGGAACGATTTTTAAGGAAGAAGTAAAGAAGTCCTAAAATAATGTTACCAGCATTTAATATTTGTTGGCGTTAATATTCACCACGGTTTTATTACTCGTCGCGATTTTATTTTGTACTTATTCTGATTTGTAATTGCGTATGGCTTGCATGTACCAGGATTACACTGAGTATATTCATACAAGTATTATTAATAAAACGGCAAAAGAGCTATCCCTCAATTCAAAATTATACTGCCCTTTAATCATGAGCAGTTACTGGGCACTTGAACTTGTCAATTCTAAATCAAACAAAAAAGTTGTGTCCTTAATCTGGCTTGATATAATCATTTCAGATAAAGAAAGCTAATAAGATAAGAACTAGAACAGAGTATTGCAGTGACACCAGTGACATTATGTCTCCACTCTTTTTCATGCAGTGCTTCTCTGTATGAAAGTTAGCTCTTAGGAAAATAGTTACCAGCGGATCTTGACCGAGCAATTTAAATGAAGGTTTTCTCAGTGGTAGCATTCAAAAGAACAGTTCATTTAAGGATTCCATCAGAATTGGAGATTGATGCTATCTCAAACTCAAAGATGAGATTGTAATAGCATTTGGCAGCCCACTCTCGCATATATTGTTTGTATTGGTGCTTTTTGCTTGCAAAAGGTCCTAAAAAGAAAGACGAGGACATGAACTATAGTAGATCACATCAGAAGTATTAAAACCATAAAAGTTTCAAATATACTTTATACGCTTTTCTAAGGGGAAAGAAATATACAGCTCCATCTATTATTATATTACAACTCTAATGAAGCTTTTTACTTTCACCTTAAAGGGACACTCACCTGCCCAAATAAAAAATAATGCATGCATTTAATAATGCATATTATTTCATTCGGAGTACATCTTAAAACAGCTTGCAAAAGCTGCAGGTATGTTGTCTGCAGCCTTGGCAAGCCCTACCCTTCTTCCACGGCCCAGCCTATGGCAGTCCAATCACAGCCTACATTATTTTTATCATTATGCCCAGAAAAACAAAAGAAAAGAAAACCCAAGTATGCCAATATAATGTCCTTTCACGAAAGGTGTTCTGTATATTGTAATTTTTGTGTTTGCCATACCAGGGGAAATAAGAATCCTAAAAAAAAGAAGAGGAGGAATTAGATTTATATTTTATATACAAGAGAAGAGATAAAATATTCACCAAAAACTTGCTGTTTAAAAAAAAAAAAAAAAGAAACAGCAACAAGAAAGAGATTATAATAAATTCTTCATAATTTGCTGTAGATTATTATTATTAATATGTTATTTATATAGCGCCATCAAATTCATCAGTGCTTTACAGTGGGTGGATGAACAGACATGTAGTTGTAACCAGACAAGTTGGACACACAGGAACAGAGGGGTTGAGGGGCCTGCTCAATGAGCTTACATGCTAGAGGGAGTGGGGTAAAATGACAGAAAAAGGTAAGGAGAGTATTAGACTAGTGACAGTTGCAGAAGATGAATCAGTCAAGCACTATTAACAGTTTAATTGATACGCTTTTATGAAGAAGTGGATTTTTTACGATTTTTTGAAGGAGTGGGTGAGCATCTAACGGAGGAGGGAAGTGAGTTCCACAGGAACGGTGCAACCCTCGAGAAATCTTGAAGGTGAGCATTAGAGCCGGGAGTACGGACAGAAGATAGACGTAAGTCTTCAGCAGATCATAAGGGCCTAGACGGGACATACTTGTGTATAAGGGAGGATAGATAGGTGGGAGCAGCATTATGTAGCGATTTGAAAGCAAGAACCAGAATTTTAAATTGAGCTCTATATTTTTTAGGAAGCCAATGTAGGGACTGACAGAAGGGTGAGGCATGGGAGGTGCGGGCGGACAGGAAGATGAGCCTCGCCGCCGCATTTATTATGGACTGTAACAGCGCAAGTTGGGAGCATGTAAGACCACTGAGAAGCGGATTACAGTAGTCAAGGCGAGAAAGGACAGTGGAATGGACCAACACTTTAGTCGCATCTGGCGTTAAGTAGGGACGGATGCGCGCAATGTTTTTGAGATGGAAATGACAGATTTAACATGAGGCTTGAAGGAGAGGTCAAAGTCAAAGAGAACACCTAGGCAGCGAGCCTGCGTGGTAGAGCTGATGGTAGCACTGTTGACTTGGAGGGAGACAGACACAGGAGTAACAACACTTGAGGGAGGAAAGACTAGAATTTCAGTTTTGGTCAGGTTTAGTTTAAGGAAGTGGGCAGTCATCCAGTAAGAAATAGCAGAGAGGCAGTCAGAGACACTAGTCAAGAGGGACGGGGAGAGATCAGGAGACGACAGGTAGATTTGCGTGTCATCTGCATAGAAATTATATTGGAAGCCAAAGGAGCTAATGAGTTTACCAATGGAGGCAGTATAGATGGAGAACAATAGGGGACCAAGGACTGAACCTTGGGGACACCAACAGAGAGGAGTTGGGGAGAAGAAGCAGAGCCAGAGAAAAAAACACTGAAAGAGCGCTGGGAGAGGTAGGAGGAGCACCAGGAGAGAGCAATATCTTGTAGACCGATATTGCGGAGGATGAGAAGAAGCTGTTGATGATCAACAGTGTCAAAAGCTGCAGACAGGTCAAGGAGAAATAGGATAGAGTAGTGACCACAAGATTTTGCAGTGAGTAGATCATTGGATACTTTGGTCAGTGCCGTTTCCAAAGAGTGCTTAGCGCGGAAGCGGGTCTAGCAGAGAGTTGGACTCGAGGAAGTCTGTCAATCTCGCATACACAATTCTTTCAAGGATCTTGGATTCAAAAGGCAGTAGCGAGATAGGACGACAGTTGGATGGGGAGTTAGGGTCAAGATTGGGCTTCTTTAGAATTGGGGTTACAATTGCATGTTTGAAGGGCGATGGAAATATACCAGAGGAGAGAGAGAGATTGAGAATTTTAGTGAGAGGTGGAGAAAGAGAAGAAGACAGAGTACGGATGAGATGCTAGGGAATTGGATCTAGGGAGCAGGTGGTGGGGCGGGAGGATTGGCGCAGAGCAGAAACCTCTTCCAATGTAGCGGGTGCAAATGAACATAGAACAGCAGAAGGAGTGAAGTTAGGGGAAGTATTGTAAGGAGAAGAAGAAAGATGAGAGATCTCTTCTCTGATTGTAGAGATCTTGTCAGTGAAGTGAGTTGCAAAGTTTGAGGCGGTCAAGTTAGTAGGTGGAGGAGGAACAGCAGGGCAAAAAAGAGAGTTACATGTGTGAAATAAGATAAGACAAAATAAGTAGATAAGACAAAACTGCGCAGGGAAGGCTTGGGTAGAAGATTTAAATTGGTGAAATAAATACATGCTTGCTGTTTTTTTAAGTGCATTTGGATGCATAAGTAAAATTAGTTATATTTTGTTGATCATGGGGGGGGGGGGGCTATTTATTTCACTGATTGGTACTTAGGGGAGGTGACCTCACACAGCCATGAGGTATGGGATTAAACATACTATTGTTTATTTTGGTTGTTAGATCATTTTCATCAAATACAAAGACAAGGATAAGAAACAAATGTGCTCCACATCCTGGCTAGTCAAACATGTTGATTCTTTTGACCCAGTATTCATGCTTCTCTCACTATAAATGACGGAACATGTTAAATACCTTTTTATGGCTATTGCCCACTTTAAGACACGTCATGAAAGTGACTGAAATCTGGTATCCTAAAATATCTATCTAAGGCCTGGGAACCATTGCTGGAAAAGTGACTTTTGGCATACCTCCCAAGTGTCCATATTAAGGTGAGAAAGTTCCTATATTGGGCCCAAATTCCTCTGTTCCTATATTCTATCCCAATGTCCCTCTTTCCTAGGGGCTCCAAATTGTTGGGTGTGTATAAGTGTAAAACACAGCACCAATACTCACAGTAATGTGTGTTTAAACTGCAACAAAATATGTTTAGAAATCAGATGTTTTCTGGTTCTTACTTACATTTTAGGTTTTTTTTGTTGTTGTTTTTTTTGTATTTTTTATTATTTATTTTTTTTCAATTCTTTATTTTCGTTGTGCATATTACAAAAATAGGCTTGTGCAGCCACAGGTAGTAGAAAACGTGGCACATCCGTAAACAGCACATGGTTAGTATTGTACGAGAATAGATAATAAAAAAGAAAAAGAGAAAAAAAAAACATAACACATTAGATGCACATTTTTGGCACAAGAGTACCTGCACAGTTTCGCAGCTTACATTTGACACGGACTATTCCAAAAGAGAGGTACCGGCTAGCGGCAAATGACCTTTAGTTGACCTACTGGGTGCAGACCAGTTTAATTTGCCTAGCGGTAAGGTCGACCCTGTTGTTGCGCTCAGCCTGCTATGGTTCCATCCTCTATGGCGTTAACTATTGATGGTTAAACATTGCTTAATTAGCTGAAGATGGCCTCATGTTGTTTCCCAGCAGATCCCCAAACCCACGACTTAATGTAGTCTATAATGGTGCCTGGAGCTATGTAACCCGTCCCGCCGCCCATACCACGTGTCACCGGCTACTGGCCGCTCAGCAAGCCCCCACCGGCAAGACCGGTACTATAATGCCTGCCCAGAGGGACCAGGTCAAGGCTAAGGCTCGCTTATGGGCCCGGATTTAAACCGGCTATGCGGCTGATGCCCTGTAGGGTTAAGCAGTGGGCACTATATTACCGTCTGGCCTACGAGTCCACCTGTCTAATCTTTTGCATGGTTGGTGGCTTGGTTTATGCCGTCTTGGTATGACCCGTGTCATACTGGTACCAACAAGACAACAAGACAACAACGTGCCCCCTTTAATATTTTAATTGTCATTAGTAACTAGTAATAAGTGGCTCCTGGACACATCCCCACTCACAGTCATAAACTTAAAATGTCCTTGTTTAACCATTTGAAATGTTGTGAGTTATGCATATTTAGAAACAAGACTATACATGGAGTGGTAGTTGCATTGACCAGGGTTTTTACTTTCCAACTTATTCACTTAAAGTGAAGCGATCAAATGTAAGGCCACACTTGGACAACAGAAAATGTTCTCCATGTCAGCTGTGCTTTAAGTTCAGTTACTTTGGCCTTAAATGCAAAATTAACTTTGAATTCACACTGACTTCTCAACAATTCTCACTTTAGTGAATAATTCTGTTAGTGTCTACTCTTCTTACCGAACATATCTGAACCCTAAATAAGTGTCTGCATAACAAAGTTTCCACATAATATTTTGAGTGATACTTTTATTACATCAAATATATGTGTGTGCATGTGTGTG
The DNA here is from genome assembly GCF_036172605.1 of Pelobates fuscus. Taxonomy (NCBI): domain Eukaryota; kingdom Metazoa; phylum Chordata; class Amphibia; order Anura; family Pelobatidae; genus Pelobates; species Pelobates fuscus. The sequence goes on from NC_086317.1 coordinate 227,341,182, forward strand.
TCAGAGGTGACACACATGAAGGCAGCAGACAGCTAATAAATATATAGATTGTCAGATATTAACAATTCCTATTTGTTCCACCTGCTGCATTGCTAGACACTCAAACGTTCAGTGTGTCACTGTCATCCAATCTATCCTAGGATATCCTAGAATACTTTGCATCTCCACTCCCTAGATGAGTCTCTGCTTCAAGTTTCCTGTTCTGACCAGCCTTAGATAATTTCCAGTGTCCTCCCATTTTCAAGGAATATCATTCTCAGTATCTGCATCACTATTTTTCATGTCTATATCAAGCCCCTTATACAGTACTCTCTGTTTATAGAGATTGTCAATGCTTACTATGTCCACACTTTACTTTCCATATCAACTAGTAACCCTTATAGTCATCTCCACATCTGGTGTATGTATCCTACTCTCAATAATCCCAGCTCTCCTTACTTTACCCTCATCTATCTCGACCTCCATCAAAACATCTTCACCAAATGCCTCTTTCTCTCTCATACCTTACTCAGACAACCAGGCAATTTTATCATACTCTTCAACTCTCAAATAATTCTTCTTTTCCTTGTCAAGCCCCCTTCCAGCTTAACCTGCATTCCACGACCCCTATCCTTTTTAATGGCCAAGTTCCCTGCCATACCTTGCATTCATGCCAAGCTGCTACTATAATATGACAGGTAGGTATCCACGTTACCTGTTATTTGCTGTGCACATGTTTTTATAGTCATATATAGTAGGGAAAGGAGATGTCCCTGCATAGCTGCTATCAACTCACAAATAATATGCATGATCCGCAAACAACACAAATTAGAACACAGAGAATCAAGGATGAATTAAAATGCAAATTTATTATGAGAAAAGACAACAAATATAGGTACACAAAGTGTGCAAATTATTATTTTCTCAATAGTACATTCTAGTAAACATCATAGATATAGCCTTTTAAAATTACTGTCAATAATATATTAGTATCATTAATATATGTCAATGGAAGATGAATGGCCCATAAACAAATTTCCACCACAGTACAATTCCATAAAAATGTAAAAAATACATATATTCTTCATGTGGTTTACTGATATTGTATAATACATAATATATTATGGTTTACATATAAATGATGAACAGAGAACAATCGCAGTGAATACATATAACATATCAAGCAACACTGTGATGTTATTTCTAGGCAACATACCATGATAAAGACCAGTATAACTCTGCATTGACTCGGACATCATTCTGATTTATAGGTCCTACAACAACTGGAGTATGTGGACACAGTGATGCTATGGTATGACTGTGTTCTTTAGGAACTATAGCTGATGTTACATATGAATTCAACACACAACGAACAATGAACAGTTTGCATCTCAGTGTTACTGAATATACACACTCTAGTCTGTTTCATGAATGTTCCTCTTTTATTAATATTAAGATGCATCAGATCATCTCATATGATGATCAAGTCTTTGTAAGAGCATACTGTTGAATATTGAACTTGAAGTCACTATCCAATGCCTTTCAAAAATTACATGGAGCAATATTTACCAAGGTTAATAACAGTGCTATCCTGAGGCCAAGTGCTATATAAGGGAAACCAATTGCTTCTCAACATGTAGCACTTTATCAAAAAATGAAACTTGTTTTGTATTGACAAATAGGGCATATCAATCCATGACATTATTTGTCTTGTGTGGAACGAAGCCCAATTTGCACATGAGTAACCATTCTACTTTATACCAACTATATATGGTATACATTATACCAACTATATATGTATATACACAGACATTTTACATTTATTAGTTTTGCCATATTTGTACATTTGTCTAAACCACACATTTGCCCAACTGGCAACATTCATAAATAGAAATTAAATCTAACATCAGGAAATATGAAAGTGATATTTGTGACTGTCAACAATGTTTAGATATTGCATATGTCATGATCATATTTGGTCATTATACATCAGAGCTGTCAGTTTATTGCATATTGATATTTTACATATTATTTATTGCTACATTTGTACAATTTGTCTTGGTCTATGAACTTTAGTAAACTGCTCTACATCCAAGTTACAAGTCATGAATATCGTAGAGAATTAATTAAATGGGAAATTGAAAAGTAAGGAGTATTTCAATTTAGGTTCCCTTGTTTTAAAATACAAGATTAAGAAAAGTTAAAATAGGTATGTGAAAGTAATGGAAATGGATTGATTTTAATGTTATCTGTGAAAAAAAATGTTACAGCAGACTCCGGGCTGTCATTTGTTTATACTCATCTGTAATTTTTGTTTTTGTTTTCTGATCATTGACAACTTGACTAAATACTCTATTCTGATTGGCTAAAAGCAATTTAATACTAATTAGAACAGGCTTCCAAAATGTTGTATCCTGTCGTTTTTCTGCCCAATACAGGACTTCTATCAAAAATAAATACGTAATTGGCACTCTACATATATTTTCCAAATATGGCTGAAATTATCTCCTTGTGTTAAAGGGTTACTCCAAACACCATGACTATTTGATTGTTTTGAAATGGTCATGGTGCTCTGCATCTTTATGTATAGTGTTTCAGTACAAAATGCTGCCCATACAGTGACATTTAAATTTGCTACCAACCTCTGGCTGTATTTATTAGAAGCTAGCTATGAAAGTTCCTGGGCTACTAACGTGAATTTTGTGCACAAAACAAGGCCCATTGTCATCTTCTTCACCTAACATATTTTACACACTTACCCTTCTGTTAGTCTTTTTATTGGCTTCCTATAAGATTTTGGGGTTACATTTAAATTCATAGTTCTTACTTATAAAGCTATTCATAACACTACTATCTTCAGTATAAATATGTATTTCCCACCTAGGCTCCCTCACTCACACAAAGACCTGTACTTGTTTAAATTTGCACCTCTGACTCTCATCTTCTCTAGGGCAGCACTGTTTCTTCATTAGATTATCCCCCAGTATCCACTCTTTAAAAAAAAAAAAAAAATCTCACAAGTTCAAGATGATTTAACAATTGGACTGAAAACACTATTCCTTCCATCTCATCTCACAACATTTCACTAACCCCCCTTTTCTAATTTCTTCTAAATGTCCAGCTTATTTTGTTGCATTATATTTTGTTTAATGCACAGAGTTGCATAATATGTTGGGAGTGTTTCAGATGACAATATATCATAATCTATCCAGAGAGGTGAAGTGTATACATCCCCACATGTATATAATCAAAATGTATATTTATGTATAGTGCATGTGACAACCTCATTTCAGGATTTCACATTACCTAATTTAGGTGTGTGATGTCCATGCCTCCAGAGTCTAATACATTAATTACATGATAATTTACCAAGGCTCACGTAACCATAATTCTACAGTATCAGCAAAACATAGCATGTAATTCTTAGCAAGATTTTATAAATGCTTCATGTAATGACAGTCAAGCACTATTTATGAGGAGGCTATAGCAAACAACTTCCAATGCACTTTTTGTAATTTATTTCGTTTAATCCTAATCTTAAACACTGGAAGCAAGGTACATGAACAATGTAAATTATTCAAAATATAATATTGAATTAGCCGTTCATTTGCCACAAACATCTTAAGTATATAAGATGGGAAAAACTGTGCAATAGAAAAAGGTTCAAAATAATTCTTCATACACACTTTTTCAGGAGATAAGAGTGAATCTACTTTCTAGGGCAGATGTAGGCAACCTTTGGCACTCCAGATGTTGTGGACTACATCTTGCTGATGCTTTGCCAGCATTATGACTGTAAGAGCATTATGGGAGATGTAGTCCATAACATCAGGAGTGACAAAGGTGGTCTATTCCTGTTCTAGGGGGACGGTGAGATGATTAAGACATGGGAAAGGAAGACGAAAAATGAAAGAAGTGATCAGAATGTGTCTGAAAATGCACCGGAGAGATGAAATGACTATGATGAAACATAGGCAAAACAGTTGAAATGTCAAAGTCTATTCACTCAAAAAGGAATTAGGACTGAAATAACAGTTCTTTCCAACCTTTCTATTTTAATCTAGTTAATTTACTCAATAATTTCTGAATCTGAATAGTCTGAAATTTGCCATTGAAGTTTAGCGAATACATACATGCTGAAACTGCTGAAAGTCATTTGTCAAAATGTTCTGTTTGATGAAAACATTAATTTAATAGCAATTACTAGTTGGAAGTTACTATATCTAAATGGGTGGCTTTAAAAAAAAAACAAAAAAAACTCAAGTATCTCAATTGTGACCTTTCTCTTTATTATCTTCTCTGCACTTGACATCACAGATGAAGAAATATGTAATAATCTATAAAATGCAATAACATTTGTGGTTCTTGAAAGACTATGGTAAGATTCTTTGAAAGAATGGTCACACCTGCAGCCCTGCTTCTTTTATCTTTGCAGCTTATCCTAAGATATAGAACATTTCAATTGCATCAATTTTGCTGCGGCACCACTTTAGGCTTCAGTCCTTTCCACTGCAATTACTTCTATTTAAGGACAATCTTTAAGTCAACATCAAATAAAGCTGTCTGCTGATAATATGTATACAACCGGGAAATGTAGGTAGAACATTGTTTGTAGTTCAATTTACTTTTATCAAAATAATAATGGCATGGTTTTGTGATGCACTTCACACGTTTTATTTCTTTTCAATGAATTAACAAGCTCTGTGGCAGGTATCAATCTACTTTGCCATTTAGTTTGTGAAAACTGGTACAGGCATGAAAAATTCAATAATGAATTTGTCAGAATGAAACCCAACACGTTTTTAGTGTCTATCTACCATTGTCATAACATTTTGGATATACGATGTTTCCGTTTGTAATACTCTGGTTAATAATGACATTTTGCCTTAGCATAGATTTCTTCCAACAGATCAGGCATGGTTTGGGTTTCTATTTTCTATTTGCCCATTAGAAAATATATAACAATATACTATGTGACCGCCATACTAGGTATATCTTTTTTTCCTGGAACACCAGGAACACCATGGTTGGGCAATGAATTGAATATGGTGCTGAAAACATTGTTAGAGATTTTGGTCCATGTTAAACTAATATAGTCATGAATCACAGAAGATTTGTCGCCTGTGAAATCTTGATTAAAATCTCCTGTTCCATCACATGCTACAGAATTTACATCTGTTGGCTGGGGGCCCAGGAGTACACTGAATTCATTGTTATATTCATGGAACTAGCTTGAGAAGACATGTGATTCACAACATGGTGTTATTGTGCTGGATGTAACCATTCTTTAACAGATGGCTAGGTTGTGGTAAAAAGGGATGGGCATAGTCAGCAACAATATACATGTAGGTTGAATATACCTGCGGCATTTAAGCAATAATCGTTTGGTATCAAAAGACTTAATGTGTGCCAAGAAGATATTTTCCACATCATTATGCCAACATCACCAGCCTGAACTTTGTTGTGCTTAAGCCCCTTGTAGCCTCACTTCCCTTTCCTTAGCGGACAGGATTGGCACCCAGTTTGGTGTTTGGTTTTATGTAGTTCTTTCACGTCAAAGTTCAATGTCTTTTGCATTTAGATATGTTTTTTTCCCCAACACTGTTATGAGACATCATCGATATTTCAATTAATGTAACCTTTCTATATTTTCAAAAACACTCTGGTCATTCTCATCAGACTCTCATTACTGAAATGTTTTGCCCATTAAGATGCAGCTCATTGTATTCCCCCCCCCCCCCCCCCCCATCCCCCCCACCATTCTGGGTAAACTCTTGCTATGATTCAGCGTGAAAGTCCATGGAGATCAGTAATTTCTTAGATACTCAGTCCACCTTGTCTGGCACCCACAACCATTCCACAGTAAAAAGGATTACTTCCTTCCTGTTCAGATATCTGTTTTGAACACCAACAAAATCTACTGGCCATGTCTGCATGTTTTTAGTGATTTAACATGGTTGCTACTTGATTGACTGATTACATAATTCCGTGTACCTAATAAAGTGCATACTAAGTATAAATGTTAATCATAGAGATATATACTGTATATAGACAGCCAGCCAAGTAGATAGATAGATAGATAAGTAGATAGATAGATAGATAAGTAGATAGATAGATAGATAGATAGATAGATAGATAGATAGATAAGTAGATAGATAGATAGATAGATAGATAAGTAGATAGATAGATAGATAGATAGATAGTTACCATTAAGGGCAGTTACTTAGAAAGCTGAAAAAAAAAGTTCTAAAATATTAAGTAAGGAATACTGATACTGCTTCACTCCCTGTGTCATTTCATCAGAAACCATTATCTTTGATATTTAAAAAAGCCAATTTCTGCAAGCAAAAACCCTGTTATAACCTTTGATTTATAGGTGAACCAAACTAATCTCAGAAAGAGGCTATTGTACCATTAAATGCTTAGCAAGCCTTTCTGAACATCAGAAATGCACTTCTTCCCATGTTTATCAGAGAGCTCTGCTCAGTGATGTGATGTATAATTCCAAACAAAGTAACAGACGTCAGGATGTGAAAGAAAGTACATTGTTCTAGATGCTACATTTGCTCAAATCACATTGGTATTTGAAGCAAATATAAAATTAGTAATTCTGTGTAACCAGAGACTTTTATATCTGAAGTCATGTTAAATTTAATATATCATTTGTATCTAATCAGCAGTTATGTCCCAGGACACAGTCATAATTAGACTTGCTCACATTTAAACAAGCACATTCAGGCTTGATGTTCTTTGGGAAGTCAATAAAATGATTAAATTAATGATTTAGGAAAGGAAAGAAATAGACTTGTGGAGCTATTGTATATCAACTGATATTCCAAACAATGGAAGATAAAGTATTTTGGTAATGAAATATTTAAAGGCATAATGGTAACATTAAAGTCACCAGGGACAATGACCTAGTAAAATATTAATTCACATGGCACAGAGATTATCAATGCAATGTAGCATCAACCAACAGTATAAATGGATTATATCTTAAAGAAACACTCCAAACACCAAAACCACTACAGCACACTGTAGCCTTCCAGGTACCAAAAGTGCCATGACAACCTACAACACGTCACCCCCCATAAATAGTAAAAACATTTTAGAACAAAGACAGAGTGCGAGAGTATCTTTGTGTGCAGAGCTAGCTCTTGGGCTGATCGCATAGAGCAGTGTTTCCCAACCCAGTCCTCAAGGCACACCTACCAGTCCAGGATTTAAGGATTACCCAGTTTTGTCTAAGGTGTTTTTTCTTTTTTTTCTAAAAACATCTTAGACAAAACTGGGTAATCCTTAAATCCTGGACTGGTAGGTGTGCCTTGAGGACTGGGTTGGGAAACACTGGCATAGAGAATTTCTGGTTCACTAAAGGCAGTGGGTAGATAAACCCTGTAGACTCCAAGTAATAAGTCAAACTAGTCAAAAATGGTTTGACTACTTACATTGGGGGCTGGCACCATGACACTCCTGGCACCATAACCACCATAACCACATGGATTGTTCCTTTTAGGTTTATTACACTTTGCTATCATCACAATTAAATTCCTGAGACTGCAACCCAGGTCCATGCAGCCCTGCAGTCAATGACTAAGTGGGAAATTTAGTTTTGGAACAGTATTCCAGGTTTTTCTGATCGCATAGACTGTGATTGCTCTTTAAAGTGATCCTGTCGCCAACAAACAAAAATATATAGCATTTAATAAAAGTAAAATCTTTATGAAATGCTTGTAAAGACTATGTTGGAGTTTCACTGAAATTTCAAGTTAGTCTAAAGATACAATAAGACAAAGTCGGGATTACTTGTCTTTTTTTTCTACATTTGCAAAAGCTCGACAGAAGGTGGAGCTTCTGCAGTCAAGCTTTGTCAAACCCTCAGCCATTACTAACTATCGTGTGGGATCCTCCATAGACATATGTGTTGTACTTTTGCGCATCCACGAGAGTACATCGCTGATGTGAGCTCCTGACAGAAAAAGTGCTAGGAGTTGAAGAGCACTTTGGTGAAGAAGAAGGCAGTGGTCGAGAGGGACATGTTCAAGTATGTAAAAACTGCCTTTCTTTGCACCCCCTGGGTCACTGCAAACAAAGCAGTCACCAACCGGGGACCACAAAAGGTGACAGAGCCACAAAAGCATACAGATGTAGCAAACACTCACTAAAACACATGAATAATGACAAATGAAATTAAATTGTGCTGCAAATCTCCCGTGAATAGGGCATATTTTTAGGTCTGAGTAAAATATGTTATTTTGTTTTCATGTATTGTCTGCGAGTTGTGTATCTAATGCTTATATGTTAACATCTCTAAAACACTTCTCGCTTTTTCTCTGTGTTTTCCAAGCTACAATGGTAACCATATCCTCGTCCTCCCCTATTCTTGAATGCTGTCTTCTGAGTCCTGCCTGAAATGTGCACACTAGCAATGAAACTGTCAAATGCGTTCTACAGAATTGTGATGGAACATTAGTTACTCAGTGTAAAATTATCTTATGACTCAAAGTCTTTTCTACTCTACTTTAAATCCCTCAGGCAGCTCGCTATTAAACACATTATCCACTACAAATATCTTCAGTTATCTTTTATAGCTTTCCTCATTTTTTTCTCAGTGTAGCTTAATATACCTGCACTAGCCTACTCTTTCTTAAAGTGACGCTCCAGTCCCCTAAAGCACTTCAGTTTGCTGAAGTGCTTTGAGGATCAACTGAATGCCTGTAAGAGAAATCAGCACTTTTGTAAATCCCTTCACTTGCTTTGAACTGGAGTTTAAGTGGAAGTGTGTGGTTCTCACAGAGAAGTACAGGTTTCGATGAAGCACTGTTGGCGGATTGCTGCATATGTCATGTTTACCAGTGCTTCTCTATGAGAAACATCAGACTGAGTTATCAGTAATGATGACTTCACAGAAGGTGGATCAGAACTTTGCAAGTGCAGGAAAATTTTAAATTTAATAGTAATTAACTGCTAAAACATAAGTGAGTAATTGTAATCTACCCATGACGTGAACACGCCAATTAATAAAATAAATAAATATATATATATATATATATATATATATATATATATGTATATATATATACACACATATACAAATTGTTTTCTATATTAATACATTGTTTTTGTTTGTTTTTTTCTAAATCGGGACAGAAAAAAACATAATTAGACTGTTTTGGGAATTATACTCTTTCTCATCATTTATATTTACCTATATACTCTAGTTCTTCCCATATGTACATTCCTGTGAGGGCTTGAACATATATTTTAGTTAATTAATCATCCACTCTAATATGTCAGTCAGTCCATTGCTGGTTAATTAATTGGTACATACTATCAAAATGTAAATACATTCTGTCAAAAGAACAATACTAAGCAATAATAATGACATACACCTTGTAGAAGGTACCAGCTGGTGGATTGCAGTAGAGCCAAACATTTTTAATTTGTCTAAAAAAATTGCATCTCATTCTAACACAAGAAATGTATCCAGGTTGTATAGTTCATCTCTTAATCACTCATCAAAATGTACTGTGTTAATGGACACATATGAGTGCAAAACCAAACAAACATGGCCTATATTTGCAGGATCCACTGAAGCAGAAATTTAACAGATTGCAAAAAATGTGTAGTAAGACTCATAATAGACTTTGCCTGTCACCATGGATTTCACAACATGAACTATGCAAGTGACATTTAACACTCTCCTGTGATAAATGGGGTGATATCCATTTGCTAAGTAACATTGTACTTTAGTGGCGTTCCAACTAATCACAATTATCTGTTTCTATTTATGGTATAGAGAGAGCTTTGATCTTACGAGACTCATAAATCATATGATTGATTATAAATGAAAGCTCCAAAAACCACGCAAAAGGATCAAAGAAAATGTGGTAAATATGTTGAATACTATCGTAATGTGAGAATCATTAGAATTATTACTGAACATTGTGAATTTATTTCTTCCTAAAAAGTGTGCTCTGTTATCTAGCTTGGTAATCGAGAGAGGGTGTTAAGGAGAGTTCAGAGAGCTCAGTTTTTAAATTCAAAATGCCACTAAGCCCCTCCTGCTGGTTGAGGTGACAAGTAGAGTTATTCACTAAAGTGAGAATTGCCATGAATTAAATTTTAAGGCCAAATAGCCAAATTGAAAACGGAACTGACTTAGAGAATGTTCTACTTCAGCTATGTTGTCTATGTTCTGAAATTCAATTGAAATGAATACTGTGAGTGAAATCTTGATATTCAAAACAAAACCCCAAATGTTTACAGTATAGAGACATATGGTACTACCAGAATGACCATTTAAATGTAAACTCATTAGACAACATCGAGGCAACCTTGGGTGAGTCCTATAGTCACCTAAGAGTCTGACAAGTAAGTCTGACAAGTAAACATATTTTTATTGCCACTGCTGTAGTACAAAACCAAAAATCTCAGGTGGAAGACCCCTGTGTTGCAAAATTGTAAAGGACCAATCTACAGTTTGTGATGGAAAAAACAAACAGAGCTACTAACTCCCCCTTCTTCACATGCAATGCTTGGCAGAGCAGTATCAGGCTCTAGATATGTAATCATGCTTGGCATCTGTATTGTCATCCACCCTAAAGCCCTTGAGTGCGCAATGAAACTATTGTCTCTGCTAGACCACACCAGTCATAAGGAAAAGGATTGCTTGACCTGTACAAAGCCTCTGGGTACCTAATCAATTAAGGTATTGATATAACTGCAAAGCGTGTACAATGGTTGATGGTCATCATAAGACTAATGGAAAAAAAACCTCCCTAATATTATCAAATTAATGGCACTTTTTACTATGGCAAAACATTGTAACTCTGAGGGAAAAAGTAATTTCAAAGAAGAATCTTGTTTGATGTTTGTTTATATGACTTTATATTGATAAACTGACCTTATTTTGCCTTGGTTATTTTGCCACAGTTTTTCTTCGGCATGCTTTTCAAATCTCATGTGAAAAGCCTGCTAGTTTTTAATGTTACTTTGAAGTATTGGACGTACAAGTTTGCTAGTTAAACTATATGTCACTATTGCTACTCATGGGCACTGGGGAATCCAGTGGGATTTTTTTAACAGCAAACAATCGATTATGTGGCATTTTATCCAAAGATATGTACAGGGAGTGAATGGTCACTGAATTTTCCTAGCAAGTAAAGAGAAAAATAAAGTTTAATCCTTCATGTAGTGCTGCTAAAAGCCAAATTCAATATCTTGTAAGGAAATTACTCTTCCCATTCAACCACATAATCGTTTTTTCATATTAACATTATTATTTTTAATACACATTTCTACATTACAATTAATCATGGTACCACGAGCTCATAAAAATATATTTTCGATAGTATATACTAAAAGGAAGTATATAATCAGTTACTAGGAAAGCCGTTTAAGTTCTTTTTTTTTACGTGGAGGAGATTTTGTATTTCTGTATATTTTCAACAGACTATTTTTTTGGTATCGAGTATTAAATCACACTTAATGGTATCTAGAATACTGGTAGTTAAGGCTAAGCCTCGGGTGAAAGACTGTCTTGAGCACACTGCAGTACAAACAATATTGGCTAGAAGTGCTGTACAGCTCTGTGCCTCTAGACACCTTTCACCTCCTTCGCATCGCTTCATTAGCATCTATATAATATACCATTTCCTCCACTCCACTGTTCTATGCAGGCAAAAATCAAGAAGGAAAGGGAAAAATGCAATGTATAAATTAGGAACTGTGAAGATGTTCCATACCAGTCACCTTTGCTGGTGGGGATCTGGGACCAGACTAGGCAGACCAGAAAGGGGATGGTGACCAGGAGTGGGTCCACCTGGTTAAGAGATGGGTCAGCCCACACATTGGGTCCTACGGGGTGTATCAACCTGACTGGCAGCCACCTTGGCCAGCCAAACCATATATAGGGTTCTGCTAAAATGCTGTGTTTCTTTCCAGTGTCCTGAAACCATTAAGCACACAACAAGTGCATAATTAAACACTTGCTGGGGACAGCTGATTGCTGTCCCTTAATATGAAACACCCACTGGACAGCAGGACAACTGTTAGATCTGTGCCACTTGGGAGGTATGACGTTCATCATTCCTCAAACCAATCCCATTCAGAATGTATCATTACATCCTGAATGAGCTCATAAAAAACAATAACGTAAAAGAGATCAACAGAGCCATCTAGAACTTAAAGTAAAAATGAAACAACGTTTTGATGTATAGATCATTACTCTCCAGTCTCACTGCTCAATTTTATGCTATTTAGGCGTTAAGTCACTTCTGTTTCTGTGTATGCAGCCATAACCAAACCTCCTGTGGCTGTGACTTAACTTATATATTCATGAGATATTTCATTTTACATTCATATGACAGGGACACTCTAGGTACCAGAACCACTACAGCTTAATGTATAAACACTGCCTTTTCTGAAAACAGGTAATGGCCTAAGGCCACCTCTAGTTGCTGTGACTCAGACAGTCACTAGAGGGTCTTCCTTGTAGAGGTCCTGCAAAGTTTGCAGGACCAATGTTCAGAGTCTTCACGCTCGGCATAGAGGCTCCGAATGATCCCCATAGAGGCAACACATCTGTATAAGGAGATGATGACAGTGAGGTCATTGCCAAAGATGTGCACTAGTCTCCCACTGTGCTGGGGGAAATAAGGTACATTTTATAGCTTGTTTAAACTTTTGGGGGTTGAGCTGATATTTAAATTGCTCCAGTATCACTCTAATGTTAGAAATACAGGTTTGTATTCCTAACGTTAGAGTGTTCCTTTAAGATCTAGTGAATTACATCACAATCCAGTTCACACTAGGCAATATTACATATGGAGAATCGAATTAGACACATTGCAAAGAATAGAGGATATAATAATGAATGATAGTGCTAATATGGAAGCACTCAAGTGTAGTAGAAAGAGGTATGAATTTCTGCATTTCATTTTATTTTTTATACCTCTCAAATCTCAAATACATAAATACATTGTTAAATATAGGCATATAAAAATGATATATACATAAATGCTCAAAATAAAGGGAACACGTGTTGTTCTTTCCCATCTTTGCACATTGTTTGGTTAGCTTCTGTGCACATCTCCCAGTATGCCTTTCCCATGGACATCTCACAGTGTCTTCTCATCTGTAAAAGTTTTTTTTTTATTTCCTGTGTCATGTTCAGAGCCTTTTCTATTTTTTGTCCGTATACATATAACCATTCCCACTTGTGCATTTATTTCCTATGCTATTTCTTAGATTCTTTTCAACCATAATCCAGTTTGTAAACTTAGTTATATTATACATAGATGGTTATCTTACATTTAGAGTATACAACATACTGAGTTTGTTCTTAAAAGAACACTATAGTGTGAGTAGTACAAACATGTATTCCTAATACTATAATGCTGGCATGGCTGTTTCGGTGATGGACCCCCTCTCTGTGCAGTAAAAAGATATTTAAACAGCTTTTCTCCCTCGCCTCGCCGGTCTTGCCACAGCTGTACCCGCCTCCATGGCTGAGATCATTTTATCCTGATGATCTTAGCCAATTCAATTCTTTTCTATAGGAAAGTATTGGGTGACTCTTATGCATGCGCAACAGAATGCCATGCTGCGCCAATCAGCATCTCTTAATAGAGATGCATTAAATCAATGCATCTTCATGGGGAGCTTTCAGTGTCCTTGCAGAGCCGACGCTGAATGTAGGTGCTGGAAACTGTTTGCCACTAGAGGTGTTCCTAGGCAGCAATGTAGACACAGTGTTTTCTTTAAAAAGGTAGCGTGTTCATTGCTTTGCCTGCAGGGACAGGCTATAGACACCATATACAATCACTATATTAAGCTGTAGTGGTTCTGGTGACTACAGTGTTCCTTGAAGGAATCAACCTGGTTTCTGCTACCGAGCTATAAAACCTATCAAAACATATGAAAATGTATTATTTTCAAGTAAAATTCAGATGTTTCCAGAAGATCCTGCAAAGTCTATCATATTATTTTTTGCTGCTTCATATATCCAAATATTTATCAGGAATATTGTGGTAAACTAGTTCAGTTTAACTGACAATTATGTTTCTACCACTTTCTATTACTACAAACTATAAAATGGAGGTGATTTGCGTTTAAAAAAACAAAACAAAAAAAACTTTTACAAAATTATATATGGTGTGCTGGATCTTGTGTATTGTATAAATTGGCCCCAGCAGCACCCCATTTATGCATGTTCAGGTGAGTGCAACTCCCTGGTTTCATATTAATATTTGGGAGTCAGGCTAACTCCTTGGTTTTGCACCCCTCTCTGTGACAGTTGTCTCGTTCCAGGGCCCTATTTAGCCTTGTACTGCATGGAATTTTTTCCCCAAGTAAGTGGGTTAATCTCATAAGAGCAGACATTAGGTTGATAGAGGAGGATCTGCCAACTATGGGGTACATTGACGTTGTGGCAGGTTTGTACAGTGTATGATCATATATATACTAAACCCCCATTATTTTTGCCTAAATTAAGTGTTTTTTTAAAAAAAATAAAAAATAGAAAAAGCTAATACAATCTGTGAGCTTTGAAGTTCCTGTTAGTGGATGAGTGAGTGTGCTAGATCTTATACACAAATGTTATTTTTTTTTACTTTCAATAAAACCCATTTGGTACATGTAGCAAAGATCTGAGGAACATTTATTTGTCAAAATTTGCCAAGATATTTTTCAAATGCTGTTTTGTTTAAATACACAACAAAATATACTGCAAATTAGCAATTTAATAGTGATTCCTGCAAGTTAAAAACTATTAGCATAATAATGGCATGTTGATAAAAGAACAGAGAGTAAGATTATCCATGTGTTATAGAAAAAAAAATGCTTAGTGATTAGTTCAAATACTGTTTTTCTTTTATAAATTTAGTATACAGTGTAGTTTAGCATATAACTATGCAACCTGGTCAAGTGTTAACATTTAAAAAGCATTTCATTTATGCGGCCACGAACCCAAACAAATTAGCTCATGGGTTAAAACTAAAAATAAATTATTTTAATTGAGATGAGGTTGTATTTATTTATACTTTCTAAATGAATACGTGTAATCCTTTCTATTGCTCTGCATATTTGTACCTATGCTAGTTCAGATTTCTTACTGACTCCCAATTTAAATTAAAAGCAGTGCAGCCTACCCAACTCCCAGCTGCATTTATGTGTCTATGTACCTTATTCTACCTCCATATAATTATGATAATGATTCCACCACTATGGCTTAAAATAGGATGCAAAACATTAAACCTTGGTTACACCACCTACTAACCGTTCCCACTACCTCTTTATAAATGTGACCTTTGCTATCTGATATGCGATGATCAGGTGACGAATCCACCCATTGATTACTCCATGCTTATCCAATACCTCCACTGATACAGATAGGAAAAGAAGTGTATTCATAGGATGAAATGCAGGTTATCAAGCAGGGTTTTTTGTATAGCGGGGGAAATTTAAGCTAGCCAGAGTATATGGAAAATTCCTACCAATATTTTAGTATTTTGCCAACAAGAAATGGGAAATAAGACTGTTAATCTCAAGTATGCTAATGCTTAGTTTGCAAATACTTAAGTAAAACTTACTGCCCTTCAATCACACTCAGTTCATATTGTTAATTATATTCTGTTCAGATCTCCTATTCGACAACTCATATAGTCAAAGCATCATACATAACATGGCAATGGCTTTTTTACAGAACAATAGCCTATGTACACTTAGACTACAGTTCTGCACATTTTTTCACATGGATGAGGTAGAATGGTCTTTCCTTGAGTATGGGATGACACGATAAGGAGATTTGAAACTGTTAGTGACTGCAGCAGTGAGAGAGAATTTAATTCAATCTTAAAATGCCAACTCTTAAAGAGACCTATTTATAAAGTCACTTTCCGATAACTGCTGTACATTAAAAATACTGGCAGCGTCCTTTACTGTGGTACTTATATCAAATTATAGCAATGATGTATGCATAAATCAGAAAGGCAAACAGTTTCCAACTGCAAATATTCAATCTGCTGGAATTATACAATCTAATAAAACCATTCAGGGGCACAGATATTTAATGCAGATAATAATAATAAATACAAACATGCAAGATTTCCACATCTTAATCACATGCATCCATACTACAGAAGTATAGCAAATATAAAAGCGGCACTGTCATGCCGAACTTGCCTTCCCCAATCTCTTCCTCTTCTCTCCCTCTCTCAGGATATGTTCTTTTCTTCCTGTCTGCTCTAGTTTTCTTTAACCCCTTAAGGACACATGACATGTGTGACATGTCATGATTCCCTTTTATTCCAGAAGTTTGGTCCTTAAGGGGTTAAAACATAAGACAAAGTAGGGACTATTTGTCTTATGGAGATTTCCTATGCTTGACCAGATTTGACCCACTTCTCACAGTCAAAGGAATTCCCCCACAATTCTCACCTGATCTCACGATACTTCCTTTCACTATTCCCCAGCGTGCTGTCATATAGATAGGATGGAATTTGGTAGTTTCGCCGGTGTCCTAACAGAATGAACAGTTTGTTTATTCGTGTTAGAATGGCATTCGGTAGTTTCTGTTCGTTTCGGAATTTCATTTGAATGAATGAAACTCCAATCCTATTCGTGCCGCGGCTGAATCTTGCAGCTGCTTAGTAAATAGCTCCCAAATTCCCATGGTATTAGGGAGCTATCTACCAAAAGGCTGAAATACCAAAACTGGTCTTTCCGCCAACTTTACTAATACTAAGTAAAAATGACTTAGTATTAGTAATTAATCTACCCCTACTTGCAATGCCGCGAGTAGGGGCATGTCTACTAAACTGCTCACTGTTGTAAAAAAGACCCCCCCCCCCCAAAAAAAAAAAAAAAATAATGAGGGCGGGACAATAAAACTAAGTCCCTGTAATCAAAAATAAATACCATTTGAAGTATTTTTTCTAAAATCTTCTTTTTTCAGCCCCAAAAAAGCCAAATTGAAAACCATAAAGCCCGTCGAATTTATAAAATAAAAAAAGACCCGAGCGCACAAACAAATCTGCAGAAAAAAAAAATCCAGACGCTTAAAAAAATAATCCATGTTCACCTAGCTAGGGCACTGTGCAGTTAGATAGGCTCACTATTTACCTTTCAGAGTGCTCTTATTGGTTGGCTTAAACCAGCCAATCAGAGCCCTCTGAGTGAAATTGCAGGGTGTGGGAAGGCTTTATAAGCCTTTCCCCATCCTGCGGAGCTCAGTCTGCGCAGTGCCCTCGCTGGGTGAACATGGATTATTTATTTTAGCATGAGGATTTTTTTATTCCTGCATTTTTTTTTTTTCACTCAGGTTTTTTTTCGATTTTATAAATTTGACGGTGTTTATGGTTCTTATTTTGGCATTATGGGGGCTTAAAAAAGACTTTAGAAAAAAGACTTAAAATGGTAATTATTTATTTTTATTTACAGGGACTTAGTTTTATTGTCCCCCCCCCCCTCACTAATTTTAGGATAAGGGGGGTAGGTAAAAAAAAAATGTTTTTTGGGGGGAGGACTAGGGGCTTGGGGACCCCTAGTCACCCCCTCCCCAGTTTTTTTTTCACATTTAGAGCCCCCATCCACTGCTCATGGGTGGAGACAATAGTTATCCCCCTCCCATTTTCATGTAGGGCCCCCACCTGCCGCTCATGGTTGGGGGCTCGGGGGAGGACCTATGCCCCCCCATTGTTACTAGGGCCCCCAGCTGCCGCTCATGGATGGGGGCCGGGGGGATGGGACAATAGGTCTCCCCCCTTTTCATCTTAGGGCCCCAACCCCACAATAGGTCCTCCCCCCATTGCCATTTAGGACCCCCACCCGCCAGGGGGGAACAATAGGTTTCCCCTCCTATTTTCATGTAGGGCCCCAACCCACCACCCATGGGTGGGAGCTGGGGGGGCAGTACCTGCACTCGCGGGGCACGGGTGAGGGCGACCAGGGGGGCTATTAGATGTATTAGTCAGGAGGGTTGGTTAAAAAAAATGGATGTGGCCATGACAGTGCCGCTTTAAGGGGACACTGTACGTTTAGAATAAATAGTGAACGTTTAAATGTTCATATCTGTATTTTAGATTCAGAAAATAAATAATGGCATACAATTGACCTTTAATCCCCTCGGTAGCCACTCTCAGAGAGAAGCATTGGGGACCTACAGTACATGCATGGCACATCCCTTGCTTAACCAATCTGGTGTTTCTCACAGAGAAGCACTGAAGCCAATTCTTCATTATGAGAAGAACTGGATTTGTTTGTTCTCATAATGCTGAACGTGCCTCTAGTGGCTGTGAGTCTGAAATAACCAGAAGAGTGATTTAATAAGAATGAAAATACGCTCTGGGTGCATAAAGTTATTGTGAATTAATTCAGTTAAATATGGTTGGGTTCCTTTTTTGAGTTTTTACAATGTAGTATGCTTTATACTTTCTCGTTATTGTGGTTAAATGTTGAACTGTTAGTTTACACAGAGAGAAGTGTCCTCAATCAATATGGCAACATATAATGATAAATGGCAAAATACAAAATGACAAGGTTTGTATCCAAGATATCAAGAAAACTTTTATTTGTCACAAATCATTTTAACACATATAACGTATTAATGAGAGCCTTCCCAGCAGTGCAGTGTGTCTGTGCATTTTTGAATGACAATAGAAATGCAGTATTTTATATTCTGACCGATAAATCAGAATAAATTTGTTTCTGTATATGTTTGTACCACCACCACTACTTATTTTGTTCCTTTTTTGTGGTTTCACTAGCAACAAATTAAATTACAAACCTGACTCAGTATCAGCTCATGCTCATTCTCAATGGTACACACTTTAAAGAGAGGCAGCATGGGTGTGCAAGAGGACTGGAGTGTGTCTTTTGACAATCCCCATTATAAATAGGTACAATTAAAAAATATCAGTGAAATAGAGAAGCATGTTTAAAGATGTAATGGGATTCTAATGTCCGGGTAAAGTAATATCTGTTTCAATGATGATGGAAAAAGGGGTGAAATAGGTGGAATGGAGAGGGGAGATAAAAGTGTTGTGAGGAAAGGTGAGATTAAATAAAAGATTAAATCAGGAAGGGAGGCTAAATGGGGGGACATTTAATGAAATGGAAGAGATTAAAATAAAGATGCAAAATGAAAAGGGGAGATGGAACGTAGAGAAGAGTAAAGAGGGGAGATGAAATGAAGTCGCGGAAACTGAAGAGAACAATAATTGAGAATGACAGAAAAGTTTTAAAAGGATTGATGAATTCAAGTGAAGAAATGAGGAGCGGTGAAAAGAGAATGTGGAATTAGGTCAATGAGAGTTGGTATAAGGAGAGAATAACAAAAGGTTTAGAAGTGAGAGGTGAGATTGAGTAATACATACACAGCAGTGTGTGTAAGAGGAAAGTGCTCCTGTTATGTGTGGAAACGTGAGTGTGGTCAATAAATAAAACCCCTGTGGGGTTGTCTCTGTAAGTGACTCAATTATTACAAATTAAAAAACAATTTTACATAATTTACATATGGAAGCTGGACCAACAAAAGCCTACACTCAACACAAATTGGACAGCACTGCTACGTTTGAAACATATACCCTGTCCAGGTACTTTATCAAGTACCAGAAGTATTGGTGTCTATAAACGTGTTTGAAAGATTTCAACAATTTTAAATATATTTTATATATTTTTATTTAGTCTGCCTTAAATTTTTAAAAGTAATTTCACTCCCATGCCAATTTAAAGTAAATGTGTTTCTGACCATTTTGTTTAAATCTACGTCTTTTCAGTATGTTCTAAAACAGGAGGAAGACTCAGGAAAAAGGAAATCATTATGTCAAAACTCCCCCTTCCCACTGTAAGAATTTAAACAATTTTAGGGTGGTTTGATTTCTTACCTGTGTTCTGCCGAGCACTGCTTCCCACCTCCTCCACAAAACTAGGTAAGAAAATACAGTCTGAACATGATATAACTTCTCTACATAAGGATTTGGATAGATTGGGATACAGGGCAGGCAAGTAGTAGATGAGATTCAATACTGATAAATGCAAAGTCATGGGAACACAAAAACCACTTATGCATTAAGTGGGATTAAATTAAAGAATTGGAAACAATTATAGATTACAAACTAGGCAACAGTCTGCCATTGCAAAAGCTTGCAAGGTGCTTTCTTGTGTGAAAAGGGTTTTTGACTCACACAATCAAAATATAATTTCTAACCTATTCATTAACAGATGAATACAGACAACAAACAAGAGGTCACCTATTGAGACTGGAAGAAAGGCATTTTCACATACAACAGAGGAAATGGTTCCTTATAGTAAGAACAATAAAGATGTGGAATTATCTGCCTAAAGAGGTTGTGTTATTAAAAGGCTTGGATGCCTTTTTGCATAAACAGAATATTAAAGGATATAATTTATATGTATGTAAACTGGCTGTTGATCCAAGGAAAAATCTGAGAAGGAATTTTTCTCCAACTATGTAACTATGTACTTCCTGTGGAAAGCTATAAGGTCCTAACCAGTACACGGCTAGCTAAATGGTTGAGTGTGTCACCTGTTCTCTCTGTCAATGAGCTTAGTCCTCCACAGGAAGTAATGGAGATGAGGAGCGGCACCTGGCAGAACCCAAGATGTCAAGCAGTTCAGAAATGGCTTGACTCCTTACAATGATGGGGCATCAAAGCACTCCTTGGTGCCCTTACAATGATGGAGCATCAAAGCACTCCTTGGTGCTTGGAGTGTTCATTTAAAAGTTAGTTTGTTTTAATATAAATATTTCATCATTGACTCTGAAGGTGTTAAATAAAAAAATAAAAAAATTGTGACTTAAAACATATGACATTAAATGAATAGCTTGCGTCTTATAAGCTTGAAACCAAACTGATCAATGCTGATTCAACTTCCATGATGTCTAAAGACTGAGGTATTTGACATTCTATTATAAAATAAAACAAAATAAAAACTGGTGTTGAGCTTTACATAACACTATTAAACTTGAATGTCATTGGTATTCTGCCTTGTTACCTAGAAACTAAATGACGGCATACATTTTATAGTCATGTTAGAATGCAGAACGTTAGATAATATAAATACAAGCATCTACCAAACAAGTGGTAATTTTGCTGAAAAATAGAACCGGTAATTTATCTCACTCTTTTTGCTATTCAGCCTTAAGAATGTCTAAAGAGTATATTTTTCTTAAGTGCCTTGTAGCATAAGGAATATAATGGTCATAAAAATTATGGTAGATAGTGCTCAGATGTACGATACAGTCACAGTAGCCTATGGCTATTTTCCAAGCTATATCTCACAAAATAATGCTGGGAAGTCACGTAACAACAATTTTGTTAAATATAGAAGAATGGCACCTGTGAGCACTGGGACTTTAGTAAGAATGAGCTTCACTGATTGTTAATTTTCCTAAGCAAAAGAGAGCAAGCAAATTCTGGGATACATTTCACAGCATGAGGCAGTATTATATAGGTTAGAACAAGATGACAATTTAATCTTAAAAAGAATTTCTACTAAAGTTTAACATTTACCGGCAAGTAAAAGTAGCTAACAGTTTCATTTTTTTCTCCCTCACTCCCCCCACACCCTCCGAAATCTATTTACACATTACTCCAGTAAATCAATAGACACGGTAAACTGTTTTTTACCTTCACAGCTACCATCCTTTTCTTCAAAGCCAGCACTACATGTACATTTTCCAATGGGGACAAGCCATTCCCCTTCTGCACTGCAATGCATCCTGGGTGGATTATCCAGGTCTACTTCAGAGTTATTCACACAAGTCCCCCTAACTTCCACCAAAGTTGAAAATGCTGCCTCTGCCACTGTGTCTGGAAATACTGCTAGATTCTGAACTGTGGAGAGGCACTTTTTATAGTACACACGTACTGAGACTAAAGCAACACAAGCCCCAACATCTTGGAATCCTAGGTGAAAACCTCTCTTGTTGAGATGTCCAATCTCCCTAACTTCTGTATTAAGTTTCATTTTGCGCTCCCCCAAGTCCCCTTGGGTGAAGCTTTCATCAGCGGCTATAGTATCAATCTTGATGTACTTGCTCTCCTTAATGTGCCTCCCCAGGTCAAAATCCGATTCTATGTAGTAGAGGTTAAAAGTCTCCTTACATGTTCCCACCACTCCAGGAATGCTGTTACAATCCCTCAGGGTGAACTTGAGCTCAATAAAGATTCTTTGTCCATTCTGTCTTGGGATCCAGCCTGTTTGCAACCAGTTGTTTTGATTTGGTTCCATCACATTGCACACCTGGTAGGTACGTATGGGCTTGTAGTTTTCATCAACACCACTGATTTCCTCCCACTGATACATAAAATTAGAAAAAAATAAAAAGAGTACCATTATTATAAGTACATACATTACTGCTAACTCCACAATTATGTTTTACAGAACATTTTTTATAATTTATAGCAGTTTTCTGCTAAATCAAAGTCCATGAAACCTAACAATGTCACTGACACAATTCAGCATCTATTAATATTTCCATAACATTGCTCATAACATAAAAACATTCTATAAGGTTGAAAAACTGCTTAAAGCAACAATAGTCTGAGCACATAGCTTTTACATCAATCAATGGCAGGTTTCCCAACCAATATCAGATTTTTTGTTTTCGGCTGCCGAAAATATTCATGCCTCATAACATTTCAAATGGACAAAGAGGAACACTTTAATTTTGTGATTGGGGTATGGCCAGCAGAGGGACTGTTGTGAGATATTTTAAATTACTTACTGATAATTTATGCAACTCAAATGTAATTAAGAACAAGAACAATGTATCTTATTTACACAGGCTGATTTTTAAGAACATTTATTGTAGTTAAAGACACACTACTGTGAGTATTATTGCCGTGGAGCTCTGTTATACACTCAGACAAACCAACAATGTAGAGCTTCTAGAAAAGAGGGACATTAGGATTGAAAAGATGGACAGAGAGATTTGGGCCAAAATAGGGATACTTGGGACATATGAATATCACCTGCCCATGATCAAATGGTTTACATCAGGGGTCCTCAAACTCCGGCCCTCCAGATGTTGCTGAACTACAACTCCCATGATTCTCTGGCTATCTATGCAATTCAAAGAATCATGGGAGTTGTAGTTCAGCAACATCTGGGGGGCCGGAGTTTGAGGACCCCTGGTTTAGATCATTGGTATTTTGTGGGAATTAAGTGTTTTTTCAATGCTTTTTATGGTGGCCAGGTTTTGGTTTAAACATGAGATCAATGTCAAATGGTAAACATTTAAAACATCAAAAGATGTTTCAGAGGTTGACCTAGAATCAGACAGCTAAAATCACATTTATGCTGCAAACGATTTGGAGTTTTAAGTGGAAATGTAAAAGGGTCACTATAGGGTCAGGAACACAAACATGTATTCCTGACCCTATAGTGTTAACACCACCACCTAGCCCCCCTGGCCCCTCATGCCTCCATAAATATAGTAAAAATCTTACTGTATTCAAGCCAGAAGCTGTAAATCTGCATGCTGTTAGACTCAGAAAAACAAGCAGTCTGCTGACATGTGGTAGCCTGATCCAATCACAGTGCTGAGACTGACAAAGAGGCAGATCCAGCATGATTCAAACACAGTCCTGGCCAATCAGCATCTCCTCATAGAGATGCATTGAATCAATGAATCTCTATGAGGAAAGTTCAGTGTCAGCATGCAGAGGGAGGAGATACTGAATCACAGGATGCTGTGCACAGTGCTGCCCTGTGCTCTGCTGACAGCAAATCTGAGTGGATGGAGGCATATTATGCCTTAAACACTTAAAAGGACACTATAGTCACCTGAACAACTTTAGCTTAATGAAGCAGTTTTGGTGTATAGAACATGCCCCTGCAGCCTCACTGCTCAATCCTCTGCCATTTAGGAGTTAAATCCCTTTGTTTATGAACCCTAGTCACACCTCCCTGCATGTGACTTGCACAGCCTTCCATAAACCCTTCCTGTAAAGAGAGCCCTATTTAGGCTTTCTATATTGCAAGTTCTGTTTAATTAAGATTTTCTTATCCCCTGCTATGTTAATAGCTTGCTAGACCCTGCAAGAGCCTCCTGTATGTGATTAAAGTTCAATTTAGAGATTGAGATACAATTATTTAAGGTAAATTACATCTGTTTGAAAGTGAAACCAGTTTTTTTTTCATGCAGGCTCTGTCAATCATAGCCAGGGGAGGTGTGGCTAGGGCTGCATAAACAGAAACAAAGTGATTTAACTCCTAAATGACAGTGAATTGAGCAGTGAAATTGCAAGGGAATGATCTATACACTAAAACTGCTCACACATAGTAGTCAATTCCCAACTCTGCACTACCTAAATATGCCTGCTGTATTTACTGTGTCTTAGTAATTTTGTGTTAACTTGTAGTAGTAATTTGTGTACATAATACTGTTTTGGAGAACGCATTTCTCAACGGTCTAAATCAAACAGTAGGTAACCACTCTTTGTTTAAAGAAACACTCCTGGCACCATTACCATTTCAATACTGTGCAGTAGTTATGAAGATTGGAGTGTTCCTTTGAAGATAAACCAATGCTTTGATCCCTGTCTATGTCTATATATGTGAACAGCAACATGCCTCTGCTGTAACTTTATAAACCTACTATGATAAAGTTTACTTTTCATTTATTCATTACATTTTTATTTAAAACAAGTTATAGATGACAAGTTAATAGCATTAAGAAGAGTTATAGCAGGACAAAATGAGGCAAGGGCAGTTTCATATAATGAAATATGTACCAAATAACAAAAACAATAACTGGGGGGAAAAAACGGAAAATAGAAAAGGGATGGGATATTGTCTAAACTGAGATTTTGTATGTCTATACTGTTAAAGCCAAAAATGTGTGCATATTGTTAACTAAACTGAGAATTGTGGGGCATTGTGAGGAATAACCCATGGAATTGTAAAATTTAGTCCAAAGAAGTTGAATTGGAAAAAGTCTCCAATTTTATTTCAACCCCATGCCTTTCCCATCACATATTTAATTTTTTTGGAACACAAATTGGATCCTCGTGATATTTTAGTCAGTGTCCCACTAAGCTCGTCAAATTTTTCTGGCCACGGGCAACTGAGCAATAATGTGTCTAGTAAAGCAGCAACATTTGTTTCATGACTACTTATATGATAATGGAAATAGTCTAATTAAGGTGTATTGCAAATGTATTTCGATATCAATTATATTTTGCTTAGAAGAGTAGGTCACTGAGCTAATTTTCCTAAGAAAGAATGGCTTGCTAAGCTAATGTCATGCACATAAATTGGGTCCTTAACATAAACGTTCAAGATGTTTCAATATATGTTAAAACATGCTCTTATTTTGATAACGCATTGTGTGCTGCACATTTGCTACCCAGCTTTTGAATGTGGATTGTATACGTAGGGAGCTGCTGATGTTATATATTGTGACTGCCCAGCACAAAAGGACCATTATTATTTATTTATTTAAATAGTGACATGCATCGACTTATTTTAACAAAATGACATAAAACTGAGACTCACTTTTTATGGCTTTGTAAGTCATCTATGTCTTCTACTTCTCTTTAGTCCCATCAACTTTTCCATTATAAAATACTCTGTCTCATTACTGTGTAAACTGCGCCTACCCGATTTCCTATAAAAATCCTTCTCTCTGGAGAATGCCTCCTTCTGAACTTTATGTATCCCCTGAGGGCATTTCAGTGCATTTGTCATAACCTTCTTTATTTCTAACCTATAAAAAGCAGCTTATTCTGAGAGGATAAGATGTAAGCAGTTGCGTTCCTCCTGGTTTAATGATGACAGCTACAGCCTGTGCTACATGGTAAAGTTTATTGTGGATATGTAGCCCTATGACGGCTGTGCATTTCTAGTTAACAACAGCAGGGTTATACGTAACAAGAATTACCAACAGAGAGCAGGCATGTCAAAAACATTCCGAAAACAGCACTTAAATGTAAAAACAGATATACATATACCCAACACTAATTTATTCTTAAATAAACAAAATGCTATTTATGTTATAAGCACACACTGCATTGATTTCAGTATCTCTAATCCTTATTATTATTTTTTTTAATAATATGCACTATATGTGTGCAAACAGTGTTTCTAATTTTTCATTTCAGAAGCCCCTTCTGAGTGGGGTTCTCTTCATTTATTGTATCTGTCAACATTTAGTATGTCTGCCAAAAACTTCCTGTTATATGCTCCCTCTATATAATGGTAAAGCGACATTAGTTGGCACTTTAGAAATGTTAATAATAATTATCTAGAGCCATCATTTAGTATATTCTTTCTAATAATGATGATGTTTAGTGGGTACGGCTTTAACTACAGTATCGTTCATTGTGATGAGGTCTGTAAAATGATCTCTGTAGTTGGATATCAAAAAAGTTGAGGCCCCAGAGTGTAGTTTAAAACTAGCAAAATCCAAGTGTCCCCTTCCTTGTTAAACATTATTTTATTGTTTGTTTCCATGTTGATTACTGCTCAATTAGAACTCCAAGCTCCTAGATTAACCCCTTCAGGACGGAGTCAATAGTGCACGTTCTGATCAAAACAAAACGTAAACAAAAACTGGAATTTGCGCTATATGTCTGTTCACCCGTAGTTCCCCTCTTTCAAATTATATGCACCCACACTTATTATATATCATTTTGTTCAGGAGAAACAGGGCTTTAATCTATCATTAACTATTCATATATGGAACATCATTTATTATGAATAAAAGTAAAAAAAATGTGAGAAAATAAGATTTTTTTTTAAATTTGCATTTCCGTCTGACATTTTAACTGTGAATGTCATAATACTGTTAGGTTTTACTGCAAAAAAAATGCACATATTTGTAATCAGCGATGTCTCACGAGTACAACAGTACCCCCCATTAACAGGTTTTATGTTGTTTTGGAAAGTTACAGGGTCAAATATAGAACATTACATTTTCAAATTGAAATTTGCCAGATTGGTAATGTTACCTTTGAGACGGTGTGGTAGCCCAGGAATGAGAATTACCCCCATAATGGCATACCATTTGAAAAAGTAGACAAGCCAAGGTATTGAAAGTGGGGTATGTTTAGTCTTTTTTAGTAGCCACTTAGTCACAAACACTGGCCAAAGTTAGCGTTCATATTTGTTTTTGTGTGAAAAAAGCAAAAAACAAATATTTGGCCAGTGTTTGTGACTAAGTGGCTACTAAGAAAGACTGGACATACCCCACTTGCAATACCTCGGGTTGTCTACTTTTGCAAATGGTATGCCATCATGGGGGTAATTCTCATTCCTGGGCTACCATACGCTCTCAAAGGCAACATAACCAATCTGGCAAATTTCAATGTGAAAAAAATGAAATGCAAGCCTTATATGTGACTCTCTAACTTTCCAAAACACCATAAAACCTGTACATGGGGGGTACTGTTATTCTCTGGAGACTTCACTAAACACAAATATTAGTGTTTTAAAACAGTAAAACATATTACAACAATAATATAGACCATAAAAGTGCCGTTCGCTTGTAAAAAATGCAAAAAACTTCACTTTTACTTAAAATATCATCGTTGTAATACAATTTACCAGTTTGAAACATGAATATTTGAGTTCAGTGAAGTCTCCCGAGTAAAACAGTACCCCCTATGTACAGGTTTTATGGTGTCTTGGAGAGTTACAGGGTCAAATATAGTGCTTGCGAATTAAATTCGCTGCACTTTCTCTCTGTGTTGCCAGGCATGTCAATCAAATTTTAATTAATCAAATCACATAATTACGTTAAAAGATTATTTAAATATACATGTAGAATTTTAATATATATGCATTTATAGGTATTTAAATTCTACGTGTATACTAATGTAATCTTTTATGTAATTATATGTATTTATCTATATATATATATTTGCGGTTATTTGTATTTTATATATATATAGATATATATAGAATGTCATTCTAAGTGTATTTTGTTACCGATATATATATATTAATAACAAAATACAGTTAGAATGAAATTACATATGCATATATACTTTATATTAAATTTTGTTTCAATATTTTATTTATTTATTTTATTATTTTATTTATTTATTATTTTAATTATACGTATTTATATATAATATATTTGTGCTCGGAATTTAAATACGTAATGGATAGTAACTGTGAGCAAAGTTGGTTGTGGTGTGCCGAAACCAACGTACGAGTGGGCCTGTAAATAAAAGAGGGCCCACCAAGGAGAATGTAATTATAACAGGGTGTAGGTGGGTGGGAACAATCAGCTGAAAGGCAGAGGTGAGTAGGGGCTGGGAGTTTAAGTAGGGGACTTACTCCTCCCACAAATTCAGGCCTCCACAAGTTCAGGCCTTTTAACTTGTGCTCGGAATTTAAATACGTAATGGATAGTAACTGTGAGCAAAGTTGGTTGTGGTGTGCCGAAACCAACGTACGAGTGGGCCTGTAAATAAAAGAGGGCAAAAAGATAAATTCGAGAAATACACACTTTATTGCATTTTTTACAAAACCAAGTTGCTGAAAGCTTGGCGAAGCTCTTTCTCCGGCTGTGGAATATATGCAGTATATATGGAGGATTTCCACCGCCCCAGTCTCTTGATGATATGGACCGGTGTGTTAGTGCTAGAGGCTGCAGAGGCGGCTCTTATACGGAAGGAGTGCCTAGAGAATGCAATCGGGTTGTGTCCGAGCTTAGAGAACAGAATTCTGATATGAACCATCAATTTTGCTGTGGTTAACGGGTGCCCTTGTAGTGTTAAGAGCGGAGAATCCAGTAGGTGACCGTGCAGAGTTGACCGTAGGTGGTCTAGTACTTTTACCGGACACCAGGCATTATCAGAAGGGAAGAGAGGAATTATAGTAGGGTGTAGTGACCGGTTGGTTTTAGTTGTAGGGATCGAAAGTTGGTAGTGATCCTCTATTTTAGTGAGGTGTGATATTTTAAGTCTTAGCTTCGTATCTCCTTGACAAATTACGGTGAACTCTCTAGGTCTGAGAAAACCGTAGAAAGCGAGATATAAAGCAGATTTGATCACCGTATTTGTGCCGATGTCGAATGGGGCTGTGTCAAGGAGATTGCTAAGTGACCTGAAGATAGGCCCATCTATAGGTAATCTAATGGTAGAGAGTGGAGGTGAAACCTTTGATATTCCTTTCAAAACCTTTTTGACGGGGTATGAAGACAGGAAAGGTGTGTTGTTAGGAAAAAAAGGTGAGGCTGTGGTGCTGGACCCCCGTGAGATATAGTTTAATGGTGTTGTGAGATAGTTTAAGGTGTAGGTGGAAAAAAGAGGCAAAAGCCACCATGGTTTGAATAGAGAAGTCACCTTGTAAACCGAACTCTGCTGTGAATTTATTAAATATATTAAGAGCCCTATTGTAAGTGATAGCCGTGTTTGGTGATAATGCTTGGTGAGTGAGTGCTCTAGCGTGGTTCAAGAGTGTGCTTAATCCAGGATTAGATCGTGGAACCGTGGTGTCCTGGATGGTTGTAGGTGAGCCGTTGGGAGTGCCTGAGAAAATGCCTGAAATTGAGAACGAGAAAGAGCGTCAGCGGCCGTGTTGTGAATACCCGGGATGTGAAAACAAACTAAGTGAAACTGGCCGGATGCTGCCAACCAGGTCAGCTTGCGAATCAGCCGCATGATGGTCAGGGAAGATGATCGCCCTTTGTTCACGATTTCGCAAGCTGCCGAGTTATCAGAGTAGCATTTGACTGCCTTGCCAGACCAGAGATGACCCCAGGTGTGTGCGGCCGCCACAATGGGATAAATTTCAAATAGTGCTGAGGTCTCTCTGAATCCTGGCAAGGCATCCGTATCAGTGGGCCAATGGCCCCTGAACCAGTGGTTCCCAAAAATGGCTGCAAAACCGGTATTGGCTGCTGCGTCTGTGTGGATGATGGGTGAAGAGGGGGAATAAACATGGAGATTCCATTCCAGTCCTTCAAAAACTTCCCCCACATAGCTAAGTCAGCCTTGGCGTGGGGGTCCAAAGAAACTGTGCCAGAGTCCGGAACTCCGTGCAGCAGGCAAAGGAGTCTGGATATGAAAGACCTTCCCTACGGAATGATGCGCATCGCAAAGTTCAGGGATCCGAGAAGGGACTGAAGTTCTTTTCTAGTGCAAACATCATTCCGCAGGAACAAGTCATCTCCCCTCTCAAACGTGACAGTTTGTCGTGGGGGAGGCTAGCTCTGAGGTTAACCGAGTCCAGTTCTATCCCCAGAAAGGTCAATTTAGTTGTGGGGCCTATAGTTTTGGCTGTGGACAAAGGGACTCCAAGTGTGGAAAATAGTGCAGTAGTGCTTCTGATTGCTGTGGGTGAAGGTGACCCTGGCTCTATTAGTAAAAAGTCGTCGAGGTAGTGGATAACGGAGTGACACCTGGTGACGTTCAGAAGCAGCCAGCATAGTGACTCTGCGAAAATGTCGAACAGTTTGGGGCTGCTTCGAGAACCGAAAGTGAGTCGTGTAGAGAAGTAATATTTCCCTCGCCATTTAACACCGTGTAAGTGCCAGAGTGAGGGGTGCATGGGTAGTAATTTAAACGCGTTTGTGATGTCCGTTTTGCTAAGCCAGGGTCGATTACCAGATGATATGATGGACTGTATGGCGTCGTCGATGGTTACGTACTGAAGTGAGAATTTGTCTGCTGGAATAAGTGCGTTTATGCTTGGAACAAAAGAGGAGTGCGGTGCCGATAAATCAATAATTAGACTTTTTTTTTTTATTAGAATATTTGTGAATAGCAATACCAATGGGGTTAGTGCGCCAGGAGGAGAATGGTGAAGAGGTGAAGGGGCCGATCATGAAACCGTTATTTCAGAGGCAATGAGAGTGTCTATGGAGACTGGGTCTAAACGTGCTGACTGGAAATTAGGGCATTCTAGTGTACCTGGGGGAATGGCTACAATACCCGTGAGAAACCCTTTAGTGAACCATGTGGTGAGATAATCCACCAGATGATTAAGCCTGGGATCCCTTGTCTTGAGCACCACAGAGATATCACCATAATTGAATGCCTTGTTCTCAAGTACATCCTGTGAGGCTATGAGCAAGGACACCAGACACACATCCTTCCCGTCTAGGATATCTTTCCTGATAGAGTCAGGGACGGAGTGTGCTGGTGACTCAAATGGTGTAATGGCTGTGCCCGGTGCTGGAGGGGGGAGTATAGGAGGGCATGTTGGTATAGTAGGTACAGCCGTGAAAGCGACTGGGACTACCGTGGTAGTACCTGGGGAGGAGATGGCGCTTTCCACCTTAGATAGCCTGCTATTGAGGGTATGTAGATTGGCCAAGATCTCTGCCAGGGTATCCTGGGTGGCCGTGCTGTTGCTTGGTGGTTGTCCTTGAGAGCTCGTCCCTGGCCTGGGCTCGGGGGCTTGGTGAGTAAGTAGCCTATAAAGTTCAGCCTTCCTAGCTGTGGCCGGAAAGGGGATTCCCCTGAGCCTAAGCTCGGCCGTAATTTTGGGAATAGTCCATGCTCTCAAGGACGTGGGGGTTGAAAGAGTGAGTGATTCGCCTGGAGACCCGGGTCTGGTAGGCGTGAATGGAGTTTCTTCTGTCAATTCTTTGGTTGGAATAGGTTCTTGGGACATTCTAAAAGGAATGGTTATGTGAAAGATATATTAGAAGGGGCGTAAGGTAAGTAGGCGGGGTATGTGGGGTGGTGTATATGGAAGAACTGGACTGTAATGCTAGATGCCAAAGCGAAAAACTTAACTGTTGAATGTTTGGATAGGTGAGGCCCTGCTAATGCCAAGTGGCGGTGAGAGGCTCTACCTATGATTTGGCTTATGACGTAGTTGCCACAGACGTGGTGGCGGGATGTTGGCCTCTCGGTGACAGTAGAGAGAAATCAAAACGTGTGGCCGTGACAGGTGAGGCCCTGACTAGCGCCCTGTAGTAGGGCATGCGAGGCTTGTAACTATGATTTGGGCGTGGGGCCGTACCTCCGTGTTGAGGTGGGGGGGATGGAAGGCCTCGCTGGGACGGGTTTTCTGATAGGGTGCGCTAAGGCATTAGCCTAGACCCTGTAGCCAGTTCGATTGTATATTTAAGGATAAGGTGAGAGGACTGGAATGTTGTGTAGATACTAACCTTGACTTCTTGCGAATGGTATCTGGAACCTTCTGGTGGTAATAAGTGTGGTAAGTCTCGTCTTATGCGGTCCTTGAGGAAGAGTCCTGAGGCTTTAAGACAGATGTTGACGTATTTATGCGTATCGTGGTGGCGTATGATTTGAATTGGGAGTAGGTTGTTTGTTAGGGGCGCAACGTGAGATCCTGCATTGAGGGATCTGGAAGGTTTAAGTGTGTGACTGGGCTGAAATAGATATTTGTGAGAAGGCTGGATGAGGCCTTGGGGTGACGATTGGACGTATTTGGGTATAGACGTAAGTACCTGAAGGTATGGCTGAGTACCGGGTCAGGTTTTGGTGTTTTCCGGAGCCTGATGGCTGTATGACCGTATGTCTGAGTAGAAATAATAGTAAAGAATTAACGTACCGTGGGCGTAAGCCTGTGGAAAAGTAGTAATGAACTTGAGACCGTGATAGGTTTTATATGAGGTGTAGTAACAAACGAGTTGTGAACTATACCTTGGTTTGACATAAAGAAATTACGTTTTGCGAAACGGTTTAACTGTGTAGAACCGGGGGAAGCCTAGAATAATACTGGAGCTAAGGGTTAACCGAAGAAAAATTCCATAGTTAACGACAGGTGTGGAGGTAAGTAATAAAACCCAATATGTAAACATTTTAGGCCTATGGCTTTATAATGCAAAGTGATAAAATACAATACAATACCTGTTCCTGTAATAAAAGATCTTGAAATAAACAACTTTAGCGCTGAAAAAGCGAGAAACCGATGCAGTCTGTAAAGCCAAAAATATGTGACAGCGTGATTATATGGAAAATGAATAGTACAGACGTTTATGCGCCGGATATTGTGTTTATAAACAGTATTTATTAGTATATGTGACAAAATGAAGTGTTTAATAGGTAAATATGTGTTGTGGCAAGGTCATAGAGGCTTTCTATGTTAGTAATAGATTGGAGTGCTCTCTATTCCCAGCATGATGGGGTTAATTGGTGGGAGTCACCCCTTGAATGTTATATACCAGGTGAATGTAATTAACCAGCACTAGGGTTTTAAAAGGTTAGCCTCTGAAGACATCAGAGAGTCTAACAGCTGGGAGAGAGGAGGCAGTTAAGCCTGAGACAAAGGTACTGTGTGAAACCTGCTTAAAGTGCTGTATTTCATTTTGTTTAAAACTGGGAACTAGATTAGCTGGCCAGTTGGATAGTTAGTAACACTGTTGTTTAGTAAGTCTCCAAGTTGGAGTAGGATTTATTTTCTTTTTGTTTTATTTTGTGGGAGAGCACAACCTTGTATATATTGTGGAAAGTGACAATAAACTGCAGTACTATTTTATCCTGACTGTTGCATTTTAAGTTTGTGACGAGCCTGGCCATCCTGCCACAGTGTATAGAAACCGTACGATTATGATAGACGTGGATATTTTAAAAAGTAGTAAAACAAATTAACTGGTTAACATAGAAAGAAAATCACAAGGCAGATTTTTAAACAAGCTAATTATATCCCCAAACTGACAAAAAAGGTATCAGTAGCAATATGACCGAACAGGGAATATACGTAAAGAAAAGTAGAATTCGTGAAATAGAACTTAGTGCATACTGTAGCCTATTTGAATAAGAACTAGCCGAATATGGATTTAGAGCAAGGTGTTTTTGTGTTTTAATCGTACGAAATAGATTGGTCCTGGGTGACCAAACGGAAATAAGAGAATGCCCGTAATAATATTACTGTGTATATAAATAATAATAGATTCGGTAGTTTCCGTACGAATATGTAAAAGCAGTGATAAAGTGCCGAGCGTTCGTCTGTTTTGGCGTGAACACTGAAATCGGTTAAAAAAGCGTGTATTTGTACGAATATGATAGAGGGAGCCTACCCCTACGTTTTTAGGCCCGAACGGCGGGAAATAGCGGGGCGCTATTTCCTACGCCTAACTTACGTGAACGTGCCGGTCTCGTGACCGGAAACCGGGTACCTTGACCGGGAACCGAGTGGAAGGCCTCAAACGGACAGAGGACTGGTCAGGACGTCTGACTGCTGGAAACAGGAAAAAATTCTGGAGGGAAGCTGGACAGGAAGTGCTGGTTGCTATGGGGACAAAACAATCAGCTGAAAGGCAGAGGTGAGTAGGGGCTGGGAGTTTAAGTAGGGGACTTACTCCTCCCACAAATTCAGGCCTCCACAAGTTCAGGCCTTTTAACATATGTACATCTATTATATATATAATATATATACATATTATATATATGTAACGTCATTCTAAGTGTATTTTAATATTAATATATATACTTATATTAATATTAAAATACACTTTGTATGACGTTACATATATATAATATGTATATATATTATATATATAATATATATACATATTATATATATGTAAAAATATATTTAATTTATTTTTACACTTGTATTTTATTTATTTTTTATACTTCCCACCAGCAGGGGGACTGTCTGATATTTCAAACAGTCCCCCTGCTGGCAGATCCACAGCCAGCTATAGGGGGCCATGTGATCGCTCTTTGAGAGCGATCACATGGCCCCCGGGGGCCTGATTTGCCGTGGGAGGGCTGCCTGGGCTGTGAGGCAGTCCTCCCGAAGCGGATCGCGGCGGAGGTAAGTACATCTTACCTCCTGGGGCTGCAAGCCGTTACGGCGTGCTATGCCGTCATAACGGCTTTAAAGCCCACTTAACCCGTGACGGCATAGCACGCCGTAACGGCGTTAAGGGGTTAAGGATGTAAGATTCATGCCTTATAGTTTGATTACAGTTTATATACAGCTACCTGAATTTGTTTGGTTCATATCTGGACAATGAAGTTAGACATTCCTGTCCTATATTACTAACTAGTGTACAACAAGAGAACACTAACAAACTTTGGAGGAACTTTGTGACTATTTAAAATGTTTAGCAATTCTTTAATATAAACTAATTTTATATGAGACATATCATTGAAACTACATGAAAAGGGTAAACTAGACACAGGTACTTAAGGGAGAGAGTATCAGGTTACTCACTATAAAGGTGGGGGTTAACCCCAAAGGCTAGCCATAAAAAAAAAAACTGAAAAAGGTATATAAACATTATACGGGATGGATTCTGCTACCAGAAGGAAACGTAACTATGATTATTGAATAGCAATTACCCTGTTTAAATCATTGGAAAAACAGGTATTCAATAAGCAGAGGAAACATCTCCACATGTGCCCACATATCTATGATAACAGATAATTAGAGATTACAAAGTGGAAGGAAAAACAAACCTAAAGCATCTACGAGAATTTACATAACAAATACAAGCCAGATCTTTGAATAATAGAAGTAATGGGGGTATCCTATGCCGTAAAATCCAAACGTTTTTCGAATTACAGTACCTAATTTGAATGGCAACTGTTTATTTAAGCATTCATTATACTTTTTTTTTTGTTATTCATTTTGTTTTTCTTTTATATGTTCTATGGTATATATCCAAATGTGCATTTCCCGAGTGGCTTATAACGCTCAGTGAATTGCAACTGAATTAGGTTTCCCCACCTATATATAAGGAAAACTAGAAGTGCTTACAAAAAAAAAAAAACATTAGCCAACTATTTTCACTATTTTTTATTAAGATTCACTTACTCCATTGGATGGGTGTGAAGTCCAGCCCAATTCTGCTTGTGACTCTTTGGAATCCAAAAGAAGAACTGCAATAAAACACACAGTGAATATGGTTTTAGATTGGATTTCATTATAACTGCAATCATGTTAGTCATCAATACCAATGTAAAATAAGTCAAACACTTGCCAGACTTTAAGATTCATTCTTCTTACTTCTTACTAGACTTATCAATCTGACACAAATACACAATACAATCACTTATTATACCACTAATAGCTAACCTTGGTTCTCCAGACATTTATGTACTACATTTCACCAGCTACAGAGCCGGTGGTAGGGTTGAAAGAGTTAAAAATACAATGTACAGAGTTTTCTCCGCAGTTGTTCTATTTTCTAACTATGTTCTAACTATGTCAATGAGTTCTATTATCTATGTGAATAGATATTCAAGCTATGTGAAATGTGCAAGAATGTGCTAAATCAGTGGGCTTGTGGCATATCACCCTACACCATATTTTAAGAGTATGTATACGAGTATAAGACATAAGTTTATAATGATTCATAAAATATATGATTCTGCAAAGTAATACATGTTAGATTATGTATGCAAGTGATTGTATAAATTCTGATTAAGGAATGCTCCTATTAAGAACCTGTTTGACTCTTGGACTAAACCACAAATAACTGTCCTCTATTTTCTCTTAAATTACCAACACTTTGAATGATCTGAATAGGGTATATATGTTAATTTTGCCATAGGTAAACCAATAAAGCATATCTTCCAAGTGTTTCTATTTTGTAGGAACAGTCCCTATTTTTGGATCCAAATCCCTGTGTCCCTCTTTTCTATCCTAAAGTGCCTCTTTTCTAGAAGTACCATATTGTTGGTATGTATGAGTGTATAACAGAGCTCCACAGCAATAATACTTGTAATAATGTGTATTAACACATATGGTAAATGTGTTTAGAAATCAATCTGTGTAAATAAACATTGTTTTTGTTCTAAATTACATTTAGTTAGACAAATTGTTGTTATTATTAAGTCAACAAAAATTTCTCAGAAGAGCCCCACCGCCACTCATATCCCTAAAATTATAATGTACCTCTTTGTCTACTTGAAATGTTGGGAGATATGGATAACACTTATATTCATATATTCATTTACGCATTCATAAAGAAAAAATAGAAATAATCCTGTATCTAGTATGATCTTGCAAAATGTTCAGATCCCAGTCTGACCAAACTCTCTGAAGTCATTAAAGGGATACTATAGTACAAGAAATATAAAGCTCTATTACAAGCACCATAGCCCTTCCCTCCTCCCCAGCATAGTAAAGGTTAAGGGTTAAAATACCCTTACTGTAGTTACCAAATTCTAGCACTGATGTTACTCAGAGCACTGAGTTGGTTCTCCACCCCCTCTGACATCACTTGACAGGGGGGAAGGAGGTGCTAATGCATATGCATGGTGAACACCGCAAGCACATTAGGCCCTCCCCATAGAAAAGCATTGCTGCAATGCTTTCCTATGGGGAACTGACTGACGCTTGATGTCCTCATGAAAAGCATGAGGATGTCCGGCATCAATTAGACTACCAAAAGTCGCCTAACCACCCGGAAGTACCTTCAGTGGCTGTCTGAGTGACAGTCACTAGAGGCAGTCTTAACTCTGCAAGCTAATTATTGCAGTTTCTCAGACTAAGACAGTGTACCCAGTCCACTTCAATGAGCGGAAATGGTCTGGGTGCCTATAGAATTTTCATTGATATTTTAACTTTAACTACATTTAAAAAAAAAAAAAATTGTATTAAGGTATGGTAAGCTAAGGTATGTATTTTATGGTGGATATTTTCTGAGAAAAATAAAGAAAACAACATATTTCTTGCAGAGGTATCCAACTACCACAATGTTAAAATAAATCAAAACGTATTAAATGATATGTAGACTTGACTGTTACGTCTTTCAATGCCTCACACTTTTGCCAATGTAGCATTCCATATAAGTGTGTCCAGCTACTATACTGCGTACTTAGGTCCTGACACACAATTTTTGAAACTTTGATAGTGGGTTTTAGTGACATTTATAGCTGGCCTTATCCATTACCTAAAATGTATAATTCTACTGTATTCATCTCTTTTGATTATAAAACCAATGCACTTTGACAAGTGGCTCAAAGAGTAAAATGCACTATAAAACCAAGGAGATTACATTAGTGGATACAAAATTATCACTCGATCATGTTAATTGCTTTGGATTTTTTTTACATACCCCCAAGAGTTTCTGTCTTCTATAAATGAAATGTGACCTTTTTGGATTGAGTTCAGCTGTTAGTTACATTTATGTGTTTGGATAACAATGAATTCATAATTACTTTTGCTAACACAGTATGGTAGTTAAGTAAACAAAGTGGATGGCTAAATTATGCATCAATTAGTGATGAGACTATTTGCCTAACATCTTAAGGAATGATACTACCGAGCTTACTGCATCAAAACCAAGTTCATCTAATTTAATGGCAATAATGCAGTTTGAGAACTACAAACATTTCCATTATACTGTTACATACTGATGATTATCAAAATTAACCTCCGGTGTGCAAAGCTTGCCATTCACAAATAGGTTTAATTTCAGGCAATAAGATAATATTATAATATTATGTGAGTAAAAAAAAAAAATCAAACAAATGAATTTTTTTCCCAACAAAAAAATAAGCTTTTTAAAAATATATATTTATTCTTCATTAAGTTGTGAATCTTGTGGAATCTAATCTTAAAAATACAAAATAGTACTTTTAAGTCTTCCTGAATACATTAACAAAAAATATTTGTCAATGCATTTTATTTTTTATAAAAATACAAAATAGTACTTTTAAGTCTTCCTGAATACATTAACAAAAACTATTTGTCAATGTATTTTATTCTACTGTCAATAAATATTATTCTCAAACCTAACAAGGTCTTGCATTGAAGTCACTTGTGTTACGTCTTTGCTATTCAATTCTATATTGAGTCTATAAATTCAATTGTCTAACAATAAAAGGTCATAATTTACGTATTATTATTGACTGTCCAATGTATTTATTTATTGAATGTGTCATTTGTCAATAACAGATAAGCACCTTCACTTCTTTCAAAGGACTGAAAAGTCCTTTTCATGAAAAAAGAAAACAAAATATATATATTTTTTTAAAATAGTACCCGCTTATTAACAAAGAAAAAAAGAAAAACAGATATTTAAATTATAGAATGTTGTTCAGGAACACCACAAATAAGGCGGGTACAATGTATTTCATTATTGTTAATCTGTATATTTGTATTGGTACATATAAAAAAATGAGTGATTATACAGAATACTAAACCATACAAAGAAAATAGTAATATGTTCATAAGGAAAGGTATTATAGGAGATACAGTAATACAAAGAATAATATGAAAAACACACCTATGTTGGGAAGTGCAGAACGTAACGTGTAGAATGACCAATTACCTCCGGCACAAGCCACAACATCTGGTCCTCACTGGGACATTGATAATATCACCCCATTCTCACCGTGGAACGCAACTGATGGATGAGGTGCTCCTGGCTTCTGCTGTACCGCGGCTTGACCTCCACCACTGTTCCCGTAGTTAATAATATATATTCTTTGCATTTATGTTTTCATACATTACATTATGTTTTCATGTTTTCTTTTATGATTTACCAGCTGGCAACTATTGCTTGAGAGATGCTATGAGCTCTACTTTCAGTTCTTTTTATTTTCATATGGCAACATTTACAATCTGTATTGATGGCAATTCCCATTCCCTCCTATTACCCCAGGGTAATAGGGCAGCACAAGATTATCTCTCATTTAAACCTTTATCTACACATCGAACATTCCTTCATGTTGTTATGATGAAACACGTTGTGTACTATGCTACTACCTTAATAAAAAATTATGATTGACAAAAAAAAAAAAGGTATCTTTAAACAAAGGTAAATCCCAGTTTGAGATTATAACATGTGCTTTGTCAGGGGAAAAACCACTCCTTACTATTTTTTACTATTTTGTATTATTTTACTCGTTGGTAACGTAAACGGTGATGTACTGAACAAGTTTGCTAGTGGTGGTGTCCTTCTTGGCTAATTAACTCTATATCTCTAATCTTTGTTGCAATCCCAATTCCCAATTTTGCAAGTTTTTTATGTTCTAATTTTTAACAATTAACAATTTTTTTTTAACATGTGATTTAAATTAATTTCTTTAAATCACATACATGCTGCATTATACTAATATTTTTATGTTCATCTACATAAATATTTGCAAAACATTTTAATTTCCACAATTCTTATTTTTTTCTTGGCACCATGTTCTCAAATAAAAAATGTGTTGTCTTTGCTTTACAAAATCCCTGTGTGAATCACATGCAAACCTTCGAAGTCAGTACATTCTATTGGAGCGCGTAAAATGTTGCATAGAGAGCTCATGCTATCTAACAGTGAAATTATGAACAATAAAACACTCTAAACATTACCTCTCAGATAACAGACTATTTTGCACCTCACTGCTTTCAAAAGACACCTCAATGAGCATACCTGTTTTATTTCTTTCTGGAATCATAACTTCCCCACTGAAAAAGATAATATTAAGAAAAGCATTTCTTTTTATGGCACTAATGACATATGGGTTATTTGCATAACTCCCATCTTGCTATGCCTCATTCTGACAGGAGAACCATGTAAACTCTAAGTAAGCTATAAAGCACACAGGATGCTCCCTGTGTACACTGGGTAATTTTATTCAATGCATTTGTTGAAAAAACGTACTAGAATTGATACATTGTTTCAAATATTAT
Source organism: Pelobates fuscus (assembly GCF_036172605.1). NCBI lineage: Eukaryota > Metazoa > Chordata > Amphibia > Anura > Pelobatidae > Pelobates > Pelobates fuscus. The sequence goes on from NC_086317.1 coordinate 227,381,700, forward strand.
TTTGATTGCTTTAGCAAAAAGTCATACAATAAGTAGTAAGTACAGCTGCCAGTAACTTCCAAAGCTCTCTGTTTTAACCCCTTAAGGACTGAGCCAAATGTACACGTTGTGATCAAAATAAAACATTAACAAAACCTGGAATATGTGTGTCCAGGCGCAATTCGCCTCTTTTATATTAAGTGCACCCACACTTATATATAATTTTATTCAGGGGAAACAGGGCTTTCATTTAACTTCACATATTTAGCTATGAAACATTATTTAATATGAATAAAAAAAAATCTTTAGTTCTACATGACATTTTAACTGTGAATTTGAAAATAGAAAATAATTCAGACACTCCAGCAAATTCCAAAATAGAGGCGATTTTATTGGAAAAGGGAACCAGAAAGCAACATTTCGACCCCTTAGGGCCTTTGTCAAGATTGACAAAGGCCCTAAGGGGTCGAAACGTTGCTTTCTGGTTCCTAGGCAGACCGCAGCATCGCGACCGCCGTCGGGGGAACGTCGGGGACCCGGTGAGTACAAATTATGGCGGGGATGTTCTATGCCACCCGCCGGCCTTTAGGATCGCTCGAAAACTTTTGTCACAAGAGAACATGAGATACCTGTGTATGTTTTAAACACAACAGATACAATATAGGGGGTCGTGTTGTCCATCGTTTTCTTTTGTTGTTACCTCATTTAATAAAAATCCTTTTATTTGTAAAAATACAGTTTTAAAATAAAACAGAAAAATAAAATAAAATATCCACTTGGCAACATTCCAACTGAGTCTTTCTGTCTACATGTCTGACAAATTACAGAATCAGATATGGTTTGTGCAGTTTGAACATACACAGGAAAACTGCCCAGGTTCCTCTGCAATGTCTTTAATGAAACGTATCTGTGTATCTAGAATCATTCCGGGTTTCACTTAACATTTCTTGGTGGGAGGGAAATTGTAAGGCTCTGGGTGAAGACTTTTGTACATTCAGGTAAGGGGGATGCCATGTTGTCTTCAGGGCTGGACTGGGGACACAAAGCAGCCAGGAAAAAAAAAATCTATGCCAGCCCTATAAGTCATTGTGCCATGTATTATCACAGTTAATATGTAAGGCTATGCCTTGCCACCCCAGATGATTGAGTAATATTTAAAAGCATATTATTGAGACATATATTTTGTAGATTGGATTAGCTATATTAGTCCAGTAGACAAATGCCAAAATACCAGAGTATTGCAGTATGCAATGATACCTTTTTTATTGGACTAACAATATTTCAAAGACAAGCTTTCAAGAGTTTTCCTCTTTTCCTCAGGTATGAAACAATATTGCTCAATCTCTAATGTCAGTTGTTTTAAGTGTTAAACTCTATCAGATTGATCAGTTTTGCTTTAGACCTGGCATCAAAAATCTCACTGACACACACAAGGTCATTGATACACAACCTCATAGACAAACCATCTCACTGATATACATAAGCTCATTGACAAAAAAAAACACAAGCTCACGGATGCACACAAACCTCATGGACAAACAATCTCACTGACAGACAAACTCACTGACACACACAGGCAAACTTATTGGTATACACACACAAACAAGCTGACACACACAAGCTTACTACAGACAAACTCACTGTCACACACAAACACACATATGCTCACTACAGACAAGCTCATACACACATGCTCCCTACTGAAAAGCTCACTGACACACACACTCAATACAGACAAGCTCACTGATGCACACATGCTCACTATAAACAAACCCACTGGTGCACATATGCTCACTACAGACAAGCTCACTGATGCACACATGCCCCCTACAGCCAAACTCACTGACACACACACATGTTTCCTACAGACAAGCTCACTGACACACGCTCACTACAGACAAGCCCACTGACGCACACATGCTCACTACAGACAGGCCCACTGACACACACACACATGCTCTCTACTGATAAGCTCACTGACACACACATGCTCACTACAGACAAGCTCACTGATACATGTGCTCACTACACACAAGCACACTGACACACACATGTTCACTACAGACAAGCTCACTAACACACACATGCTCACCATGGACGGAGGTGGGATACAAAAGGTAAGGGTAAGGTAGAAAAGTAGGTTGCTAGGAGATCCAACTGGATTATCCTGCAGGAGAAGACATTAAGCAGGGACTGTTTTACTGGCTCCAGGGAATTCAGCAGCAAAATGGAATACACAGAGGGATTGCATGTTTTGTGGCTTTGGCGTGGTACATCAACTACCTCAGAAAAGACTAATTAAGATTGCCCCAGGCTCTAGGCAAGATGCCAGTTTGGGACCGCTGGATCTTTCCTGTTAGTGTTGTGTGTGATGGCTGAGTGTTGTATGTGCATGTGGGAGACTGAGTGTTCAGTGTATAGGGGAGTCTGAGTGTGGCTGAGTGTTGTGTGTGTGTGGGAGGTTATGTTGTGTGGTGTCTGGGTGTTTGTGGGAAGTATGAAAGAGGTGTTTTTAATTTGCCTCCCTCCCGCCTACCTTGTGACAGGAGAGTAGTGTTATCCATGGAGGTCCAGGGGAGCTGTTGAAGCATTTCCCTGGTGGTTTCGGGGGGTGACATTGAGACCTGCAACCCACATTTAGAGCTCCTTTGCAGTTCCGACACTCAGTCAGTGACTCATATTGCTGGCTGCAGCACTCATTGAGTCATTGAGAAGCGATGTGGCACCGCTAGAGAGCTCTTAAAATTATTTTCATATTTGGGCTGCATATGGTCCAATTTAGGTGCAGAACACAAAGCTTCCTTGATGAAGTGAGGGAGCACAGGGCTAAGTAGGGAGATCCCTTCCTGGCTCAAAGAGGACCCACACACATAGAGAATCAGAGCTCCAGGCCCAAACAGTAGCCACCGATGCTGACTAACAGCTATTCTGGTTCTGTACCTCAGATCCAAATATGCATCAGGCAAGAGAAAGGATGGTTTTTCATGTAGCACTTCTTCGTCCTTCGCCGCGCTAAATGTTAAACAACATAGAAGAGTTACCAATAGCCATAGGCTTTACAGATACAAGCCATCTGGAGATTAGGAAAAAGTCAAAGGTAGTTTACTATACAACCTATACAACTTTCACAACAATGGAGAAGATCTATCAAAATGTTCTGATCTAATATTTTAGATGTAAATATGTGCCTGCTGTTTACTGGTTTCCATCGTGATTGCCTCATTTTTAGTATTTTACACCTTTTTAGAACATCACACTTTGATAAATCTCTTTGTCACTAATGGCATAGGGGCTTATTCATTAAGAAAATTACAACATTTTGGAAGTAGTCAACTTTGAAAACACATCTCTTGGGACTTACTGTTTAGTGAATAGACCAACTAAAAATAAAATATATTTTTTATTACAATCTGCAGAAAAGAGGAAAAAAACAACTTATTGTGTTTTATCTGCACCTACATAGTCAGCACGATATAAATAACTTTAGACTGATGTTTTAATTTCATAAAGTCTGTGTTCTGTTGCTGTACAGGTTGAGGTGTGAAACTCTTCTTTGCAGACAGATGGTAAGAAACTCATCAATTTAAAAGTCGTAAAAAGATCACATTACTTCCAGAAATAACGCCTTGCTACAAAGAATAAAAAATAAATTGATAGTAAGCATTCTATTTTTCAGAGAAATAACTTAAAACATCTGGGCATGTGGCAACATAATAAAACTTTAATTGACAAAAATGTCTAAATAAATGTTTTCTTTTTCTGAAGATAAAGAGATCACGTGTACAAAATAACATACGGTTACCATACATTATGAAAATGATGCAAATGATATGTCAGATGATTTGAAGAATTTTGTTGATGCATGGAGAAATATCTTAAAATATTTTGTTTTTACTGGAGTTAATGTATATTTATGCTATTAATATTATGTAAGTCCATATGTGAGTCCCCTAAAGCTGGGGACTGAAAACTATCAGCAGACAACACTGCGGGACAGAGTTATGTCAGCAATTCCGCTCACACAGATCTCTCAGTGGCTGACCTGAGTATGTACTAAAAGTACATCTGAAAAGGTAAAAGGTATAGAAAGGGGATGTGGCTAAAGAGGCAGAGTTTTTTTTTTTTGTTTTTTTTTAGCAAAGCTAAAGACTTTTGAATATGTAGAAAATGCACCATGAATCTGGAGTGTGCCTGGAGTATTTTTTAGATCACATCATGAAGCTAGAAGTTATTTTCTATTCTTCTATTATTATTATTATTTTATTATTTATATAGCGCCATCAGATTCCGTAGCGCTGTACAAAGGGTGGACTAACAGGCATATTATGAAAACCTGTAAAGAACAAGTCCAAATGTTTGAATGTTTTGCTCACAAAAACAAACGCGTACTATTTTGTTCTCATTATATTCAAAATGTTTGTAGTTTACCGAGGATTTGAACCCCCCAAAAAAATATCACAAGCATCGGCAATAATGAAGTCCAACCATTTATCTGTATCGGCAATATGAACGCTAAGAGAGTATGAGTCACAGAATATAATGCAAAGCAAGTGCTAAAATACTTATCCTCTCGTAAAAAAAATGACAACAGGGAACTGCTGTTCTATTATTCATTCCGCCACTTAGTCATCTGTAAAAAAAAGTCCTTATTTGATACTTGACTGTTTTTATAACCATAGTCACCACTCAGACATCCGAAATGCAGTTTGCTATTCGAAATCCACATTCAGGCAAAATGACTCCGAGCTGCAAGAGAAGTCGACTATGATTATTTTATCCAGCTTTGTAACAGATTGGCATCCCAGCACAGTACATGCCCTTGGATGGCAATGCCACCTGCTCTCACTGTTAGTTTCAGATCATGCCAGATTGGGACTATACGATCATTAAATAATAAAACTGGGCATCTTTGGTAGCCACTGTTTGTGCATCTTGGCCTCTTTTTCAAGTGATAGAGAAAGTATTGCTCCAACACAAGTTGCTTGTACATAAAAAACATGTTGAAACTATCACACTCAGCTATGTAAACATTCCTTTGACAGAGGTTAATATACCGTAGTTTAAATTGTATGATCTGTTTATTCAGCAGGATCTGTGTGTGTGTGTGCGAGTGTGTGTGTGTGCGAGTGTGTGTGTGCATGATGCACTGTATCTCATTATCATGTAAAAAAAAGTTTTTAAAAGTCAGGCTGAAATCAGGCCGAAATGCCGTTTTAAAAATCTTTATTCTACTGAGGATATTCTTAATAAATAATTTTAGATCGATTCACTTGAGCTCTGACTGGCTTTTTCTTGGCATCACAATACCACTTAGTAAAGGGTATCAGCTGGAATGTGAAAAAACTGTGATATCATTTAGTATTCAGTAAATTGTGACACAGTTTTACAGGCTTTAAAAAAAAAAAGTTTTATTGGTAAAATTGTATGCACATCAAGACCAGCAGAAGGTTTCACAAGATGAATGCTGCCAGTAAAAATAATCATTTTTGTAGCACAGTGAAAACAGGCTTCCCAACAGTCCCAATCTTGGTTTGACAGTCCCAATTCCAGGATCCTGTCCTGCTTTAGTTCCCTGCAGTACAATATCTCGGGGCAGTGGCGTACATATAGGGGTCGCAGCTGCGACCGTGCCCCTTACTCCAGGGGGCCGGCCGCCTTGCGGACCCAGGCGACCGGCTATCAGCCGCCATGTTTTGCGGCCCCGGTCTGCACAGCAAACCGCAGGGGCCACACGTTCTAGGGGCCCATCAAGTGGCCCATGCTGTTAGGGCCACCCAATGGGTATAGATTTCCAGTGGGCCCGGTCAGCGCTGCGGCACTTTAACAATACGACCGGGCCCCCTGTGATGAGATCACTGCTGGGAGGAAGTGACTGCCTTGCTCACTCCTCCCTGCTATCAGAGAGTCACGCGGGAGGAAGGAAAGGGAATCAGAGTAGGAACTCTGACTCCCATCAACCTGAGCCACCACTGGACCCCAAAGGTAAAAGGTAGGAAACAGGAGGGTGACTTAAGCATTTTGTATTTGTGTGTGTGTTTGTATGTATGTGTTTGTGTGTCTGTGTGTGTGTCTGTCTGTCTATGTGTGTATGTATGTGTATTTGTATGTATGTGTCGTGTGTGTGTGTCTGTATGTGTCTGTGTGTATGTGTCTGTGTGTCTGTCTGTCTGTATGTATGTGTCTGTGTGTATGCATGTGTCTGTGTGTATGCATGTGTGTGTGTATGTCTCTGTGTGTGTCTGTCTGTGTGTATGTATGTGTGTCTGTGTGCATGTGTATGTGTGTGTCTGTTTGCGTCTGTGTGTGTGTCTGTATGTATATGTGTGTTTTTGTATGTATGTGTGTCTTGTGTGTGTGTATGTATGTGTCTGTATGTATCTGTCTGTCTGAATGTGTCTGTGTGAGTGTATCTATGTATGTATGTGTGTGTCTGTGCGTGTGTGTGTCTGTTTGTGTGTATATATGTGTGTCTGTGTGCATGTGTATGTGTGTGTGTCTGTGTCTGTGTGTATGTGTGTGTCTGTATGTATGTGTGCGTCTTTGTATGTATGTGTGTCTTGTGTGTGTATGTATGTCTGTATGTATCTGTCTGTATGTGTCTATGTGTGTGTGTCTCTATGTATCTATGTGTCTGTATCTATGTGTGTGTGTGTCTGTCGGGGTAATTATCTGGTGGTCTATTCGTGAGCCGGGTGGGCACTTCGTTGTCAGGCCCTGCTAAGGGTGTGAGGTGGGCTAGCTTGGTTGTGCAGTCCCCTGTCAGGTGTAGACATCCCTAGAGTGCTGACTTGGTGCTAATATGGAGGGAAGAGCGTGCAGTATGGTGTTGAAAGCACTTCAGCTCTATATACAGCATTTTCACATGACCTATACCTAGGTAGAGTTAGGTAGTTTGTATGTATATGTGGGCTATTGTGGCTATACGCTGGACATCATTGTTTTACACCTCTGCACTTCGTCACCTTAATTTGTCAATTTGCTCAAGTAGAGAGGCGGGAGAGTGAGAAGGATCTAGTGACCTATACAATCCCTACTAGTGTACGCGAGTTTAAGTATGTATCAGAAGAATCATCAGGCATCAACTCTCGAAGAATACAATAAACTGAAAGCAGTATGTGTGTGTGTGTCTGTATATATGTGTGTGTCTTTGTATATATGTGTGTCTTGTGTGTGTATGTATGTCTTTATGTATCTGTCTGTATGTGTCTATGTGTGTGTGTCTCTATGTATGTATGTGTGTCTGTCGGGGGGAGAATGAAAGGGGGGAGATGGAGGGAGGGAAAAGGGTGGGGGTGGAGAAGTTCGATGGGGGGGGGCATGGATCAGTTTCGCACTGGGCACCATGGATTGTGTGTACACCACTGTAGGGGGGCATCACTAAAGTCTCTCCCACACACCTTATCCCAATTTTATTCCTCCCGATTGTAACTCAAAAGACAAGGTTCACATGAACAACCAACTGTTAGAATTATAATTATGGGCAACGTCCCTCTGGAACCAGGACAGTCCTGTACCTCCTCAGGTTGTGGCTGTTGCATATATTCATCCGGGTGGGCCCTCTGAGGGATGAATGGGGTAACGCTTGCAGGGTACCAGGTGTGTGTTGTAGTGGCACTGCTTAGCCCAGGCCGGGTGAGCGCATCTCGTTGGAGGCCGAGGGTTTCCAAGATGGCCGCCGCTTCATTCAGATCCCTGACAGAGTGAGAAGAGTCGCCGCAGCGATCTCCAGTGATATGGGATATCGTGGGTGCGTAGCAGTGTGGTGAAAGGTTGTAATGTTTTCCTCCATTTCAGGGTGTCCCCAGATAGGTCGGCGTAATATGTGAGCGCCATATTCTCAAATGAGAGTGGAGAAGTCCCCTTAATTGCTGCCTGCACTGCTGCTTTCTCCCTGCCACTGCTGAATCTGACCACCAGGTCCCTGGATGCTGACTCAGGAGCTCTTCGAGGTTTCGGGCTTTGGAATATGCCATTGATCGTAGTGCTTTTAGCTTGTTTAGTCCTATCAGCCTCCTCCATTTTACAGGAGTTAGTTATTTGCCATTAATCTGTGGGTCTGATTAGCAGAAGCCTCATCTGTGTCCCTATGATGGCTAAATTCCAATTCCATGCAGTATAGTATAAGTGCAATATGCAAATGTAACACAATTAAGATAGTACTACATACCAAATGGTAAATCATACACCACAAAATAAAATTACACACAAATAGTGAAATACTATTTTTTTTTTTTAAAACACACTCATAGATTAAGAAACTTTAAGTAATGACTGCTCATATAATGCTCTTTGACTCACTCTGCGACCCTGGGTAGATGCTGAAAATGAGATCAGCTCTATCATGAATCTATCTTGATCCTTCATTCAGGAGAAAGGTCTGATTGCAAGCTCCATAGACCACAGACCAAGTGCAGCCTAACTGCAAGTGTGGAGTTCTAAAAGGCAAAAATGTTGTATACAGCAAAAAATCATATGAACTCCAAACACTTTTATCAGTGTATAATAACATATATTCATATGCCAAGGTAGTATAAATCTTTATTAGTGTCAATTTAAAAACATATACAAATTTTTGGCCTAGAAGCTCTTAATCATGTAAAATCATGTAAAAGTGACGTAGACACAGTTTATACTATTGTCCTTCGAAGTAATACTGATTCGTTTTCTTAGTGTGCATCACTAAATACTGGATTTACACGTGTAATGACTTATTCAGGGAGAGTCTTTAAAAAGTGTCTTTAATCAATACAGCTACACTGCTCACAGGCAGATTTTAGATCCTGTTAATCTTTACTTAATCCACAAACCATAGGGTGGATTTCCTTTCTGGCATCTACCCAGAGGGCCAGAAGGGGCCAAAGAGGGATATTTGGGGATTTTTATTATAAGTTGTACACATTTTTCTTTTTATGTGCCCTGTTTTATTTTACATCATAATAATATTTATTTACTTATGTGTCTCTACAATAATGAAGAACTCTATTGGATCAATTTTTGATTTGACACACGGTGTGTAATATTTTGTTGAAAGGACCCTATAGGCACCTAGACCACTTTAGCCCATTGAAGTTGTTTGGGTGCACTGTCCCTGTCCCTGCAATGGTAATTATTATAATGGTATTATGCAGTTATTGAGAAACTGCAATAATTACCTGGCAGTGGAGCCACTAGAGGCCCTTCCAGGTTGTTAGGCGACTTTTGGCCACCTGACGCTGGACGTCCTCACGCTATGCATGAGTACATGCAGCATCTGCGAAAACCCCATAGGAAAGTATTGACTCAATACTTTCCTATAGGATTGTCCTAATACCATTGCGGCACTCGGGGGATGTTGAATGAAATCCAAGCCTGACCCAGCTGGATTCAAGTAAGTGACAAAAGGGGTTTTAACCCTTTGTCCGCTGCAGGGCGGGAAGCATGAGCCAAGGGGGTACTGTAGGCTAGGAATACAATTTTGTTAATTATGTTCTCATTGCAATTATCTGTTTCCATACAGCTGAAAGATTGGCTGACTTTGTGCCACTTAATGTCTAGTTTTTTATTTCATTCATTTTTTTTTTCACGAGGAAAGGAACATTCAGCAGCAACTTTGCCTATGTTCAGACAAGCCAGTCAACTTTTGGAACTGCCAATTTCTGATAAATTCTTACCTACTTTGTGCTATTTCCTCCCTGATTTCACTGGTGTTCAGCTTACTCCTCAACCATGCCCTGCCCACAAAGATTTTTCCTTGTTATTACTACTAAAGAAAAGTGCTTAGCTTCTGGTCTTTCAGCCTTTCAGTCACAGGGATGTTAAAGGACCACTATAGGCACCCAGACCACTTCAGCTCAATTAAGTGGTCTGGGTGCCAGGTCCCCCTAGTTTTAACCCTGCAGCAGAAAACATTTCACTGCAGGGCTAATCCAGCCTCTAGTGGCTGTCTCACCTACAGCCACTAGAGACCGTTTCCGCAATTTACATGGAGTAAATCGCACTTATTTGACGTTGGATGTCCTCACGGAGTCCAGCGGCAAAAAAGAACCCCATAGGAAAGCATTGAGTAAGGCTTTCCTATGGGCGGGTTTGAATGCGTGTGCGCCTATGGCCGCACATGTGCAATCAGCTCCACTGGGGTGGAGGAGGAGAGGTCACCAGTGCTGAGGGAGCCGGCGCTGGGTTATGGTAAGCAAATAAATGGTTTATTAACCATTTATTCGCCGCAGAACGGGGCCTTAGTCACCTAAACAGGACAGATTTGTATTCCTAATGCTATAGTGTTTCTTTAATATTTCTACATATATGCATTTTTAATAAAACATATCTTTCAAGCTTGACTTAACATTGTGAAGTGCAGTAATGCCCATGATTTGTGGCACTCACAGTCTTGGGCAGCTACTGCAATAAATTCAGTCCCTCTACTACTGATTTGCAGCGAGAATCACACTGTCTATGTCAGGTGTGACCAAAAGGTAGAACACCAGATGTTGTAGAGCTACAGCTACCATGATACTTTGTATGCCTTTAGAATTAAAAAAGCATCATGGAAGCTGTAGTTATAAAACATCTGAGGATCTACCTTTTGGGCACACCTGATCTATGCCTTCTAGACTCTTCTTCCAGTGGGACATCAGCACCAGAAAAACGTATATGATGCCTGTAAACGTAACCATAACCAAAGTCAGGCAGGTTGACACATGCACAGACAGAAACATTTGATTGGACTGATCTCCAGGCACAGAGCACATGCATACACTCTGAGCTCAGCAGGGGATGGAAGGAATGTGGTATGGACAAGTGTGGAAGGTGTGGAAAAGGTGTGAAAAAAGACTAATGTAGAAAATGTAGGGAGGCAGTGAAGGCTAAGAGGGATTGCAGGAAGGAGGGAGGGGCATACCGGTTTATCTTTCAAGGTGTGGTCACAGCTCTTACAAGGGAAGAAGCTGATTATGTCAGATGACAAATGCACTTTTTGAACAGAATTAACATAAGGCAGCGTGGAACAAAGTTTAGAAAACAAAAAGAGGGAATTGTGGCATGACTGGAACATGCATTTCTCAGGTGCTGCTCTGGACCAAAATGTATGCATAATACAGATTACGGAACAGCGCACACATAAATTACAATTTTACATTTTACAAGGCTTACCCACTACAAACATCCCCTTACCCACTACCATTCTACTATCTCATTAATAAAGGTACCCAAATCTCTACCATCTTGATACCTACCTGCAGGTTAAGTTAACTTGTGCTTCCAAGAACAGTAAACCGATACTGTGCCCTCCTAGCTTATACCCATCCATGGATCTCATTGAACTTGATGTCTCTACAAAATCCAATAGACATAATAGGGTCCAAGGTAGAATGGTGAGCACCCTGTAGGGTATGAAATTGCTATCAAACTAGTTCCATTATAACATATGGACTGCTTAAAGAGACACTATAGGCACTCAGACCACATCATATCTACGAAGTGCTCTGGGTGCAGTGTCCCTGTCCCCCTTACTCCTGCAATGTAAATCATTGCAGTTTTTCTGAAACTAAGACTGCCTCAAGTGGCTGTCAATCAGACTGTCACTAAAGCCACTACCTGGTGGCTAACCAACATTTGGTTGCTTAACTGACAAAGGACATTCTAACTTTCTGCATGAGGATATCCAGAAATCCCCTTTGGAAAGCACTAGAGCAAGTATGCGTGTTAGCCCCCTCGTCGGATGACGTTGGAGGAGGCGGAGCACCAACCCTCCTAAGTGAGTATAGAAAGGCTTTTTTAACCATTTATAAGCTGAGGGGGTGCAAGGCAGGGGGAGGGGGGGGGCAAAAGGCTATATTGTGTAATAGCTTTATGTGTAAAGAGTGTGTCCAGATTTCAGTACACTTGTATAAATTAGCCTGGTTACACCCCCATGGCTATCAACCAGACAACATGTCCTGTTACTTCCTGGTTTGGTTAGCTTATTTGCACTGTACTTAAGAGACAGCAATTGCTCAAAATATCTGCTTTGCAAAGACTTCTCATTGAACTGCATTGGGAAGTCTGTGATTAGACAGCCACAGAAAGTCTGGGTGGGGTTAGAAAAGGAGGGCTTGCAAAGGCAGTAGACAAGATAACTGCAGGTGTTGCAAGCTGCTTTTATATATAGCCCTAATTAAGTTTTCATTAAACAGTGATTTTTTAAATTTATTTTGTATTAGGCCAGTGGAGTGTGCCTCTAAAGGAATACAAATCATGTCGAGTTTATTAAAGGTCTCAATAGTTTATAGTTAAAAAATGTCAGCTACAGAGTGAGATACTATGTCTCTACCTAAAGAGTAACGAAGTAACTGCACACAGAGAGAAAAGGATAATTGTAAGAACTAAATCGCAAAAATAATTGAAGATGTAATCCTTCTCATGTGATGGATAAATGGATTATTGATTGTGGAGAGTTATGATTAACAGAGTATGCAAATAGTGGTCTGTAAAATTATAGCAGAAATAACATGTATTTTTCTCAAGTAATACCCTATGGCAATAACTATATAACTATAGTACACTCCAATCTGATCCTAGGATATACAATAAATCATAATGGAGACAACTAGTTGACTGTAGTAATTTACAACCTAATTTTGCAATCAGCACTAAAAGCCTATTATCAATACCCTAAAGTACAGACCACTATATATAGACTAACACAAATCCCAGATGTAAACACAGTATAAACTAGTTACTGTTCCCACCCGTACGGCCAACTCACTCCTGCAGGACTTCTTGCGGGCGGCTTCCTTCCTTTGAAATAGCCTGGCTACTGCCATCAGACTCTCCCCTACTCTTTAATTGTTTAAAAAGTGCCTTAAAACTCATTTCTTCAGGAGAGCTTATAGCCTCCCAGAGTAACCTCTACCTGACATACCTCCTAAAGGGCAGCACTCTACTCTCTCCTACTGCCTCACTCCCTTGCTTGATTGCTACCTCCTGTCCTATTGTGTTTTATACCCCACCTCCTCTAGACTGTAAGCTCGTTTGAGCAGGGTCCTCTTCATCATATTGTTCCTGTAAGCTTTTGTAATTGTCTCATTTATTGTTAAATCCCCTCCAATAATATTGTAGAGCGCTATGGAATTTGTTGGCGCTATATAAATGCCAATAAAAATAATAAAAATAATATATATATATATATATATATATATGTGTGTGTGTGTGTGTGTATATATATAAAATATAGATGGATAGATTATATATATAACTATATAATAAATTCTAATTCTTACTATATATTTATATATATATCACAATGTTCTACTGACATACTTTTTAAGGTTAAAACAGATGAGACTCATGCAGTATTCTGGTGTTTCATAGCTCCTAAAATACAAGTTTATTGTCAGTTACAGGAACATGTTCAGCTACTTCCAGTATCCTGAATCACTGGGAATCCTTCAGCTTAATGCATTCCTCAAAGCCAAGAGACATAGCACGGCTGGAAGTCAAGCAGAAAACTGACTTACTGAATACCACATCCTCGCTGTTCCTGCTAATTCTTTACATTTAAAAGCAAACAAAGAGCTAGAACAAAGTGCTTTTGGAGGAAAATGAATTATTCTATTTTTGTAAAAAAAAATCCAGTGGGTTCCAAGAATAAAGTAAAATACAGTTTATGGAATAAAGAGAAAATAATATAGTTAACAGACTAAATGTAACTCCTTCATAACAAGAGGTTAGGCAAATAATATTAAATTATGATTGTCTGAGCAGATCATTAAGAGATAAAATATTTTCTTTACTATATTCATTTCGTTTCAAAATATACATTTATGTCAAACAGGAGCTGAACAGCAATTTCACATGTAGATGACTTTTCAGATGAACAACAAAAAAAAAATTATGCGTCCTTAAACAATTTTACTTTGTTCATGCTTTACAGGAATATAGAAAGGCAACATTTAAGAAACAATATGATATAACCTAAAAAAAAAAAAAGACAAGGTCTGAAAATTCTATTTTTGCCACATATAGTAGGTGTGACAAAAACAAAGAAATACAATTAGCTAGATAATCTTCCTATGTTTTTTTTATTTAAGTTAAATGCTCGTTTTCTAAATAAAGTTTTCTAAGTAAACTACCAATCCTTAAAAATGTCTGCATGCAGTCAAAATGCCCTAACACACAATACGTACAGTTACATTAAACATTTCTACAATTGCTGCTATAAAGAAATCATGTAGTCTGCTTATTTTGCTCAGAGCCCTCTCCTCCTCTGCCTGTCTGTTAGAATGCACCCATTAAATTTGACCTACAAATGTGGCTGTATCTTGTGAGTGAAGTGAAGAAGTCTCTAATTTATCATCCTTCTACACAGATGAAGAATTGAAGTATGTAGTGTCTCTGCAGTGTGCAAAAAGACAAACAAAAACTAGGGTTTTATATGCTCAAAAAGAAAGAAAAGCCGTGTTTTATGAGCTCACATTTTGTGTGCTATTGTGAAATATATATTATCTATCTATTCATCTATCTATCTATCTACCTATCTATCTAGTGATTAAAAAGGGAGTTCCCACAAATAACATATCAATTAGATAGATTATAGATTGATAGCTATTTTAACAGACAGATGGACAGGTGGATAGACAATTTGATACATAAGGTCTGAAAATGCTATTTTGGCATCTGTGGGAAGCCCCCTTTTTATAATTTGACAACTCTTCAGCTATATATTACAATAATTGCATTTTTAGACCATGTCTATCTATCTAATTATAGAGTATATGTGGGAAGCCCCAGTGGCGTCACTAGGGTCGGTGTCACTTGCGGCAACTTACGGTGTCACCCAAACCCCCTCCATGTCCCTTAGTGTTCCTCTCCCTCCCCTGTGCCTTAGTGTTCCTCTCCCCTCCACCCCTGTCCCTTAGTATTCCTCTCCCCTACCTTCCCTTCCCTTAGTGTTCCTCTCCCTCCCCTGTTTCTTAGTGTTCCTCTTCCCCCCCTTACCTGCCCCCCACTCCCATTAACCATTAATTCCCCCCCCACTCCTCTTAGTGTTTCTCTCCCTTCTCTTTTAGCGGTCCTCCCTACCTGTGTTCCTATTCCCTTCCCTCCCCTATACCTTAGTACCCCCCTTAATGTTTCTCTCTCTCCCCCCTAGTGTCTCCCCCTTGTCCCATAGTGTTCTTTCTCCCAACCTCCCCTGTCCCATAGTGTTCTTTCTCCCAACCTCCCCTGTCCCATAGTATTCTTTCTCCCCCCTACCCTGTCCCCTGTCCCATAGTATTCTTTCTCCCCCCTACCCTGTCCCCTGTCCCATAGTATTCTTTCTCCCCCCTACCCTGTCCCCTGTCCCATAGTATTCTTTCTCCCCCCTCCCCTGTCCCATAGTATTCTTTCTCCCCCCTCCCCTGTCCCATAGTATTCTTTCTCCCCCCCTCCCCTGTCCCATAGTATTCTTTATCCCCCCTCCCTTGTCCCATAGTATTCTTTCTCCCCTCCTTCCCTGTCCCATAGTATTCTTTCTCCCCCCTCCCCTGTCCCATAGTATTCTTTCTCCCCCACTCCCCTGTCCCATAGTATTCTTTCTCCCCCGCTCCCCTGTCCCATTGTATTCTTTCTCCCCCGCTCCCCCGTCCCATAGTATTCTTTCTCCCCCGCTCCCCTGTCCCATAGTATTCTTTCTCCCCCCCTCCCTGTCCCATAGTATTCTCTCTCCCCCCTCCCCTGTCCCATAGTGTTCTTTCTCCCCCTCCCCTGTCCCATAGTGTTCTTTCTCCCCCTCCCCTGTCCCATAGTGTTCTTTCTCCCCCCTCCCCTGTCCCATAGTGTTCTTTCTCCCCCCTCCCCTGTCCCATAGTGTTCTTTCTCCCCCCTCCCCTGTCCCATAGTGTTCTTTCTCCCCCCTTCCCTGTCCCATAGTGTTCTTTCTCCCCCCTTCCCTGTCCCATAGTGTTCTTTCTCCCCACTCCCCTGTCCCTTAGTGTTCTTTCTCCCCCCTCCCCTGTCCCTTAGTATTCTTTCCTCTCCCCCTCTACTGTCCCATAACGTTCTTTCCCCCCACTCCCCCCTCCCCTGTCCCATAAAAAAATATGACACATTCACATGACAAACGCATATGTACCTTGATGCTGTCATTCAGCAGTGGTATATGCAATATGTACAAGTTCAGCACTTGGAAAAAAGTGTTATGAAAGAAAATGGAACTATACTGTAACCTAATAGAAATCCTGTTGTGGCTAATAGGGTTTTAAAATTCTCCATGAATGTTTCTTTGGACACTTGGTGCTGTAAATATCTCCACAACATTGACCAGTTTTAAAAATTACTTCCCCCCACCCATGTCCCAAAGTGTTCTTTCCTCTCCTCTACCCCCGCCCCACCCTCCCCTCCCCTGTTTCATAGTGTTTCTTTCCCCCCCCCCGTCCCTGGTGTGTCTCTTACCTTTCTCGTAGCGTGGCAGGGCAGAGTAGACCATGGTACAGGGGTTTCAGTTTCCTATACCCAGCCGGACTGACAGGAAGTGCTCTCTAACTGAGCGCTTCCTTTCAGGAGAAAAGGGAAGGGCTGCGTCACAGGTAAAATCTAATAGTACAACTGCATCTAGCACAAAAAAAGTATCAAATTTAAATATAACAAAGGAGATTGGCACAAAGAGGTGACGAAAAAAACTTTAATAAATTAAAATAGAAACATAGAACATAGAACATAGAAACATAGAATGTGACGGCAGATAAGAACCATTCGGCCCATCTAGTCTGCACAATTTTCTAAATACTTTCATTAGTCCCTGGCCTTATCTTATGGTTAGGATAGCCTTATGCCTATCCCACGCATGCTTAAACTCCTTTACTGTGTTAACCTCTACCACTTCAGCTGGAAGCTATTCCATGCATCCACTACCCACTCAGTAAAGTAATACTTCCTGATATTATTTTTAAACCTTTGCCCCTCTTGTTGTGGTAGTTTTTCTTCTTTTAAATATGGTCTCCTTCTTTACTGTGTTGATTCCCTTTATGTATTTAAATGTTTCTATCTTATCTCCCCTGTCTAGTCTTTCCTCCAAGCTATACATGTTAAGATCCTTTAACCTTTCCTGGTAAGTTTTATCCTGCAATCCATGAACCAGTTTAGTAGCCCTTCTCTGAACTCTCTCTAAAGTATCAATATCCTTCTGGAGATACGGTCTCCAGTACTGCGTACAATACTCCAAGTGAGGTCTCACCAGTGTGCTGTACAATGGCATGAGCACTTCCCTCTTTCTACTGCTAACACCTCTCCCTATACAACTAAGCATTCTACTAGCATTTCCTGCTGCTCTATTACATTGTCTGCCTACCTTTAAGTCATCAGAAATAATCACCCCTAAATCCCTTTCCTCAGATGTTGAGGTTAGGACTCTATCAAATATTCTGTACTCTGCCCTTGGGTTTTTACGTCCAAGATGCATTATCTTGCACTTATTCACATTAAATGTCATCTGCCACAACCATTTTTCTAGTTTAGCTAAATCATTTGCCATTTGGCTTATCCCTCCTGGAAAATCAACCCTCATGTTATCAACTATTAAGAGTACAATTTAAATTTTATAGAACAAACCTCCTAAAGATAACAGTATTTTTTTAAACATAAAAAACTTACAGCACTGTCCCAAATTATTACGAACAGTAAGTTTCAAAACATTTTATAGGTTGTAAATAACTGAAAATTGTCATTTGTTGTGTTTGCAGCATATTTACTGAAATCAAAAGCTATTTCAATCAAACTTATAACAACATTTAAACTTTTTAAACATTTTAACAGGTCACGTTACAAATAAAGGTTCCCGTATTTGATAGCAGCTTCACAAGTCTTGCATCCATTGAACTTGTGAGTTTGTGGACAGTTTCTGCTTGAATTTGTTTGCAAGATGTCAGAATAGCCTCCCAGAGCTGCTGTTTGGATGTAAACTGCCTCCCACCCTCATAGATCTTTTGCTTGAGGATGCTCCAAAGGTTCTCAATAGGATTGAGGTCAGGGGAGGATGGAGGCCACACCATGACTTTCTCTCCCTTTATGCCCATAGCAGCCATTGATGCAGAGGTATTCTTTGCAGCATGAGATGGTGCATTGTCATGCATTAAGATGATTTTATTACGGAAAGCATAGTTCTTCCTTCTGTACCAGGGAAGAAAGTGGTCAGTCGGAAACTCCACATACTTTGCAGAGGTCATCTTTACACCTTCGGGGACACTAAAGGGGCCGACTAGCTCTCTTCCCATGATTCCGCCCCAAAACATGACTCCACCACCACCTTGCTGACGTCACAGCCTTGTTGGAACAGGGTGGCCGTCTACCAACCATCCACTACTCCATCCATCTGGATCATCCAGGATTGCATGGCACTCATCAGTGAACAGGACTGTTTGAAAATTAGTCTTCATGTATTTTTCAGCCCAATGCAGCCATTTCTGCTTGTGAGCATTGGTTAGTGGTGGCCGAATAGAAGGTTTATGTACAGTTGCAAGACTCTGGAGCACTCTACACCTTGATGTCCGTGGGACTCTAGAGGCATATCTGTTTGCTGCTATGTAATGGTATTTTAGCAGCTGCTCTCTTGATCCGATGCATAGATCTGGCAGAAATCTTCCTCAATGTGCCTTTATCTGCACGAACCCGTCTGTGCTCTGAATCAGCCACAAATCTCTTAATATTGCGATGATCACGCTTAAGTTTTCGTGAATTATCTAATGTTTTCATACCTCATCCAAGGCATTGAACTATTTCACTCTTTTCGGCAGCAGAGAGATCCTTTTTCTTCCCCATATTGCATGAAAATGGTGCTCTGCTTAATAAATTAATAAATTGGGCTCAACTGGCAAGCTAATTATCACGTGTCCGAGATTGCTTTCAGTGATTAAAAGAGCCCTGAGACACAATGCCCTGCGTGGTGTCAGTGGCGTCATCTCCCCCCGAGGTGCACCCTGGTGCGTTCCACAACCCCCACACCTCTCTTGTGATGCCACTGGGAAGCCCCCACTGTTTATCACTTGACAACCCATCAATTATTAGAAAACTAAAACATTTCACAGTTTTGGGAGATTGTGAATACTCTATATAATGCCAATGTTGCATAATAAACGCCAGCATATTCCGCAAAAGCTTTAGAATTGGTGGACTAATAGACAAGTATTTGTAACAAGACAACTTGGATGCACAGAGGGTGTTGAGAGAGCTTACTTTCTAGAGGGAGTGGGCTAAAGTGACACAAGAAGTATGGGTAGGGTATATTTCATGTACGGGAAAAGTAGGTTGCTAGAATAGATTTCAATGAAGGCTTAGTTTTTTTTTTTTTGGGGGGGGGGGGGGGGGGGTTTGGATCACAACAGCAAGAGAGGAAGAAAGTTGGATTACCAAGGTGCGGGAAGGTAAAGCTAACCGTTTAACTGATATACATTCCTACAGAAGTGAGTTTTCAATGATTGTTTGAAGGAATGGAGACTGGGTAATCAAACTGAAATAGGGAAATGGTAATATTGGAAGATTTAGAACTTTAAGTGTTCTAATGGTGAAAGCAGTAAAGTAAAGAGAGGGCCATACATTTAAAGAAATTTTGGTAAAGTAAGAGTCACAGGCAAAAAATATTCAAAAGGTTATTTCTGGTTATCTATAAGTATATTGCACACGAAACATTTCCTCTATATGTCTTACATATCCTTAATAGTTGCTTTAGTTGGAAACAGTGTAAAATGAAGGTAAATTGAAGTTGTAATCATCCAGAACACTATCTGAGTATGAGAAAACAGTCGTTCAAATGTGGTTGGAATCAAAACACACAATACGTTTCATGGCCAATTCTCATATCATAATAAACTTTCTCATCCGATTCGCAATTTCTCTGCTTATACCCACACGCATCTGGCCTGGAAATGCTAGCTGGAGATTGCATTATGCTCCTCTATCTGCTATTACACAAGGTTATCTCTGCATCACTGGCCCTGCCTTGCCTTTAAATGATTTATACTTGCGTTATATGATTGATACCAGCTATTTAACGACACTCCCGTAGGAACAGAATTATGTTCAAACTTCTGCACTGGAAACAAAAATGTTGTGAGCAATGGACAAATGGCTGTAAAAAAAAATATATTTTTTTCATTTCAGAGATAAAAAAGAGAATCATGGGTAAACAATATACTTTTTCTAAAGATATCATCGCGCATACAATAATAATTAATAAGTGATAAAGTGATATTGTACTTGACGATCCTGCACACACCTCAAGTAGGGTTGATTTAGTCTTTCGAAGTCTATAAAATTAGTTGGTTATTGTTAACTATCATACCTTAGGTCATTCTTATAAATGAGATAATGCCCTCGATATGATGTAGTATTTCATTAAAGTGACATATCATTATACCGCTACAACAAGCAGCCCTTTAAAGTATGGTCAAACTTAGAGAATGAATTTAGCAAATGTTCATAAATACAGGGAAATTAAAAATCTAAAGCAGGGCAGGATAAGAAAAACGGAGTGACAATATCCTTCCTTTAAATGTAAATTAAGTAAATAACTTGTATCATGCAAATATACACGCAAAAAGAAATATACATTTACTACAAGTTCATGTAGTGATAATAGTTGCAAAACATCACAGTGGGGATTAGCTTCTAACTGTAACAAGCATGGTTTAACCCCTTAAGGACACATGACATGTGTGACATGTCATGATTCCCTTTTATTCCAGAAGTTTGGTCCTTAAGGGTTTAAATGAAGCAGTGAATAAAGATACTAATGCATAGATTTTACATGTGGTCACAAGTGAAGAATATTTGTTGAGTTCAGATACTAGGCTCTTTTATTAGTATTATATTATACTCATTGCCAAGAGCTATAAGATAGAATTGTGAACCACACTTGCTTTTTTGTATTCTCAAAATTTTTATTTGGTATTGCATGCTGAGAATTTATTGTGTTACATAGTTATATTAGAATAATGGCAAAAAAAAAAAAAAGACTCAACTATATCAGGTTTCGGTCTTTCGGCTGTAGATCCTAAAGAAGGTGCAAACCCTTATTTAACAGGATTTACAACTGTGCCACTAAACAGGAACAAATCCCTTTCTTGATTTACATTTTTACACTTACATCCAGTGATGGTTTAAAGCAGAAACTGTTGAGTTTTCAAAAATCATCAGGGATGTAGGGAGATGGGGGAGCAGGAAACACATATACGCATATACAGAACTCTTATATTACCCAAGATGACAGGAACACATTATGTAATTGTGACGGTAGTCACCATCACCAAGAGTTTAAGATGGACAATTATTAGGTATCTGAATGATTCCTATGTTTAGGTCACCCTGTGTTCATTGTGGTTGCAGGGTGTGTGTAATGTGGTTGTTTGTGGTTAAATGTTAGTGTGCTCTCCTGTCTTGCTAATGCTTGCAATCAACTAGGTGGCTTTGGCTGTGGAGGCTGTACAGCGTCACTTGTTGGTTGCAAGGATCTAGCAATAGTGATATGCACTACCTGAATAGCAAGGCTTTCTAATTTGCATATTTGGGTAGACTTGCATATTGATAATTGTTTGCTGGCTAAAGGACCCCTCTAGCCCGGGAATAGGTCAAGAGAGCTAGGCCTGAGAGCTGCAAGCACTATAAGCAGAGTTCCAGAGGAATAGGCAGAGGGGATGATACCTGCCTGGAAGAAGGGGTGCAGCAGAATAGGCAGAGGGGATGATACTTACCTGGAAGGGGGGCTGCAGCCTGGTCGGGTGGAAAAACTGCATAAAGACCCCAGTGAAGCTTCGGCGACTGGGGCGGAAGCGTTCCAGGGTCCCTGCAAGCGGCTAAGAAGCGGACTGGGCAGAGGCGGACTGGACTGGTCAGAGTACAGGAACTCCGTCACAGTAATGTAGAGGTATATTCAGATAAAATATTATGATATTAAGATAAGATGCATGTGCTAAAGAACAGGGTCTCTCAGTATAAAACTGCTATATACAATAGTGAAAGTCACTTCACAGAAATGTGCGCCAGTGTGTCCCAATTAGGGTATCAGGTTTTATAAAGTGTACCCCCCCTGAGGAGGGAATAGGGAGAAGATTTTGCTGCAAACGTTAAGTGGATGTACCAACTGGGCACAATGTCCCCTAATGGTCTCAATGAGTAGCATGAGTATCACTGGTTCCTGTAGGTACATGCACTAGTACCCACTGCTCGATGATTCTCTAATTTTCTTTTACTATTGTATTATATACGCTGTACAATCTTGTCTCCCTTTTATAGGGGCACAGTAATATATAGTAGACGGCCTTTTTTAAAAGGCATTTCTTATTGGGCATTATTTGTCTTTAACCCCTTAAGGACCAAACTTCTGGAATAAAAGGGAATCATGACATGTCACACGTCATGTGTCCTTAAGGGGTTAATGGAAATCCTCCCTGTGTGTATCCTGTGTCTTTACTTTTGTCTGCCTGGCTGGAAGTATGATCATTGTATCTTTGCAATAAGCATTTTGAATACTTGTAAATATTGTATCTTTAAATTCTCTTTATGTTCTGTTTTGAAGCTTCCCTTGTGCATTGACTTGTACGTGTTTTAACTATTTGCAAGCTTGCAGCATTGAAAATCTGTGTATTTGTTGATCTGTTTCCTGGCAATGGTTGGTACTGACATGTACTCCGCGTATGATGTCATGACGATTCTTCAAGTGGGTTGGTGGCTTGCTAGTCGGATTTATGTCTTCTTCTGTACATATTGGTGTTCCTGAGTGTTCCTGAGTGTTCCTGATTTCTCTAAGGACATTATACAATGATAAAGAGGCCACATAAAACATTTTATTAATATTGTTCTTCAATAAATTTGTTGTGCATTGTTGTGCACCAAGCATCTAGTAACACTGCCATCTATTTTTCTCTTTTGTGACTATTAAAGCAGTGGGTGATGTGACAGCTGCACAGAGTGTATTTTCTATATTTCTTTTCTATATTTCTTGCATGCTTTTAGGAACTGCAGTAACCTAATCTTTATAATTCCATGTGACCACATGTTTATAAAGTTTGAGTGTCTCTGTGCTTGTTTAGTTGACTTTAAAAATAAAAATAAAATAAACACTTTAATTCAGTGTTGTCCTGCTCACAACATGCAATTACTGCATCTACTGTCAGATCATTGATAATCTTGGATCAATCTACTGCTTGTCAGTGCATGCACTATTACCGCACTCTGCCACAGCATGCTTTCAATGTGAAAGTGCCTCTAGTGGCTGTTTGATTGACAGGCATTAGGCATCCTTTGTGATCCTTAGTGACAAATGTAAATATTGCTGTATCTCACAAATGGAAATGCTGTCAGATTGTCGACACAGGGTCTTTTCAATCAAAACCCCTACATTAACATGTAGTAGTTTTGGTGCCTATAGTGTACTCATAATGAATTTAACCATGAGTTGCTAAACTGTTCAAAAATAATGTAGAAAATATTTACATGAACTTTAAGGTGTGCATAGTCATTGATACAGATGCACTTTATAAAACAGCTTTTAAAAATCCTTATAAAACAACATCTGTGTATCATTGATGGCAGCTAAATGAAAAGCAAAAAAATGTTGACCTGAAGTCTTCAGATATTATTTTAAACCTATTAATTTTACTTTTTAATCCTATCGCTGTCAGAGAATCTGGGGATTTGCAGTCCAACAATGCAATGTAGGCTGCTGGTTGACAATCCTGAGTTAAAGACTTGTACACAACGGTAATATTAATGGTCATAGACAAAAACTTTTTAAATATTATAGACAAAATCTGAAAGGACAGGGGGCAGAGACTGACACTCATCATGGCCGGACGCACTTCTCTGTAGCTCCGGCTCTCCAACTTGAAAACTGTGGCTAATTCGTCTTACAGCGATGAAAAAACTATCTTGGTCCCGCTGCAGACCGACACTCTAGATCCAAGAACCATTCTAAGCCCGAAGTGTAACAGTATGACAAGCACTTACCTTGTGTGCTAGCTGCAGCCTATCGGGGAAAGCACCTCTGGACTGGCGGGGGTTATCCAGGTCCCCACTGGAAATCGGACTCTCACGATTGCTGCAGCACCTGCACCCAATTGCACCAAGTTCCATGCGGTCAAGATGGCGGATGACTCCACTTCTTGTAACACGCAAGGTACTCGCACTGAGCAGTCACCACACGAGTCTGCTGCATTACCCATGTGGCAACCGGCTGAAATATTCACCCACTCATGGGCATTTCGGGCGGCAAAGCAAGAAGCATCGCTGCCCCAAGCAGGAGGGGAAGAACATGGAGGAGGAACGCGGGTGCGGAGTGGGCGCCCTCTGGGCACTCAACTGCTTACAGCACAGAGACCCGAAGCTACGAGCCGAGGGTCACCCCACAACAAAGACCACACAGATGGGAGGCAAGCCGCTATCAGCGATGACATCCCAGCAGGGCCTTCTGCCTCTCTGGATTGGAGAAGGACTTGGACTCTTCAAGCCCCCAAGTAAATGGCTCTCAAATGCAGGCCTCTACACCGACCTGGGGCGGGAGGGAGACCCTCCTCTGCACTCATCTCACTGCCTTCCTTCATCCCAGTGGCAGATCTACCCTCAGCCTTCCCAACTAGAAAGCAAGCAGGGATTATCTGCCTTATATCTGTCAAACAGAGACCAGATTTATATTCTCGGACTATCTCATGACTGACCGATGCCAGTAGAGTACCTACAGCAAATCCAGCCAACCCAAGCCTCATTATATGCTCTTTACATTTATATTGTTTATACGTTACTGACAAGCATCCATGAGTCACATGCTTTACCCGCAGAAATGTTGTCAGCTTAATGTGCATCCAGTGGTTCTTACCTCTACTACTCTCTTGCTTACTTTCTTATCTTCCTACCTAATTAATTAATTTTGAGTTAGCTTACTCAGCATGTTCTACCTAGTTTAAAAGATAAAATTGTGCATATATTCTCGACTACCCCATATGTAAAGTATGGTAATGTGCCTAAGGATTGCCGTTGGGGTACCTCAAGCTTGTTTGTACTATTCTTCTGCACTGCAAAAATAAAAAAAATATGAAAGGACTTTTTTTTAGTTTTTTTTGTTTAAATCTAGAGAAAAGGCTATGATTGCACTAAACATTGACCATGTAACCTATAATATTACCAATAATTTCCTTTTTATGCAATTTTAATATTATGAGTTTGAGCTACAGTCGTGGAAAAAAGAAGATAGGCCCTCTTTGAATTCTATGGTTTTACATATCAGGAACAAAAATAACAATAATCTGTTCCTAAGCAGGTCTTAATATGACATAAATATAACCTCAGATGAACAACATATGACATATTTCACCGTGTTATGATTTATTTAACTAAAATGTATCCAAAATGGAGAAGTCACGTGTGAAAAACTTAGCAGGGCTTTACTGCTTCCTTTGGAATTTAGAGGCTAAGTAGCAGACAGGTGCCCCTAAGCAAATATCCTTGATTCACTTTACATGCATGCACAATCATATACATAGTACATATACACCAACCTGGAATATCATATACAGTATACATATGATCTGCAAGTCCTAAATTTGTCTAGTGCCCCAGGCCATTGTCAATCCATTCCTTAATGTATTTTTTATGTGCTCTCTATGCCTCTGAATTTGTTGTAGCTCGTTTTGTCTTTGATCTAATGCTAAAAAATAATTACCCCCAATTAATTTGAATCCTTCTAAAGTTCTTTCAGCAAGTATAAGTAACCACTTGCTACATCTGCAAATGCCTAAAACAAAATTAATGAAATAAAAGGTTGTCTCAAACTGAAATGACATCACTTTCGTAAAGATTTTCTTTGGAACCGATATCACAACTGTATATGTTTGCAAAACAAAGACTTGAAATGCATTTAATTTGCCTTCCAATTTGTAAGATCCATAATGAATCTTTGAAACAAATCCTTTTCTTATCGCTCTTTGCGTGCTTGATGTAAAAACCAGGTGTCCGTTTTTTTGGCAAGGGAACCGTAGAGAGAAAATACATGAGGAATGAATGTTCAGCTGGGAGCCTGAGGATATCTGAATGAATTATGCGCACACTGGCATTGCTTCTGCCGTATCAGGAATAGATGTGTTTTATGGGCATTCAGACACTCTGCCAGTGCCGTTCATGATGAGTAACTGTTCAACTAATAGATGCAGAAAGAACTAGAAAGCATGCAGGGATTATCTGCCTTATATCTGTCAAACAGAGACCAGGCAATCTTTAGGATATAATAGAGTCAGATCAATTCTCTCTTCCAATGAATTAAAAGTCTATATTTCAAAGCGAAATATGATCCAAAATGTTCTCCTAATGTATACGCATTTCATTTAACGTAAACCAGCATAATGCGCATGGAATGCACTCACAGAAAGATCCTAATTTGTGGCTTATACATTTAGCATTAGTGATGCAGCATGCCCCCCTGAGCTCTAGTAATTCTTGATAAGTATTCAAAAAAGTCCCTTTTTAATTGACAAAAAAAAAATAATTATTAGAATGAATTCATTGCAAACCAGATGGTAACACCTACAGAGATATACATCCATGCTATATGAAAAGGCATTGAACTTCAACAATGAAGTTAATAATAGAATTGTGCAAGGCAGAAACAATTAGTTTTGGCCAAACCACTTTTTTTTCCAGATGGCATTTTGCGCATTTGGCGGTTCAGCTTGTCAAACTTGCGTCCGCTGAAAAAAGATTTGGGAATATTAATCAGACAAACCAAAAGGGCATGAAAATGGGCTAATCGGTGTACAGCAAAATATACATAATATGAATAATATAGTATATATTATCTATATATTTTGCAGTACACAGATAGGTACATTTTTCACCCTTTGGTTCACAGACCAAGTGATAAAATGTAGACAATATAGGGAAAAAGAGGAGAAGCAGTAAAAATCAATCTATATTTATCTATTACCTATTTATTAAATATATAATATCTAAATATAGATTTATATTTTTTAACTGCTCCTCCTTTCCCTCCTACTGGTCGCCTCTCAAATGATCTGTGAATAAAACCAACATTTAGTTGTTGTCCCTTAACCATGATCTTTTTTTCCCATCAATCATCTTTATTGTTGGTGCCACGGGTGGAATTCTGAATCACGAATCAAAAGAGCGTGCTCTCCATTGTGCTAGTCCTTTGTTTCGTTATTGGTCTATATGGCACTTAGTGAAGCCAGAATTCGTAGGGTCACCAGATCAGCCCAAATTCAGATGAATTGCTATTCGTAACAAAATGAATCTCCAAGTCTTATTATTAACTTTTCTAGTGCTAGGAGACGCATGATATGAGTGCTAGCCGTATCGTGCATTGAAAGTAAAACTGTGACAGCAATAATACTAAAGTTGTGATTTCAATGTGAATCTCACATTTAAGGCCAAAATATTGAAACTTGAAAAACATTCTCCTAGTTGCATATACTTCCAGTTTGGCTACTTTGGCCTTAATTTGTAAACTAACTTGAATTCACTTTTAATTCCTAACAATTCTCAATATAGTAAAAATAAAAACCTGTATGTTATGAAATAGGACAATATCTTTGAACGTATTGATAATAAAATATATTATGTAGTTTGCCTACCTGCAAACTAGAGACAAATGCATATTCCACAATTTGCTTTTCTATACATTGCATGAAACAATGAAAATGGAAACACTCCTCTGATAACCAGGAAAAGTCTTTGTTTTGTTTGCCAAAGCTCAATGCAGAGAGATATGATCACTTTTACTGCTTTCCTTCTCGTTGAAACAGAAAAAGGAGTTCAGAAATGCAACTGCTTCTCAGCACGTTAAGAATGCCAAACAACTGAAATGAATAGATGTAAAACTTACAGAGGAGGCTCATCAATACGGGCACTTGGGGCATGACCCCACCAGTTTTTTTTTTATATGGGGAAAAATGTATTTGCAGTAGTTTAGAAACACTAAGCCAAAAACAAAATTGGAAAAAAAAAAGTGTGTCTTTAATGCTGCAAATGTCTTTAATGCTTAAAATATTTTAAATGCAATTAAAATCCAGAGCAGTCACATTGATGCCAAACTCTCTAGACTCTCTAAGTAAAGAACTGAATATGTTGTTGTTTGTTTTGTATTCTTGCTGTATAAAGCCATACATTTATTAAAATGCATGTTTTGTAATATGTACTAGACAGATAAAAGTTACCCTTTTTAGAATAAATCAATGAATGAAGAGAAATACTCTATCTATGAAAAGTTACCAATTAGTAGGTATAAAAACTCTCTTTTCACGCGTGCTGTATTTTACTTCATCATTTACTCTATCTTATCTCTATCTCATCAGCAATTGTTTGAGTATATGATAATTATCAAGTGTGTCTGTTTTCTCTTACAGAAAGCCAACGCATTTCACTGTAAAAAAAAATTATATTCTGAAGCATTGTAAATCTTTTATCTTTCTGCATTGTAAAAATCCTCTTCCCCTACAATCCATAAATGGATTACTAAAGTTGAGAACAGGAGCCCCTTGTTTTATTATTCTGCTATCATCACCCATCCCCACACCAACTATTTTTCTAAATATATGTACTGATAACTTATTGAAGTAATTTGTATTACATGGCACAGCCTACCAACATTCTCTGCTCTTGATTACTCCTTCTTTGGCTCGTAATTTATCAACTCTCTTTGCCTTCTAATTAATGACTGTTGAGCAGTGGCGTAGCGTGGGTTGTCAGCACCCGGGGCAAGGCAAGTAATTTGCGCCCCCTAACCCGTGGATTTTAGCACTCGAGTCTCTTCCACTAGATTAGTTAAAGAAACCCTTACCCCCCAAGCACATGTATTGTTTGTTATGAAAATACTTATGTAATTAAAGTAAAATGCATCTAAATACAAGTTTATTTTCCAACACTTTATTGAGTGTGAACATGCATTACACATTCTCCACATTTTCAGCAGGTCTATGAATACAAATATACAAATGTAGTAACCTAGCATGGGCCATGCTATTATATGTCGTCTCACAACCATCGTAAACGACAAAAAATATCAAGAACAAAAACTAAACATCAAAATGGAACCATACCCTGGAGATGATCCAAGACTGGGCTAGATGGAGCCAACTTTCTCAATCCTGTACCTCTAATTGTAATTCTTTAATAGAAGTGCAAGATATCAATCTGTATATAATATACAGATTAATTTAAATTCGCCTGATTTTAATTAGCGCAAATTTTTTAACAACGGAATTGAAATCTACATTAAAGTCTCTCTCAATGGACAGTATTGCTAGATTACTCAGTCTTTCTTGGCTCATTGTAGATCTCTGATATGTTTTAATTAGTTTAAGTTTTGAGAAACTTCTTTCACAACTCGCTGTAGAAACAGTGATAGTAAGAAAGATTCTTAATGTGACAACAAAGTTAGTTAAACTTTCTTGCAGCTTCCACTTATACACCCAGAGAAGCAAATCTAAAGCTGACCAGTTTGCAACCTGCTCATCAGGATTGACCTCCTTATACAAGATAATGTGGTGCCGAAGTCGAAGTCGAGCAGATTATTTTTTGTATGGCATGATATAGGTGTAGTATTCTGCTAAAATTCTAAAAAAAAAAAAAGAAAATCACTTTCTTGCCTTGCTGCACTTTTAGCACCCCTTCATTGTATAACCATTTCTTTACTCTTAACATAATGTTTATTCACCTTCATGCCTATTGCCTTACTCTTTTAGCAAAAAAAATAAAATAAATTAAAGGTTGCTAGACCCACTGGCTTACATCAACTTATGTTGAGCTGGAGCAGCTACATATGGATCGAAATCTGTCTCGTCACTGTTGAACCAACCAAACTTCAATCCATCTGGTCAGCTCAACATGCCAGTCTTGACCTGCAGACCGGGAACATCCCAAAGAAACTTCAGTTTGGGAGATGCTCTGCTAGCACTACACAGCCAGCCCACTGAGCCCAGTACTACTCCAGTCAGTCCTGACTCCTACCTTTTTTTTCACCGGCTGTCCCGGACCCGATCACAGCAGTCAGCAGGCTAGGTTTTCTCCTCCAGGTCCTCCTAGGTTTTCCTCCTGCAGCGTCTGTCACCACTGGCTCCCTCTCTCCTCTCTGGCCTGTGTCACCTGCCGCCGCTGCCAGCTTCTTCTTGCTGCTGCCTGGGCTGGTCTGGTGTGGCTCTCTCCTGCGCTCAGCGCTGTGCTGGGCGGCCGCTGCACTGTCCCTCCCCCAGATAGTCCCTCGCTCTCTCTTCGCACTCACCGCACCGCACGCCTGGCACCCACCCCCCCCTCCACAGTGGGCGGCGACCCGGATCAGATTCGCACAGCCAGCACTGCAGAGAGAGTGAGTGAGCCAGGCAGGGGCAGAGAGCTGCGAGTGCGAGCGCGCCCCCCCAGATGTTGCGCCCGGTGCGGCCGGCCCCCCCTGCACCCCCCCCGCTACGCCTCTGCTGTTGAGCCTTTGGACATGTGAACACTTATGGCAAAATATATTTGTCCTAAAACTTAAAACTGAAATGCACAAAGTATCAAATCCTACAATAACAGTAGAAGGAAAATATTGAAATCTGACTTAATAAAGGACAAAAAGGTCTGTTAAGTTTTACATTCCACAGATAACTGTATATGTTTCCTGTTGTTAAATTATTACAATAGCAGAAGCAGCACCCGATCCATATACAAATGAAAACTGCACTGATGAGATTAGCTGAGTAAGAGTTCACTGCAGTATATTGTCAGTGTTCCAAATGACATGTATCAAAATCGCCATGGAGTGAAATCTGCATTCTGCACAACCAGGGAGCAGTGAGATCACTGGTAAGTACTGTGATTAGTTACCCTTGGAGAGACCAAGCAGAGAATATATCATTCCTGGGCTAATGTCACTAAGAACCAGAAATTAACCTTGAGTAGCTTGAGTCACAAACATAATGCACTACAAAGCATTACAGAAAGCAATATCACAGACAGAATATATGTTGGATTTATTGAATAGATCAGTTCAGTCAAACTGCCTCTCACGGTTACTTGCATAATGCTTAGTCTAGCAGTGATTTATAGGGAACCATTAGCCTAAAATTGTGTTTCTAAGTGAACCCTGTTATTATGTTGGACAGCACCACCAGGATGTATTGTAGAACAATTCTGACATTCATTTGAGGGTTACATTCTTTAATTCAATTAAAAATTATAGAAACCATTTTGACCCTGCAAGGATCTTAGTTCAATCTTATGGGTATAAGTATAAGTATGTTGTTCTTGTGTTGTTCATCTGTTCTGTACTTAGATCAAGTCTCTTTCTCCATTTAGGGGAGTCCAAAGGGTTGAAAAATACAAAAAATGCAATAATGCAATAATACAAAAATACAAAAAAAAGGAAATACTTGCACCTGCCAGGAGGGTGCGAAAAACAAAAATATGAAAAACTGACAGTAACTTTGGACGCGGTTCGCACCTGTCCAGATTCTTTATCAACATGTATCTTACTGTAATCTGTGCAGGTATATATCTAAATATATTAAATATAGGAAAATAGGTAAATATAGCAACATCAACACAATTTGATTGCTGGTAAAAGATACCTTGTCTTCAAGTCACTGCTGAGATATCTCGAGGGGCATTGTATAAAACTGGACAAAAATATCACTGTTACCAAAGCCTTTTTTAAATAAAGATCTAAGAATTGACCAAAAGCCAGTTTAGTGTCATCCAATGCTAACCACTCTAATGTGTGGACCATCAGATATGTCATATATGTAAATATTCGCAATAAGCATAATGTAAAGCTCACCACATTCAGTGGGAACTGACTGCTATAGGTAAATTATATGATGTGCATATGCTTTAGCCAGCCTGTCTACAACTACTTTCCTTGTTTTGTCGGGGCCATTCAAGATATTATTCAGTTGATTATCTTCAGGACAGTGTCTGCACCAGACATCTTACAGGAAATGTCTGAACATGTTATCATGCAAGTAATAATGTTTTAATAGAACTGGCATCTGCTTGGGGTTTATGTCTGTTACACTGAAGCATATCTAGGAGAACTGCAGGAGCACAAAGCAATGCACATGCTTTTATTTAAGCTTTACATTTTACATGAAGTTAATTCTGACTGTAAAAAAAAAGCAGAACAGCAATACATCCATTCTTCCTCCTGACAAACTTTATAAGTGGGACAATTAGACCAACATGTATTAAGTAATGATCATTATTTATTCTATTTTTTTCTGCTTTCTGTTTAACATGCATTACACCATCCAAAATCTTGTACGTCTATAGTACATGATCTGCCTGTTATTTTAATACACAATCATCCTTTCAAACCCCATACTGTATGGTGGGTGGTGTCACTCATGTATTACTCTCTGTAATGTACAGCTTTACTGACTTCACACAGTATTGTAGTCCCTAATATCAGTGCAACAGCATGATATACACATCCCAATCTGCCTGAGATTACTGGGAGTTATGCTAATGTAAATAATTAATTAATGAAAGTGATTGCAGTTGCTATGCCTAAATCAGGGATATAATATCTTAATCAGGGCTGTAAAAATGAAGTAGTACATGAAAAAGAATGACAAAGATATAAATAATGATAATCAAAAAAAAAATAAATCCAAAATATAATGGAGAAACAAGTAATTCATTCAAATCAAATCCACCAGTGGCTATGGTCTGGTTCAGTGGAGGTATCCTGAAATTCCATCTCTGTGGATTTATTTTACACACCCATATTCCTTCTCTAGAAATCCCTACTTTGAATTTCAGTTGCAAACAATGACAAGCTTTAGCCACACGAGGCATCTCATTCATTTAAAAAAAAAAAAAAGGAAAGTGTAGTTGCAAAAGTGAATGGAAGCCACTGCATCAGATAGCACTGAAAATGACTACACCCTGCTAAAACAAATCATTCTGTTTGTCCCTGAAGCACTATTTCTGAGTATGAGTAATCAACATAAATGTTAGCAACACGTATCAGCAGCTATGACCATTCAATCATCTCCTAATCAAGAGACTTGCTATATGGTAAAATAAAACTGTGTTCTACAATATACTCAGCACTTAAGCAAATGATGTTTCAAAGTTAATGCTTTTCTTTCCTCTGGCAATTAGACTAACAAGATATAAAATAAATGCCAGGTGGCTTTAAGGAATACACATTAATGTATTTTATGGTAATCTGGTACATTTAAATAAATTGATCAAATGTATCAAGTATTAATAGAAATCAAAGAAACTTGTTAAACCGTAATGTGTCCAGTCTGTAAATACCACAGTTTTTTTTCCCAATATCGATAGATTAAAAAAAATATTTTAACATAGTGCTATCATAAAGAAAAGAAAAAAGCAACAACAGCGTTCTTCATTTTGGTTGATATGGAAACAATAATAAGATAGTAATAGAGACGCCAACATTCCTGAGAAAACATTAAAGCAATGGGGAGCACAAGGGCTGTGTAGAATGAGGAAGAGGTAAAAATGTATAATGTGTGAGAGTAGAGAAATAGGGAGGAAGATAAGTTGGGTAATGTCAGAAAAACGGAATAGAGCAGGGATGTGTTTTAAAGAAGAGGGATAGAAGACAAAGACAGGAGGGAGGGGGAGTCAGGGCATGTCAGGGCAGAGGGAAGTGAAATCAGAACCATGGATAGCAACAACTACACACACCATGAAAAACTGTGACAGAAAGTTAAAGGAGTTTGGTATAGATCGGAGGAGGAGGCAAACAGAAAGAATGAAAGAGGACTAAAGATGAAGAGAAAGTATATTGGGAGAATTTGAGCATTTTGAAACGGAGCAGAAAAAGGATGAAAAATAAACGAAACACAAAGAAAAAATGAAAGACAGTGAAGTAGAGAAAACATGGGAATGTAAAGAAAGGGAATAGTTGTGAAAATGTCACTGTATTCAGGGGTGCCCAAAAGGTAGATCCCCAGATATTTTAAAACTACAACTTCCATGATGCTTTGTCATTCTAAAGACATTGTAAAGGCATGCAAAGCATCATGGGGCTCTTAGTTTTACAACATCTGGGAATCGACCTTTTGGGCACCCCTGATATAAATAGTGTATATGTGATAAAAATGGATGGACAGATAGGTAGATAGACAGAATAATATCCAATTCAGGGGTTGAAAAACAGGAACTTTGATCATTACTATTATTATTGGCATTTATATAGAACCAACATACCCTGCAGAGCTTTACATTATTAATGTGAGTATGTAACAGCATATAAGAAACTCATACATTTTGACAAGAAACAAGAGGTTATTTGAACCCTGCTGGAATGTACTTACTTTATAGAGAAGGTATCAGGAACAGTGGAAACATGATGAAGAAAATACGTGTCAGATTGACGGGAATAGATATAGATGGGTGACTAGGTATATAGTATAGTGAAGAAAAGAAAAGATGAGTTCAGAAGGAGCAGAAAGAGTGCAGGTACAATGGGAGACAGAAAGCAGGTGGGCGAGAAAGAGCTATGTTATCTAAAATGTGCAAGCCTTTACTAAAAGCAGCATGCAAATAGGTGATGCTGTGTATAAGAGCACGCAGAGCCTTCCTGAGATGTAATAAGAAGGAAGGGAAGTGAGCTGCACACAGCAATATAAAACAACATTAAATGACAATATCAATCTAACGTGTCATAAAAAGGGTTCCATCTGCTGAGTTGCAGTGAATGAAAATCACAGCATACAAATTATTCTGGGAAAAATATTATAGTACAGTATCTAAAAGAGGTACACAGCTCCTCACACGCTGTTTCAATACACCAATGTGAATGGTCAAGTATGGATGCCACATACCAAGGTTTTAAAGTTGAACTCTTTTTTTTTAAATAGTGTTTTTCAAAATGCACCATATTTTTCTGTGTGATGAATTACATAAGCAATGAAATGTGGCAGAGCAAAGGATGACAAAAAATAAATAAAATTAAAATGCTAACATGCTCTATATTAAAGGCTATATATATATATATATATATATATATATATAGTATTATTATTACAAGTTCGAGTTGACTCTTCTCAATCCATACTAAAACGATTTGACTACTTGATGTGGGGTGGCATTTGGGCACCCCGGGCACCATAACCACTGAAATAAGCTTTTTTTAATTTCACTATTATCCCCAGAAGTGACACACAAGACAATAACCCAGGTCGAGTACAAAACTGGTGTAGTGTGAACTGAGGGGATTATGGTGTTTGGAGTGTTCCTAAGATTTAATAGAACACTATGCTTGGGTTAGAAGGGTGTTTAAAGTTTTTTCTGAATCAACAGCCGGTGCTATTGTTCCTTGTAGTTAGATTTGTTCTAACTGTAGTCATTGAACCGACTGTACTGCAGAATAATCTGCAGTTGACTATTTCTTTATGAAGCTTTATATATCAGATCACATCAAATCATAACATACATTTTTCTACTGATGACTCAATGTCACAATATATGAAAACATATTATAGATGTTCCCCAGTCAGCAAGCTTAATGCTTTCCTAGCACATCTTCTATCTATCTTTGGGTTGCTCGGTTAAACAGAAACTAGAAACATCGAGGGCTAGATTTATATCACTTGTACTTTTAGGGGTATGTTCACGAAGTAGGGAATTGTGCTAAGCGCATGCTAATTTGCATATTCAGTAGGCAAAACAGCAAATTTACTGACATCTCTCTATCTACACACATGAAGATCACTGCAAAACGTAATACATTATACATTATTTGTTAAGGTAAGTGAACTTAAAATGCATGTGATCGGAGGTTTAAAATCAGCAGTGAAATGGAACATAACTCTATTCACTCTTTCTGCATGGAGGTCTGTTACACTGGCAAATATATCATTTTACTGAAAGAATCAGAGCCTGGGACTATATGGCATTCCTCTCACGCTAGCATGCAGGGAGTAAAAGGAATGTGTCAGCAAATCAATTGTTCTTGCCTCTTGCATAGAAAGAAAAGTTTGCAAATGGTCACACCTAATATCCAGTGTGTTCAATACCATGCATGTTTTTTTAATTGTTATTTTGTGTGTGTGTGTGTGTGTGTGTGTGTGTGCTTTACTTGGTGGTATAATATGGACACTGATTCATAAATATGTGCTTATCTCAAAAGGGAAAACTCAAAAAAGTCCAAGTGCTTTTGCCTATAAATAATTGCTTTATATCATACCTAAATGGGTAAGTATTAATTTTGAGAAGCACGAAACTGGTACCATCACATTCAGGACACATGAGGATTATGGGAAACATGCCCTATCAGTTTCCTAAAGCACGTCAGCATAATGAAATGATTTACAAAAACCTAAGCTTTCAATAGAAATTGTAAACTTTACGCAGGATTTTCAGGAGACATAGGAAGAAGGAAGGGAAGCGAGCTGCACACAGCAATATAAAACAACATTAAATGACAATATTAATCTAACGTGTCATAAAAAGGGTTCCATCTGCTATAATTGTAAACTTTAAGCATGATTTTCTATATACCTCTTCCTTTAGGGTATATTTACATTACTCCCTATTATCCACTCAGCCTCTCTCTAGGTGCCCACTCCTATAGGAATATAATATACTACTTCCTATGTCTCCTGAAAATCACGCTTAAAGTTTCCAAATATAGTGAATTTATTCACTAGGGGTTACCCCCATTCAGGTGATTAATCAATATACATCATTCTCTTTCATTAGTTGTCATTTCAATAGAAATTGGCACTCATAAATTAACTTGGTGACACCCCCTCTTGCTGTCAATCAGACATCCAATCCTGTTACTGCTTGGTTGTTTAGCTCATTGATCTGCAGAAAGGGGACGGTTTGCAAAGGCTGGAGACGAAAGAATTGTAGCTTGTGCAAACTGTTTTTAGATAAACCCCCAATAAAAAAATGCATAATTAAAGTATGCAAGTTTTCATTTGGGGTATTTACTAAACAGCTATTTTTATTTATGCTATTTGGACAGTGGAGTAACCCTTTAAGTAAGAGTGAGAAGGTCTTGGCGATCAGGAGGGCAAGATTTATTTGTAGATACAATCTGCCCATCTGTTAACCCTTTGCAGTCTATGCATCAATAGGAGGACCATTTTACCTATAAATTCCTCCATTGTGTGAAAACATTCACTAACAATTATGGATATATATATATATATATTTTAGGCAAACTATTCCCATGAGCAGTAGGTTGTTAAAACTGTTAACTGAGAAAGTTTAAAATGTTCCTTTCACAATATATTCTCAGCTCAGAGAAGTGAATAATTAGGCATTGGCAAAAAAAAAACTCAGTAGAAGGCATGGCAAACCTATTCTTTTAATTAGAACACTCCCCAAATAAAACCTGAAATACATTACATGGCTAAATGTCTGTATGTACCTGCTCATCACACATCTTAGTATTAACATAGAACTAACTGGTCCCATTTTTGTACTATAAAATACTACATATTTCTGTATTTTACAAAACATGCTGGGACATTGATGAGAGGGATTGGTTAAGCCATAAGTACATTATTAACATTAGACATTGATGTAGTGAGTTTAGACCTGTGTCATAGGCAGGTGTTCCAGTTCAACAGAAAGGTGTTTGTTGGAATTGAGAGTAGAGATATGAGAATTTCCAGTTCTTTCAAATAACTATGTTAACCTTTATGGACTTCACCTTGTACACAAGGCCTTTAGAGTCAAACATGAAAGGACTTTTCACAAAATACTGTCACAAAGGTGGAAATACTCTCTATAGCTCTTCCATGGTTTGTGTTTGAAACTATGCAGTTAGCGAGATAGCATTTCCCTGAGATCTACCCTGAATGCTGGGCTGCCAGATAATGACCAATGAAACAGTTCTCTGGTGGATGTGTTTCCATTACTCCAAAGTTCAACAAAATAGATCTACTCCATGCATCCAGAAAAAAAACCTGTCATTACACATGGCTATCTATCATG
This sequence comes from Pelobates fuscus, assembly GCF_036172605.1. Classification (NCBI taxonomy): domain Eukaryota; kingdom Metazoa; phylum Chordata; class Amphibia; order Anura; family Pelobatidae; genus Pelobates; species Pelobates fuscus. Next base: position 227,419,569 of record NC_086317.1, read on the forward strand.
CCCATCTCAGGATTATTTTGGCCCCTTGATCTCTTCACAATAACCTCTAAGACCACTTACTTGCAGTGGTGCTGATGCAAGCTTGAAAGACAGCCACTAGAGGTGTGTTAACCATGGAAAGGAAACATTGCAGGTTGTATAAAACAGTGAAGGTTTACATTGCATGGTTTAAACTACAAGAAAACTGCCCCAAAACCACATAGTTGAAGTGCTCTGGGTGCCTTTAGTTGTCCTTTAAATAAAAAACATTGGATATTTTCGTCAAACAAATTGGTGTAGACCAGTGGTTCCCAAACTTTTTAGGTTAAAGATGCCCTAATATTTCAGTATTTTTCCAAGGTACCCCGAGTCAAAATTTCTAAGTTGTATATCTGTACAGCGCTGCAGCATTTACTGGCGCTGTAGTGTAATGTACAGTTTTGGTGTTTGAAGGGGTGCTTGTATACATTTATTGTGTTTTAATACAGAGATATGTCTGTATTTGATGTTTGCGTTTGATTGCAGGGGTGTGTCTGAATGTAATGTTCTATTTTAAATGTGGATGTACATTTGTGTGAAGTATTTGTGTTAGATTGCAGGAGTGTGCTGATGTTTGACTGCTTGGATGTATGCAAATACATACTTACACAGATATTCATGCACGTTAACACACATGCATATAAATACACCGACACATACACACAAATTCATATAGACACCGATACACACCGACACATACACACACAAAGATACACACTGACATATACACACACATAGATACACACCGACATATACACACATGCACCCTGACACACACAAACATTGATACATGCCCACGCCATGACACAGATACACACTGACATAAAAACACTCTGACACATAGATGCACATACACAGATGTGTGTGCGCACACAGACACAGAAGCACACTGATATATATATATATATATATATATATATACACACACACACATAGATGCACAACCTGAAACGCACACATATACACACACTCATACACATACAAACACTCACACTCATACAAACACTCGTACTCACACACACTCTCACACTCATACACACACTCAAACTCATACACACACTCACACATGTACAAACACATACACATACTCATACACACACTCACACACATATACACACACGCGATTTTTTTTATATCTCCAACCACCCTCCAACCACCCTCCTGTTAGCTTACCTTATGTGCTAGGAGGAGCCTTACCTTACGGCTTGGAGACCTGCTGCTGTGGGAGTGAGGGGTCTGGAGCTCTTCAAGCTCCTCTCCCCTCACGCTGGGGCTGCCTCCTCTTCCTCCTGCACTGTCTCCCTGCAGGATGCTGGGAGGAAGTGACAGTCTGTCACTTCCTCCCAGCCGGCCAACATTACATGGCCCGATCGCAGTCTTAAATGACCACGGCACTTGACCAGGTCCCTGTTGAGCAGTAATATTTCCCACACAGTTTGGAAACCGCTGGTGTAGATGGCTTCTGGAGGGAAATGAAAATGCTGAAATAATCTACACTGAATCACTTACATAAAATTAGTCTGGCATTATCAGGGTTACCAGAAATACAATATTTCAATCATAGCTAAACTCATGTATATGGCTGCATGACTAAGGTCACAAGTGAAATTTCATTTTTGAAGTGACACTAACTATGCCAGGATTAGATATTGTGATTTTCCTGTGGTGATTAAGTTTGTTCCTTACATTTGTTTGCACTATTGCTGGGGATTGGCGGCTCCCTTAAGATGTAGGAACAGGACTGCTGTAACCTTTTTTCATGACTACTGGAGCAAAGGGACCCTCCACCATTTATGTTCATTACTGCTATTCACTTCATATATGGATGCTAACTTCCTTTCAGCTGAAACTGTTACTCTAAGTCTCCTATGCACAGTATGAATTCTGTTTAACTCCTTCAGATATAATTGTAACATAAGAGTCAATAATCTGCCTAGTTAATTTCTTAACTGTAGAATTCACTGATCATATTTTCAAGTCATCTCCTTTATGTGACAGTGGGTCATGGATGTAAATGTTAATTATATTAGGGCAGACAATATAGAAGTCGAGGTGAGGAATCAGAGCAAATAAGTTAATTAGAGTCAATGTGATGATCTGTACACCTCCCCAGTGCTATTATATTTTTCTTATACTATAGAATAGTTGCCAATTAAATGGCTGGTTGTTAAAAACCAACAAGCATCTTAAAAGCATAATAAACATCACAAGTAGTATGCACCATATGTTTCAGTCCACACAATTGCTCCTGCATACTGAGTTCATTGGATGGAGATCCTCTGCAAAATATATATTTATATATATATATATATATATATATATATATATATATATATATATATATATATATATATATATATATATGTATAATAGAACTTTATATTTCAATATTACCTTGTTTTTTTCAATATGATGCTATTTGAGTTAAAACATTTTTAAGCATATATTTTTCATCAAAAATCCTTCCCACAAACACAATAAAACTAAATAAAAATATTGGATCTTCTAAGAGCTTTGGAGATACCTTTATTATTTAAACTAGAATTCTCCATAGTCGGATGCATTTGTATTAAAGGACCACTATAGTGCCAGGAAAACATACTCGTTTTCCTGGCACTTTAGTGCCCTGAGGGTGCCCCCCTCCCGCCGGGCTCTGGTGTGAGGAAGGGGTTAAACTTACCTCTTTCTCCAGCGCCGGGCGGGGAGCTCTCCTCCTCCTCTCCGCCTCCGATCCTCCCTTTCGGCTGAATGCACATGCGCGGCAAGAGCTGCACGCGCATTCAGCCGGTCTCATAGGAAAGCATTTACAATTCTTTCCTATGGACGCTTGCGTGCTCTCACTGTGATTTTCACAGTGAGAATCACGCAAGCGCCTCTAGCGGCTGTCAGTGAGACAGCCACTAGAGGATTTGGAGGCTGGATTAACCCTAATATAAACATAGCAGTTTCTATAAAAAAAAGGGTTAATCCTAGAGGGAACTGGCACCCAGACCACTTCATTAAGCTGAAGTGGTCTGGGTACCTAGAGTGGTCCTTTAACTTTTGACAGCTACTTTAACAAAGACCAACGTTTTTTGTTGGCTCAATATCTTGATCAAGATGATCATAGTCCAATATTTGCACAGGCAAAAATGAGATCTGCTTTCTGCAAGTGAACTCGAGTGTGACAATTGTAGCCAGCTTTTAAAGAACAGATTGACATCTGCAGGACAGGACATGCCCTAGGATGGCACTGCCACCTGCTCTCTTTGTTAGCTTCAAACCATGTCAGCCTGGGACTGCACAGTCATTAAATAATAAAACTGGGCATTTCTAACAACGTCTATGAATCATGGCCTCGAGCAGTAAGAATGCCTTTAAATGAAGCCATTAAGCAAGGTCAATGATAATTGTACTGCATCCAGAAAAGTATTATTTTTAGGCAACCCAGTCTGCAATTTTTACAAAAATTATTTTCTGTTTAACTATTCCTTTGTTGTCACAATTGCTAGATTGTTTGCAATAATTAGTATTTAATTTTCTTTTTAAATTGTCTTCTATTAAAAGGAAAAACATAGCTTCTGATATTTCATTACACAAATGGGATATATAACTAGTTGGTTAGAGAAGTTTGAAAGTATAATAGTTTAATAGTTTGATCCTTCAATTCCAAGATTGCCAACCTTGAAATAGATTTTTTTTTTTAAAGGATCACTGTTAGAATAATTTTATGGACTTCGACTGCTGTATTTAGCAATAGTTTGCCCCTATGTGGATCCTTACACTGGCTTCCTGTATTCTATAGATGTCAATTTAAAATACTAACCCTTACCTACCAAGCTTTTAACCACTCTAGTTCCTATTATATTTCTTCACTGATTCATAGATATGTCCCTTCTCAGTGTCTCCACTGCACCGGTTACCTTCTCCTTTCTGCTGCTCGCACTCTTACTGCTAATTTGCGCTTGCAAGACTTCTCACAGGCGTCTTTTTTTCTTTGGAATAGCCTGCCTACCCTCAACAGACTTTCTCCTAGTCTTCAGTCATTTAAGAAGTCCATCAAAACTCATCTTTTCAGAAATGCTCATGGCCTCCCAGAGCAATTTCTATTTTACAAACCTGCCTGTTTGTTTGCTACCCTGTTGTGTTTTATACCCCATCTCCTCTAGAGTAGAAGCTTGTTTTAGCATGGTCCTCATCAACCTGTTGTTCTTGTAACATTTTGTAAATGTCTAATTTATTGTTACATTTACATTTTATTAAAGTGCTGCGGAATAATTTGGCGCTTTATAAATACCGATAATAATAATAGTGATGTTTTTTTCTAGAATGGCTATACTATTGCAAAGATCTAGTTGAGTAATCCTTGTTTGCTAGCTGTGCTACCTATGTTTAAAATAAATAGTACTCTTTTTATCTATTTTTCTGGAAATAAAATTTTAGTTAAGAGATTACTATTTGTAAAATCTAAAACCGAATAACATTGCTTCTGGCATTAATGTTGTCATCAAACAGCTGTAGTGGCTTGAGAACTATCTATACGAAAAAATTGTACCAAAGAAAAAATTGCCATTTGAAAAAATTGCCAATTTGGAAAATCTTTCTTAGGCAATTTCTTAAGACGCTTGTAAACTATTCAAAGTCACTGTTTAGCAAAATCTGAAATTGAGGCAGGTTCTACCTTTGCTACAATGCCTGTTGTATTTTACAAGGAAAACCTTCAAGGAATATTTCAGTACTTGAAACTAGATAGGACAGTTTAAGGTTGTAAATGCGGTAGAAGAAAAGACCCACGATTTATCTCTCCATCTTACAATAAAGTAGAAGTTGTGTGAAATATTACTGTAGAGGTTTGTAAATAGCCCATGTCTCATTTTTCTCTCTGAAGTCATTCTGCGAAGCTCCTCACAATGACTGTCACGGCGGAGATGAGAACAGACAGCACAATGTAATGTGTTGCTGAGTTTATAAAGAAATAAAATGAGAGTGTGGAATGTAACGGTATGATTTACATTCCAGGAAAACAAACTGAGCCAATTCTCCAGTGCGTTCTATCAGGGACCAGAAACAAAACACGGCAATGTTGTAAGACCTTTGGGTAGGGTCTTGCTTTAATATTATAGTAATGGCAAACTGTAAGGAAAATTAAAGCTTTTCCTGCAGCTAAAAAACATTTTCTTTGCATTTATAAGACCACATATGTAAACATCAGTTACACAACTAAGTAGACCAAGCAGCAAAGAGTCCAACACTTGTACATACTGGTGGTTCGGAAATTTATAACTAAAATGACTAAGGATATTAGATCTTTATGCACCCTTCTAAAATCATTGTTCCTTGTTTATGTCAGTGTTAAATTTAAAAAAAAAAAAAAATAAAGTTTCAGCATCTGGACCGATAAGTGCCTTCATCTGTTTTGGTTTAAGTACCATTTGGTACACGTCCAACGGCAAATGGGCCAAGCATGTAGAAATTAAAAAAACTAAAAACACAACAACAAGGAAGGTAAGGAATGTGCTGTATGCACAGCTGCCCCTAAATGAAAAAGATGCTAAGCATTCTGAGAAGCAAGAGCTGCCACCTGGCTTCAGGCTGCTAGATACCCAGCCTCTTCCATCCATTACTAATAGTCAACTTGGGGGAGTCAGCCGTGATCTTCCGATACGTATAATGGTAAATGCATGCATTTGCTGGTGTTTTCTCTAGCAGCATATTGATCATGTGTATAGCTATCTGACACTGGCTCATTCATGAAGAATACATCATTAATTTAAAGATCTGTTATAATGTGTAAAGGTTTAGAATGAGATTTTGCAAAACAATTTGCATTTAAAGAGTGCCAAACCTCTGTGCCATTCAAAACCATCACACAAAACTATTTTAACAAATACAGTGTTCACGAGCACACAGACTCTCAAGAGTAATGTAAAGGCAAAATTCTAAGTACAATAAATAAAAGTCTTGCATCAACTCACTCTTACTTGAAATCTATTTGCAGAAATTATCAGACGAAATGCAAATATCCAAAATATAGTACCATTACTCTTATGAGTGTGATTACTGGCATATACTGCAACTTGTTTGTCTTTGTGGAGTTTACCAGATACATACTTCTGGACCAGATCAAATAAGTTGCACTTTATATTTACAGAGCTAGATATATAGCTAGATAGATACATACATAGATATATAGACACACAGACTTGAGACACCTGACTCGTTGAATTGGTGTAATTAGGTAAAGTTCAGCAGACATTTACTATACAGAAAGCTCAGGATCGATCTGTTATACTAAATGTATGCTAAAATAGACAAGTCAGAAAAAAAGTGTAAGATGTTTGTGTATGCAGAGGCATGGAGGGGAGTGCGTGTTTGTTTTAGTGGGGCATTGTCCATGTATCGGGAAAGCTGAGCTAAAGGGTAGGCTTATCCATGAGCCATGAACGTGGCCAGCAAAATAGGTGGAAGGATTTTCTTAATACTGTACAAATATCTCACAGGCAAAGAAGGACTGCACTATTTGTTTATGATAAATTCAATGCAGTCATTTGCTTGTTTTTAGAAAACAGTGTATTAAAATTCCCCTAAAGGGCAATCTATTGAGTACATACGATCCAAGACACGTTCTAGATCTCCTCGTTAAACAAATATCTAACATTTCAATCTATGATGCTTTTATAGCTACCAAGAGATATCACACAGTGTGTGTGATTTCTAAACTATTGCTGGTGTTTACTTAAAGCTCTTGCTTCCTCTCCAAATATTAGCTTTAGGTGGAATTTTTAGATGGCACCAAGCCATTCATTACAATGCAAGAATACATAGCAGGCTTAGCTGCCCGGCACTCATCTGCATGTGTTCCAACTAGAAGCAGATAAGAACAGTGGTTCTGGCTTGACACTTTCCATATGAAAGAAATTGCATCACATTTCTGGAATACAAGTCAGATATGTTACTCCAGGTCCACAGGGATGTGACAGACATTTTAGCTGCAGAGAAAGACAACAGAGATATTCCTCTTAAGCATTCCTCCTTAGAGACATAAAATATTAATAATTACCATTCATTCCAGATAAGAAATTCAATTTTAGTTTACAATTTCATGTGTAGTCACAACATGAAATATGGTACATTGTTTTTTTTTTATTATTGTATTACTATGTTTTCTACTCACGTTTGTAATTTACCATGTGTTTCCATGACAACAACAGACATTCAGGGTCTTTACTGTATTTGGATGTGGCTCTTAATTATGTCTCGATATATTATATCAAATTATTACATCAGGTATCCACACACTAGGGTGTGATTTTTTGTTGTTACACAGTTTTGGAGTGTTGCACCTACCATAAATTACAATTAAATTGAAATCAAGTGTTCAGGTGGATTTCTAAGTTATTTACATGTGTGTATTGGAGAAGACCGGATCAAGAGCAGTTGAGATTTTAGGGGTTAGAAATCCCTTAATGGTATTTATAATTGCATTACTTCAATGGATCTCTGAAGTGGATGGCAAGTTTAAGCTGTTTAAAAATAGGTGATATAAGTTAGTCTTTGTACTTATATAAATATGGTTTATCCATTAAAACACATACTGACCCATGAGGACTGATGTATTATCATTGGCTAACCACTAGATAATTATCAATTACCTTATAACTTTACTTAATGTATCTTGTGTCTACTCAGGAATTAATTTATGATTTCAGTCCATGTTGAGATCAAGGAAAAAACATATCTCCACTAGAAGGTATGAAATTGGATAGCGGGGAGCAGTCCTATGGTTGTGTACTGATGATGGTCAAAATAGGCTGTGCATGGTCCCAGTCCCTAGCAACAATTAATACGCCGTGAGCTCAATAAGGCTGCTCTTGGGTTGCGATGGCCAGGGATAGTCCCTTCTATCACTGGATGGATCAAGGACCCAAACTGGGATTGAGATGTTTCCAAAGGATTTGAGACTAAACTGAAGAACGCACTGTAAATGTAGCGTAATTCCCATAGTTCAATCTCTACTGAGATTATATGATGTTAAACAAAAATAATTAGGAGTGCACTAGTAAGTAATCTTTGATTCACCCATCAAATTGCTCTTGACATGAACACAACTTCCTCAATTCTCTGGCAGTTAGTTCTATAGCAGGGGTTCTCAACCCAGTTCTCAAGAACCCCCTACCAGTCCAGGATTTAGGGATTACCTGGGTGTGTCTAAAGTGTTTAGAAAAAGAAAAGAAAAAACACCTTTGACACACCCAGGTAATCACCCAGGTAATCCTTCAGGACTCTCTAACTTCTTGCACCTCCTGTGAGACTGTTAGCTACCAAACGCAGGGCACTCTATTCTTATGTACTACGATGTAGTGACATCTATGTTATGTTCAACATTCCGTAATGCTTGTTAAACATCAGCGTGCCTGTTAAATTGTTATAGCAGATTATGCTGTGGCTATTTAAAGGAACACTATAGTGTCAGCAAAACAAACATGTTTTCCTGACACTATAGTGTTTAACTAACTATTTAGGTTTCCAGCCCCCATCCTATCACATGGGAAAGGTGGTTTTACCCATCTTTTTTCTCATGCCGCACCAGTCTTACAACTGATGGCCCCGTGTCCATGTCTTAGATCAACAATCTTGTTGATCTTGGGCAATACAATGCATCCCATAGGAAAGCATTTGGAGGCAATTGCACATGTGCAGCAAAATGCTGTTCTGCGCCAATCAACATCTCCTCAAAGAGATGTGTTAAATCAATGGATCTATACGGGAAACGTTCTGTGCCTTCAGGCAGAGTGTGGAGATGATGAACGCCAGTGCTGCAGCAGAGGACAAGGAAGCATCTCTAGTTGGCATTTGAGTGACTGCACCAGAAGTGTTACCAGGCAGCAGTTTGTAAGCACTGCATTTTCTCTGCTCAATAGTGGTTCTGGTGACTATAGTGTCCCTTTAGCAAATTTCTAATTACTTACAAAAAAAAACATAGAAACATAAAATGTGACAACAGATAAGAACCAGCCGGCCCATCTAGTCTGCCCAATTTTAGAAATACTTTCATTAGTCCCGGGTCTTATCTTATATCAAGGATAGCCTTATGACTATCCAACGCATGCTTAAACTCCTTCACTGTGTTAACCTCTCCCACTTCAGCTGGAAGGCTATTCCATGCATCCACTACCCTCTCAGTAAAGTAATACTTCCTGATATTATTTTTAAACATTTGCCCCTCTAATTTAAGACTATGTCCACTTGTTGTGGTAGTTTTTCTTCTTTTAAATATAGTCTCCGACTTTACTGTGTTGACTCCCTTTATGTATTTAAATGTTTCTATCATATACCCCCGTCTCATCTTTCCTCCAAGCTATACATGTTAAGATCCTTTAACCTTTCCTTGTACGTTGTATCCTGCAATCCATGAACCAATTTAGTAGCCCTTCTCTGAACTCGCTCTAAAGTATCAATATCCTTCTGGAGATACACCAGTGTTCTGTACAATGGCATGAGCACTTCCCTCTTTCTAATGCTAATACCTCTCCCTATGCAACCAAGCATTCTGCTAGCATTTCCTGTTGCTCTATTACATTATCTGTCTACCTTTAAGTCATCTGAAATAATTGCCCCTAAATCCCTTTCCTCAGATGTTGAAATCAGTACTCTATCAAATATTCTGTACTCTGCCCTTGGGTTTTTACGTCCAAGGTGCATTATCTTCCACTTATCCACATTAAATGTCAGTTGCCACAACTCTGACCATTTTTCTAGTTTATCTAAATCATTTGCCATTTGGCTTATCCCTCCTGGAACATCAACCCTGCTACATATCTTCGTATCATCAGCAAAAAGACATATCTTACCATCAAGACCTTCTGCAATATCACTAATAAAAATATTAAAAAAGAGAACGGGTCCAAGTACAGATCCCTGAGGTACCCCACTGGTGACAAGCCCATGCTTCGAATATACTCCATTGACTACAACCCTCTATTGCCTGTCACTCAGCCACTGCCAAACCAATTCAACAATATTGGAATCCAGACTTAAAAATTGCAGTTTATTGATAAGCCTTCTATGTGCAACAGTGAAAAAAGTCTTGCTAAGATCTAGGTAAGCAATATCTTCTGCACCACCCTGATCTATTATTTAGTTACCCAATCAAAAAAATTAATAAAATTAGTTTGGCATGACCTCCCTTAAAATCACCCTGTCATATAAAAATAAAATGATCTTGGTAAAAAGTTAGGTATTCAAAAAAGGCAAGTTGTTTGCAAAGTTGCTTCATGCATCTGACTCATATTCTAAAATGTGGTAGAGTGTTCACATCATGTGCGTTGCTGAATTGGAAGTTAAAATAATTCCTGTTGTAATCCGAACATCTTGTTAACCAAGAATAGCAGGAAGCTTTCTTCTGTCCTCTCCCTTCACAAGCGAAATGATGTAAGACATATTCAAAGCCTGCTGGCCTCTCCTGGCATTTTAAGGGAGGGAGTGGTTGTAGTCCTGGGTCAATCAGGGCGAGGAGCGATAAAGTCATATATATATATTTTTCTTTAATTAGCCAATGATAATACCTCAGTCCACATTGGTCAGCATGTGGTGTAATATATATGTTTTTTCTTGTCAGATTACTGCACTCTCCATACTACAAACCTTGGGATGCAGGTTAATTTGGTCACCCTTATACAGATTTACTAATCCAATCCTTTTACACAGGGAGATGGGAACAGGAAGGGCATCAACAAGGTCAAAGGAAGACCTCTTCATCTTCTTGTATTACTACTTCTAGTTGGCATGGTTAGGGTTGGTGAGGCAATCCCTATCTGCTTGTGCTTTATCTGGGATACTAAAGAGCCCCATTGATTTTATATATGTGGTTTTACAAGGTTGGCTGTCAAAGCCAGCTCAAGGTATTTTTTTAAAAAATTGGCTTCAATTGATTTATTTTTTCCACATGACCAGGTAATAGTGAATAACATGAGTATAAATTTGGTTTCATGAAGCCCTACTAAATAGACTTCAAATCTCATTTTTCAACTGACTTTTGTTTGAAAACAATTTGAAATGTCAGATTATGCTAAACTGACCATTTTATTTCAGGCAAACAATAAAAAATTTAGTCCTATGTACTAGCAACAGGAGGGAAAGTACTAGATTCATGACTACCATCTCCTTTCTACTTTGCTGCACATGGAGGGTCTTACCAAAGTGATTGTCATATTGTTATGACGGCATTGTGGTGCAACAGAGCTGTCGAAATACAGAGGGGCAGTGACATCTGAACTTGTAACCGGTGAAATCAAAGTATTCCCTCAACAAAGTAATTGCTTTAGCGTTAACACTAAGACCTATATTATGTTAACTGTTTCAGAACGCGCAGAATTAAATCAATAATAACAATTAACGTATCTTTTGTTGTGCACGGCATAGTGGAAAGACAGTAGAAGAATTCCTGATAGATTGTCATAGATACAGTAACAATATTCATTGTATAGAATCTTACGGACGTGAATTTACTTTGAAGGGGATTTGTAGGAGTCCACTCTCTGAAGCTAGAGGACATCACAGAAATGCAGGCATACTGATGGCCTAAGATATTACATGAATACTAGGGTAAAAGAAAGGGGATTTTAAAACTCTTAGCAGAAATGTCAGTTGAGCCTGAACACAAAATGAGGATCATAAAGGAACAATGATAGCAGCATACAAACAGCAAGTGACAGTAGACAGGAACATGCAATCTACAAGGGCCAAGCAGTTATCTTCTGTCAAATCTGATGTTTATATGTCTTTCACAGACAATAATGTAATGAGAAGTCGAGCCATTTAAACCTTGCCAAAGTCCCAGACATAATCTGTTTTGTCTTATAGGATACGCTAAGTGGTATTTTTTTATCAAAGAACTTACAGGCTTATAGAAAAATAAAAACAATTTCACCTTTCCATAGCATGTATCTGGTATATTATGTACCTTTAGCTAATACTCCAGAAGTTAAGGACATTGAGATAATTAATGTCCCCTTGTTTTAATGTTTCTGTTCACATGTAACAAACTAGATTCATCCTCTTAATGATAAAAAAAAATACATATAGCAAGACCATTTACTGGAAGAGAAAGATACAGATGGACAGATGGTAAAAAGATAGACAGATCTTTGCTATAGGCAGTTGTATATAAGCTAAGGAAAAAAAAAAATACCGGTATATATATATATAAGTGGTATAATTGTTATGTGTAACAAAATATACATCTATACATACACATGTTTGAGGGAAAGAAAACAAAGAAAATACAATACGAGGTATATGGGCACTCAGATCTTGGGATGAAATACATGTTTTGTATAATTTTCTCAATACCATAAACATGGATAAGCTCTATACACACAATGGGGAGCTCATAAACTCATAAAAATCCAATCTAAATATAAACCAGGTAAGGCATTTATAGAAGACATAAGTAGCATGCTCCATGCCAAGTTCATTCAATCCACAAATCCACAGAAAGGATCACTTTGTACCCAATGAAAAACATTTATTAGAGAATTTGGTGGATGACGGCACTGTTATATAAATCAGTCTGAAATCTGTAGATAACGACTGATTGAGGAAAGTGAAATTGCAAAAGCTAAATGGTCACAGTGATATACAGCATCATTATTCATTAACAGGTCGTATTTATTACACTGTATTTTATTATGTATTTCAGACCACATATAGGATGCCATAGAAAACTCTTGCTTAACCCTAAGTACGCTCCATTTAACCAGGTAACTGAGCAGCATATATTGCTGACATTGATGCAGCCTGACGATAAAACTGGATCTCACATAAATGAATGTATCTTGTAATTGTGACATCACTGTAGATAGCTACTTGATAATTTTTCAGGACCATCTAATGACTATGTGAACATTACCGATTGTCTAGGCCAGAGCTGTCCAACCTGCGGCCCCCCAGATGTTGCTGAACTACAACTCCCATGATCCTTTCAATTAAACAGATAGCAAGGGAATCATGGGAGTTGTAGTTCAGCAACATCTGGGGGGCCGCAGGTTGGACAGCTCTGGTCTAGACTCTAGAGTAATAGATCTAATGCACAACAAACAAAGCATTACGGAGCAATATGACATACCTCCATGATAACCCTAAATTGCCAAATACCGTCACAGATACCTTCCCAATAATCTTAAAAGTAATGAAATAGGTTATTCACTAAAATGAGAATTCAAAGTGAATGTCGAATTTAGGGCCGAATCAGCTGAACTGGAAGCGAGTTCGATATTTTATCAAGTTCGGCTATTTTTACCTTGAGTTCGAAATTTACTTTGAATTCATTTTGAATTCTCATTTCAATTAATAATAACTTTGTATGTTAACGTATTTGCCTTCAGAATGATATCTATATCCTTTCTGAAATGCCTTCTTTGACTTGCAACTAATTCTTTATCACGTCCACATTTCTAACCCTTTCCAAAAAGGCACACTCAACCACATGAGCTTTGCCCTCTCCCTCTCCTCTGTCAATCAATACGTCCCATGCATTTAATCATCCTGCACTTGCATCCTTTATGCCAAAAAAAACTGACTTGCCCCTTTCAAACACATATGCTTCCTCTTCCAGATGATATTAGATTGCAAGCTCTTCATCCTAGATTATCCATTGTTTTCAAAAACACACTCTGATAATTAATAGCTTCGATTAGGTTGAAAAAAAAGATTTATTTTAACATACTTACTGCCTTTTAAAAAGTTTTTCTCTAGGAATTAATAAAACTTCCAGCTAATACACATTCCAAGATTGTTTCAAGCAACATTTCACACTGTTAGTTTATAATCAAGCTTCTCAAAAGTATAACATATGACAGTTTGCCAGACTCATGCCTGTCACACTCTCTGCTGCCAACTGGCTGGTGCATATTCTATAATATCTCACAGCATCAGCAACAAGCAGAAAAACTCATGTTAAAATGTTAAGCTTTTAAAGATGCTCCATCAATAAGGTCACAAGATAAAACATGTTTTTATATATAGCAGAGATGTGTGACTAACACATTGAGGCTGAGGTCATCGAGTGAAGATTTAACACTTTCAAAAATATTAATACCATATTTTAGCTATTAAAAAAAAAACCTGTATCTATAACCAGAATTAATTGAATAAAACTCACTGTATGGAAAGTTAACATTTTATTGCACCTTAATCATTTAATACAGACAATTTAATTACTTTTCTGTATTTATATGGTTTATTTAAACATGGCTTGTTTTCCACCAGTATCAGTAATTTGTGTTTTGTTTATTTTTATTTTTGTATCTTTTTATAAAAGCAAAGTAATCGATTCTTGAGGTATACGGGAACAATAAGCTTTTAAAGCAGTTTGTACGATAAGTGGTTTATCTCTTTGGTGGACAACATGATTCAGGCTCCCATTTGTGCAATAGTGACATATTTTAATCTCACTGTAAAATACAAATACTTATCATCTACCACATCTTAACTCTTAGCTTATTGTGGATAGTATGGCACTGATTAGGTATGCAGTATTCAATAGTTTATATCTTTATAAAAATTAAGATTGGCCCCAGTAATCATTCAAAGAGTAATAGCTTTCCCTTTAGAACAAGAGATATCCAAACTAAAACTAAATACTTTTATACCGAGATCTATAATATCATATTCTGGTGAATTTTGCAGGCTTTTTTGTTTCTATACCCGAGGCTTATATGATAGCACAAAGCAGACTTGAAAGTAAATATTGGAAGGTGGTAAACTGGTTCTTGACTGTGAGCGTGATCCCACACCAGCATTGTGCACCTTAATCATGGCATTCTTCACCATTTCACTACCAGAGCGATACAATAATACAAACTAAACATGAATATTCTGTAGAAATGACAAAACCTGGCATGCACAAAGGAATATGCAGCTGACTGTATGAGAGGAAGATATGTCAATATTTACTTAATGAGCAGGACAATAGCTTCACAAAAGCACACAAAAGCAGTGCAACGGTTCAACTAATAATTCTATTATTATAAGACATATGTAAAAATATAAATTATGATGAAAGCTTATTTATTAATACCAATAGATAAAGATGAATGCCATCATCATGACATCCCAAATTACCAAAGGAAACATAAGTACCTCTTAGTGATACAGGTATTACAACAATGATAGCTACTGTTAAAGAAGTTTATGTCCAGATAGGGCTATAAATAAAGGGTATGCAAAATGCAATTATAGGAAAAGGAGATAAGACACACCTGTAAAATGTAATGGCACAAAAAAAAAAGACTTATATTACTCCATGAGTATATACAATAAGATGTGAAAATCATTGGAGGTAACATCATTTGCAACACTAGATTGCAAACATTTACACATATATTGGCATAATTCTGTAATAACACTAATATGTTAATAATGCTCCTAGAAAAATATCTAATTAAGTGCTATTATGGATGGCAATGCAAGCCACATTTTTTTATTATTATTTTTTGTTGTGAATACATATAACATTTAGCTGACAATTCACAAGCTTACATCTCAGTACACTAAACACACTTTATCTTTCATAAGAGCAACAACCCCATAATACCATTGCATGAATATGTCCTCAACTACAACAAATACGCCAAACGGATGCAAACTGCAAACACAAGACTGTTAGCACACATTGCATTCATCAGAATTAAAATACAAAGACATAAAGCAGACACTGGCACAGACAGCACATTCTTGCACAGGCAACTCATCATCTCTGAATGTATCAGCCTTCTCTCCTTCCAGCACCCAACCCAAGAGAAGTGAAAGGGTTAACTACCTTGCTCTGCAGAGTAGTAGCTGGGAAGGGTGAAGCAGACCAGGCAGGTGAGAGCGCTGCACAGCCCCATGCTGTGTGTGGATAGCCAGGGATACTGATGCTGGTGCTGATGCTGCTCTTGCTGCTGTTTGTAGCTCCCAGTCCGGATCCAGGCTGCTCCATAATAGGAAGGGGGAGGCGGGGCCGGAGCCGGGGTGCAAGCCAATGAGAGAGAGGATGAGGAGGGAGACAGCACGTGCTGGGGATCTGCGAGGAGAAGACAGAGAGCAAAGGGCACAGGGCGAGCAGGGGAGCGGGGCACGTGGTCATAGTGATAATGGAACGCTTTGTAACCCGCACAGAACGCAGCAGGACGTTCCAAGGGTGTGTGTGCATTTTGGGTGAAATAGTGTAAGTAAAGGTTTATTTTAGGAGTGAGTGTATTAATGTGTTCAGCGTGACATGCATTGTGAATGGCCAGTGCGAGGGAAAACTGATAGAACAATGCGCAGAAAGGGTTAATAGACATGCTGGAATGGATAGCAATGAATGATAAAAGGGACAGTGATGCTATTGGAATTTCATTCAAAATGCACAGCACAGTAGAGCATCTATGGGCTGCATTGTTACCGAGATGCGATGAATGAAAAGGGAGTTAAGGATCTCAAGTGAGGAATCAATTGAGGGTTGAGTCAATAAAGGGTGCCAGTATATTGTATTAAAAACTGCAAGCAATAAAAAGGTGAATGAATACCTTTGTCTTATGCACTTTACGAACTCCATCCCATTCAATCAGTGTTGTCTCTTGTTACCGGATACCCCAGACCCCACAACATTGGGAATTCAGGGCATTATGACTGTATAGAGACATGAAAAGGGTTAATTCACTAAACAGTGCTGTATGTCTGTAGGTTGAGATGACAAAGGTTCATCTACGTACAGTGATTTAAGGAGAAATTAATATTAAGGAGACAGTATTAACTAACTGTTTTTGGTTAGAGAAACCCTTCCTCTTCTGCCCTCTTCCCCCCTACAACTTTGAAAAACTAAAGTTAAAATGTACCTCTGTCCCAGCGCCAAGGTCAAGTTATCCCCTTATCTTGATCCTACTCTGCTGACTTCACTCCCCCATCCCCATTTAGCTGGAGGGGGAAGGATGTAGGAGCAGGGAAGACCAAATGGAGGACATAAGGCTACCATCAGAAGCCTGTCACTGTCCAGTATGCACAGAACTGACATTAACCATCCCGGGGCTTGCCAATGACACCCTGATGTCGCAGACAGAGGAGGAGTTATATCTCCATAACCAAAGTTGTAAATTATGTATGTGCAACCTTTCATAATGAAATGCACATGTATACTTCAGGCATCATGACCACTTCAAATCACTGAAGTGGTCATGGTGCTTAACGTAAACCCTGTTCTGCAAAATGGTTTGTTCACTGCATGCTGTCTTATGGAAATTGAAAAGTGAATTGCATTATTTACTTTTTTTTCTTTTTCCACAATTCACTGTTAAGTGGTTCTTTATGACCAAAATGGATAGTGAACATAAATTATACAAAATACACACAGACATATATGTATAGTAAATACATTGTTAAACACAAATCTGCACACACCAATCAAGTTATAAGATTTGCTTTTCCCACAGAAATCTCACATTTGCTGTTACTACTGCAAGGGATTCTGGGTGGGCATATGCAAATTAGTTCAACAAAGAACCATCTTTTTACCTAAGTATTTCTCTTCATACATGAATTCCTTAGAGCTGTAAACAACAGCTTTGAAACTCAACTCAGGAAGAGGTTAAAGCCAGAGAGTGAGTGAGAGAGACCACACACACAATATATATATATATTATATATATACCGGCACTCTAAGGATTTTCCAATTCAAAAGCCTTCTTTTATTCTGATTGGTACATCAACATTTCAGCTCCCCTAAGGAGATTTTCATAAGGTCCGGATGAAAGCTCCTAAGGGGAGCTGAAACGTTGATGTACCAATCAGAATAAAAGAAGACTTTTGAATTGGAAAATCCTTAGAGTGCCGGTATCGTTTCTTTCTATATGATTCAGCAACCAGAGCATCAGGTACCTTTAATTTTTGGTTGGAGTGCAGCTGCTTTCTACATTTATATATATATATATATATATATATATATATATATATATATATATATATATATATAATGTTGAAAAGAGCACTCCAGAGGATTTGTTTAGCAAACTTTATATGTGATACCAAATAATCAGCGTTTCGACCCAAAAGGTCTTTGTCAAGATGTAAATATAAGTGAGTAAATCGTATATATAGGGCATCATTTATAAAGATAATCACTTACCCAGTGCAGGTGGGATCCCCAGATCCCTGAGTGAACGCTGTACTGTGCGCGTGTGACCGGCGTGTGACGTCATCATACCACGACCGGAAGGTCAAAGAAGGCGTCTGGTTGCCATAGTGACGCGGTATTAAAAAAGTGCATGTAAAGCGTGCATTCCAATCAGAGTAAAATGTGAATAAAATAAGTAAGGAGGAAATACAGAAAGGGTGGATAGATGTATGATACACAACTGATCTATCAAATCATACGAAAAATGGCTATTAAATGAAAAGCCCACACCAATGGAATACAGAAGGAATGCTTGAATGAGGATGTAATCATGTGTGGATGGATGGGGTGAATGGGGAGTGGATGTGAGTAAAGCAAAAAAAATGAAATTATGTTTGTGCCCAAAAGTAAAACAGGAAAATATGAAAAATATCCCTGTAAATAATGGAGGAAAAGGGTGATAAAAAAGTGATGTGTAAATGAGAGTGAGAGGAGATAAGGAAAGAGTGTAATCGTGAGAAATGAAGAGAAGAGAGTGGAGAGGCGTGGGCTATATACAAACATAAGTGCATATATACATATATAAAGATAGATCAATGACTTATATGGCAGGGTAGAGAATAATACAGTCAAATGAACATGAACATATTACTAATGTCTGAACAGAGAGCAAAACAAGCTTAGATGGAATATGAAGATATTTACACAAAAGTAATATGAATAGTAATCGTAATAAGAATAATGACATTGTTAAAACTATGGCCACAAGAATCAATAAAAGTATAAGGGAGAGAGATATAGATATAAATATGGAAATGTGCAAATGAATGGTCTGAACATAAACTAATGAAGAAGAAAGATATACGATATACTCACTTGTATTTATCTATATATACAATATACTCACTTGTATTTACATCTTGACAAAGACCTTTTGGGTCGAAACGTTGATCATTTGGTATCACATATAAAGTTTGCTAAACAAATCCTCTGGAGTGCTCTTTTCAACATCCTGTATTTATCCACGCTGTGCAGCACCGAGGTTTATTTCAAAAAGTCTTTAAAGGTAGAGTGCCTGATTTTCTTATTTTTTCTTATTTTCTTCTTTTATATATATATATATATATATATATATATATATATATATATATATATATATATATATATATATATTAAAAATACATTGCTAAACACAAATACAAACACTAGTCAAGCCATACGACTTGCTTTTCCCACAGAAATCTCACTTTAACAGTGCTCTCACTACTTCAAGGGATTCTGGGTAGGCAAATGAACTCAACAAAGAACCACATTTTTGCCTCATAATTCCACTTTATACATGGATTCCTTGAAGTATGTGCCTGCTGTATACAACAGCTTTGAAACACAACTCAGGAAGAGTAGCAAAGCCAGTGAACTACTCATGGACAGCTGTTTCGTTGTTAAGGCACCTCATCAGCATGAGGTTGGCTACTGGCTACTGAGTAGCTAACCTCATGCTGATGAGTTGCCTTAATAAGTCTGGTAGCCCCTGGGATGACTTCTTTCTACAGGCTGCATATTCCACTCATGTATCAGGAGTCTGCATCCGACGTGACACTCATATTATTGTTGTTCAGATTTCCATGTTTATTTACAATGCACAGGAAATTCACTTTTGTTTTACCATGCAGCTTCTTTGTTGAGTGAAGCCTTGGCATGTGGACTGTCTCTCCTTGTGTCAACTTTTGATATTTTATAAAGATGCTACCTCATGGAATGCCTGTTGTATTTGTTCACATTTTGCTTAAGTAAATAATTAGTGTGAGAATGTGAACCCCAATAAAACTTTTAAACTTCTGTAAATCTTAGATCAGCTTGTTGAAGAGAGTCTCTCCTGAGGGGGCCATGCTTAGCCACACTTCTAATGTAATCATGTTTTATCCTCAAGTAAATATGATAATGTGAGGGCCCCGAGGACTGCATGGTCCTGAAGCTTGGACTGGGTGCAGAGCCTGATCAGAGCAGACCTCCAGCAGGAAGCCAAACTCAGTTCCCTTTCTGTGAAAAAAAGTATGTGGTTAAGTTTTCATCCCATATATAACTTTTAGCCATTTAATTTGTATGTTGACTACTCCTTTTGTGGATTTTTAATTGTGTTTTCATTGGGGTGGGAGGGAGAGAATGCGAGATGTTGAGAAATGACCTTGAATTGTGCTCTGCGGAGAAGTTGCATGTTTCTGAGAATTCTGAGTCTAAATGTACCTGATATATTAAAGATTAATTTTACAGGGAATGCTATAAATGCAGCTTTCTAAATGTACAAGTGATGCTGTAAAAGCAGCCTCTAAGAAGGGTACTAATTTAATTCTGTTTGTTGGCAAGTCCATGAACTTATGAACTTAATTACCGTAATTTGTAGTTTTATTTCACTGTAAGAATGAGAGTGAGGACCTGTGACAGTGTATATGAGAGAACATGTGTATCCGAAAGTCTGTTTCTTGAGTACATTTCAGTGTGTGTCATTGAGAATTTGTGATGTCTAAATGTACCTGTCATAGTGTCCAAATGTGTCTGTTTATGTCATAAGTAGCTCTTAAATAAAAATAATGCATATATATCTCATTTGAGCATTCTTTGATATTAATCAAAAAAATTCTACATTTATGGTTATCACTCTTATATTTTGCATGTGATGTATTACAGCTTATGGATGTCCCTGAATATATTCCTATTTCTGATCTAGTTGAAACCATATTAGGGATCTTTTAAAAGTGCCGGATGCCATTTTGGATTGATTAGGATTGTCTTTAAGGAGCTAATCTGAATCAGTTTCTAGATGGTATTGCAAACTAAAGGATATTGAAGTTGGTTAATTTTATCACATGACAAAACTCCAGTAGCTCAGATCATAAACAGAACAACCACTCAAAAAACAGTTGCACGTTCCACAAAAGGCCCTGCCAGTCTAAGCTCCTCCTTTTTTTTTGCTGCTCCTGCTGCACAGGTTAGCATATTTTGTCCTTGTATTAAGCTTATTTTTATATTGTATTGTCACAGTTTAATTACCTTATCTGCTTTATATTAATGTTTATTTAACACCCACTTCTGTCTGCCTTTCCTATATATTTTCCTTCCATACTTCAGGTATTCAAGTGGTCTGGGTCTGGGGTTCTAATCCCCTCTAGTTTTATTTTGTTTAAGTGGACACTGTAGTCACCAGAAAAACTACAGCTTATTGTATTTAGAATATGTAGAATCATTCCCTTCAGGCTTTTTGCAGTAAACACTGTCTTTTCAGAGAAAATGCAGTGTTTACGTTACAGCCTAGTGATAACTACACTGGCCACTCCTCAGATGGAGTGCTTCCTGGGGCAGTGCTGTACACTGTGCGGTACTGCCATTCAGTGTCTCCACCCTCTGGATGCAGACTCTGAACTTTCTCCATAGAGATCAATTGATTCAATGCATCTATATTAGGAGATGCTGATTGGCCAGGGCTGTGTTTGACTTGTGCTGGCTCTGCCCCGATCTGCGTCCTTGACAGTCTCAGCCAATCTTATGGGAAAGCATTGCGATTGGCTCACAGAATCACTTCGGATGATATCAGCTGTAAGCAGGCTTGTCAGGGGCAGAGACAGCAACTGCAGACTTAAATACAAGTAAGATTTTACTATACTTTGGGAGGCAAAGGTGGGAGATGGGGGGAGGGGCTAGATGGTGGTTTTAAACTATAGGGTCAGGTATACATGTTTGTATTCCTGACCTTATAGTGTCCCTTTAACTACTGGACTGCTGTTTTTGTGCCCATTCCAGCTTCTACATTTGTATAGGTACCTCATGCTCAGTATTTGACTTGCTATGTTCTGCCACAGAGAGAAATATTACAGCAAAAATACGTTGTCTATATAATTATAATACATAAATATATATATAGTACCTTGCACACAAGCTATCAATAGTTGCACAAACCGGGTGCATTACCAGGGCCAAAGATATCCAGAATACAAATAGTATGGCTGCACTCACGGATATTGTCTTCTTAAAATATAGCTTTTAATGAAGTTCCATAAAAGAAATCGACGTTTCAGTCCATCATGTGGACTTTCATCAGGATATCCTGATGAAAGTCCACATGATGGACTGAAACGTCGATTTCTTTTATGGAACTTCATTAAAAGCTATATTTTAACAAGAAAATTTCTGTGAGTGCAGCCATACTATTTGTATTCTAATTATAATACATGTCTGAATTATGCCTGGAAAAGACAGTGCTTATTGGATACAGATGTATTGTGCCAAATGTTACTGTTACCATAGTAGGTGTCCTCTGTTACACACGTTACACCACCTGGGGTGAACCCCCAGTTTATCATACTTATCTTCTGCTGAGGCAAATTTGCAGGTGTGAGCCCCTTGTTATGGTATCTTACTACTCTTTCCACATAAGAGTAGCATCTACAGACCATTTATTTGCTGACTAGGTACACCTCTGGCATATGACTGGGGTGAGTCCCTATTGTTGATTCCTGCCATTATTGGCAACAATTGCGAGGGTGAGCCCCTCTACAGTATGGTATCACCTCCCCTGGACAGGAGCTATTGCTGTTAGCCCCCATTACTATGAGACTTTCATGTCTCCCATATCACTCACGGGAAACTTTTGTATTTTAGAGTGTGAGCCCCTCTCACATTGGCACTTATTAGATTGACACTTTTTACACTAAGCAAGAGGCACGTAGTAATATTGCCGTTGTTCTGGATGAGCCCCAGTTGTACCTGGAGTTTGGCACACTGTGTGCTTTGCAGACTGCTTGGCTATGTAGAATACGCTGCTGGGTCTACTCAGTCAGCTAGCTTACATACTATACTTCACTACACTGGCCCTCTCCCTGCATCTGGATCTGAGTGCCAGTCGTGAATAGGCCCAACACTTGATCCGTGTGTTGGGCAATACTAAAGGTTCACTGTTTGCTGTATTGCCCAAGGAATCTCTACTGGGGATCGACACCAAGCTTCCAAAGAATGGGAACGCAGTCTCCTCACGGACAAGAGACTTGATCCATGTTTGCCAAGGCATGGTTCAATACACACTGGGCTGAAATGGCTTCTTCAGCAACATCTTTCGGTTCGAGAACAAGAATTAGGATTACCAACTGGTCATCAACACGTGCCAGTTGCATGGCTACATCATATACCGGCATTTCATGATGGATGTAAATGACCATTTACAGGACCTCCTCTCGCTAATGACTGGTTCACCTGGCTGGACTTAAATGACGCGTACCTGTTGGTTCCAACCGCGCAAGGGAGTCGTCACTTTCCTTTAGTTTGTTTTTTGGGGATCGGGCATGCCATGTCACAATGTGGTGTTTCATGAAGCTGCTGAAGCTGGTTATGGCGCAACTTCAGTACACAGACATCCTGTGCCTTCTCCACCTGGACGATTTACTGATTTTCTATGACACAGTGTCCAGGCTACACTCTCAGGCGAAATTTATTGTTCAAGTTCTGGAATCTGAGGGCTTCGTAGTAAACAGACAAAAATTGACACGCGACCACGGGGTGCCCTCTAAGCAGAGCTATGGGCGGAACTCCGCTAGTGGCTGCTTCACATGCAATGGAATGGCATGGCGATATTCGTTCCTTCACTGGAATTTATTGTGAAATCAGATGCCTCTGGGGCTGGAGAACTTCTGTGGATTCTTCCACAGGAGGTCTTATGCTGAAGTATGAGACCAATTTGTACATATATTGTCTGGAAGTGATCTTTTGCCATACATCTGCCACCTAGGCGGAGTCAGATCCTGGGTCCTGTCAGAGGCAACAAAAGACATTTCCAAGTTCTGTCTCTCGCACACCATCTCTTTTCGAGCAGAATATCTTCCGGGGATCACCAACCTCATAGCAGTCTGGTTCTCTCACCACCGACGGGACTACAATGACTGGCGTCTAGATGGCTCAATTTTTCCATGCATTACCACCCTTCAGGGATCCATTGCATGGGGATCTATTTGCCTCCAGGACCAACCGACATCCTTCCGAGGTACTTCAGTTGGCTCCCGGATCCATTACACTAGCCTCCAGAGAGAGAGTCTCTCCTTCTCATCGCTCCCCTCTGGCAGAGCCGACTGTGGTTTCCAGATATATTGGAACTACTTCATAACCTTCCTCTTCTCTCCATCATTCTTCTTTCTACTAATGGGAACTCGCAGGGAAAAATACCCTCTTGTGATAGGGCAGATGCTGGACCTATTGGCTTTCAGCGGATCCTGATAGGTCCACAGGTTTTCGCGATAGACTAAGTTTCTTTTATGGGACTCATAGGCTCTCATAGGCTACGGACACCAGACGATGCTACATCTCCGCTTGGAATTCTTAGAGTAATGGGCATTTGGAGAGGGGTTAGGATCCTAGGATCCCTTTACAGCATCTGTTTCTTTCATCCTGTACTATCTGTGCAATCCATTCTAGCTAGGTTGTTGATATCGGTCTATCAACGTGGTGTGCTCATCTATATAGACTCATGTTCCCTCGCAAGGCATCCCAATGGGTCAGGACCCTCATTTCGGAAAGTATTAAGTTGTTCAAACCCCTTGCATCTACATATTCTCCCCTTTGGGACGTGGACATGATGCTGCATTTACTTTGGCGTTTGCAAAACAATACAGGTTTGTCTCTTCTACTACTTTCGGCTGAGCTTATGATATTGTCATGTCTCATTTCCTTCTGTCGCATTTTGGATGTTCGACATGGATGTTTATTTTCTTCTCTCCCTGTGGTGTATCCTTTTCTATCTTGCGCCATGATACATCAGACTCTACACCAGTTTTTATCCATTCTTTTAGGCAGCCCCGCAATCTGGTCTCTACTACGACTTTAGCTAGTAGAATTCGCTAGCTATTGTCTAGGCTGTGTGTTGCAGGCTGTTTGCTGACCTTAGGCAATGTGGGGTTTGGACATGGGAGAACTATTTTGTGTATTTTACGATAGACATTCTTCTCACACTTATTATACAATGTTAGCATAATCTACAATTGTCTCCTAAATATTACCTCAGAATTTCTGAAAATTTACAAGATTTCCCACGTTAAATTTAGTGCTCACACATTTTTCATTATTATATGCTTTATATATTATTATACTTTTTTATCATTGTAACTTCTGTGTTTGTGTTTGAACTGTACTGCAAAAAACAAAACAAACAAACAAACAAAAAAACAACCACTTGCTGCATAGCACCATCTCTTGCCTTCCTCTTCCAAAATGAAGATGGCGAGGATCTGGGAATTACAGAAGTACTATGAAGTGCTTTTTTTTTTTTTTTTGAGTGTGTAAATTTTCAGTAGGTTTACTGCGTCAGCCTTGTATGCTTACTCTCACTAACCCTCTGGCTCCTCCACATTCAATGAAAAAACAACAACTGAGAAGCACTTACTAGAGTGAATGGAACCTCCTGTTGGCTTACATTCACCTGCACAAGTTAATTATATTTTTCTTGAATGGGAAGCAGCCAGCTGATCAGTGTGGGATTATGCATGCTGTTGTACCACGGCAGTTGGCAGTGGAATGGGACAGCAGTAATTGTCCTTACTATAGCTGCTACAGAAATGCCATACATTGCTGTAGGAATGTTTGTGAAATTAACCACTTCAACACCAAACTCTAGCGTAAATGTTTTTATTTTTTCATGTATTTAGCAGAATGAGATTCAGACCATTTAGCCTCACTCACCCTTATTTATACACTAGTTATGATTACCAGCCTGTAGAGGAACAAATGTATTTGCCTGTAACCACTAGTCACTGATATAATGCCTGTAAATTTGCTGAAAACGTGAGCTCAACCCCCCAGATTTCATATAATGGGAGTTTCAATTAGTCATATTGTACCTATAGTTAGGGAGTTGGGAAAGTAAATTGACTCCATCATTTCACTGTCAGCATTACATTAGCATTTCAGAGATTGATAAAGTTTGGTATATATTAAATACCTTTATATTACCTTCTTTTTACATTCTGTTTCCCTTTTAGTTAGCCACATTGGTAGTAATGGCTTCAAGGTCCTTACTAATACATGTAGCAAGGTATTAGAGCAATTTTATTTATTTGTCTTTGCACACCTATTGTGTGTGATAAAATTTGCCTTTTGGCTTGCATACTAACATTTCGGACCATGTGTTAAATATTGTGCAATAAAATACAGTGTAAAGCTTTCCATTTCCCAAATAATTTTATGCTAAACGAATAAGTGACACATACATTTTGTGTAAATTGAGAGGTGGGTCAAGCAAGTCATGACAGGCTCCCTTTAAATACCAGTGATAGTTTTCTAAACTACAAATGACTCAGACAAACTGAGACATACTTTCATATTCTTAAAGGGACACTAGGCACACAGACAACTTCAGCTAATTGAAGTGGTCTGGGTGCTGTGACCCTTTTGCACTTAGTGCTGCAATGTAAAACATTGCAGTTCCAGAGAACTGCAATGTTTACACTGCAGCTCTAAGTCTGCCCTCTGTGGCTGTCTAACAGACAGCCACTAGAGGGCTTCTAGAATCCAAACTGACTTTTGGTCCGTCATATGACGCTGGACGCCCTAACAGACCTCCAGCATCAGATTTTCCCCATAGGGCATGCGCATTAGGTCTCCCCCGTCGGCTGATGTCGGGGGGAGCGCAAGCGGAGCCTGACCGAGCGCCGAGGAACATCGGTGCTGGATTCAGGTAAGTGGGTAAAGGGGTTTTAACTCCTTTAGCCCCACGGGAGGGGGGGACCTATTAACCCTATAGTGCCAGGAAAAGTAGTTTGTTTTCCTGGCACTATAGGATCCCTTTAATTCAAATTCAAATTATTCTGAATCACAAGCCATGAAGAATGTTTTTCTATATTTTAGCCATCTGAGCGCCAGATCATCACTTCCTATCCATGTTCTCATATTACCTTGTTTTGAATCTGTTTTTCTTGTGCTATAAATTGTATTGCCATTTGACCACTCTTTAGGGGACACACCAGTAGCACTTCACTGAGGGTCATTGTATAATTTACCTCCCATAAATGGAAAACACAACCATAAAAACTTTTACATATGTTTTGGTTGGCAGCTTGCATTTTTATTTAACCCCTGTAGCACGTCATGTTCATTTTAAACTACCTTTAAGCCTTTCCACTGTAAAATTTTCTTTTATCAGTAGGTTATTTTCAGAATCATTGTATCTTGTTTACTGTCCTTCCTACTAACTCTTGGCCTATAGCTAGTTAACAAAACAGAGAGAAATAGCGTTGTGTTTCTTTCAAACCGAGTTTACTTTTACGAATAGTTCTGTTCAACTGCAATACAATCAGATATACTAAGATTACAATATGTATTTACATATTACGCTTTGAAGACAAGTATGATATTAAGTAGACTTACAGGTATATATATATATATATATATATATATATATATATATATATATAAAAAAGGAGAAAGTTCTTGCACTCACGCTGTAATATGCCTTGAGAACCGGGTGCTTTGCCAGGGCTTGAATATCCAGAAAATCCAACAAGGTAGCAGCACTCACGGAGTAATTTTAAAATCCAATCTTTATTTAGAACATGTTAAAATGAGGTCAACGTTTCAGTCCCACAAACAGGACTTTCCTCAGGACCAAACACATTTAATACATACAAAAAATCAATTTATATACAAGAATACATGACATAAACGAGCTTACCCTCAGGTGAAGTGCATTTCCTGATCGGCGTCCTGTGCCGCCCTGTGCGCATGTGCAAAACAGGCTCCGCCCATATGACGTAATAACGTCATCACGCCCGTTTCCCTGACGACCGGACGCTAACGTGGTCACCATGGGAACGGAACTACAACTGCCGAGATCAATAAAAAGAATCACCTTAGCCGTGAGGGGACAACTATTGAGAAATGATTGTAAATAAAGTGCATTAATTATGTGATTTGCTGGTAAACATTCAGGTGAATAGGGCAACCACTGTTGCTGATTGTAAGTGTTGTCAATATAAAGTGCTAATAGCGAATATACATTAAAGTGCAAGTGCTTATATTGTTAATACAGTGAAACTAACAAATATTGCATACTGTGCAAAATGTGGCATGTGTAAAGTGCTCAAAACATATGCATAAAGTGCTATAAAGGTATTTTATAGGTGTATTTTATAAGGGGCTAATCAACATCACATAATGTATATATCATCATTGCTTAATTAAAAAACATTAAAAAGATTTAAAAAAAGCGTATTCTTTTTAACAGTAATGACTTGGTGCATATAATAACTCCCCAGGAAGCCCTATAGTGTCCGCGATCAAGGGAGTAATTGAAGAACTGGCCAAATGGCTAGATGCACTCTTTAAAGAACCAGTCGAAGCATTGGAGACTTGTATAAAAGATACGCCGACTCTCTTACAAAAAATCAGCAAAATTACATTCCAAGAAAACAAACCTATTTTAATCACTATGGACGTAAAAAGCCTATATACAGTGATCCCACATATGGAAGGGGTGGAGGCTATGAGGTCGGTTTTAACCCATTCTTCATTATACAAGGGCCCTCCTATAGAATTCGTTTTGGAGGTATTAACATTAGCACTGGAACAAAATTATTTCCGCTTCGAGCAAGAGTGGTTCTTGCAAATATCAGGCACTTCCATGGGGGCGGCTATGGCCCCCATGTACGCCAATGCGTACATGTACGTCTATGAACGAGAAAATATTTTATCAACATATGCCCACTTGATCCAAGGATACTATCGCTTTATTGACGATTTGTTAATAATATGGAACGGCACACTCATTGAGGCACACCAAATGGTCGAGCAGCTAAATTCACTACCAACACCGATTAGACTAACGGCAAATATTAGTCCTATCAAGGTGCAATACTTGGATGTTGAGTTGACTGTTGGCGAACATAGTATTGAATACAGTCTGTATACCAAAGATACGGACCGAAACACTCTACTCCATGCGCAAAGTGCACATCCGGAGCCATTGAAAAGGTTGTTACCCAAGGCACAATACCTTAGGGTTATGAGGAACAACTCTGATGAGACAATAAAAGAAACACAGATAAGCGTGGATATTGCAGCGTGGATATTACGAACAAAATTTAAATAAGGCCCTAGAGGGTGCTAAAGCACCACGAGCTAATAAAGAGACAAATCCACCTCAGCAGTTAGTCCTTCCGATGACTTATCATATGTTAAGTCCTCAAATTTCAGCTGTCGTTCGAAAAAATTGGAGAATTGTGGCTACTGATGACACGCTCCCTAAGGTGTTTCGTGAAAGGCCTCTTATTTGCCATAAGAGGAATAAGAATTTAAAGGACATTTTGGTACATACAGACCCATTCAAAAGTTACACCAAAGAAAATGACACCCAAAAACGGGGATCGGTACGTTGCTTGGGGTGTGTAACATGCGGACACATGACACCTTCCAAGATGTTCAGTCACCCACATACAACGAAGAAGTACACCATACAGCATACCATCACTTGCAAAACGACGCATGTGGTTTATAAACTCACATGCCCCTGTGGATTGGCATATGTGGGCAAGACTGAGACCGCCCTGTGTGAGAGGATAAGAGGCCACCGCTCTAGTATTAGGTTAGCCTACAGGGACGGCCAGTCAGATAAGCCGGTGGCTAAGCATTTTTTACAATTTAAACACCCACTTGCTTCATTGAAATTTTTGGGTATAGACCATGTACCCGTATCACGCAGGGCTGGTGACCGTGGGAAAGCATTGTTGAACCGGGAAACATTTTGGATTTCGGAGTTGGACACGGTGTCTCCAAAGGGACTAAATGAAACTATATCGTACCTTTCATTCTTATGAACCTTATCTCCAGCTTGAAATGTTTTTATTATGATTAATGTAGTTGTTTTACCCTAACAAGAAATTTATTTGGGTAGAGTTGTACAGTAGAGTGCAAAATATATAACATAATAGGAAGAACAATGGCACACAGATTGGATAAAAAAGGCAAAATTCTGAAGAATAAACTTTGTTGTAGCCTGTTAATCTTCCCCTATGTAGTCCTAAGAGATATATATAACCATACAGCATGGTCTATGATAGATATCCTGAGTTTATGCTGTGTGTATTAAGTGGTAGAGAGTTATATATGCACCAAGTCATTACTGTTAAAAAGAATGGGCTTTTTTTAAATCTTTTTAATGTTTTTTAATTAAGCAATGATGATATATACATTATGTGATGTTGATTAGCCCCTTATAAAATACACCTATAAAATACCTTTATAGCACTTTATGCATATGTTTTGAGCACTTTACACATGCCACATTTTGCACAGTATGCAATATTTGTTAGTTTCACTGTATTAACAATATAAGCACTTGCACTTTAATGTATATTCGCTATTAGCACTTTATATTGACAACACTTACAATCAGCAACAGTGGTTGCCCTATTCACCTGAATGTTTACCAGCAAATCACATAATTAATGCACTTTATTTACAATCATTTCTCAATAGTTGTCCCCTCACGGCTAAGGTGATTCTTTTTATTGATCTCGGCAGTTGTAGTTCCGTTCCCATGGTGACCGCGTTAGCGTCCGGTCGTCAGGGAAACGGGCGTGATGACGTTATTACGTCATATGGGCGGAGCCTGTTTTGCACATGCGCACAGGGCGGCACAGGACGCCGATCAGGAAATGCACTTCACCTGAGGGTAAGCTCGTTTATGTCATGTATTCTTGTATATAAATTGATTTTTTGTATGTATTAAATGTGTTTGGTCCTGAGGAAAGTCCTGTTTGTGGGACTGAAACGTCGACCTCATTTTAACATGTTCTAAATAAAGATTGGATTTTAAAATTACTCCGTGAGTGCTGCTACCTTGTTGGATTTTCTATATATATATATATATATATATAGGCAAAATAGAATCACTTGTCTGCTTCTGAAACTAAGATGGCTTCTGAGCCTCTTAACGACATAAAACTTAGAACCCCCAGGTATATTCAGTGTAATAATCGTGTAATAGAGAGCACACTCCTGCCTGGTATAATTAAATACCAATACTATATAATCTACGAATTACTATTCCATTAGGTAACTCAGGTCTGATATATACTTTAACGATTCCTTGTATAGTGACTGGGGCTGCAAACCCGAGTGGGTTATAAAGACTTCAATGTGACCAAAATACCTCCCCATGTGAATGGCTTTACTTCTTTGGATACTAGAAAAGTAAAGCTGTTAGTCTGTAGGTTCCAACTCACTCCTAAACTCCATTGTAGTTGCAGAGGATCGACACCTAATATGAGGTCTTCTAGATCTTTAGCTCTGTCGTCTGCACAAAATGCTTCCATTACTGAGCTTCTCTTGGAAGCTACCATGTGTAGTTTGAGATTTGGTTCTGCAAGCATCTCTCTTGTCCTCTGCAAGAAACTAATTGCTTCAACTTCAGTAGGCATGGAAATGAGACCATCATCTACATAGAAATATCTTAAGATAAACTGTTTTATATCTTCACCATACTCACTCGCTCCTTGCTTAGCTGTTTGTCTTAAACCATGTTTCCAAAGACATGTGCTTTCATTCTGAATTATTAATTTATTTGTCACAGTCATTGACGTAAAACTATAGAAATCTCAAGTACCGTATATACTCGAGTATAAGCCGACCCGAATATAAGCTGAGGCCCCTAATTTTACCCCAAAAAACTGGAAAAACTTATTGACTCGAGTATAAGACTAGGGTGGGAAATGCAGCAGCTACTGGTAAATTTCCAAATAAAATTAGATCCTAAAAAAAAATATATTAATTGAATATTTATTTACAGTGTGTGTATAATGAATGCAGTGTGTGTATGACTGCAGCGTGTGTATGAATGCAGCGTGTGTATATGAATGCAGTGTGTGTATGAATGCAGTGTGTGTATATGAATGCAGTGTGTGTATATGAATGCAGTGTGTGTATGAGTGTAGCGTGTGTGTATGAGTGCAGCGTGTGTATGAATGCAGCGTGTGTATGAGTGCAGCGTGTGTATGAGTGCAGCGTGTGTATGAGTGCAGTGTGTGTGTGTATGTGTGCAGTGTGTGTATGTGTGCAGTGTGTGTGTGTATGTGTGCAGTGTGTGTGTATGAGTGCAGTGTGTGTGTATGAGTGCAGTGTGTGTGTGTATGAATGCAGTGTGTGTGTGTATGTGTGCAGTGTGTGTGTGTGTGTGTGCAGTGTGTGTGTATGTGTATGAGTGCAGTGTGTGTGTGTGTGTGTGTGTTGCAGTGGTGGGGGGGTGGGCAATTGTATTATTTTATTTTTTTATTTATTATTATTTTTTTACATTTTTTTATATATTTTTTTATTTATTATTTCTTATTATTATATTTTATTTAATTATTGTTATTTTTTTTATTTTTTTCGTCCCCCCTCCCTGCTTGATACATGGCAGGAAGGGGGTCTCTCCTTCCCTGGTGGTCCAGCATTGGCAGTTCAGTGGGGGGGAGAGGGGGGCTGCAGAGAGCGTTACTTACCTCTCCTGCAGCTCCTGTCAGCTCCCTCCTCCTCCGCGCCGTCCGGTCAGCTCTTCTGTCAGCTCCCACTGTAAGTCTCGCGAGAGCCGCGGCTCTCCCGAGACTTACACTGGGAGCTGACCGAGGTGCTGAACGGACGGCGTGGAGGAGGAGGGAGCTGACAGGAGCTGCAGGAGAGGTAAGTAACGCTCTCTGCAGCCCCCACAGCCCCAGTCTGTATTATGGCAATGCAAATTGCCATAATACAGACTATTGACTCGAGTATAAGCCGAGTTGGGGTTTTTCAGCACAAAAAATGTGCTGAAAAACTCGGCTTATACTCGAGTATATACGGTAGTTGTGATAATCTTTTTCTGATCATGAAACAGTAAAACATTTGTTGTATGTCACTTATAACTGCAACTTGCTCTATGCAGAAACATACAAGGACACCTAACAGTGTATTGAAATTAGGTCTGCTACGAAGTGTGTCAGTAAGATGCCTTCATTCTGAGCACTTGCTTTGAAAACTACTCTGATCTACCCTGGTCTACAAGAGTGATAGACACTAAAGATTGGTAGGTACCAACACTCCTCTCCTGGTTTTAATGGTGGGGCAAGTTCTGCTTGATCATGGTCAGAGATTTCAAGTTTCATCTTTGTTTTTTTTGTAAATGAACGCTGTAGAGTAAGGAGTCTTTTCTGTGCTTGCTCCCTATTGTTTGGTAGTGTGGTGCGTTGAGAACGAAATGGTAGGTGTGCTACTCAGTAATTTGTTTAATCAATGAACATTTACTTTTCAATTACACCAAGGGACATTCTATCTTCAATAGACATAGCAAGTTTTTCATAATTTTTAGTTCTAACAAACACATCATCACCAAAACTGTCTACTTTGTGAGTTCCGGTTCCTAAATAGCACAGTGAGGAGGTGCATGGCTGTTGTTGCCATGTTTTAAAAGGTCTCTTTTACCTGTATGTGGCTAGTGCATGAGCTGAACAGAGAAGAGTGACCATTTGCCAGCACATTTGTCTTAAAAGAGTTCACATCTGTTGGTCTATGACCCGCTCTTAAACATACCTATCCAACGATGACACAACCTAAATATAAATGTTGTGCATAAGGAGTTCTGGGGCCCTTTAATATGCTCATGTACCTTATGTACTCTTAGGCTGTCTCTTCCTAACAAGAGGAGTGTTTGAGCATTAGAATCAGGTTCTGGAATCTTATCTCTCAGATGAAGGGAGTGTTGTGTATTCTCTGGTGTCAGGCTTTCTGACCTGTCATCAGGTATCATGTCACATTCAATGAGTGGGAAGTTCTATAGGTATTTGCCCATCAATAGTCTTAACAGTGAAGTTAGATACCTTACATCCTGCTGCCTCTATAATGCCTGAACATGTTTTTAGAGTGTAGGAAAACATAACACCACTAATGTTAAACACATGAAGGAACTCTGATTTGACCAATGACTGGTTGCCATGCTCATTTAACGATTTTTTCAGAACAGTCAGGTTGGTTAGAGGGATGTACAGTCACTAAACAGATCTTGGAACACAATCTGGGCCATGTTCCTCGCACACATACCTCTGAACACTTGGATACTACAGTGGGTGGGTTAGCTGTATTGTTCTCCCCATCCTCTTTTCCAGTTACAAGAGATTCTGTTGACCAATGGGCTGGACCTGAATGTAAAACTGAGGTATGCTGATCACTTTGCATTCTCTGCATCTTATGTTAGCTTTGCAGTCTTTAGCAATATGTTTGGTGGATATGAATCATCTAAAGGAGATAGCATTTTCTTTCAGGTAAGCTTTACATTTATCAAGGTTTTCTTGTGAACTATGACATGATGACAGTGGGTGTGGCTTGTTATAAATTGGGCATGAACTGTCTGAGTTTTTGGAGTTCTTTTCAGGTTTATGCAGTTCTGGAGTCACATAATTGACTTCTGTCTTTCTGATAGACACTTATGTTTTTTTTTTTTTTTTTTTACCAAACCTTGCTCCTGTCTTCTCGTTAGTTGCTCCAATTTGATTGCTGCTGATGATGTTGAGAATATGAAGTTTGAGTCATTCCTAGCCTTTGCTTGTTTGACAATATATCGCGTAAAGAACCTTCAGAAATCCACTTGTCTTGCAAACTATATGGGAGTTTTTCAACTATTGCTTTAATCCTACGAGCTGTATCTAAGTATGTTAATCCTGGTAAGAAGCCTTCTGTCTTCTTGGCATTCACTTCTAACAATACATCACCAAGTTCTCTTAATTTTAGATTGTCTTTGTTAGAGATTTTAGGGAAATGTTCTCTTTTGCTTAAAAGTACATTTTCAATAACTTCAGGGCTATCATAACTGTCTTCCAATCTCTGCCATACCATTTTAACTCCATCAATTGGATCATGAACATATACTGACCTAAGTCTCTTGGCCTGTTGTGTTGACTTTGGTCCAAGCCACTTTGTTAACATATTCTCTTTTCTGGGTGTAAGGGTGAAATTGAGATTTCTGGTAATGCTCTGGAATGATGTCTTCCATGATCAATAGCTGTCTGGGCGATCATCAAATGTTAGTAATCCAGTGCTCACTAACTCTCTACGAATTAGGTAGTTTGCTAGATTAGCAGTCTCTGAATTTCCTAATAGGTGATCTCTGAAAGAAGCTTGATAATCCGTATTAAGTGGTGAATGTTGTGGATTAGTATAGTCTTTGCTTTCCTAATGTGCACACTTGGTGTTGTTAAATTTTTAATGATAGTGTGGAGAGCTGGATGCAATCCAGGATGTATTTGTCGGTGGCTGAAGATATGTTTAATCAGGATTGTGATAGAGACAGGATTAATAGGAGCGTACTCGGTTATGTTTGGATCCAGAGCATGGTTTTGAATGTACTCATAAGTCTTTTGTACTGGATCATGAGTAGCTATCTCTGTCAAAGCTTGAAGCTGATCCTGTTCTAACGCAGCTGCAGCTTTATATACTGCAGCTTCTGCAGATGCTGCTGCCTTTTGAATCTGCAGCACATGCATATCACCATTCATTCCCCCATCATAGGAGATGGAGCCAGAGCTGAATGGTCTTTTTGCTGGAGAGAGGTAATGGTTAAATGGAGTTTTAACTCTTGCAACACTGGGTGGGGAGCCAGACAATAACCTTAGGGCAGAGGGACACTATAGCACTAGAAATACAGTTTTGTATTCTTAATGCTATAGTGTTCCTTTAAACATGTTCAATAAAAGGATATACAAAAAAGGAGAGTTCATAGGATTGTGCTTTGATGGATTGAACTATTATGATTATGTAGGTGATCTACTGAAATACATGTATAATAACCTGTAAAATAACAAAATTTCACAATAGTGAAAAGAATAGCTTTGTAGCCATTGAATTCAACGTAAACAGGGAAAATGTATTGAAATTTGCTTAAGAAGATGAACTATCAATCATTTGGCATCATCTCAATTTAGAAATGCATACAGGCTGTTCATTTGCTTTAAAACAATCATCTAAATAGGGAGAAATGTGTTCGAGATGACTGTGACAGTTGTCAAGTTTGTTGTTACTACATGTGGTAGTTTGAGTATCTCAGAAACACATGACTTCTGATCAAGACTAGAGTAAATAGAGCATATCTAGAGATAGATGTAAAAAACAATAAAACATCCAGTGAGTGAAGGTTCTGTAAGTAAAATGCTTTGTTCATGAGCAATGTCAGATGATAATGGGCACACATGTTTAAGCTGACGTGTAGGTGATAGTACCTCCAATGCCCACGCATTCAAAAATGATATGTAGAAGAGCATCTCTTGTCAAATCTACTTATGGACGTGTTACAGATGCAGAAAACTACATTAGATTCACCCCTGTCAAGTAAGAACAGAAAACTGAAATTACAGTAGACACAGTTGCAGAAACAGAATACTAGAAATATTTAGGATGGTGGTGGTAGTGAAGTAGTAGGAGGAATATTTTCAGCAGCACCATGTAATCCATAGCAGTGTGGTTGTATGGAATAGTTATGGGTATTTCCTTATTGCACCAAGCTCCGTGTGTTATAGCTCAGTCTTATAATCAGCTCTACCTGTTGTATGGGTAGCTATGTAGTCCACTCAGATCTTTGTACTTAATTGGTGTCTTTGTGTTGTGCCAATCTCTGTGCATTGTATGATTATCGCCAATTAATTATGGATTCTATGCATTGTACCGTTATCTCCTTAGAGTACTGGGTTCTTTGTATTGTATTGTATCAGCATGTATGTTTTGTACTCCGTTCTGTGTACTGTATGGGTATCTCTGTATCGTAGCTAGCTTTGAGTATTGTATGGGTATCGCTATATTCTAACTAGCTCTGAGTATTGTATTGTAAGGATAACTTTGTATTGAATGGGGACTACCATTACGGTTTGAGTGGCTACAGAGAAGGCAGAGTAGCATTCCATGGGAGGTGTCTGGAACCATAAGATCTTAAACCTTCACCAGTCGCTACTGATATGTATTGAAGGAAAGAGTGTGTAACAGCAGCCATCCATAATAAAAAAAACAATGACATGTAGGTGTTCTGGAAGCCGCAATAAATTTCAAGACTAAAGGTGTAAGGAATTGGAAAATACTACCATCTTGGGATTCTAAATGCATCCATAAACAACTCAACTTATTTAGAATACACATATTTTTCCATGTTCAAAATCACACATATACATTTCAAAATTATTTATGCATGGAGGATTTTTTTTTTATTTCCTCTATATAGAAAAAAATGTGAATGTTGATAATGTTGTAAATTTCAAAGTAATATATGAACAATTTTGACAATAATATCTAAAGGTGCACTGCACACATACCTCTGTGGCAAAGTTATTTGTCACATCCGTAAAAATAAAGGATCCGTC
This sequence comes from Pelobates fuscus, assembly GCF_036172605.1. Lineage (NCBI taxonomy): Eukaryota > Metazoa > Chordata > Amphibia > Anura > Pelobatidae > Pelobates > Pelobates fuscus. The sequence goes on from NC_086317.1 coordinate 227,457,069, forward strand.
TTTGTACATTTGAAATGCTGGAATGTATACGACAGTAGGTTCCATTTAACTATTTACATACAGCATCTTACAAAAGTGAGTACACCCCTCACAGTTTTGTAAATATTGTATTATATCTTTTCACATGAAGAAATTACACTCTGCTACAATGTAAAGTGGTAAGTGTACAGGCTGTATAACAGTGTAAATTTGCTGTCCCCTCAGAATAACTCAACACACAGCCATTAATGTCTAAACCATGGTTCATCAACCTGGTCCCTACCGCCCACTAGTGGGCGTTTCAGGATTCCAGGTGGGCGGTAGGGATTTCCAGGTTGATCGGGCGGGCGGGTGCGAGCCGGCGGTACCCGTGCGACTGGGTACCGCTGTGACCATTTGCGGCTCCAGCCCGCCCGGTAAACCGCCGGGGCCGCCTTCCAAAGTGTCCATCGGGTGGCCCATGCTGTCAGGGCCACCCGATGGATGCGGATTGTAAGGGGGCCCGGTCAGCGCTGCGTGCTTTAACAGCGCGACTGGGCCCCCTGTGATGACATCACAGAGCTGGGAGGAAGTGATTCCCCGGTCACTCCTCCCAGCTAAAACTGAGAGCCGCGCGGGAGGAACACCAGGGAGTCAGAGTTGGAACTCTGACTCCCATCCACCTGAGCCACCACTGGACCCCAGGAAAAGTCACCCTCCTGCACCTTAACCCCTTAAGGACACATGCCATGTGTGACATGTCATGATTCCCTTTTATTCCAGAAGTTTGGTCCTTAAGGGGTTAAAGGTAGGAAACAGGAGGGTGACTTAAATATAATGTGTGTGTTTGTGTGTGTGTGTGTGTGTGTGTGTGTCTTTGTAGGTATGTCTTGTGTGTGTGTGTGTGTCTTTGTATGTCTTGTGTGTGTGTCTGTCTGTATGTGTCTTTGTATGTATGTCTTGTGTGTGTGTGTATGTGTCTGTCTGTATATATGTATGTGTCATTGTATGTGTGTCTTGTGTGTCTGCATGTGTGTGTGCATGTCTGTGTGTGTCTGTTTGTTTGTATGTGTGCCTGTCTGTTTGTATGTATGTGTCTTGTGTGTGTGTGTGTGTGTGTGTGTGTGTGTGTATGTGTGCCTGTCTGTGTCTTTGTGTGTGTATGTATGTGTGCCTGTCTTTTTGTATGTATGTGTCTTGTGTGTGTGTGTGTATGTGTGCCTGTCTGTGTTTTTGTGTGTGTGTATGTATGTGTGTTTGTGTGCCTGTCTGTGTGTCTGTATGTGTCCTATGTTTGTCTTGTGTGTGTGCCTGTCTGTTTGTATGTATGTGTCTTGTGTGTGTGTGTATGTGTGCCTGTCTTTGTGTGTGTGTATGTATGTGTGTATGTGTGCCTGTCTTTGTGTGTGTGTGTATGTATGTGTGTATGTGTGCCTGTCTTTGTGTGTGTGTGTATGTATGTGTGTATGTGTGCCTGTCTGTGTGTCTGTATGTGTCCTATGTGCGTCTTGTGTGTGTGTGCCTGTCTGTTTGTATGCATGTGTCTTGTGTGTGTGTGTGTGTGTGTATGTGTGCATGTCTGTGTCTTTGTATGTATGTGTGTATGTGTGTATGTATGTGTGTATGTGTGCCTGTCTGTGTGTCTGTATGTGTCCTATGTGTGTCTTGTGTGTGTGTGTGTGTGTGTCTTGTGTGTGTGTGCCTGTCTGTTTGTATGTATGTGTCTTGTGTGTGTGTGTATGTGTGCCTGTCTGTGTCTTTGTGTGTGTGTGTGTGTGTGTGTGTGTGTATGTATGTGTGTATGTATGTGTGCCTGTCTGAGTGTCTGTACGTGTCCTATGTGTGTGTGTCTTGTATGTGTGTGTGTGTCTTGTATGTGTGTCTTGTGTGTGTGTGTGCATGTCTGTTTGTATGTATGTGTCTTGTGTGTGTGTGTGCCTGTCTGTCTGCCTGTCTGTGTCTTGTGTGTCTGTATGTGTGTCTGTATGTTTGTATGTGTGTGTGTGTCGTATGTGTGTCTGTATGTGTGTCGTGTGTGTGTATGTATGTGTCTTTGTGTGTGTGTCTTGTATGTGTGTCTGTATGTGTGCCTGTCTGTTATAGTGGACTATAGTAAGTGGGCTACCTAGCTCAGCCTTCCTACTGGGCATTGCTATAAGGAAGGTTAAAAAATAGAAAAAAGGGGAAAAAAAAGGTGGGGAGGGGAATTGAGGAGGGAGAGGAGATGAGCTGACGCACAAATGAGAAATCATATTATGCGCAAACAGAGAAGTTGTCTGAATATCACTGAAAGAGACCTTCGTTTGTTCCTTACGAAAATCGAACCAGATATCAAATATTTAGTCTCGCAGCATCAACCTCAAAGAATCTCATTAATCACTAGTAAAGGTAATTTCAATTTACTTTATTGTTTTCTCATTAAACTTTATAAAGTTAAAAACCTTATAAACCTGCATTAAGTAGAAATAAAAAGATAACTGAACGTACATTTATTTTTTTTTTAAAACACCCTCCTTTCTTAAAAATATTCCGCATTTGCGCGAAAACTGGTGGGCGGTAAGGAAATTTTTTCAACCAAAAAGATGCATTAGTGGGCGGTAGGTAGAAAAAGGTTGACTACCACTGGTCTAAACCGTTGCCAACAAAAGTGATTAAACCCCTTAGAGTGTCATTTCTTCAGTGTTGTCACATGAAAGATTTGTGAGATCATGCATCAATGCTCACTTTTTACTGTGTTAATTTTGTCAACTAATAATTTTACTCATTTTAGTCAACTCTTTTAGTCAAACATTTTAGTCAAAATGTTTGAGATTTAGTTGACTAAAACTAAAACAATACAGATGACTAAAACTAAAATAGCATTTTAGCCAAAAAACTATGACAAAAACTAAATTTAAATTTGCCGCCAAAATTAACTCTGCACAGAGGGGATGTGGAGGGGGCAGAACAGGGCTTGGGAGAGAGACACCTGGAGGGTCTGGGAGGACACAGAGAGACACAGAAGGGCTGGGGAAGGGGCAAAAAGACAGATAGAGACTTTAACTAAACGCATTACATTTTAGTTGTGTCTACTAAAATCTACTGGAGATTTAGTTGACTAAAACTAAAACAATTCAGATGACTAAAATACGAGTAAAACTAAAATGGCTTTTTTGTCAAAAGACTATGAATAAAACTATATTGAAATTTGCTGTCAAAATTAACACTGCTTTTTAACTTCTTTCCTACATATTCCAAATGTAACTGCAATGCATCTGTAATATAAATTGTATTATTCAGGCATGCTCATGTGTTCTTAAAAATTTAAAATATTATTTGAACTATCATGAGGTGGTCAATTAATAGGCTAGCTGAACTAAATGCCTATTATTTTGGTTCTTATGAATAAGTGTCTAGAATGGGTTAAATATATAAATTACAAGGAAGACATTTGTCCTCGAGTCCCACAGTGCCTGCCTACAGAGTGCCGTGAATGAGTGGGTGTACAAATTACAGATTAGCACACATGTATCAAGCCGTAATTGAGCAATATATGTTTTATAGGTTACACGTCATATAGTTTTTCTTTTTTGTCTACTTAAGTACTCTATGTTTGGTATTGGATATGTTAAAATTAATTCTGAAAGATTTTCTGTAAGGTTTAGCATATATTTTGTATGTAATAATAGAGTGCATATAAACTGATAAGTTATTACTTGTATCCCACTGGATGATTGTACTTATAGAGTTTATCCCTTGTTTTATTATTATTTGATATATTTTCTGTATTAATTAATATTATTATTATTATTATTGTATCTTATTGTATAAATGATTACATTGTTATTTTAGAAATCTTCAATAAAAACCTTTGAGAAGGTTTTAGCATAATATTAAAGAGTGCAGGAAACAGCATTGATAAGAAACTTGATGTGCTTTAACCCCTTAAGGACACATGACATGTGTGACACGTCATGATTCCCTTTTATTCCAGAAGTTTGGTCCTTAAGGGGTTAAATAGGTTACATCATTTATTCTGCAAAGTGTAATATATCCTTGTGTATTTTTTTGGATGGTTAAAATCTGCAATTTGTGTAGTTCATAGACTAATATCAAGCCCTAGTGGGAATGAATGTGTTCTTTTAAAACTGGAATAACATATGTTAAGCCACCGACAGTAACTATCACTTCATCATTTTCTAAAAAGAATTGTCACTTCCAGAATAGTGACAGTGTCTTGTTCCTTTACCCCAGTAAATACTATTGTCTTAGCATTGTATGCTCCCTTTCCTTTTATTGTAGAATACACTATTAATATGCCTTATTTTTTAATATAATAATGTTAAATTCCATTTCTCCTCCTTTAATCTTTAGACTAGCAGCTCCTTGTCTCTTAGTCTGTAATTTCTGTTAGATAGCTATGAGATTCTTTACTTTTGTGCAAAGAGGAAGTGATGGAATTGTCTGTCTCTTATGTGTCAGATGGGATGAATGCACATGCCTGTCATAGCCATTCAATCCTGTGAACTTGATTCTACTGGCAGAGGAGTTGCTCGGGGGCAAAAACAAAACAGGCACTCCAGCCCAAGGTTATATGTTGTGGCCCTTCCCAGATAAATTGACTGAAACTTGACATGCACACATACACACACACACACACACAAGACACATGCATACAAACAGACAGGCACACACACACAAGACACACACACAAGACGCACATAGGACACATACAGACACACAGACAGGCACACATACACACATACATACACACACACACAAAGACAGGCACACATACACACATACATACAAACACACACAAAGACAGGCACACATACACACATACATACACACACACAAAGACAGGCACACATACACTAAAACTAACCCATATACTATGTCTTAACCCCTTAAGACCAGAGGGCGTACTATAACGCCCTATGTTAAGCCGCTCTAAACGCCGCCGGGCGTAATAGTACGCACTCCTTTTTTTTTTAACTTACCCGGTCGCCGGCGATCTCACGCCGGCGATCCCACGCCGGCGATCGCGGTTGGGGGGACTCCCAGGGCCCCCGCGGCAGATCCGTCCTCCTGGGGGCCCCCCCGGGCCATGTGAAAGTGAGGTCCTTGCGAGGACCTCACAATCACATGACCGGGTTAGCTGGCTGAGGCATTGCCAGCAGGGGGACTAACTGAAATTACAGTTAGTCCCCCTGCTGGCTGGAAATAAAATAAAATAAAGTTAATCAGTGTAAAAAAATAATAATAATATACTTAGATCATATCTATATATATTATATATATGATCTAAGTATATATATATATATATATATATATATATATATATATATATATATATATATATATATATATATATAGTTCAAGTAGAGATTGTAGCCGTATTAGTCCAGTGATGTAGATGTAAAAAACTGATAAAATTCGTATCTTGTAATACCTTTTTTAATTGGACTAACAGAATTTTTTAATGACAAGTTTTCGGGATAACCTCCCTTTCTCAAGTCTGAAGCATTTCTGAGCAAGACGACACATAGAATTCAAAGTTGAGTTGTGATATAGGGGTTAAAGCGACATGAGTGTAGATAAGACACAGGTTTGGTAGAAAATAGACACCATCTTTGTAGAGGGTCATAAATATCTTTCTGAAGAGCAGAGTGAGGGGGAGAGAGGAAAAGAAAAACAAACAAGCAGACAGTGCAGAGGATGGTACACTTTATACATGCACACACACATAAATGTGTATATGTGAACGCATAAACACAAGTACATATACATAAACACATATACATACATGCACATGAACTCATATACACAAATATAAATGCACAGAAATATATATATAAGCATACATGCATATGAGTATGGGAAAGCATAGGTTAACACATAGTACTTGGTATATAGATAGAATAAACATATAGGAATGCATTTTAAAGTGTTGGTGCATATGACAGAATAGTAAGAAAATGCTGGGAGAGTGTTCATGTAAAGTGTGGGTAGTGGGACAGGAATCCCAAATCAATATTTAGTCCTCTATTCTTGCTGTTAAACCATTTAATCATTCTGGCTTCAAAGGCTTTTCTTTCCTGGGTATTTTTAAAACCCCCCTTCAGTACTTTGATTTTTAGGTCCTTCAGTGAGTGGCCAGGCTGGGTAAAGTGGTGTCCCACAGGAGTGCAGTAGGATTCTTCTTTGTGGTGTTTAATAGAGTGTCTGTGCATATTCATTCTGCCATTTAATGGCTGGGTGGTTTCCCCAATGTAGCATCCTAGGTGGCATTTTATGCATTGAATCATGTATACCACATTGCTGGATGTGCAGGAGTATGAACCTTTAATGCTGTGGGTTTTATTGTTGTGTGTGGCTATGTTGTCTGTGCATATGTGCTGACACAGTTTGCAGCGAGGTTTTTTGCATTGACTGGTCCCATTTTCTTCATTCTTACCATCAGTGGGCAGCTTCCTGTTTATTAATTTTTGTTGGAGGTTTGGTGGTTGTCTGAAGGCCAAAATGGGTGTTTCAGGGAAAATGTTTTTTAGAGTCTCATCTTCTGTTAATATTGGTTGTAGGTCTCTGATGATTTTCCGTATTTCCTCAAGAGCTGGGTTGTAGGTGACCACAAGTGGCACTCGTGTGGATATTTTTTTCTCTGCTTATGCTCCTCCCCCACCTACTTCATCCGGGGGGGCCTAATGCGCATGCGCACCAATGGTTGTGCACGCACATTACCCCCATAGGAAAGCATTGTTCAATGCTTTCCTATTGGGAAAATCTGATGCCGGAGGTCCTCATGCAGAGCGCAAGATGTCCAGCATCAGATAACGGACCAAAAGTCTGTTTGGATTCCACAAGTGCCCGCAGTGGCTATCTGATAGACAGCCACCGAGGGCAGACTTAGAGCTGGGATGTAAACATTGCTGTTCTCTGTAACTGCAATGTTTTACATTGCAGCACCAAGTTGAAAAGGGACACAGCACCCAGACCACTTCAATGAGCTGAAGTGGCCTGGGTGCCTACCATGTCCCTTTAAGATTTGAAGACAGGAAATACTCAAAATGTGATGTTATAAATTGACATATCAGATCATTAAAGTTATAGCATATAGCATGTTGTCTGTCAGGGCTATAGAGGTCCTGGCTTAAGATATAATAGAATTAATTACATAATAATTGGTTGCAAAATATCTTGAAGAGAGACGAGAACATTAACACCATGACAGGTGCATTTCCTTAGACAGTTATTAACTGGGCTTAATAGGCAACCAAACTGCAATTTGTCAATAAAGTTGTGTAGTAAGACTCTGAGGTGGTGTACATATTTCATCGGCAAGGAATATGGGAGGCACACAAATATCTATGGTGATCTATAACTCAAACTCTTCCATGAGTGTTTTTTTAATTGGTATGGCCCATTGACTAAATACTCTGGGACACAGTGAAGAGAGGAGATTATGGTTATTTTCTCAAGATACTGATAATTTGACTTTGCTCATACATACCAACAGCATGTAAGTAAAGTGATAAGTAAAAAAGATTTCTGATTGTTGTTGTTTTTGCCCATTATCTCTTCCCCCCTTTTTGTCTTTATAGGAACCTTACATTTATTCCAATAAGACTCTATATGTTGCATGTGAGTACCAGTTGCAGAAACAAATCGAAAATTGGGATTACTCTGGCACATTCATGACTCACATTGAGTGCCAGTTGAATAATGTTGTAGGCAGCCCAGGAATTACTGTGCACAGTCAAACCTAGATACCACACGTTGAATAATAGAAATGAGAGTTTCAGCACATCTGTTAGGAGCAACTTCCATATACTCAACAGCTAGCGTTGTTGCCATGTCCACAATCCCAAAGACCCACTTCATGATAAAAGATATCAGCATCAACTACAGTGCGTTTGGATATTACAGTCAGTTGTGCAGCTTGTTTTATAGAGGTTTCCAAACACCATTAGTAAGTAATGTGTAGCAACATTTTCAGTAAGATGTGCGATTTTTCAAAGAAAAGGCCTTTTTGATGGCTAACAGCTATGGCACACCATTTTTGTTAATACATTTCTAGGAATATGAATAAGAACATTGGTTATGAGCTGTATAATGCCGAGGTTGATGGCAGTTTTCACAGTCCAGATTATTTACAGGTAAATGGCGCTGTTTCATGAACTCGAGGACATTGGTGTTATAATAGGCTGGAGTGTGTTCTCAAAGAAGTGTTAATCCATTTTAATTTAATAAGTAGAGGTTGAGTTTAAAGAGTGACAGCTGAGGTCTGGGGAACATAATCTTCACTTGTGCAATCAAGGGGAAATAATCTTCACTTGTTCAATAAGGGGGACATAATGTTCACTTGATCCGATTTATCAAACTAATAAATGACATGCATATTAAATGAATAGCACAAGTGCTAGAATTGGTAAAATACCAGCAAATAGTCCCCTTAACTAGTCCTGGAGCATTTTTGTCTTTTCAGATGAATTTGTCTATTTTTACTGCTTCTGGCAGATTAAACTCGCTGTTCACTTCCTATACCTATAACATACACACCCCATCATAAAATTCAATCTGTCTCATCTGACCATGCCCCTTACCGATTATAATCTACTCCTGAGCAGAGTACCATGATCCCTTACTTTTGTAGATCTACATAATTTTGTTGATTATTTGCTTGGCTAGCAATGTACTTTGGTGGTCTAGTGATTAATTGCAACGCATGTTTGTTAACCATAAGTCTGACATTTACTTCCCTTTCTCCAATACCATCTACTTAGAGCTGTTTTTCAATTTTGCAGGTAAATAGCTGCCATACAATGTCACTATTAACAGCAGTCACTAACTACTGTCTAATTTCCAACATTGTCACTATTTTTACCTGCTGACTGCCAATAACGTCTGCTTGCAAAGATAACAACCACTCGCAGATTAGCCACTGCTGTTTAAGTTGTCACCAAGGCAACCACTTTGCTGGTTAAAAAAATGCCAACCCTGAGCATGCATACTTCACCCTATGATTGGCCTTAGTGGGAGATTGCAACAGTGTATTAACCCCTTAAGGACACAGCTTCAGAAGCAATTTTTGCTGTTTGTGTTCAACTGCAATTTGCATCTTTCTCATTTATTGTACCAGCACAAATTATATACCGTTTTTTAGACAAAAGAAAGAGCTTTAATTTGATGTGGCATATATATATTTTCCCTCCCAAGTTTTGGCAATAATAACATGTGCATAATATGTCCAGCTTAGGAAAAGTAATTTAAAATAAATTAATTTGCGTGTCTTGATTTACAAAGTACATAATATGTGTAAGATTTCAGTTTATTTTGAACGTTACAGGTCACAAACTACAAGGTCTAAAATAAAATTTCAATGTGAAACTATTTTAGAAGTTGGTGTTTGTCTTGGAAGTTTAATACCCATTACAGAAAACAAAATTGCCACACAAAAGTATATATTAATATAAAGTAGACATCACAGGCTATTTACCTAAGGTTATTTTAACCCTCTTTACGTAGCCATTTCACTGCCAATCTCTGCCAAATATTGGAGTCAAATTGTGTTTTTTCTCTATTTTGGAATATACACATATAACAAGGTTTTTGTAATGTGTATTTTGTAAAGCTAGTGTGTGCTATCCCTGTACAGAACCCCATATTGTGTTCAGCTAAATCTGCTGAGTACAAAGATACCCCCATTGTATACCTTTGCCCCTGTTCTGTGAAGCTACACTGCCATACAGGACACCATGCTAGTTCAGTTTCTATAGTTGGAATTTTCATAGATGGTCATATGTCTGATTTTGTGGCATTATAGCCATTTGACTGTTAACATAACCACACAAAGGCCTTCCATTTGAGAAAGCAGACACTCCAGGGTATCTTATCAGGCATATATTATACCTTAACTTGCCACCATTTTTTCAAATTTCAAATTTTGTGGTGAGAAAATTTGTAAAATAAATTTTTACGTACATGTTGCATTTTCTCTGGGTATTTTGTACATTTGATAAGTGCCTCTGTCATAAATTCCCTCTAAGTATGCTCAGTTACCTCTTCTGAGTAAAACAATAAGCCCAATGTATGACCTAGACACTATTTTGTGAAGTTACAGTTCTGTAAAAAAAAATGTGACAAGTTCAGGTTTTTAAGTGTGAATTTACATGGAGGGTTTTAATGGGTCCGTATTCTATTTTGAAATATGTTTACATTGCCCCTAAGCACACCTCCAAGTGGCCACTCCTTAGATGGCCACTGTAGGGGCTTCCTGGCTCAGGGCTGCACAGTAAGCAGCCCTGCTGTTCAGCGTCCCCACGCTCTGCATGGAGACGCTGAATTTTCCTCATAGAGATGCACTGATTCAATGCATCTCTATGAGGAGGTCCTGATTGGCCAAAGCGGCATTTGGCCACGCCCCAGTGCCGATTTTAGCTATGGATTGGCTAAAAATCGGCCATTTCGATGATGTCACAAATGGGGTGGAGCCAGCGGCGGCAGACCCGCGTGGTGCTGGAAATAAGGTATGTTTTATACTTTTATAGGGACCTGGGGGAGGGGGGGGGGACAAGCCACCTAAATGGTGGATTTAGCATTATAGGGTCAGGACTACATGTTTGTGTTCCTGATCCTATAGTGAAACTTGCTGAAAAAATAGCAACAACATTGGAAACCAGTCCTTTGCCTTTTAATTGAGTCTATGGGGGATATTTATCAAGTGTTCTGAAGTAGTTGTTAAATTAAATCATTATTTATTAAAGTTATCTACAAATATATGTTGTGTTCTTTATACAAGGTTACATAGTTACATAGGCTGAAAAGGGATGTGTCATCAAGTTCAGCCTTTCTCCTAAATTATTTTTTATGTTGATTCAAAATAAGGCAAAAAAAAACAGTTTGCAGCACTTCCAATTTTGCAACAAACTAGGAAAAATTCCTTCTTGACCCCAGAATGGCAGTCAGATTTAATCCTTGGATCAAGAAGCTATTACCCCACATATCAAAATTACATCCCTGAATATTATGTTTATGCAAGTATGCATCCAGTTGCTGTTTAAACATCTGTATAGACTCTGATAAAACCACTTCTTCAGGCAGAGAATTCTACATCCTTATTGTTCTTTCTGTAAAAAAACTTTCATTTGCTTAAGGCTAAATCTCCTTTCTTCCAGTCTAAACGCATGACCTTGTGGCGTATGTATAGTCCCGTTTCTGAATAGATTTCCAGACAATGGCTTGTATTGGCCCCAAATATATTTGTATAATGCTATTATATCCCCTCTGAGGAGCCATTGTTTCTAAACTAAAGAGGTTTTAATTTGTTAACCTTTCTTCATAACTAAAATGTTCCATTTCTTTTATTAATTTTGTAGCCCGCCTCTGCACTTTTTCTAGTGCCATAATATCCTTCTTTAACCCCTTAAGGACCAAACTTCTGGAATAAAAGGGAATCATGACATGTCACACATGTCATGTGTCCTTAAGGGGTTAAAACAGGTGCCCAAAATTGCAGAGCATATTCAAGTTGTGGTCCTACCAGTTATTTATTATCAGGCTAAATTATATTGTCATCCAGAGAATTAATACCCCATTACTGGCCTTAGCCACTGCTGATTGACATTCCATATTGTTGCCTAGTTTGTTGTCTATAAGAATTACCAAATCCTTCTCTTGTTATTCACTAAACAAAAAATTCAGTGGCAATTCGCAGATTTACTAAAGTCAAATGCTGTCAGATTTAGATAGTTTTCCCAATTCTGCAAGTGTTTGAAAAATAACCACATCCAAACCAATTTACAGCTCTGGAATCTGAGATGGTGACCAAAGATAAACCAAATGCAGTGCTAGCAAATTGTTAAAAAAAAAACCTCAGTGAGGCAAGGGTTAATTATGTGGTGGCTGCCCAGTGCTTGCTAGACAGGCGCCACATTTAAAATTCAGAAAATAAAAATGGAATAAATAAATAAAAGTTTTATGGGGTCCATAACGTGTGGGCATATCTTTTACATGTTTAAAAAAAGCAGCTGGACAGGCATTAAAAAATTAAGTGAAACAGTCCTTTTATTGTACAAGGAGAAGGTGGAGGGGGAAGAGCAGTGAGCTCTATACATTCATGATATCTTGTGAGTGCAATTACCACTAGCTTGTGTGATTTTTTTTTTTTTTTTTTTTTTATTCCAATACTTTTATTTTATAATGCATAAAAGATCACAACATTGCTTGTATAGCCACAACAGCCCTGACAAGCGCAGTGGTTACAAAAAGTTAAGCATATTTATGTTAGGAAAATAACTTGCACATATTTAAGTAAATTACTTGGGTCATGGTATCATTGACAAGTTTAGCTTGAGTATAGTGAAGGTAAGGAGAAGAAAACAGAAGCTTACTATCGGGTGAATTGTAGCAATTATGTACAATGAGGTGCAGTGCCCTGTTTGCGTAATTTATACATACATTAATGAAGGCAAGCATGTGCCTCAGGAATAGCAGTAAGCTTTACAGGTGCATGGGGCAGCGGTTCGAACAAAAAGTATAAGTGTGTATGTGATTTTCGGGGGTGTTGCTCATATAAGGTTTCACCACAGTATGCCACAACGCAGTGTGCGCTCAGTGTCTGAGGCCTGTCTGCCGCTAGCTGCGTGTGGAGAGAATATCGCTTGCATATGAGTGGGTATTAGTGTGGTGACGGTGTGTGGTAGAGGCGTGCTGCGGCGGGTGATGCCCGTCTGAGGTGAGGTATGTGGCGCTCTGATGTTCTGGATTTGGAACTCAGGGTCTAATCTTAAGGAGGGGGGGGGAGAGGGCGGCCTGTGGGCAGCAGGGAGATGTGGGTCGAGGTATCCCCTCTGTCGCAGTAGTCTGGAGCTGAGGTCCTCGGTTAGTGGGTTGGTCCGTGGTGCGTGGTGGGGGTTTGTCGCTGGAGATCTGTAGTGTGTGTTTGCTATGAGTCCTTGACGGGGCTTCTGGTTGACGCCTGGAGTGTGACTTGTAACGGCCTCTGCCAGGCGTGGGAGGGGGTCGTGTTTGTCAGGTGGCTCAGGTGGTTCTTTTTCTCAGCTTTGTCGCTCTGGCAGGGGGTGACGTGCGGTCAGGAGTATCAGGAAGGGGATAAAGGGGAGGTAGTGATGATGGGGAGTGGTGAGAAGTTAGGGTGGGTGTGCCAGGGTGTGAGAGGTGGGGTGTGGGCTTTGAGTGCCCGCGCTCGGGCCCGCGTTTCAGCTCCCCCCGTCCCCGGGTCCGGCATCAGCGTGTTTGTCTCAGACCCGTCGGTCCGGCGGATCTGTCTTTAGTGTTCCGTCGTTCCTGTCTGGTCCTTCCAGCGGGGGGGGGCCCATGGTTGGTCCCGGGGGTTGTGTGTCTCCTCCGCTCCCGGTGGGGGAGGTGAGCCATCTGAGCCAGTGGTACCAGGTGTCGTGGTAGCGCTGTATGCGTCCCGCGGCCGAGCGGATCAGCTCCTCAATCTGTCTGATGTCTTCCACTCTGGCCAGCCATTCTCTCAGTGTCGGAGCCGTGGGTTGTTTCCAGTGTGTCGGAATAAGACTACGTGCCGCATTTAGGAGATGCAGTATCACTGATCTTTTGAATCTAATTATGGGGATGGAGGTTAGTTGGAGCAGGTAGGTTTCAGGTGTGAGTTGTATGTTTGCGTCCGTTATGGTCACCATGACTGCATGAATCGCCGTCCAAAGGGGTTTGATGAGTGGGCAGGTCCACCAGATGTGGAAGAGGGATCCCAGTTCCCTCCCGCACCTCCAGCATTCGGGTTCGCAGGCGGCCGCCATTATGGATAGTTTCTCAGGTGTCCTGTACCAGTGCGAGAGCATTTTATACCCAGTTTCCTGGAATTTGGTGGCTATGGATGCTTTGTGGATGAGCGTAAACACTGTGGTCCATTGTTCCGCCGGGAGTGCGTGTCCTAGGTCCCTTTCCCAGTATTTGGTGAAGTATGGGAGAGGTGCATCGGTGGGTGGTGTAATCTGGATGCGGTAGAGTAACGGTATTGCGTGCGGTGGGCTCGGGGGGTTCGTGCACATCGTCTCAAAGGTAGTGAGTGCACGGGCTGCTGAGTTCAGACTAGGCGTGGTCTGCAGGAACCTCTTCAGTTGGTGGTATTTGAAGAGGAGCGACCAGGTGTGCGGGTTGTTCGGGACCAGGTCTCCCAGAGGTGTGATTGTGCCCTGTTTGTACACGTCCTTCAACCTGCAGGGGGTTGGTAGTCCCAGCGCCGTAGTGTAGCGGGGGTCCTCCGCCAGAGGGAGTTGTGGGTTGTGCGATACAGGACAGAGAGGAGAAAGCTCCGGAGCCATGTCCTCTTGTAGGGCCAGTCTCCTCCAGATGGTCAGTGTGACATTCAGCGTAGGGTGTTGCTTCGGCAATTCGCCTGACATTGCTTTTGGTAGCCACGGGAGGAGAGAGAGAGGAGTTCGCGAGAAGCTCGCCTCTATCGGGATCCACAGTTTGTCTTTTGGGTTTTGAGTCCATTCAATCAGCCATTGGAGGTGGATCGCCTGTCGGTATTTTGTCAGGTCTGGCAGCCCTAGGCCCCCGTATAGCTTGGGTTTGGTGAGAGTGGCAAAGTTCAGTCTTGCTTTTTTACGGTGCCATACATATCCTGCCATTGTTTTACGGACTGTGCAAAAAAGGATTTGGGGATATGAACTGGTAGGGTCTGTAGGAGGTACAGGAGACGTGGGAGAACATTCATCTTGAGTACACTGATCCTACCCAGCCATGTGATATGGGGGAGGTGCCATGAATTCAGGTCTTTTGTGATCCGGTCCAGGAGGGGGGGGGAGGTGTCCGTAGGGTCCGCCGATAGCCATGTCCCCAGGTATTTGATCGCCTCTGTGCACCAGCGGAAGGTGAAGTCCTTCTGTAATCTGGTAACCAACGCTTGAGGGCATCCCACATTGAGAATCTCAGATTTTGTGAAGTTGATTTTTAAGTTCGATAAGGTGCCGTACGTGTCGAATTGCTGCAACAGTTCTCTATGGGACTGCTGTGGGTTGGTGATAGTGAACAGGAGGTCATCCGCATATGCGGAGACTTTGCTGACTCCCCAGCTGCCTCCAATTCCGGAGATGCCAGGTTGGGCTCTAATGGCGTTGAGGAACGGCTCCAGACTGATTACAAAGAGCAGAGGTGACAATGGGCATCCCTGTCTTGTGCCGTTTTTTATCTCAAACGGGTCCGAAAGGAGTCCGTTTACTTTTACCCTGGCTGTCGGGTTGGTGTACAGGGACGATATCCAGGCCATCATGTGCTGACCTAGTCCGAGGTGTTCCAGTGTGAACCGCAGGAAGGACCAGTCGACCCTGTCGAAGGCCTTCTCCGCGTCCGTTGAGATCAGTAGGGCGGGCGAGGGACCCAGTTTTGCTGCGTGGATCAGGTTGAGTGCCTTGGTGGTATTGTCCCTGGCCTCTCTACCCTCCACGAATCCTACCTGGTCGGGGTGGATTAGGTCTGGGAGTAGCGGTTGGAGGCGGAGGGCCAGGGTCTTGGCGAACAATTTGAGGTCAGTGTTCAGCAAGGAGATCGGGCGGTAGCTTGCACAGGAGGACGGGTCCTTCCCTTCTTTTGGTATTCTCACGACATGGGCTCGAAGTGAGGCGGGGTCCAGTGAGCCTCCGTTTTGAATGGAGTTGAAGAGGTTGAGCAAGTGTGGAGCGAGGACGTCTGCGAACATCTTGTAATATTTCGCCGTGTATCCGTCCTAGCCTGGGCTCTTCCCCTGTTTAGCTTTTTTAATGGCCAAGCATACTTCTTCGCTCGTGATATCTGCCTCCAGGGCGGAGACGGTTCCGGGTCGGAGCTTAGTTGACATGTGTTGTGTGATATATGCCTTCTGGCGTGCCGCGAAGGCCTCTGCTGTTACGGTCTGGCGTGTAGGGTTTGCGGGCAGGTTATACAGTGAGGAGTAATATTGTCTGAACCCCTCCGCGATTGCTTTCGGTGTGAGCAGCGATTGTCCCCTCAGTGCGATCCGTTGGACATGGCTCTTTTGCCTCCGTGCTCTCAGCGCTCTCGCGAGCAATTTGCCGCTCTTGTTCCCGTATTCATAGAACGTTTTCTTCGTGAGTTGAAACTGGAATTTAATCTTAGATGTGAGGCGCGTGTTTAGGTCCGCTTTGGCTTCCAGGAGTTGTTTGTAGGTAGCGTCGTCGAGGGTGCGTTTGTGTCGCGTTTCTAGTTGGGTCACTCGGTCGATGAGGTGTGAAATTTCTTGCGCGCGTTGTCTTTTCAGGCGGGTGCCGTGCTTAATGAGTATTCCTCTGATGACGCATTTGTGCGCTTCCCAGATGGTGGGCAGTGTGCAATCAGGTGGCTTGTTAGTGAGGAAGTAGTGTTCCAGAGCGGTGCGTATTTCTGTTTGAATGACTGGGTCCTCCAGGAGGGATTCGTTAAGTTTCCACGTCCATTGCGATTTGTAGGGCCTGGGATTATCAATGGTGATGATCATTGGTGCGTGGTCGGACCAGGTTATGGGCGCTATGCGGGCAGATCTCAGCGTGTCCAGGTCCCTATTTTGGATGAAGAAGTAGTCGATTCTCGAGTAGGAGCAGTGCGGTGTCGAATAGTATGTGTAGTCCCTTTCCGTATTGTGGAGAATGCGCCAGCAGTCCGCTAGTTGATGATCGGAGAGAAGGGATCTCATGCCCCGTAGGACATGGTCCGGTATCGTGGAGGCGCCTTTCGACGTGTCGATCCTGGGGTCCAGAGGGGCATTGAAGTCCCCTCCAATTATGACGGTGCCTTCTCCAAATGTTTCCAGAGTTCTCAGTGCGGAGGACAGGAACTGCTTCTGGCCCTTGTTCGGGAGGTATAAGTTCGCCAGGGTGATTTTGGATTCGCCTATATTCCCTTTGATGAAAAGGTATCTGCCTTCCGCGTCCTTTATCTCTGCTTCTAATTGGAATTGAATGTCTGCTGAGATTAGAATGGCCACTCCCTTGGATTTGTTCAGGGGGTTGTGGGCGAAATGTCCGGTGGGATAGTATCTGTTGGAGAATCTAGGGGCCTGGGGTGCGTGGAAGTGGGTTTCCTGAAAGAAGGCCACCGATACCCCTAGCGCCTTGATCTCTCGTAGGGCTCTGGCCCGTTTGTGTGGTGAATTGAGGCCCCTTGCGTTGATCGTGTAGAGGTTGATGGAGTTGCCATCGCTTCTGCCCACGCCGGGGGCGTGGGGAGCGGGGGGGCGAGCCCATGCCACTGGGTCTCTCTCGGGCCCGGATTGGGTGATGTAGAGGGAGAGGAGGGGGGGAGCAGTGGGATGGGGTATGTGGGGTGTTTGGGTCGCAGAGGCGACAGCAAGTAGGGGTAATGTGCCGCTGGGAGGTGGAAGTCCAGGGATGTGGTCCTGTGGGTCCACCTCACAGGTTGTTGGCAGTGCACCCGTGGGGTTGGTGGTGTCGGGGGAGGGATGGTCACCCACTGGTGACTTCCGGTGAGTGGTGAGTCACAGTCGGCCCTCATCCGTCTCCTGCTGCCCAGTAGCTCTGTGGTGAAAAGTGAAGTGGCACCCATGAAGGGTAGAATCATAGAAGGGAGCGAGAACGGTCAGTGTAGTGTGGGAGTGGGTGTCCGCTTCAGCCCCGCAGTGGTTCTTTTCGTGAGTTGAGCGGAGTGAGAATGAAGCGGGGTGTGGAAGGGACTTTCCGATACCTTAGTATAACGTATCTCATTAGACAGTAGCATGCACAAGAAGATCTTAGGTAACATTTCAAACAAGTCAAACATTTCAGATGGTTTAAACATAATGAACAGGTTGAACCAGTTGAGCAAGGTAAAGCATATTAATCATATCAAGCATTCCCACGTATAATGATGTGCGGTGGTGCGATGGCTCTCAGTCGTCAGTCGGTAGGGGTGTGCGTCGTGGGGGGCACGTCTGTTCGAGGGGTGGCCAGTCAGGTACGAGGGGGGCTGAGGGGGACGAGAGGGGGAATGGGTGCTTCTTTGTCATTACCCATAGGGTCTCCGTCTCGTTGTTATGTTAGCTTAGGCTGTCCCGTGTGGGTAGGGTTATGGTTAACCTCTGCGTGTCTGTGTCTTGTGGGTGGTTAGGCGTCTCTAGTATGGTCGTGTACCTGCTGCTATGTGTGCATAATCTCGTCGGTGTGTGCTCGTGTGCGTCTGTGTGTTCTGTCTGCCCTTCCTGGTGTCAGCCCAGTCGTCTGTCGTCACTATGTGGTGATGTGTCAGGCCTCTGGGGGTCTCGTCAGTCAGGGCCAGTCGTCCCGTAGCGGTGGACCACCCTCAAGCTGTTGTAAGGGCAGATGTGACATTTTCAAGACATTGCATGGATTAAGACATAGTTAAACATTGGCATTAGCGGTACATCTATGTAACATTGTGATCATTAGGAAGCAGAGCTTCGGTGACCTGTCCCCCCGTTGTCAATACCTAAAAGTGTGTGCAAAGGTGTGGTGAGTGGAGTTGTGTCATGTAGGTGTAGGCCTATGTAGCTAAGAATGGGATGTTTGTAGTGTCTGTACGTGTCGTCTCATGAGGTGTGTGCGGTTGGTGGTGTATCTGTGGTGTCTATGATCCCCTGAAGTATACTTGCATAGGTGATCACATTCCCCCATAGCGGTCTCCGAGGGAGTGTTCAAAGCGACCCTGGATCAACAGTCCACATAGGTTCAGGAATTCGCCGGGCAGGAGCTTCAGCGTGAGAGTGGGGTGCAGTCTCTGGGCGGTTGTGCCCCAGCCCACTGTGTGAAGTTCGGGCAGCGCCAGTAAGGGGATTGACAGGGTAATGAGCCGTTTAGAGGCGTCCAGAATGGTATGTCAGATGTCTAAGTTGCAGGGCCCATTTGGCCCGTAGGGGGATCTTCGGGGCAATCCAGGTAGGTTGGGGGAGCAGGGAGAAGTCCAGTGGTGTGAGGCTGTGGGGCGCAGGTGCATGCCGTCTCCGAGTGGATGAGCAGCGTCCAAAGGGTCTTGCATAGAAGGTGGGAGAGGGATCGGTAAAAATGAGAGAGTTTCGGGCTTCGGGAGGGGTACCTTGATGTCTGTCGGAGGTAGGTGGGTAGAGCCCGTTGATGTGTAGTTTAAACATGGGTCTTGAATGGAAGGGAGTGGGTAGCGCCCCCTTTATTCTTCAAGTGCTGCTTGCTGGGGAGGGATGAAGTCTGTGTCTGGGCCTTGTTGTATGATGCGGCGAACCGGTCTTCCTGCGGAGCGTTCATTCACCGGGCAACCAGTCCAGTCCGGGATGGGGATTTGTGGGAGGCCAAGTGCCTCTTGAAAGGCCTGGGTGTCTTGCGGCGTGCGGATTGTGGCTTCCGTGTTGCCCCTTCGGGCCGTGAGGGCAAAGGGGAATTGCCATCTATACCGGATCTGGGCCTCTTGCAGCGTGGCGGTTATGGGTCGTAGTGCCCTCCGGGCCTGCAGGGTTAGGTGGGAGAGGTCATTATATAGCTCGACCACCTGTCCCTCGTGTCTCCAGGAGCGTTCTGCGCGGGCTTTCCTCATTATGTCTTCCTTTAGTTGGAAGTCAGGTATATGGCAGATTATGTCCCTGGGGGGGGGCACCCGGGGTGGTTTGGGTCTCAGTGCCCTGTGAGCCCGGTCTATAGGGATGCGGGCTTCCCTGGGTCGGCCTAGGATGAGGTTGAAAAGTGGTACTAGGAGAGCCCTGGTATCCTCAGGGGCCTCTGATTCCCTGCAGCCTCTTACCCTGATGTTGTGCCTTCTGCCACGGTTGTCCAGGTCCTCAACGTGGAGACGCAGGTCCTGTATTTGCTGGGCTTGTGCTGTGGTGGCTGTAAGTGCAGGACAGTGCAGGTCTGGGCCCTGGGTTTCAAGGGCCTGCACCCTTGCCTCTAGTGCCGTGAGGGAGGTGCCGAGGGCCGAGATTTCGGTGCGTAGTGTGGATCTGACATCCTCAAGGAGGGCCTGGAAGTCCTCCTTCTTTGGCAGAGATGTAAAGAGGGCATACCAGTCCGGAGTTTGTGGGGCCGGTATGCTGCCTCGTGCGTTGGGGCCGTCGTCCGACATTCCAGAGCCTGGCGAGGAGGGCGCCATATTGGAGTCCTCATCCTGTGGGAGCAAGTCGCCCGGCGTGTGGAGGTAACTCCTTATCGAGGGGTGGGAGCTGGTCCCCTGGGTTCTTGGTGTGGAGGGGGTCATTTGGGACCGTCTTGTGCGTCCCATGGTGACAGTTCGTGCGATTAAGAGGTGCTTTAGGGCAGGCAGGAGCGGAGCGTGAGGTTTAGGCGGCCATTCTCGTCCGGCGCCAAGCCACGCCCCCTTGTGTGATTTTTCAATACAGTGTCATGCTATGTTCTATTTTTATGTTTGCAGATAACAAGCTGTAACCCCAAAATATTGTACTTCTTGTATATACAGTTGGGTGAGAGGCTGAGGGAATACAAGCCTCAGGGGCAGCTGCCACATATAGATTATCCTGCAAACATATACAAAATTAAGTATGTATAAGTTGGTTATTGTTTACAATATAGAGTTTTAACTTGTCATTTAGCTGGAATATTGTGATTACACCGTACGACCAATATTATTTTGCAAAGATAATTTGTTGTATATCCAGCTCATAATAATGATTTCATTTTTTTGGACTGATGCAAGGGAGAGTTAATGTGCAATTTTGATTTGTAATAATCTACATATTCATTCTTCAAGGTCAGTGTATCATTTTCATTGGTACATTACATGACATGCAAATAACTTTAGTATGAATAAAAACTAGGAAAATGGTCAAGAGAAAAATAATTACAAGGTACATTAGCATACACATACTTTGTAAATACATTTTTGGACATTAATCTATATCTGAACATATCTCACATCTATAAATAGACAGTTTATGCAAAACTAGATCATGTATTTAAATATATACAATGTCTAGAGGGATTTAAAACAAAAGATTACACATTCTACTCAATGCCGCATAAATGTTACTTTTAGCTGTTACTTTTAGCTGTGCTATATTTGGCTGTGAGACACATTATTTTCTGATATTTTACATACTGAAATAAGCCCACAGGTATGTAATGATTACAGTGTATTAATGACATTTGAACTATGTTGAAGATTGAATGAAAAGATATTAATACATCCAAAATATACAAAGGGGAAAATATACAAAGGGGAAAATGCATTAAGCATTAGAGGTATTTTCCCCTTTGGGGATTGTCCCCTTTGATTTACAAGGATTTTTGGCCACTTCATGCTCCTGTAGTTTCTCTGCACTACTGCAATGTGCGGCCACGCCCATACATAATGACGTAATTTGACGCATGTGCGTCATGATGTCATCGAAACCCGGTAGTAACTCCCAGTATTGTACAGATGATTTCACACAATATTTTATGATTATAGAGCTCCTCCCCATATGCAGCTGATCACTTTTATGTTCATTAGCCTCCATCTATAGGATATAAAAGTGGGAATATAGATCAGTCAGTGAGAGGTCCCCCAGAGGAAGGCTTCATAGCTGAAACGTTGGGGTTTTCATTTCTCCTGCTCTTGGTCAGTATACCTTTTTAATGGGTGTTTGAATTTAGCACTTTATTATTACTGTGGTTTTGGTACTAGATACTGATTATGAACTTTCTCTTTGTTTAAGATATTCTGATGTACTCTATATGCATGAATAAATACTTTTGGTGTACCTTAGGATCATTATAATTTCTATTGTTTCACCAAGCATTGACATGCTTTAAAATTTAAAACGTTCATGGACATTACCACTTTCCCTTATAATATTTCCAGAACAAGGTCACATAGACCATTTTGTTTCCTTACCCCCTCTTATTCCATGCCCCTTCCCTACGTCATGATCTTTAGTTTGTGTTATTTGATCAGGTCATGTTCCCCTATGACACAACCTCCACATCTGGTAATTCCACATGGATCCAGTTGGATCCTTTAACTTTTATTATAATAAATGTATTCCAACTAGTTTTACCTTTAAACCCTAACAATGATCTGCCTACCAACTTTGCATATTGTACCCCCTTGTGTTATTTTATTATGTTATTTATTTTATTTGTTGTGTCTATAGAAAACATAACTTAAAAAAAAAAAATCAGGTAAAAAATAAGTAGAACAAGTCAAGTCCTTGAATAAGATATATCTAACCATCCATTTCCATTACATAATATAGGATTTTAAATCAGTCCCAAGGAGAAGAGGCTGTTTTATCAATTTATTAGAAAGTTTTACAAGTTAGTCAAACACAATCAAGAGTATACACCAGGAGACAGATATCTTCTAGACATGTCTACAGCAAAGCCTGAAAATCCACAGGCATCCAGAAAGTTAGATCAGAAGATAAGTAACTTAAAGCAAGTCCATGTCAAATCCAGAGAATCGGCATGTATACAGTGTGTAAGGATAAGGAGTAAATTGAGAAATGGTTTGAAGTCAGCTTATCGAGATTGTAAAGGATTGGCTACACCAGAAATTAGGTCTGGTGGTTTCTTCCACCTATAAAGAATAACAGAGACATGTATGCATACAGAAATACTGCAACTAGAGACAATGCCTTGAATAGAGGGAGGTCCATATTTTAATAGGTCATTTAGATCATATTTGTATTTTGTGAATTAACCCTTTAAGTATTTATGGAAAAATAATGTTTCATTCATTCCCCCTATTGCTGATTTCTAAAAACGTGTTTCTGTTATACTGTGTTGAATTGTATTTTTGATAATACGATTGCATACATGGGAAAATTAAATCAAGGACTCCAACATACATCCTAAACTACTAACAGCAGCATTAAACAATACTATTTAACATAATCCTTGAAATACACACATAAATGTCTCCTCAAATGGTGACTAAAAGATTATTAAACGGGGGGGTACAATGGAGCCCATTACAAGTCCTTTAATCTTAATGCAAACTTTAAAACATACAACATTTGTTATATAAGACCAATTTTTATTTAGAACATATACTATAGAATATTTAGTGTGTTGTGGACCAATTTAAAGAAGTGTGTTCCATTGTAATTGCCTGGCCCAAAAAAAAAGTCGCCACCAAAAAAAAAAAAGGACACACACTCTAATATTTCGATAAGCTTCTGCAATGTCACAAGATTTATTTCCGTCCAGTGTTGCAATAATTTTTCACCAAGGTCTTGTATTGATGATAAATAATTAAAATAAACAAGCAACCATACTAACAAATTAGGTACTAAAAATATTGTGGTAGTGAAACTTTCAAAGCAGAGTCCACAATAGTATCACTCATCACCCATAAGTGTCTGTGCAGTCAGCAGATGCGTTACGGCGAGGTCACCTTCTTCCAATGCTGATATTTTCAAGTACTTCCGTTCTTTATATACTGGTGTCCATCATCAGTGCTATATGTTCATCTGTTTCCAATATCCTGTATTCACGACCAGCCGCGCCGTCATTTACGGCCACTTCTGATGACGTCAGCGGCGTATGGAACGCACATTGGAACGCATGTGTCTCAGGCGTTTCCGTGGGACGTCATTCAGATCGATCTGGATCTTGCTCCAACTCTCAGAAGTCATTTTAAAATACTTTGTAAATAGTCCAAATCTCTGCATTATTTATTCAAGAAAGTTCTTCAAAATAAAATAGGAGCTTATACAATAAAATTAATTGGTTGCATATTTACTTGCAGGGAGGAAGAAAGGGCTGTATTAAAAAAGGGCATATTATAAGTGTATTGAGAGTTTTTTAAATTACTTGTAATATACAGTTCAATATATAAAATACATAATACCAAATATATAACATATATATATATATATATATATATATATATTTATATAGATATATAGTTTTCGGACAGAAATAGTGGAGGAAATTATAACTAAAACATGTTTTTTTAAAATTTATAAAAATACATAAAAGAAAAATAATAATTGTATTTAAAAAAAGAATGTTTTACAAAAAATGAGCAAATTCAAAATCTAAAGTGAGACCATTTGGAAAAAGCGTATTAACATTCAAAATCCATTCACTATCAACTTCTGCCAATTGTTTGAAGTTATCCTCCCCTCTGCAGTGTTTCTGTCTCTTGTAAACCACCATGTATGATAAGAAAGAGGGGTTACTATTATGATTCTCTACAAAATGAGCTGAAACGCTGTGTTTCATATACCCCCTCTGGATGTTTCCAATGTGTTCTGCTATCCTTTTTTTGAATGCCCTAGTTGTCATTCCTATATATTTCAGTCCACATGGGCACCAGAGGAGGTATATGACATTTGTAGTATGGCAAGTAAGCACCTGTTTTATCTTAAACATCCTATTAATAGATAAATAAGTTAATTCTGTGCTTTTTTGTTTTTTAAAAAGTGTCTTTTTCCAAGCTTGGCATAATTTGCATGGGTAGAAAACATTTTCTAAGCCAACGGGGTCTTTACCTTTATCATCCTTAATACAACTGGTTGTTAAAAATAGTTTTAGCTTCTTAGCTCCTCTATAAATTATGCGTGGTCTTTTTCCAATTCTATATTTTTTAAAGGGGTCACTTTTTAAAATATACCAATATTTATTGATAATATGTTTAACTTGTTTAAAATTTTCATTATAATCTAAAATTAACAGAACATTTGCCTCTCCAATTTATTAAAAAAAAAATTTCTCTCCATTTTTAAAATGTCTCTTATGCATACATCAATATTATTTATATCATACTTGTTTCTTTCAATCTAGTTTTTAGGGATGATACTTGTTCATCAAAGATTATTTAATTGCAATTCCTATATAAACGTGCTATTTGGCCCTTTGGTATATTTTGTAACCACGGGCTGTAGTGGCAACTTGATGTGTCTATGTATCCATTCACATCAACTTTAAAAAAAAAAAAAAGTTTTTGTTTTTATATAATTTTTGATCATTATATATTTAAAGGTCTGAAAAAATTTATATTTGGCTATATTCACTGGTCAGGTTGATGCCTATATTATTTTTATTTAAATATTTAAAAAAAATATTTCAAAGACTCCTCATCTCCCTGCCAGATGAAGAAGATATCATCTATGAATCTGCGATAGAGGACCAGATTAGACGCTCAGCTATTTTCTTGGGATAAAACATACTTATTTTCCCAATATGCCATAAACAAATTGGCATAGCTAGACACAAATCTAGTCCCCATCGCAGTTCCCTTTAGTTGCAAGAAAAATTTGCCATCAAACCAAAAATAATTATTAAAAAGGATTAATCTAATGCTGTCTAAAATAAAAGCAATTTGCTCCTCTTTCAAACTACCACCATTCCTTAGGAAGTGTTTGACTGCTAAACAGCCTAAATCATGCGATATGTTAGTATCAAGACTTGTCACATCGCATGTAGCTAAAAAGTAATTTTCTTTCCATTTAAAATCAGATTATCCAAAATGTATATATATAAAAAAATATATATATTTTAATAGTAGGTATATTTTAACAGTGAGAGACAGAATAACAAAACAAAAAAAACCAAAAAAAATTCCAGGAAAACACATGTCAAAAAAGTTATACATTGATTTGCATGTCAATGAGTGAAATACGTATTTGATCCCCTAACAATAAGCAAGATTTCTGGTTCCCAGGTGTCTTTTATACAGGTAATGAGCTGAGATTAGGAGCACTCTCTTAAAGGTAGTGCTCCTCATCTCAGCTTGTTACCTGTATAAAAGACACCTGTCCAAAGAAGCAATCAAACAATCAAATTTACACTCTCCACCATGGCCAGGACCAAAGAGCTGTCCAAGGATGTCAGGGACAACACTGTAGACCTACACAAGTCTGGAATGGGCTACAAGACCATCGCCAAGCAGTTTGGTGAGAAGGTAACAGTTGGTGCGATTGTTCGCAAATGGAAGAAATACAGAATAACTGTCAGTCTCCCTCGGTCTGGTGCTCCATGCAAGATCTCACCTTGTGGAGTTTCAATGCTCATGAGAACGGTGAGGAATTAGCCCAGAACTACACTGGAGGATCGTGTTAATGATCTCAAGGCAGATAGGACGACAGTCAACAAGAAAACAATTGGTAACACACTACGCTGTGAAGGACTGAAATCCTGCAGCGCCTGCAAGGTCCCCATGCTCAAGAAAGCACATGTACAGGACCGACTTAAGTTTGCCAATGAGATGTATGCAAACCTGGTGGCCAACTACAAGAAACATCTGATCTCTGTGATTGCCAACAAGGTTTTTGCCACCAAGTCGAAGGGGTCAAATACTTATTTCACCCATTGACATGCAAATCAATTTATAACTTTTTTGACATGCGTTTTTCTGGATTCTTTTTTTTTTTTAATCTTTCCCTCACTGTTAAAATACACCTACTATTAAAATTATAGACTGACTATTTCTTTGTCAGTGGGCAAACGTTAAAAATTAGGAGGGGATCAAATACTGTATCTGTCTATCTTCTAATCAGTCACAATATTAAAGTCACACAGAACACTTCAATGAAATGATCTGGAAGCACTGGCCCTGTTCTTTTAACCCTGGAATGTAAGCCCACCTCTAGTTAAGTCCACAGTCAAGTCAACCTCTAGTGACTATAATATTGACAGCAACTAGGGGCACTTCTGCTGTACTGACTGAGGATTATCCCTTTAGATCATTATGATCATCTTTTTGCAGGAAGTGCCATGGAGAATCATCACTACAGGTAGATAGATAAATAGGATTGGGAACTCATTTGAATTACCTGAATGTTCAGGGATGCTGGAGCAATTCAGGTGATTGCATTCAACACCCTGGAGTTTCAAGCAGTTTGGATAGCATTATGTCACATCAGATACCTCCTGCAGAATCAGTGAGAGAATATCCCAGTGTCTGTGTTTTTTTTTTTTTTATTGAATTACCAAGGAGGAACAAGAAATTATTTATTTTAGATATCTATGCTCAGTAGGTCATGGCAGCATTTTGCTCCCTCCATCTCTAATGTTATTTCTGTAGGGCACATTTTTAGACAGTGAACTAGGAGAAGAGAGGTCTCTTAATATTTTAGATTTATTAACTTTCCAATAGGTACAAGAGGTGGAATATACCCATTGTAATGCTGTCATGGCCAAGAACCATAGTTAACAGAAAAAAAATCTAATTTCTGTTGTACTAACTAAGTTCTCATGATATAAATGTGTTCTACAGTGGCAGAGTAACATTTCTAACATGAATCTCTCAATATTTACTTTATCACCCATTTGACTAGAGCTGATGGTCAATAATAAGAGATGTCTGTACAAAAATAAAACTGTAATATATTATTTGCATTCTAATAAACATTGATGAAATAGAAAGCATTGTACTAAATGGTTTAAGAATTAATATTTGTTTTTTCTTAGAATTTCATCTCTTTAATCATTTGACTGCAATTTTTTCATATCAAAAGCTGACTGAGTAAAATGTGTAGAATAATTAAGTCAGTGGACCCCTTTAGTAAAAGAGAGATATAGCTAGTATATGTTGGCTCAGAGCATGAAACATGAAAATATAATCAAAATCCTTCTCACTCTGAAACAGATAATAAAAGAGGTGGTTACAAAATTAGGTTTACTGTTTATATAGTAGATTAAATTATATAGGTTTAAATAAAGTGTAACAAAGTATATAGGCACAATCTATAGTGAAACTGAAGGACAAAGTAGATGGATAGTCTTTTTCTAAACATAAACATAGCACAGAAAGGCAAAGGTGAACCACCATGAGAGCCAAAGAACATAAGTTTAAAAAAACAATTATATGAATGAATGCAGAATACTGGAAATAGACCAAATGATGATGCTTGTGAAAGGCATAGTTTCTTGTACTGGAGCACAAAAAACACTCACTGTCTGAGGCTAACCTGAGCATTTTATGAGAATATCAAAGGTATGCCTGCAGAAAACCTAAGCTTGTGGGAAGCATGCTATTTTACTGTGGCTATGTAGATGGTGTAGAAATAGTTATCTGACATCTCTTTTTGTTTATCATTATTTACTCAAATCTTCATATATGCACTGCTTTGTTAATGCACATGAAAGCCCATGAATCCAGAAACAGTTAAGTTTACCATGGCTATGTACTCAGATTGCAGGTATGTGTGTGTGTGTAAGGATTTACCTTCCACCGGTCTTGGAGGCCCATAGATCCAACCAATGACTGCTTCCTGTATCCAGTCACCACTCTTCTCCTGGTTCCCTCGAAGGCACCTTTAGGCTGCGCAGACACTCTCCACTGTCCCGTGCTGGGTGTTCTGCAGTGGAAGCCAACGAGCACAGTACTTCCTCTCTTAAAGGTACAATGTGCGTGCATATGATGTTTCCAACACAACAACTGAAAGGTGACCACCACCTCCAATGACATCAGCAGTGCGCCAAACCGCAAATTCAAGCTCAGGAAAGCATACAGTGCTCGGCTATTGCAGGGCCTTTTCTTGTGTGCCTATTAATAGTATTTGTTACCAAGTGGCTACTAAAAAAGACTGGGCATACCCCATTTGCAATACCTTGGGTTGTCTACTATTGCAAATGGTATGCCATCATGGGGGTAATTTTTATTCCTAGGCTACCATACGCTCTCCGAGGCAGCGTAACCAATCTGGTGAATTTCAATGCAAAAAAACAGAAAAATTTAACATGCTATATTTGACCCTGTAACTTCCAAAAACACCATAATACCTGTACATAGGGGGTACTGTTTTACACGTGAGACATCACTGAATACAAATATGTGTATTTTATTGCAGTAAAAGCAAACAGTATTATGACATTCACAGTTAAAATGTCCCGTAGAACTAACATTTTTAAAAAATGTCTTATTTTCTCCCATTTGTTTTATATTTTATACATATTAAATTATGTATCATACCTAAATATTTGATGTTACATTAAAGACCTCTTTCCCCTTAATAAAAGGATATATAATAAGTGTGGGTGCACGTAATATGAAAGAGGTGAATTACGCCTGAACAGACATATAGCGCAAATTCAAGGTTTTGTTTACATTTTGTTTTGATCACAACGTGTACATTTGGCTCAGTCCTTAAGGTGTTAATATCATAATACAGTTAGGTTTTACTGCAATAAATTACACATATTTGTATTAGTATTATTATTTTATTATTTATATAGAGCCAGCAAATTCTGTAGCGCTGTACAATGGGTGGACTGACAGACACGTAATTGTAACCAGACAAATGGACACACAGGAACAGAGGGGTTGAGGTCCCTGCTCAATGAGCTTACATGCTAGAGGGAGTGAGGTATAGTGTCACAAAGGGTATATGTAAGGGTAATGAAATAGGTTGCTAGAAAAGTATGAACTTAGAACAGTTATTTTTGACAGTTGCAGGAGGGGAGTCATGGGGGGAAAGGGGGCATGAAAACCCATTAACAGTTTAAATGATATGCTTCCTGAAGAAGTGTGCTTTCAAAGATTTTTTGAAGCAGTGGAGACTGGGTGAAAGTCTAACGGAGAAGGGAAGGGAGTTCCACAGAAAGGGTGCAGCCCTGGAGAAGTCTTCGAGGCAAGCATCAAATGTGGGAGTTGGGACAGAGGATAGACGTAGGCCTTCAGCAGGAGCGGGTGCAAGCTTAGTTTTTGAGAGGGAAGCGTCAGGATTTAGCGATCAACTGGACATGAGGGGTGAAGGAGAAGTCGGGGTCAAAGAGAACACCTAGGCAGCTAGCCTGTGAGGTAGAGGGGATGGTGGCACTGTTGACTTGGAGGTAGACAGACACTGCACTACCACAACCGACTTGCTCTCTTATACTAATTTACTCCTATACTTGTCTCTTACTCCATGTACGACATTTTGCCCCTAACACAAATATATATATATATATATATATATACACACACACACACACATATATATATATATATATATATATATATATATATATAATATATTTTATATTTTTTATATATACTTATATATACAGTATATTTATAATTCTAAGTGTATTTTGAGATATATATAATATAATATATATCAACATGCGCTTATGACATTACATTTTTTAAAATTGTTATGTTATGTATATTTTATAATATATGTATAACATATTATAAGTTAATTCAAACACCCTATTAGCATAGTATATATAATGCATATATAATTTAACCCCTTAACACCGCAGCCAAATGTACAAGTTGTGAACGAAACAAAATGTAAACAAAACCTGGCATTTGCGCTATATGTCTGTCAAACCGTAATTCACCTCTTTCATATTAAATGCACCCCCCCTTATTATATATAATTTTATTCAGGGGAAACAGGGCTTTCATTTAATATCAAATATTTAGCTATGAAACATAATTTAATATGAAAAACATGGGAGAAAATAAGATTTTTTTTGATTTTTTTAGTTCTACATGACATTTTAACTGTCAATGTCATAATACGGTTTGCTTTTACTGCAATAAAATACACATATTTGTATTCAGCAAAGTCTCACGTGTAAAACAGTACCCCCTATGTACAGGTTTTATGGTGTTTTGGGAAGTTACAGGGTCAAATATAGCGTGTTACATTAGAAATTGAAATTTGTCAGATTGGTTACGTTGCCTTTGAGACTGTATAGTAGCCCAGGAAATAAATTTACACCCATAATGGCATACCATTTGCAATAGTAGACGACCCAAGGTATTGCAAATGGGGTATGTCAAGTCTTTTTTAGTAGCCATTTGGTCACAAACACTGGCCAAAGTTAGCGTTAGTATTTGTTTGTGTGTGAAAAATGCAAAAAACACCAATTTTGGCCAGTGTTTGTGACTAAGTGGCTACTAAAAAAGACTGGACATACCCCATTTGCAATACCTTGGGTTGTCTACTATTGCAAATAGTATGTCATCATAGGTGTAATCTTCATTATTGGGCTACCATAGGGTCATAAAGGCAACGTAAGCAATCTGGCGAATTTTAATGTGAAAAAAATGAAACACAAGCCTTATATTTGACGCTGTAATTTTTGAAAACACCATAAAACCTGTACATGAGGTATCTGTTGTACTCGGGAGACTTCGCTGAACACAAATATTTGTGTTTCAAAACAGTAAAAAGTATTGCAGCAGTAATACCGTCCGTGTAAGTGCTGTTTGTACGTGAAAAATGCAAAAAACGTCACTTTTACTGGCGATATCATCGTTGTAATACATTTTACTGTTTTAAAACACTAATATTTGTGTTCAGCGAAGTCTCCTGAGTAAAACAGTACCCCCCATGTACAGGTTTTATGGTGTCTTGGAAAGTTATAGTGTTAAATATAGTGCTAGCAAATTAAATTCCTTATACTTTCGGCATGGGTTGTCAGGCAGGTCCCGCTAATTGTAATTAATTAGGATACCTAATTATGTAAAATTATTACATAAATATATGAGTAGAATTAATATATGTATATATATATATACATATGTGTATATATACGTATATATATATATATTTTTAAATATTTTTAATTATATATAGGTATATATATAGTGATATATACGTATATATTTATGTATATAGATATATATATTATTTCGTTCTACGTGTATTTTGATATAAATATATATATTAATATCACAATACAGTTAGAACGAAATAAACCCATCTATATATTTTTTAATATTTTATTTTTCATTATTTTTTTTATTTAATTTTTTTACGTATTTACATATTTTTTTTTTTAATATTATTTATAAATATATATATAACAATAATTATATATATATTTAATCAGTATCAGTCTACGTGTAATTTGATATTAATATATATATATATATTTATATATATATATTAATATTAAAATACACCTAGACGGTGTATGTGTATGTGTGTATATGTGTATATATATATACTTAGATCATATATATATATAATATATATATATGATCTAAGTATATATATATATTTTTTTTTTTACACTTTTAACTTAATTTTATTTTATTTTCAGCCAGCAGGGGGACCAACTGTCATTACAGTTGGTCCCCCTGCTGGCAATGCCTGAGCCAGCTATACCGGCCATGTGATTGTGAGGTCCTCGCAAGGACCTCACTCTCACATGACCGGGAGGGACCGGAGGAGGCAGATCTGCCTCGGGGGGCTCCCTGGGAGTCCCCCCAACCGCGATCGCCGGCGTGGGACCACCGGCGACCGGGTAAGTTAAAAAAAAACGGCGGGCGTTTAGAGCCGCTTTTAAAAGGACGTAAATATACGTCCGCCGGACTTAAGGGGTTAATAAACATTAAAAACCAAAACCTTACCCTGCTCAATTGGATTTTCTCCACTTCTCCTGATAGAATCCAGGAGACAGGTGTTCTCCCTAACAGTTTCAGTGATCACTGTTTAGTGTACTGCATGTGCAAAATAAAGGCTACTAAATCCTCTCCCAAAGTTAAAATCACCAGGCACTTCAAAAAATTGAATCTTGAATCCTTTCTTAATGACATCAAGAACCTCCCATGGCACAGATTAAACATTATCCCAGATCTAGACTGTGCAGTTGAATTCTTTCAGTTTGAACTCCTTCAAGTTTGGAATTTCCTTCCCCCGCTGCGTAAGGTGAGAGTAAAAGGGGCACATATGAACTGGATCACAGCTGACCTCATCCAAATGTACCAGTTTCGGGATTCATTGTTTTCAAAGTTCAAGCATACTGGCTCTATGAACGATCATTGTGCATATAGGCAATGGCGAAATATATGCACAAAACAAACAAAATTGGCCAAGGCCTAATATTTCTGTGAAAATCTGAACAATAACCTATCAAACCCTAGAAACTTTTGGAAAGTCATAAATAAATTACAAACTCCCACAATCCACACCCAACCCTCCGCTGTCATAGTGGATAAACAAACCCTGCAACTTCCCTTAGATGTAGCAAATGCCTTTAACAATTATTTTGTCCGATGCTCCACTACCCTGATTACCAAGCTAATAAATGACACACATCATGAAACTACAAAGTGGATCAGGCCCCACTAAATTTGCAAATACCCAATACAGACAAGTTCATTTTTAGACCTTTACCTATTACTGTCATTAAGAAACACCTTAATAATCTAAAAATGAAAAACCAGTCTGGACCTGACCAAATCCCAGCAATGCTGTTGAAGCTCAGTGCGTCGGCAATTGCTAAACCTGTCACAACCCTAATTAATGAATTATTGGTGTCTGGATACATACCCAAACTTTGGAAGACTGCAAGAGTAGTGCCTAGCCATAAAAGTGGTGACACTACTTTGGTTTCTAACTATCACCCAATATCATTGCTCCCAGTATTGTCAAAAATCTTAGAAAAATACGTTCATATGTAACTATGTGAGTATTACCAACAATCTAACCATCTGACCCCTGATCAGTGGGTTTTTGCCTGAATCACTCCACTACAACTGCCCTCTTAAAAGTTTGCAATGACATCCAAACTGGCATGGAATAAGGAGACCTAACTGGAGCTATTTTCCTTGATTTTACAAAGGCCTTTGACACAGTAGACCACAACATTCTACAGCACAAACTCAAAAACTCAGGTATTGGTGATTGTCCGCTAACCTGGTTTCGATCATATGTATCGGATCGCTCACAATATGTGTCCATTTATGACAGCGACTCCCTCCCTCTCCCAGCCACTTGTGGTGTTCCCCAAGGTTTCATTTTCGGCCCCCTACTATTCACATTATTTATAAATGATCTGCCTAATGTCTGCAAATCCTCAAATGTACACATGTATGCAGACGACACAGTAATCTATGCAAACAAATCCAATCTACCGCAGCTTGAGGCTGTGCTCCAAGACCAATTTACAGAGGTAGAAAAGTGGATCGCAAAAAACAAACTCTTTCTAAAAACTGACAAAACTGTCAAAATGATCTTTGGAACAGTACCTAACTTACACAAATTACACAATTCCCACCTATCCATCAAAACAAATTCAAATAGCACACTGACCGCAGTCTACTCTTTCAAATACTTGGGTATGCTGTTAGACCAAAACTTGGTGCCCTGTACAGAAACAAATCCTGCCTTAGTCCTACAGTAAATGAAAAGATTGCACAGCAAATGCTGATGCAATCATTGATTATGGGGATGTAGTATATGCACCTGCACCGCAAACCCACCTTAATAAACTCAATACATTGTATAACTCGTTCTGCCGATTTGTGCTACAATGTAATTAGAGGACCCACCATTGTCACATGCTAAAATAACTAAACTGGTTGTCGCTGGAATCCACACACACCCTTCATCTTTCCAGCCTTATGTTTAAGGCCTACCTGAGCAGAATGCTCTCCCCAGCTGTTCCCACCTCCTATAACCTCCGATCCAGTACCAGCACTTTAGTCTACCTCAATACAAAAAGAAAGCAGCCCAATCCTCCTTTTCCTATAGAGCACTGCAATTATGGAACAACCTCCCGCTCACTTTCAAACCTTACCCAAGCCTAAAGTCCTTTAAGAGATCCCTCTCTACATACCTCAAAACAGAATCCACGTGTCATGGTTGATTATATATTTCCTACCTGTTCTATGTTAAATTTTGTATATATTGTGTATTAATATTGTTTTTGTATTTTATTGTACCATATAGTATCAATGCAATGTTTTGTGGACCCAGGACATACTTGAAAACGATGTATCTTTCCTGATAAAATATTTTACAAATAAATACATTTTGGTATTATTATATATATTAATACCAAAATACAGTAAGAATTAATTCATATATGTATTATATATGTATAATATGCTAATTAGGTGTTTTAATTAACTTATAATATATTATACATGTATAATACATTATACATTTATAATACATGTATAATATATTATTTGAATATGTGTGTTTACATTTTTTTTTTCATTTTCATGAACTAGGGGGAATGCCTGAACACTCAGGCAGTCCCCCTGCAAGCAGTCTTGTAGACTGCTTTGCGGCCATGTGATTTGCGACGTCCGTCGCAATCACATTCCCTGAAGGGCCAGAAAGAAGGGGGAGTGCTTGTCTCCTGAGGCAGTCCCCCTGTACCGGGATCACAGTGGATCGCCGGTCCAGGTAAGTAAATTGTGGCCAGGGAGCTAAATATCGTTAGGGCGTACTATACCACCCTAACGGTGTTTAGGCTCACTAAATGCAGGGCGGCATAGTACGGCACTAACGGCGTTAAGGGGTTAATGTGGCTGAAATCTTGACCAAATTTAGGCTGATTTGAGGAATATTATTCATTAGCATGAACATTGTCTGGATTTTGCAGTATAACTGGCCCTGTATGCAGTTGAATGGTTTTGCCCCATTTGTTAACGGGCCAGTCTGACCTTAGTGGATAACTCCTGCAGCATATGACAAAGCATAACAATAGATTCAGAATAGACCAAGAATGTAAAAGATTTTAAAATAGCATTGGATTGTTGTTTTAAGCACAGATAAGTTGTTTTAATGTAAAAAGACAGGGTAGATGGACAATTAACACTTTATGTACACATCTCAATTTTTTTTTTTAAGACATTTTGAGGACTTTATTCTAGATTTGCAGTGTACATGATACTGTTCTGTACTATAAATTAAGGAAATGACAGTTTGAGAGAAAAAAATAGCTTCATCTTTATAAGAAAATACAATTATTTTTATAATGAAGTATAACATTTGTAAAATAAAAATTGTGAATTCATTGTCAACTGTCTGCAAATTCAATTTTTCCGTGGAATTCTGTGAATTTTACCTCGGTTATATGTTGTATTTAATTTCCTGGCCAGCATGGCACTCGCTTTGTTGGCTTAGAGAAAGCAAATCTTTCCAGCCAAACATTTTGCATTCCACAGTTTTATAATTTATTTTTGGAAGATACAGTCTAATTAATATTAATTTTTGCTTCATTCATGAACAAATTATTTTTCAGGAATTGAAAAAAAATAGACAAATAAATAAAAATCTGTGCATATCTTCAACAATGTGTTGTCAGGTTTGCTTAAACGTTTTCAAAGAGAACCTTTTCCTTTAATGCGCTTTGAGGATACCTGAAAAGAACGGATATAATAAAAAGAAAAGCATTTTATTTTATCAAGAAGGAGGTAACCGCAGGGAGCAGAGATAAGACATTTCTTGATACGGACAAAAATAACTTTCTACCTACAACCTCGATTCTCAGTGCATAGTGCTATGGCAACACTTTCCGTATTGTTGTGCAATTATATGCTTTCAGATATTACAAATAAAAAAAAAATCACAGAGAACCAGCTCACGAAACCTAAACAGCTAAAAAAGGTTTGTGTACAAATCAAAAGTTCTAATTATGTAGCACATGCCAGAATGATAATGCAATAAGGCACTCTATTATGCAACGCCATCTGATGCTAACAGCCAAAGGCAGCAATTAGCTAATCCTCTGAGTCGTTTGCTATGCAAATTAAATTATTGTAATTGTGCAAGGCTTTCCATTTATTACATTAGCATCAGGTTTTATCAGTCCATCTGCACTGTGAGTTTGTTTGGGGCCCATTCAGATTACAGGTACAGGTTTGGTAAAGCAATTACGTAAATTGAATTAGTCCGAAAAGATAAATAATGCTTTGCATAGCAAGCTATGAAAATTGAATATTAGACCTAAAGGACGCATATATGTATTTTTTAATTTCTGTCAATATGGTGAAAGCTGTGAGCTATTGAGATATGAAAAATTATTGTCCTGGTGCTAACTAAATATATTTGGTTTAATTATCTAGTGACTGTAGTGTATGTATTCTAATAAACCACAAGGTGAAAATAATGATTATTTCAATGAAAGTATTATGGAAACAATAGGCACAAATTTAAATATTGTTGAGATGTATCTTTGAGATTTTTTTCCAACAGGTATAAGTTTAATTGCCCCTCCTGCACTATTATTAGGGTAAGGGTAATTTAATTTTATTGGGAGAAGGGGATTAGGGACCGCTAGCTACCCTAGGGGACATGCTATTATTATTATTAGTCCACCAACTGTCACCCGTGGGTTGGTCCTCCCCCATGAATATTGGAGTAGCCTTTAGGATACATTGGCATACGTATTGGCAACTTGAGTATATGAAGGTACAATGTTTCCATTATAGTAATGTGGGGAACTTATTGACCCCATAAACTAATCTATTAGCTTTTTTAATGTGGAGCTGGCTAGAAAGTTAACCTTTGTGCGACCAACGTTTGTTTGATTATTTGCAAGCTGGCATCTCTAATAGTTTTTCAAATGATCAATTTACTTGCATAAAGCAAGTAAATATAACCAAGAGCCAACCAATCTCTTGACTGTATAAAGTCAATGAAAAGAATGTACATTCTGCCAGATACATTCAGCATATATTCGGTCGCCATGTGGCCATAATAAAGGTCTGATTCCTGCGTTATGTATTGGTTTACATGAAGATATTACTGATTTTCTGAACACTTCTGAACAAATGATACAAATTCACTTGGACCGACCACATTTGGATTTAGCATATCTGTGAATTTTATGGAACGACAGGAGGCTTCATATTTGCTTTATCATTTTTTATTGAACCTCCCAGCAGCAAATAAACAGTTACAATAAGTAAACAAAATTCGACCAATCAGAATGCATGACAGGAGTATTACATGGATGTGAAACTCATTCCAACTCCTCTTTCTTAATTTGCATCATTTTTATGACACAAAGTTCTCCACCCTCTCTCAGAGCATCAGCAGCCAATTTAGAGCTGTGAATCATGACATTGTCAGATTCCCGACTTTTTTTTCTCCTTGTCGAGGGCAATCACTGTTTTTCATCAGTCAAAAAGCGCACTTTTGCTGGCCACCAACTCGGTCCATCTATTATTCCTGCTAAAGCATTCATACTATTTATATCACCAAATAGGGTAAGTTACTGTTTTAATTAAATACATATAGTAGGCTTTCCAGTCAATTTTCTCCATAGAACTTACACTTTACTTTCTACTTTCTTCTCTTGCACATCATCAACTACAAAAAAGACCCCCTACTGGATGTGGAACCCTGTGGAATCCTCCTTAACCTTATGTATTTTTCAATTATTTGGTCCACAAATTATTTTATTGTTATACACACAGGTGACCCCTGTTAATTATATCTTGTGCCAAATCCACTTCTGGTTTATTGTGGGTGAACCTCACTTGTCTTTATATATTGGGTGACCCACATATATTAGCTTGGGTGACCTCAAGTTCAACAAGGTTCCACTGGCTCTAGGATTAACCTGCCATGTTCATAGTTTTTTCTCTATTACCATTTTTGCAAGAGTTGTTATTAATACATTTTGTTTAAAATTTGAATAACATATACAGAGTGTATATTAGTGATAGACTCATTACACCTTTACTATAATTTGTAAATACAAATGTATGACCAACCAGACCTATCAGTGTCTGCTAAACTTAAAGCTTGTCTTTATTACTCAATTGCTGAATCCATTCCCAAAGCTTTAGTGATTTTCTGTGAATAGCCAGTTCCCGCTCCCCCCTCCTCCCACATTTTTCATACTCGGGCGAGTCTCATTTCTCCAATCATGAAGGGGCTGCATGCCCCTTCATGCCAGTAAAGGCACAGCTCCTGGTAAAACTCCTAAATTGGTTTAAGCTTCTGCCCTACACCAACAAGATTCAGACCCTTTGGAGGGATCTAATTTCAAACTATGATCTACAAGTCACAGATGAATATTGTGCAGGGTATTTAGATGAATACCTACCTGCTATTAAGGGAAGAATCTTTTAAATAATTATTTGTTGTACAATCCCAATAGGCCTATCAAGATTCTAATCCCATTATTAAGACACAAAATCAGTCCTTTGATATCCTACTGGATGCTACTGGTCACCCGCTGTTCGACCCCAAGATTATTAGACACCCAATCTTTACTGAGTGGATATCCCAAGATCATAGGTCTCAGTTCTTAAAGATGTGGTTTTGTAAGCCACTGATAACAAACTAAGAGCAGAATGTCCATGACCCATCATTCCTAATAAACTGGCACTCACACTCGAATTTGACTCCTTACTAATAACGTTTTAAAGCACATTGGGTAAAGACTCTCGTAAAGGCTTTGAACAAGTCTTCAAATCAGCACAGGATAATGATGTTCCTTATACTCAATGGTCCAAAACCTCTGTGTATAAAATTGATGCAAAACTGTCAGATCTGAGCTCTAAGAAACTTGTTCCTGAGGCAAACAGGCTTCTTTTCAGAGACAAGTTCATGAATAATCCCTTTGTAAGGTATTTCACTCTCAGCATTGTTCTGGAAGAGCTGGTCGCCACAGAGGCTGAGCTACCAGCAGAGCAGCCTTCATGGGCTACAGGCCTTGCCCCTCTGATTCCTGAAATTCTTGGAATACACATTATTACCATAGACAATTGTGGCGGAACCAGCCTCGCCACTGGGCATTGGAGAAGACTGATTGCCAGCCTCCTGCCATGTGACTATGGCCCCTGGGATGTATTGCCTGCTCTCCTGTACTGCTGAGGTTTGCTACCAACTAGGTGGATTTGGCTATGGAGCTTGTCTAGTGCCCTCTGTTGGTAGCAACAGCAATATGCACTACCTGAATAGCAAGACTGGTTCATTTGCATATTCGGGTAGTTTTGCATATTACTAATTCTGCAGGCATGTGAGATATTTTCTGTTAATTATTGTCTCCCCCACCTCTTTAAAAATATGCCATTGTGTTTTAATAAGTCACTGTATGTTGCCTGCTATGATTTGACTGTTTGTAATTTTATTGAGTTTTCACAGCAATGTTAATGTTATGACCATATGGGCTAGTCCCAAGTAAAATAAAGTTTTAGACAGTCCTTCTTGATCCCTCAAAACGTAGCCTTGTCTCGTTATTGGAGGGAGCTGTTATAATCACACTTGGGATTGCTATGCTCTGCATACTCCCCATAGCTTAAATCGCTTAGCTCTTTTCCTGTTACGCTTTCCTTGGAGGAGAGGTCTTCCCCATGAAGTCCTAGATGCTGGAGGTTCACACAAGGTGGAAGGAAGAGGTCTTTCCCACACGGTCCTGGAGGACAGAAGCTGATCCAGGGTGGATGGAAGACGGCGAGACTCCAGTCAAGCTACGGCAGTTGCGGAGTCTGTTGTGATTCTGGTGTCCGGTGCGGTGCTTGTGGTCCTTGGCGCAAGCCAGGAAGCGTCCATCAACGGAGGGTACTCAGTCGGAGTACGGGGAGCTCCGTTACAACAACTGTTCCAAAATAGAGGCATTAATTAGACGACGTGGGTCTACTTCACTCCATGGTCACACTTCTTCAGGTAACTGACCTTTCTTGTTCTTATGTACCTCTTTCAAGCCACCTAACCCATTTTCTACAGCAGTAGACTTAACTCATTCAAGACCCATGTATTCTTGACAGTAGCATGGTTTCAACTTTGAGTGCAATCCACTACAGGACGCTTCTCCGACACCACTGTGGAAGTCTGCGGTGGACACTGCGACACCCCAGTATGAACTCTGCAACATTAAAACTAAAGGTGCCATGGAACAATCGTTCCCACTATGGTTTATCAGCAACATATTTTTGCACCTCAAAAAGTTAACCTTTTACCAGTGATCAATCTAAGATGCCTAAATCAATTCATGTATTGACATTTTAAAATGTAGGGCAACCATCTTTTATGCAATCTTCTCTGTAAGGGAGGTTGGTTCTCCCACTTTGATCTCAATGATCACAATGCCTGTGGCATATTCCCATTGATATTTTCTTCAATTCTGTTGGCAACAGGACCTCTGGCAGTTCACCTGTTTTCCTTTCAGTCTCTGTTCCTTGCTTGGTGCTTTATCAGACTGATAAAGCCAGTCATGGCTTAGCTTCAGTTCCAATGAGTCTGGTCCATTGTATACCTGGACAATATTTTACTTATGGTTCAAGATCCTGACACGCTTTGCCTTTATATGGAGATGTCCACTTCACTTCTAAAGGATCTCGGATTTGTGACCAACTTCCAGAAGTCAGCACTCTTCACAAAGCGTCCAATTCCTCAGATTCCAAATTGACACATATGATTTGTCTTCTCTCTGCCTCCATCCAAGCTATTTACCTAGGACCTTTGCACTACAGAGTGATGCAACATCTGAAGACACATTACCTACATCAGTCTACTTCATACGACCAACTGATTCTCTGACAGACAAAGTCCCATTAGAATTAAACTGGTGGCTCTACAATATGGAAGTTTGGAACGGGAAGGCAAATTTTGGTTTTCAACCAGATTTCATACTGGAGCTGGATGCTAGCCTCTTGGCAACTTGCTCCAAACTCTCAACTGGAGATTTTTGGTTTCCATCCGGAAGCGTCAATATCAATTGTCTACAATAGGTTGATGGTTCTTTTACGATCCACAGTTTTGCAAAATAAACTTGATGGAGAGCAAGACATCTTGAAAAAAGTCAGTTTAGAGGACTGAAACATTGATTGTATTTTGTTTGTTATTTCCCTGCTTATTACTAAAAGCACAGTATTTATTACCCTAGAAGACACCTGAGTGCTCTTTATCAAGTTTATTTCTTTAAGCAGGTGGACTAAATCAACGGGACGAGTATCTTTCGCAGATGTCAAGTGCAATATACACATACACAAGAAACAATAAGTCCAGAAATCACTGAAAAAATACATACATACATACAATAAGATACTTATATAGCTATATACAAACACTATATACACTATAATACATGTATTATAGGTTTCTTATTTTGTGGCTATTTTCACTGATCTCTGTACTGTACTTTTACATTTCTAATTTCCCTTTTCTCTGGTGGTATTGCAGTCATATACAAAGCGGAATTGTCTTAGAAATTAAGATTCTTCATAGGGAATTATGTAATGTGATGACTTATTGCTAGTTTGACTTAAATACATTACACATTCAATGTCAAAGATATAAAGTTATTTTGATCAACTTTGCAAACACTTGGGCTTTTAAAATTAAATGCTAACAGATATTGCTGGCATATTCAGGGCTTATAATATGAAATTTAACAATGGTTATCACAAGCCGATCTGCTTTTCACATGTGTATTCAATGAGTGATAAACTAACCAGAGAGGTAGAGAAAATGTGCAACTTACCCAGTACAAATACTGGTTTCCAAAGCCACGGAGGATATGTAAGGAATGATTCCGATTAATGTTTTCAAAGTAGACCAATCAATTTGAACTTTCATTTAATTCTTTAGAGACTATGCCACTTTTAGAATGTTTCCTTAGAATCAATGATGCCTTATAGATAAAATTAATTGTTTCATATAACTTAAGGCTGATAACAAATTAGTGAAGTGTTCATTGTGCTTGGAGTGACCCTTTAAACTTTGACTGCTCACAGTGGCATCCAACAAATTGCATAAATTTTTATTAATCAAGGAGTCAGGAAAAGGTATACTGTTCTTACTGTTTATGTTTATATATAATTTTCACATAAAAACAAGGTCTTTAATAGACTCAATAGTTAACTACTTAAGAGATGCTCACATTTAAAGGAACACTGCAAGCACTATAACATTTCTTGTCATTGAATTGTTTATAGTTAAAGGGGACTGTCCCTCCATTCAGTGTTAAAGTATTATCGAGCAGTGTAACACTGAATGATGGTCTCCCAATGATGGCAAATTAAAGCAAAGCCCCCACTTGAGGTATGGCTAAGGCAGAGGTTACTCATTTTTTTTCTAGCCACACCAAGGCATGGGTGCAGTGATGGGCTGAAATCCGTTAGCTGACATGTTCAGCCAATCACAGCCACCAAACTTATCCTTTCACATTAGCCTAAGCAGTACAGAAGGAATGAACCACATTGGACTCTCATTTAACCATGAATGGAAGGATAGTGCCAGATGAATTCATGCACTTTAACTACTACAATGAGATGAAGCAGTTACAGTGCCTTCACTGTCCCTTTAAATTAAAACTCAGGCCATTATGCTTTCACTTTGAGACACTAAAAAACGGTGACAATAAATATCATGTCTATATTCAAATGTTATAGAATTCTAAGTCGATATTTCTTCCTCCATGTATAAAAAATACATTGAGGCTTAATCTTTTAAACAATGATTGTGTAGATTTAATTGGATATTTGAGAAAATTAAACCAAAATGGGCACACTGAACAAAATATTCTCCAATTCAACTATTTTTCCAACTTGGCTAATTTGACCTTAAAATTTATTTATTTTTGTCAGGTCTTGATAATTCTTGATTTTGGGAATAAACGCTTAAGCTACTACACTAGTCAAACAATGTCAAAACAGAAAAAACATATATAATAGAGTAGGCTTGTAAGTAACTTGTTTCCTCATAGTGGCAGTCAGTCTTTATTGCCGATCAAATGGGGCAGCTGACCGGGCCTTGTTTTTCCTGGTGGGCCCAAAGCAGCTGCCACTTGAGCCCACAAATGCGACCTGCCGGACATCTGTATCTGTGTGTCTGTGTATTTATCTATTTGTATGTATATGTGTCTGTATGTCTGTGTATTTATCTGTTTATCTGCTTGTCTGGATGTGTATCTTTGTGTCTGTGTATTTATCTGCTTGACTGTATCTGTTTCAGTCTGTGTATTTCTGTGTCTATATGTGTATCTGTTTTTATGTGTATCTGTGTATTTATCTTTATGTGTGTCATTGTGTTTGTGTATCTGCATGTCTGCCTGTGTATGTATCTGTATATGTTTTATTGTGTGTATCTGCATGTGTGTCAGTGTATGCACCCCCTCCCCCCCACTGTCAACCTCCCTCACACACTGTCACTCCCCACGCATTGTCACCCCCTTCACCCTACCACACTTACATTAACCCCCAATCCTGTCATACTCACCTTCTCTTTCACTCTCACACTCACCCTATCACATTAATCCCTCTAATTCTGTCATACTCACCCCAACCATGCCATGTTCACCCTGTCACATAAACCTCCCCTCATCTTGTCACGCTCACCTCCCCTCACCCTGTCACACTTCCTCCTCCAAACATGCCACATTCACCCCAACCATGCCACACATTATTGTCACATTAACCCCCATAATCCTTTCACACTTAAATCCCCTTGCCTTGTTATGCTACCCCCTCCAACCATGTCACAATCACCCACCCAACTCTGTCACACTCGCCATCCAACTTTTTATCATTCTCCTCTTTGGCCCTGTCCCAATCACCTTGCCACAGTTACCCTTTTATCCACCCTGTCAAAGTCAACCACTGAAGGCAGTTGTACACACACACAGTCATGAAACATAGTGGGGTGATGGTGTCCAGGGGGCCCAAGCAAATGCTTGTCCAGGGTCCAATCAATATTAAAGATGGCCCTGAATAATGTTCTTAAACACAGCTAGGATGGCATGGAATGTAAAGGTGTTTTGGTAGGAGCAAAGTTAAATCTCTGCTCATAAAATAATGGGAATTGCGGGCACACCGAGAACATGCATTTCTAAGTAGTGGTGCTGCTGTAAAGAAACAAAATCTATACAAAATACAGTCAAAGGAACAGTGCACATAAAAACCTAAAATCACCTATTGTAGCAAGCAAATATGGGGATTCAGTTACACCATGTGGCCATATTGTGTTATTCCCACCACAAGTCACAGTACACGAATATCGGTGGCTCCTACACTCATTTTTACATGGGAGATTTTCATGCTAACTTGCATTACTTACAGTTTAAACTGCTTTCAGAGACTCCTCAATGTATGCTTTCCTGTGGGGTGTCCAATGGAAATCTGGTCTGGATTCAAGGTCTACACAGAAACAATGTGAATCTCTGTTCATACCAGGTCTAGACATACTATGTCTAGGTGTCAATTGATATTTAAATTGACCAAATAGATGTGACAAGCACTCAAAATTAGTACTGTTGTATTCATTTATAATAATGTGACCACACGCACACCTTCAACCACACCTCTGCTACATCACCATTGATGTAGCTAGGTGACATGGCTGCTATAGAGATTCTGACAGGGTATCACAGGAACCCTGTTGTGTACCTTGCACCTGGATT
This sequence comes from Pelobates fuscus, assembly GCF_036172605.1. Lineage (NCBI taxonomy): Eukaryota > Metazoa > Chordata > Amphibia > Anura > Pelobatidae > Pelobates > Pelobates fuscus. Next base: position 227,501,930 of record NC_086317.1, read on the forward strand.
GGCAGTCACTGTTCAGTAAACTTATGGATGTAGGAGGTTGCTTTGCATCCCTTTATACAATGCATGAGCTGGTATGCATCCCTAGGTTAGAAATTATCAGAGTTACCTCAGAATGTTTCTTTCGGTCAAATATCCTGGTTGCATGACCTTGTTCTTGCTCCTTCAATTGACTGCCATTGATTTACCAACTGCCGTATTGTGTTCCTGTTTTATATTTTATATAGTTTTATATGTTGATATGCTTAAGAGTATTTTTATTTTACCACTATAGTAGTCCTTTTTTTTATTGTTTTTTTTTTGGTTTTTTTTGCATGCAGTGATAAACACACAAGCATTTGATGACATATCCATAAGAGTAGAAATAACATGAGAAATATCAAATACTATATACACGGCATGTCAAGATTTTCGCACTTTTTATGAAAACATGGTCATTATTCCTGCAGATACTGTTAGGCAAAATGGTAAATTCTATCCTGAGCTATGTACTGGTGTCATTTAGATCTCAAAGGAAGCATGAATAGCTGGATTAAGTTAGGCAATAATAACAAGAATGATCAGTACACACTAAAATAGTAGTGGTAATAGAAGTTTGTATAACAGGGCATACAGCAGGAATAAGAGTAAAATAAGGTCAGGTAAGTAAACTGATTCCAGAAGATAGTCCAGAGTATAAGAAAACCAACAAATAGCATGTATGCTGGGTTTAGGGTGGTCACCTTGAGCTGCAAACAGTAAGTAAATATAATCATGAACAATGGCAAGATATTAAGGCATTAGCCTGATTTTCTTGAAGCAAGTGTCCCGATAGGTGTCCAGACAGACAAGTGAGAGAGTTTGTGCCACTCAGGTTGCCATTTTGTGTGGCATCACTGCTGTCCCGGGCAAATAGCGCTCAGATCCATTCAGTGTAGTGGAATCGCCACCGGGGTAAAGTTTTGATCGGCCGGCCACGAGGTCGTAGCCCCAAACTGTTCCAGGGAGAAAGTGGCTACGGCCGGTCAATGTTTGGGAGCTCCTGCGTGAAAACCACCAAATGTCCCCCGTGGCTCTTAGGTAGCGAATGTTCCTCGTAGGTCACATAGTCTATTCCCCAAAGAGCGCTATCCTGGCTTTTCTGTAAACAGAGCAAGCGGCAGTACAAGTTCATCAGGATTCGTGAGCTGTAGTGTCCGAACACGAAATTCCATTCAGTAACTTAACAGGGGGATATATATGAATTTGAAAGCAAAATAATCCAAGTGATGAGGTATTCCTTCACAGTGGCAGTGTCAGGAAGTCGAATGTTAGGGTAGATGCACCCCTGAAATCACTTGGAATTCAAGTCAGGAACTCAAGCTACCTGTGACTGACCAGCATGGCGTCCAAGGGCTGCCCCTGTCCTCTCCTTTAACATATAACTAAAATATGTTTTTTCTAGACTTGTCAGTATAATGCTTATATCATGCTGTATAGTTACAAAAAATATATTTTTTTGCCCCATATTTGAATGAAACCAAGTGATTCCTAAATTGAGTAAGTGTTTTTGAGAGTTTAACTTTGGTGAATTCCAAAAGGTAGAATGTTCCAAAGATATGTAGAGGCAGTAAAGGAGAAACATATTTAAATTCAGTGGAAGAGGTTCCTGGAGAAATGAGACACCAGTTAGGGACAGTCCATAGAGGTTTACAGAATATAATGGACCATCATGAGCTGCTGGATGGAATGGGACATTGAGAGCCTTGAAGAAAGAATAAAAATTTTTTAAGTTAACACACTTAAATTGTTTTTAACTTAACACACTTAAACAAGTCAAGTACGCCTTGGGTAGTACCTGAAACATGGACAGACATAATTTAAATAGCCCCCTTTTCAAATAACATGTACCATCTTACATCAGAACAGATGACTACTTAACATCTGTAAAAGGCTTGTTATTAGCCACATGACAATTTCATGCCACATTAACTTCAAAAAATGTCTTTCCATTTGCAAATATATACCTTTTTATACAGGAGTAAAAGAGAAAACCCAGGCGGCTGACCTTTAATCATAGTTATTTGTGTGATCAGTCAAGTGAGATATAAAGCTAGTTTGCACTTGAAAGATGCACTTTCAAATGACACAACTCTAATATAACATAAACCTCACATGGTAAATTGGATCTCACTTAGCAGCCACAGATATGCAACAGCTTCTCCATTTAATATTCATGCTGGATACTATCCTGCTGGTGTACGAAAAGGTAATAATGTGCCAAATCAATGCAGGCCAGTTGGACAGTTTCATTGAAAAATATTTTCCCTGGGGACTTTTTTAAGAGATAATTATTAATGTTTAAGCCAGTCCAGCCCTAAGAATTTTAAATCCATATTTAAAAAAAAAATAATAATATTGATTTTATTGTTTTTGTGAACCGAGAAGACCATTATGTCAACACAATTTAAACATGCACATGCTCAGGAAGATTTGATTGGCCTACCATGTTGAGGGGAAAAGGTTAAACTCTACTTTGGGTGTATCTAGTTCCCCCTTAGTTCTTCGTATATATTGTGTCTAGTTCCTCTTACAGGCATGGCCAATAATACATATATATTGTTTTACACCTTGGCAACATTCAACTGGCTAGCTGCCAAAAGTACAATGGCTAATAGGCTTAACAAACTAAAGTAAATCTAGTGCCAATAATTTCTGACTGAGTTCCATAAATATCAAGGCTACGTTTACATGCAGTATTCTAGTAATATCTCAAAGGATGGAACTCGCTGACATCCTCCATATGTAGATATAAAATAGCTGAATACACTGTGTACAATTCACTAAAGTTAATTATTTCAATGAACTATTCCTAGAATGAACAATATTGCTCTCTAGTGCTTTTGTCACTAATATCACCTTGCCTAGCACATTTGCTAATCATTATGAAATACTTTTTATTCACGGGTATACTGCATAAAGTTGAGTTTCATCTTAATTAATGTTTTTTAAGTATGAAAAAAGCATATTTTGTTAACATTAATAAAATAAACACCAAAAAAACATAATTCTCACTCGTAATGATAATTTTCTCAGTGTATTTTATAACTATATTGTCAGGAATACATTTTTGTATTCCTAACACTATAGTGTTCCTTTAAGGCCACCTGATGGATATAGCTAACCAGGGGCCTGGTTGTGCGCTGCGGCCCTTTAATAGTGCATCTGGGCCCCGGCAGTATTGGCAGATCTTTGAGGAAGTGAGAGCCTTTCACCTACTCCCGGCTACAAAGGGAGCCACACAAGAGGGAGAGGAGGAGGCATAGGCAGCATGGGGCAGACAAATTATTTATATATTTATTTATAAAAGATTTTACCAGGATGGATACATTGAGATTTTTCTCATTTTCAGGTATGTCCTGGGTCCACAAAACATTTGCTTTGTAGGAAAATGATGATCAAGCCACTTAATTTTTATATTGCGGTATGCTAAATGTCATGCTAGTACTGAATAGGAGGTGGGAACAGCTGGGGAGAGCATTCTACTCAGGTAGGGTGGGAGCTTCCGAGAAAAGCTCTTATGCACAAGGCTGGAAAGATGAAGAGTGTGTCGGGATTTTTGCGATAGCCAGTTTAGCTCTTTTAACATGTCACAGTGGTGGGTAAAGTAATTACATTCTAGTACGAATGCAGAGAAGGGCCCCGGTGCAAAAATATATTTTGTCTCTCCCTAGCACAATGGTGGCCAAAATATATATTCCCATCACTTGTGCACATCCCACAATACATTGCCAGCCTGGGATATACCATTTACTCATTCATACAGGGTTTTACTTTTGAGCAGTTTGTGTGTGTTTGAATGTAAGCATGTTTATTTATGGAGTATGTATGTGTGAGATGATCAGGTCTATTTGTGTTTAGTGTTGGCATTTGAATGCAGTTGCATGTTAATATGTACTGTTGCCACTTAAAAGCAGTGGTGTACGTATGCGTTGTGCGTTTGAATGCAGGGGTGTGTTTGTATGTAGTGTTGGTGTTTAAATGCACAGGGGTGTATTTGTGTGTTAGTGTTTGTATTTAATGTTTGTGGAGGAAGGCTGTTATCCGAAACGCGTCTGCTTGCATCTATAACATTTGTTACTTGTTATTTTATGTGATTTTTTCACTCTGGGCTACTATATCAATAGGGGTAAGTGGAACTCCAATTTTGTTATATGTTACATTATTGATTGTTTTGGGTCCCCCCCCCCCCCCCCCCCCCCCATAGTGCCCAGCAGTGTATATACTTTTATATATATTTTTATACAATAAATATTTTGTACTTAATTTTGGAGTCTCATCTACTTGAATCATCTGGATCGGTAGCCAGTACTTGGCACCCCTGAGCCTGATTTACAGAGCCTGGTACGGCTCTGGAGCATGTGAGTGAGAGTCATATGTTCATTTACTTTCCATCAGTCATTATACAGTTTGCACTATGTTGTTTTTTATTTCTTTCTTAGTCCATATCCCAATCAAGCTCTACGCTGTCTGTATTACAGTCAAGTTGTATATTGGTAATATTACTCATTTTTTGCTGTGACCACGTTGGGGAGGTGTATACACTGGTACATGTTTTTTTAATTGTGTTTATATTAGTGTTTGTTTTGAATATTTGTATTGTTTCACAAAGAAGTGCATATTGCGAACTGGTTGGTAAAAAGGCAAGCGGTTGCCCACGCAGGGGCTTAAGCAATAATTTATAACAATCATTAAGGTGAACAGTCACCTACGTAGAGGCTTAATTGTTAGCGTATAGGGATAAATGCAGATTATCGCCTGCGCAGAGGAGTGTTGATCAAAACATATAGGCGTACTTGATCATTGCAAGGATATACTTATAAGCATTACAACATGAACTGCATAGACTGAGCTAATGCGCTATTTGTTTCGATTTAATTAACGGCATTTTATGAACACAGAACTGTACTGCTAACTTAAACCTGTATGTACTTAGGGCGTTAATGTAAAGAGGAGCGGTTAGCGTAAATTAAGCTATAGTATGTGCTTCCATGAATCTGCACAGTATCTGTCCATGAATCATGCCGACTGAGCTGTACTCCGTTGTTAAACGTTAGCCGTCGGCTTAAATCATAGGCTGCCTGACCTGCTCATGGCTTTGTGGCAAGGCGACATGGTAGTGTGCTGGTTTATAAGGCCTGTAGCTAAGTTTTAGGTTAGAACTGTGAGGTCACGTACTTATCTATCAGCAATACCTTGCAACATTATAATCAGAGTAAGGCCTGGAAGGTAAAGTATGCTTGGGTATGAATAGGCTCTTTAAGTGTCTTCTCAGAGTGTCTGTGAATTAGTGTAGGATGGATAACGCATATATTTCCAAGCTGAGGCGCAGCCATGCATAAAACCTTTGTATAATGCAGCCATCCGACTATTAAGTAAGAAAAAAAGGGATATACTCCTTCTACTATAAGCCAGAGCCGTCTATAATATTAATTGGACCCTGGGCAAATAATTTTCTTGGGCCCCCTGTACTCTGCCCCCTTTCCCCCCACTAGCCCCCACTCCCTGGCGGGCAATCACACATTTCACCATGACACAGTGGGGGAACTAAAGTAGAGAGGTACAAGACATACTTACACAAACATATACACTGACATACTGATACGTACACACAAACATACTGACATACATATATTCACTGACAGATATATTGACACACACATACTAACACACACAGACAGACATACAGACACAAACAGACATACGGACACACACATATACTGACAGACATGCCGACACACACAGTAACAGACATGCTGACACATACTGACACATATTGACACACACAGAAACATCCACTGACTGCGTTAGTGATGGACATACACACAAACTGACAGACATACTGACACACACTGACAAATACTAACACACACACACACTGACAGACATACTGACACACACACACACACACACACTGAAATACTAACACACACACACACACTGACAGACATACTGACACACGCACACACTGACAAATACTAACACACACACACACTGACAGACATACTGACACACACACTGACACATACTAACACACACTGACAGACATACTGACACACACACACACACTGACAAATACTAACGCACACACACTGACAGACATACTGACACACATTCACATGCACAAAATACACTTTTAACCTACCTTCTGTTTCCAACCTTGAAGGGTGCCTTCCATGGAGTCCAGCGTGGTGGCTGAGGCTGTTGTGAGTTAGGGGCTGGCTTTCCCAGCCCAGCCCCCCTCCTCACTGCCTCCTTGATCTCTCCCACGCGGCTCTATGTTTTCAATGGGAGGAAGTGACGCGCAGCCGTCACTTCCTCCCAGTGCTGTCGAAAAGCATGGGGCAGGTCGCGCTGTTAAAGGGACACAGCGTGTGACCGGACTCCTGCTTACAAAGCCCCACCGGGTGGCTGTCAGTGCATGGGCCACCCGGTGAGCCTTCTTAGTGTACTGGGGGGAAAAAAGAAAAATAGTAGAGGGCAGCAGGGCCCACGGGGCAGCTGCTTTGGGCCCCCCTGAGTCACTGGGCCTGGGTCAGCTGCCCCGTTTGCCCCGCGTTAAAGTTGGCCCTGCTATAAGCACATAGGTTGGTTAATATCTATCTACCAGGTTAGCTTAGTTAGAGGCTGGTAGGTAAAACCTTCAATAGTGTTATAACCACAAGTTAAGGTCATTGTTGCATGGTCCAAGTCTGTCAGTGATAACATGTAGAACTATAAGGAGGACTTATGAGGACACATGAAAATTTGGAAAAGTGAAAATAAGGGTAAGTAAGGTACATGTGTGGCGACCGTAGCTGGGGACTTTATAATTGTCCGGTCCGGGTCGTGCATGACACGGCAACAATATGATCTCAGTGCGTCGGGTTGCTATCCGTCCTCCCCAGACAGTACATATTCCACCAGCAGGGCTTTCCGTGGCCCTGTGGGCACTCAGGGCCGGAGACCGTGCACAGGATCCCCACACCTAAGGTCCGGGCGCCCCCGTCCCCTGCACCTCCCCAGCACCTTTCAAGCCTCCATGGAGTGTAAGCCCCCATCTCACCCGCTGCCGGCCACACACTTGGCCCCATGTGTCGCACATGCCAGCCCTTCAGGAGCAGTTATTGTCCCTTTCATTACTTTCTTTCCATCGTAATGAACTTGTACATATAATGGTCAGGTAATGAGGTGCTGCCACGCCAAAGTTGTTGTCTCCATGGTCTCCTGTGGTACTTCCATCCCTTCCTAGATGCTTCCTCTGTGAGGTGGACTTTTTCCATCGTGTCACCTCCTATGACTGCTGGCTGGCCGTTCTGTGTGCAGCCAATGCCAGTGTAGGTGATCGGCATGCAGCCGGGGCCGGAGCTCCCGCCACAGCTGGGGCCGCCGCCATGTGGCCGGGATGACCCCCACCGGCCAGGGGGGCAGAGCGCAAGGCCTTGCCCCGGGCCGTGCGTTGCTCCAGATTGGGGTGCCTTGTTTCTGTGGCGGCTCCCGCCTGGGTGTCTCGGCGAGGTGCTTCCCTGCGACTCACATGGCGGCCGCATGCGTGCAGGCTCCCATTCGCTTGTAGGCCGTCTCTTCTCACCCGGTAAGGGATGGATCTCATGAGGGTAGCCGGTGATAACCGAGGTCCTACCCTGCTCATTAATGTTGGAGGATCCATCTTTAAGTGGTTAGGATCTGTATTTTGTGCCTTTTTTGCAGGCTTATAGCCGGAGCTCTTGCTAATGGCCTTCAGTCGGCCCGGCGGCCCGGCCCCACCCCCTATATTAGTGTTTGTATTATATAGTAAGGGTGTGTTTGCATGTAGTTTTGATGTTTGAATGCTGGGATATATGCATATCTACAAAGTTACACACATGTATCCACACTGACACACAGATATACAAACATATTCCTACATAGATTCATACACACACCTGCACATACACATGCTAGCACACACACAGATACAAACATATAGGCCAAAATGATGGGTTGACATATTTCTCGTGCAGTGAGAATTTGCGGACATTTCATCTCTGGTCTGCCATAATGGGTGGGATCAGTGTAAAATGCAAATGGTATAGGAGTAAAAACATTTTTGAGATCTGAATAGCCCTGTCAATGTATTAGCAGTGACAATACACTTGTAAGTGTTAAACCCTCTTAGAATATCAGGTTCCTATTTGAGGTACAATATGTAATATGCAAACATGCTAATAGAAAAAAATATTAGTGTACAGTGGATGCACTACAATGGTCACAGAGAGTGCAGCAGCAATGGAGCCCCCAGTGAGCAACTGACTCTAAATCATTTTTATAGTTATTATAAGCTATTTAACTTCAGTGTCTTTATTTTTTTCCTAGCTAGCTCTCATTCAAATCTGTAGTCATCAATATAACATAATGTGCCAATGAGCTATCAGGATCATTGCAGTTGAACCACTTGAAATAGAAAGAAAGTTGATTGGGTAATTGACTCAATACCTAGAGATTTAATATCCTCTACATATAAAACTATTGCTCAATAGTAATAATGAGATTAGAAAATGTTCCTTATCTTTAAATAAATTCCCCTTCTATCTTTATATATGCACATTAAAGGACAATTATTTTGTAGGCAGTTATCAAACAGGATGATTGATAAGCATACAAACCACATAGGCAAATCAATATATGCAGAGCTCAGTGTGTAATAAGTGACATGGCTTAGAAAATGTAGCAATAAATAATTATTTTGATCGAGCCATTTAGGTCAATGGTCCATAATAATTATGTATCATGGGACTGTTTGTTAGCAACCACAAGGTATTTAAAGAATTATTTTCAGTATTATAGAGCACTTCCTTCCCCTGTGAGCTATTGTCAACTTACCTGTCCCAAGCTGCTATTCTATTCAAACACAGCTTTCTACAGACAATTAAACCAAGTAGCACTATAAAAATATAGCATTAAACAGAATTAATCATGCATGATAAAAATATATTAAAAGAGAATAATATGAAATGAAGTACATCAATATTTAAAGGGACGCTATAGTCACCAAAACAGAATTAGAGTAATATAGCAGTTTTGGTGTATAGATCTGCCCCTGCAGTCTCACACATCAATTTGATGTTATTTATTGGTTTATTAGTTAAATCACTTTGTTTATACAGCCCTAGTCACACATATGACCAGGACCGGTGCTAGGATTTTTAGTTACACAGGCGAAGATGCATTTTGGTGCCCCCCACCCTCGTTTAAAATAAGGTTCATACAAACACAGAAATAATCATACAGAGACATACAGACACAGACAGAGACATACATGCAGGCATATAGACATACATACAGAGGCATACCGTCATACAGACACATACATACATACATACATAGACAGACATACAGAAACATACATACAGAGACATCCAGGCATACAGACACATACACACATACAGAGACATACCGTCATACAGACACATACATATATACAGGTATACAGAGACATACAGGCATACAGACACATACGTACAAAGTCATACAGGCATACAGACACATACATTTGTACATACAGAGACATACAGGCATACGGACACATACATTTGTACATACAGAGACATACAGGTATACAGAAACATACAGACACATACATACATACAGAAACATACATACAAAGACATACAGGCATACAGAGACCTACATACATACATACATACATACATACAGAGACATACACACATACAGAGACATACACAATTACATACTTACATCAGTTCAATCTTGTCCCCTGGATGCATGCTGTCTGGCTCCTTGGAGTCCTGTCCTGCAGCCCAGCCCCATCACAGGGCGCCAGCCGCGCTGTGTGGTACACAGGGAGCAGGGATATGATGTCATTCATATCCTCGCCGCCTCCAACACATGGCGGCAGGCACCTGGTCGCAGGGGTTGCAGGGCTGTGACCCCTGCGACCGCGGTATGTACGCCAGTGCATGCAGATGCACACACAATTAAAGGACCACTACAGACACCCAGATCACATCAGCTCAATGAAGTGGTCTGTGTGTCAGGTCCCTCTAGTTTTAACCCTGCAGCTGAAAACATAGCAGTTTCAGAGAAACTGCTATGTTTCACCGAGGGTTAATCCAGCCTCTAGTGGATGTCTCACTGACAGCCGCTAGAGGAGCTTCCGCTATTCTAAAACACTGAACGTCCATAGGAAAGCATTGAGTAATGCTTTCCTATGGGCGGTTTGAATGCGTGAGCGGCAAGAGCATTCGGAGCTGAGAGGCGGAGGGATCCCCAGCGCCAAGGGAGTCCGGCGCTAGAGAAAGGTAAGTGCTGAAGACACACACACACTCTCACGAACAGATGCATACACACCAGCTAACAGACACACACATTTACTGACAGACACACTCAGCGACAGACATACATACACACTCACTTACAAAACATACACTCTCACTGACAAACACACACTCACTAACAGACATCAAACAGACTCACTAATACACACACAAACACACTCAGTAAGAGACACACAGTAACACACTTAATGACACTCACTAGCAGACACACTCACTGACACTCACTAGCAGACACACTCACTGACACTCACTAGCAGACACACACACTGACACTCACTAGCAGACACACTCACTGACACTCACTAGCAGACACACACTGACACTCACTAGCAGACACACTCACTGACACACTAGCAGACACACTAGCAGACACACTCACTGACACACTAGCAGACACACACTGACACTCACTAGCAGACACTCACTAGCAGACACACTCACTGACACACTAGCAGACACACTCACTGACACTAGCAGACACACACACTGACACTCACTAGCAAACACACACACTGACACTCACTAGCAGACACACACACTGACACTCACTAGCAGACACACACACACTAACACTCACACTAACACGTTTTTTTTTTTAAATTTAATCCCTCAGCCTCCTTACCTTTTTGGAGTGCTGAAGGGATTCCCTGGGGTCCAGTGGTGCTGCTGGGCTCCTGGGCTGGCTGGCTCCCTCCCTGGCTGGCTAGCTGGCTGGCTGGCTGGCTGACTGGCTCCCGGGAGGGCGCGAGGGAGCACTCTCCCATGTGTGCTTCCTCTTCAGCTCCCTCGCGCACCGCGTAGGGATGCCGGCGCCGGAAGATGACGTCATCTTCCGGCTCCGGTATCAGTATGCGGCGCGCGAGGGAGCTGAAGAGGAAGCACACATGGGAGAGTGCTCCCTCGCGCGCCCGCAGAACCGGGCGCTCGGCCACGCTACAACAGGTCATCGGTTGGAGGGGAGCGCAGTGCGCTTCCCTCCTTCCGGTCAGCCTGATTTTGCGCCCCCAGGGCCGGTGCGCCCTAAGGCCCTGCATATGACTTATATAGCCTTCCTAAACACTTCATGTAATGAGTTATCTAATGTTTTAATTTCCTTTATTGCAATTTTTTTTATTGCAAGTTAGAATTTTGTATCTTCTGCTCTGTTAATAGCTTGCTAGACCTGCAGGAGCCCCTGGTTTGTGATTAAAGTTCAATTTATAGAGCAGGAGATAAAAGCATTTAAAGTAACATCTGATTGTAAATTAAACCATTTTTTTCATACATGCTGTGTGAGTCACAACTGGGGAGGTGCAACTAGGGCTGCATAAACAGAAACAAAAGTGATTTAACTTCTAAATGTATTTAGAAAATTGGGCAGACTAGATGGGCCAAATGGTTCTTATCTGCCGTCACATTCTATGTTTCTATTTTTCCTGAATTAATTGAGCAGTGAGACTTCAGAGGCATGATCTATACATAAAAACTGCTTAATTAAGCTAAAGTGGTTTTGATGACTATAGTGTTCCTTTAAGAGTGAAAATGATAACAATATGTTGTAGTGCTGCTACAATTCATTGATTTGATACTATTATATGTAGTATTAGAACTAATACCCCTTTTAAATAAAGGTATGCCTTGGTCATCCTGCTGATATATAGTTGTTCGGGGCATATTTGGAAAGATACCTGCCCAGTATTACCCCATTGATACAGCAATATTACTTTTCCCTGCTTAGCCCTGACTCAGCTTTTCTTTGCCCTGTCTAAGACTTGAATGAATTTTTTTAGTTGATCATATACTTAATCTCATGTATTTGCTTTATGACCTGATTCTGTTACTGCCTTTACACTTTTGCATACAAATTTAAATGAGCATTGAAAATGAGATTGAAGAAAGAAGAATGAAGAAAAATATAAAATAAAAGATATGGATACAGATCTTTATTTTGACTTGTTTTTAATACAACCCTCGCCCCCCGCACTCCCAATATTTATAAGAGGGAGGGGGCAAGTAGAATAATTAGTATGGGTTTAAGTGGATGAGTAGGAGTTTGAAGCTATCTGAAGTGCTAAAGTTTTTAGGAATGGAATTGTTAACAGTCTAGAGAAATTGGCCACCAGCAGGCTCAGTCATACTTAAGTGGGCACAAAGATGTCATACATGAGAATACAGTCCCCATACTGTTAGACATAATACATAAGACCCGAAAAAACAAATAACTAAGAGTAGGTTGGTATAAGCACCTTCCCAACTCCAAGTAAGAGCGCAGCGCTATAGATGTGATTACAGAGTATTTAATGCAAAACATACATTTACCCCTCAGAATGTGCAGGGGGTATATATGCAAAAGACAAAAACAGAGAAAATATACATAGAGTAGTATTGTATAACACCAAATTTTGATCATTTCTAGGTTCTGTGAGTGGAAATAAACTCAAATTTTTAATAGCCTTTTATATGGATATAGGCTCTAAACACTTCTGCATCTGTGCCTTTAAGATGGGCAACAGTACCCTTTTCGTATGTGTCTTGTAGCCCCAAGAATAAAGCTCAGCTTAGCAGACGGAGCCTTGTCAGGGCTTGGAGGCAGGCTTAGGGGGAGCAGGGTGGTGATTGACAGATCAGGATTCTGGGTAGGCTGATATAAATGTCAGCCATTTTAGAAATCCCCATTTCTAATGTTGGATCTTGTTTATGTTATACTTACGTATTGTTATACCATATGATGGGTCATTGCCTCACAATTTGATATGTGGAGAAGTGATAATGTTGGATGGTTGAGGATTTGGGGGTGGGCAATGACTTTTAATGTTATGTATATGTTATTGTTATGTCGTGCCTCCTCCTCCTACCAACTTGAGCCCCACAAACTTTGCAACTCACTTTACTGAGAAGATTTCTACAATCAGGAAAGAGATCTCTCATCTCTCTCCATCCACTATGAACTTTTCCCCTAACCACACTCCCTCAGCTGTCCTACGCTCATTTTGACCCGCTACACCAGGAGAGGTTTCTGCTCTGCTCCGTTCTTCCTGCCCCACCACCTGTTCCCTCAAACCTATTTCCTCGTATCTCATCTGCACTTTGTCTCCTTATCTTGCTCTGCCTCTCACTAAAATTTTCAATCTCTCCCTCTTCTCGGGCACATTTCCTCAACCCTTCAAACATGCAACCATAACCCTGTAACCATAACGTCCAACTAGCGCCCTGTCTCGCTACTGAAGTTTGTGTAAATTTTTACACATTGAAATTTGCCAGGTTGGTTTGCTGGGCCTATGCTGCCTTTGGGATTATATGGCAAACCAGGAAGGAAAATTAAGCCCAGCATGGCATACCATTTGTAAAAGTAGACAACCCAGGCTATTCAAAATGAGGTATGCCCAGTCTTTTGTAGTAGCCACTTGGTCACAAACCCCCGCTAAAGGTAGTATTCATATTAGTTTTTTGCATTTTGCACACAAAGACCGTACTTTAACTGATTATAGCATAGTCATTATACATCTTACTGCTCATATTTATATTCAGCAATGTCTCATGAGTAAAATGGTACCCTGCATGTACAGGTTTTATGGAGTTTTGGAAAGTTACAGGGTCAAATATAGGGCTTGTCCATTTTTTTTTTTTTACACATTCAAATTTGTCAGATTGGTTATGGTGCCTTTGAGACCGTATGGCATACCAGGAATGAGGTTTACCCTCATCATGGCATACAATTTGCCAAAGTAGACAACCTGCTCAAAATGTGATATGTCCAGTCTTTTTCAGTAGCCACTTAGTCACAAACCCTGGCCAAAATTAGCGTTCATATTTGTTTTTTGCATTTTTCACAAAAAAAATGCCCTTTCACTGATATCATCATCATTTTAAGTTTTACTAATCTAAAACACATATATTTGTTTAATATTTTATATGTCTAATGAGCAACATGGTACCCCCTTTTACATGTTTTATGGGGTTTTAGAAGGTTACAGTGACAAATATAGGGCTTTCCAATTTCAGTTTGCCAGATTGGTTTGCTGAACCTTTGTTGCCTGTGAAACCATATGGCAGCAAAGGAATGAGAATTACCCCCATTATGTATTCAGAATTGGGTAAGTCCAGTCTTCTTTTAGTAGCCACTTAGTCACAAACGCTAGTCAAAGTTAATTTTCATGTTTTTCTTTGCATTTTTCACACACAAACTGCACTTTTATTGATGATATAATCATCACTACAAGTTTTAGTGTTTTAAAACACTCATATTTGTGGTCAGCAAAGTCTCACAAGTACAACAGTATCCCACATGTACAGGTTTTATGGTGTTATGGAAAGTTACATGGTTAAATATATAGGGCTTGTCAATTAAATTCAATGGACCTTTTGCCTAGGTTATCAGGCAGGCCCCTTGAATTATAATTAATAAAATGAACTAATTATGTAATTATAGTAGATAAATATTCACATTGTATATATATATATATATATATATATATATATATATATATCTTGAAAAGGACCCTTGTGTGGGTCGAAACGTCGATTGGGACAATTTTCATGTGATAAATAAATTTACGTTTGAAAGAAAAAAAGACCTTTGAGTGCAC